>NW_004524584.1:23031697-23032801 GCF_000260255.1 Octodon degus | reverse complement strand
TGTCTTCTATTCTGTGAGAGTAAACATTCTCAAAGTAGCTATTGATAATCTTTTGAATTTCCTCTGGGTCTGTGGTAATTAAACCCTTTTCATTTCTTATTGCTTGTATTTGAATTTTTTCTTTCCTCTTTTTGATGAGGTTGGCTAGGGGCTTATCGATTTTATTTAATCTTTCAAAGAACCAGCTTTTTGTTTCTTTAATTCTTTGAACTGTTTTCTTCATCTCAATTGAGTTAGTTTCTGCTCTAATCTTTGCTCTGAATGCCTTCAGGGTAGGTTTGGCTGGCTTGAGTTGTGGGGATGGAACCACAGCAACCTGAGTCTGAGTGCTTTGGTGAAGCAGTCACTTAAAGAACTGAGCTAAGGGCAGGCCTCCCTGCTCTAATCTTTGATTTCTTCCCACCTTTGGTTTGTTCTTCCATTTCTAGTTGTTGAAGGTGCAGCATTGGGGTGTTTATTTGTTCCCGTTCTGTTTTCTTTATGTGTGAGTTCACAGCTATGAATTTCCCTCTGAGAACTGCTTTCATCATATCCCATAAGTTCTGATAGGTTGTGCTTGAATTTTCTTTAAATTGTAGATATTGTTGAATTTCTTGTTTAATTTCATCTGTGACCTATTGGTTTCTGAATAGGGTTTCGTTTAATTTCCATGTATTTAGGGTTTTTTCTGGTTTCTTTTGTTATTTATTTCAAGTTTCATTGCACTGTGGTCAGATAATATGCATGGGATAATTTCTGTTTTCTTGCATATTCTTAAGCATGACCCATGTGGTCTATTTTAGAAAATGACCCATGTGCAGCTGAGAAAAATGTGTATTCAGCTGTGTTTGCGTGGGACACTCTGTATATGTCCACCAAGTCCATTTGTTTCAAGCTCTGGTTCAGTTCTGTTATTTGTTTGCTACTTTTTGGCTAGTTGACCTATCTTTTTTGGATAAGGGGGTGTTAAGGTCTCCTGTTAAGATTGTGGTATTGGATATTAGATTTTTCATGTCCATTAAGATTTGCTTTATACAGTTGTGTGCTCCCGTGTTTGATGCACACATTTTTAAGAGTGTTACCTCTTCCTCTTGAATTTTTTCCCTAACCAGTATATAGTGGCCT
>NW_004524584.1:23027655-23030766 GCF_000260255.1 Octodon degus | reverse complement strand
TCTTACCTTTTCTCTAGCTGCACCAGCGTCTTCAAGATCTGAAACTCTGTGTTCACTTTCACTTAAACGGTTTTGCAAGATTGTGATTGATATTTTAAGTTCCTCTCTATCTCTTTGAGTCTGCTTCATGCTATCTATTTCTTTCCTGTATTGCTCATTCAAGGAATCCGTCATTTTTCTAATCTCCTCTATTTTTTTTTAATCAATGTCTTCATTAGAAGCAGCTATTAGTTCTTTTACTGCAGTGTTTTTTTTCAGATGGAGTTTCCTCCCTATATTTCTTTAGTTGATTCTTTACTTCATATGCTATTAGTTCAGAGAATTCTCTTTTTATTCCAGAAAATAATTTTGCTCTGAGTTCCTGTATAACTTTCTGCTGTTGCTCATTTACTATTGAGGCTATTAATTCATACATTTGAGCTGAGCTAGTGTACTCTGCACTTGTTTTGGGTGGGCATTGGGTTTCCTCCATGTTTCTACATTTGATTGTTTACTGCAGCTGTTGTTAATTCAGGGATTTCTTTTTTCATTTCCAACCTGAGTTCCTCTATACCTTTTTGCAGCTGTTTCTTTATTTCTGAAGCTGTTGTTTCATTGCTTTCAGCTGTGTTATTCCCAATTTGTTCTGTTTTAGTGTCTTCTGCACTTGTTTTGGGTGGGCTTGTGTTCTGAGATTGTGTTTTGCTCCTTCTCTTTGTCATTTTGTGTAGCACTGGTTTCTGATCTTTGTTGCAGTTATAACCTTAGCACCTACTGAAGTTCAGGTGCAGATCTACAAAGTTTCGATTTATCCAGCTGTGCCTGACTTGGGTCTGGTTTCTGTGCTCAGCTTCATCCTGCTGCTACCCTTGGGAGTGAACCTGTTGTGCCCCTCTGGCAAGATGTTCTGCTCCTGGACTAGCTAGGTGGTTCTGTCCCCTACTGTCTCTTCAGGGGTTGCATCTGCAGGGTTTCATCCGAAGGCTGTATGCCAGGCCTGAGCTGAGTCTGAAGGGGACAAGGTGAAGTAGTGGGGAGATGAAGCTCTGCCACACACTTACTGGGCCTGGGCTAGGGCTGGATCTGGGGATCTTCAGAACACGCCAGTAATTCTCACTGGGCAGGCAGGGTGTGGGGGTGCTGTGGATTGGTGGAGGGGACCCCAATGGTGTGGAAGAAGTTCTCACCCATGCTGCATCTGGACTTGGACCGGCAGGTCCCTGTCTTTCTATATCTGTAAAAAAAAAAATGGCACTGGCATTTTGACAGGGGTTTCATTAAGTTCTTAGATTGCTTTCTGTAGCATGAATTTTTAAACAATAATATTCTTGCAGTTGTGAACAGGGAATATCCTATATTTTGGGGATGCTCTCTTCATTCACTCTCACCAGTATTTTACAGTTTTCATTATGGAATTCTTTCACTGCCTTGGTTAAGCTTGAGCCTTACTAATTTAATTATTTACATATTTACTTATTTGTGGTTATTATAAGTGAGAGCATTTTCTTGATTTCTTTCACAATTAATTCATTACTGATACATAGAAACACTCGTCATTTTGGTATATTGGTTTTTGTCTTAGTTACTCTTCTCTCATTGCAGGAACAAATACCCGACACCCAAAATGGAGGAAGGAAAGATTTATTTAGCTCACAGTTACTGGAGGGTTCAGTCCATACTCAATTGCTCCAAAGCAGAGAGGCACATGGCAGAGGGCAACCTTGCAGGGCACAAGCAAAGAACAGAGAGCAAAAGGGAGGAATCACAGCAAAATGGCTCCAGAGAGCAAGTTTCTCTCTCTTAAGTTGCATTCAGGCTCTCCACCCCAGGCTGGGTGTAGCACTCACACCCATAATCCCAGCAGCACTCACACCCATAATCCAGCGGCACTCACACCCATAATCCAGCAGCACTCACACCCATAATCCCAGTGGATCATGAGTTAATCACAAACTCTAGAAGTCCACCCCATGACTACATGAGGCTTTGGAGGGACAAGTAGGTACACACCATAACAGTATAGTAACCTCCAACTTTACTAAATTTCTTAATCAGGTTTAATGGCTTTTTGTTTGTTTGCTTGTTTTTTGCATCATAGATTCACTGTGTAGTTTATGCTGGTCTTGAACTCACTTTGTAGCCCAGACTACCCTCAAAATCGCAGTGACCCTCCTGCCTCAGCCTCCTGAGTACTGGGATTACAGGAGTGCACCAGCATACCTAATTTTAGCTATTTTTTGTTGTTGTTGTTTGTTGGAGTCTTTAATTTTTTGTACATAAGACCTTGTTGTCTGTTGATTTATTCAATTGCAATTTTGATGTCTTTTTTCTTTCTCTTATCTGTTGATTTGTGAAGGATTTCCAGTACTATGATGAACAAAAGTGGTACCTTTTTCTCATTCCCACTCTTAGGGGAAATGCTTTCAGCTGTTCCCTGCTGTGTATATTACTTGGTGGTTTGTCATCTATGGCTTTGATTGTGTTGAGATATGTTTCTTCTATACCTAATGTACCAATTGTTTTTCTTTTTCCTCTGAAGCTGTGTTAAATTTTTCCAAGAGGTTTTTCTGAGTCTATGAAAACAACCATATATTTTTTCATCCTATTGATGGGATGTATCATGTTTATTGATTTGTGTATGTAGAACCATCCTTACAACTCCAGGATAAATCTCACTTGATCATGGTATCCAATCCTTTTAATGTGCCATTGGATTTAATTCATTGGCATTTTGTTGAGGATTTTTGTATCTGTATTCACCAAGAAAGTATTGACTTATAATTGTCTTTTGTGGTTGTAACCTTGTCTGTTTTTGTTATTAGGGTCATCTGGTTTGTAGCGCCAAGTTGAAAGAATTCTCTCCTTCTCAATTGCTTTTGGAATAGTTTGAAAAGTTTTAAATAGCTTGAATAGTTTTAAGAGTTTAGTAGAATTTAGCCAGGAAGCCACCTGATTGGGGATTTTCTTTGGCCTCCTCCTCCCCCTCCCCTTCCCTACCTTCCCCTTTCCCTCCCCACTCCCCTTCCTCCTCCTCCTCCTCCTCCTCCTTTTTCTTCTTCTTCTTCTTCTTCTTCTTCTTCTTCTTCTTCTTCTTCTTCTTCTTCTTCTTCTTCTTCTTCTTCTTCATCTTCT
>NW_004524584.1:23020905-23027555 GCF_000260255.1 Octodon degus | reverse complement strand
ATCTTCTCTTTTTATAAATGTTTCAATTTGGGGGCCGTGGAGATGGCTCAGGGGGCCGGGGAGATGGCTCAGTGGAATAAACGCTTCCCTGGCAAGCGCAAGGACCTGAGTTCAATCCCCGGTTCCACCAAGAAAAAAAAATAAAAAAAATAAATGTTTCAATTTTACTGCTTGTTGTTTGTTTGTTTAGGTTTTTTGTTTCTTCAGAGTTCTGCACTGCTGGTTGTATCTAGAAATGTGTACTTGCTTGAGACTTTCCCTTTTTTAGCACACACAAAGTTTTTCCTTACAGTCCTGAAGGATGCCCTGTATTTCTGTGGCACCAGTCACCTCTCCCCTTCATAGCTGATTTTATTTACATTCATCTTTTTTTTTTTTTTTGGTCTAGCTAAAGGCCTATCAATTTCATCTTTTCAAAAACTCCAACTCTGTCTTGCTGATATTCTGTACTTTTAAAGCACCAGTTCCACTTATTTCTGCCCTGATCTTTGTTGCTCCTTCTGCATTTCACATTTGGTTTGGTATTGCATCTGTAGCTCCAGGAGTTGGGCTGTTAGGCTGCTTGTTTGGCACTTTTCCACACCTGAGATGGAGGTGTTTATCCTTTCAATACTGTTTTTGTAATATCCTGTAGATTTTAGTAATTTGGAAATCCTCATCAGAACCCACAGAACACATCCACGGGTGCCCACGAAGTGTAACTGTAGCCACTTAATACTCTTTTAGAGGTGTGTGTGGCCCACATTACGGAATCACTTTAAGTACTGTTAAATACAGATATGATCTGGGCAGCTCCCAGCTGACCGTTGTGCTCCAAATTTGTTTGTCTGAGCATCTAGCACACTGTCTCCTAGCAGGACATTTTATTGCAGGTCCAGCTGCATTTCAGGCAGCTACAGTAGGATGACGCCAGAGCCCCAGGCTTGGAGTGGGCTGGGTCTGTCTGGATGGCGGCTGTCATGTTTTTACTTTCCCTTTTCAAGAATGTGCTAGTTTTATATTTTCAAGGGAAAATTCAGGATTCTAACTAGGATATTTTTATTAACAACCTTTTTGTTTTAGGACAATTTTAGGCTTGCAAAGATAAAGTAAGCTTGTGCATGGTTGGCACGAGCAAGACCCCAAGGGTGAGCACCTCCCTACTTCTGCCCCGTAAGGATCTGGCTTGCTGCTGCTACAGGTCCCAGCTGTGTGCCTCATACTTGTCTCATGTTAACATCTTACAGGTCCATGACAGATTTGTCAAGACTTAGAGATGAGCAATAGTTCATTCCTAGGGCTGGCGAGATAGTTCAGTGGGCTTAGCGCCTGCTTAGGCAAGCGCAGGGACTGGGATTCAATCATTGGCACCACGTGCTGTGCCAGTCCTGCCCCTGGGTGCACTGAACCAGCCACTGAGACCTGGCATGGTGGCGCACCCAGCACTGGGGAGGCTGAAAAACAGGAGGATCACTACTCATTCAAGCTGCGCAGTGAGATCATATACCAGTTACATGAAAAATAAAAAAAAATCCTTCATTCCTAGTAATTAAAAATCACACCCTATTTGGATGTCGCTGTGTTTTCAGTGGATCTACCCAGGTTTGCACATAGCATTTTCTCAACATCTCTCCTGAGCCTTGTCCATGACAATTTCTGTCTTTCCTTGTTGAATTCATCGACTGTGACGGTTTTGGGAAGTTCTGGTCGGGCAATTTATAGGATTTTGCGTTTCTGATGTTTCCCTCTGTTGATGCTGACACTGTGGGGAACTTGGTTGTGGCAGAGGGACAGCACCACGAGGTTCTCTTGCCTGGCTTTGTGTCAGGCGTCCATGGCCTCACCATGGCATCGGTGGGGTCAGTGCACCCAACCTTCTGGTGACGGTCATGGCTGTCAGGTTTCTCTGCTGTCACATTACCGCTTTCTTGTGCCATGTTCTGCAGTTTTCAGGAGTCCACTCTCAAGGATGGCAGCGGAGGTGCTGATTTCCTCCATAAAGATGGAAACATAGTTCTATAATTATCTTTTTGAAAGATAGATCTCAGTGTTTCCTGAATTTACTTCTTAGAAAACAACAGATGTCAAAAACATAAGTGAAGGGCCAGCCAGATAGCTCAGTGGATTGAAGTGCATGCTTAGGCAGTTGCAGGGACCAGGGGTTCAATCCCTGGTGGTGTGTCACGCCAGCCATATCGCCGGGCATGCTGAGACAGCGATTGACACTGGGAATGGTGGTGCGTGCCTGTCATCCCAGCACTTGGGAGGCTAAAAACAGGAGACTCACTAAAAGTCCCGTCTGCATGGCGAGACCCTATAGACCCTTTTCTAAATACATTAAAAAATAAGTGAGGTGGAGAGGTCTTGATCACCTTTAGCATGACAGATGTTGGCAGCTGGGGCTTGGTGGCCATGCTGGAGAAGGACTGGTTCTGGGGACACCTCGTAGAAGGAGCTGTGTGTATTGGAGAGGATGCCCCACAGAGCACTGATGTAGAGTGGCCTTCTGCCTCTGCCTAAGACCTCTAACAGGCACTTGTGGCTTATAGGACTAGGGACCCTCCCTGGTGACATTAAACCCTCATAATGAATGGAGACATCACACACCATTTCCTGATCAAAGATAGAACTGACAACCTCCTCCTCCTCCTCCAAGGGTATCATTAAAGAAGCAGTTGAGAAACGTTAGCTTTCCAATCCTGCGGATCCAAACTTACCTGTCACAAACACCTTGTTAAACGCTTCCTTCCTTCTCTAGGCTGTCACTTTCTAATGCCTGCTTGCAAGGCAGGCTGGCTCTTGAGTACTTGGATAACGGAGCACTTAGGTCCTTAAAGGGCCATCCAGGTCTTCTGTGGAGGGTGACAGTTCAAAGAAAAGCAAATCCATTTTATGTCTTTATCAATTACTCTAGCTCACAGTGCTGGGAGCAATCTCATCAGAATGCCAAGCTTTTTAGGTGTGCTTTCTTCCTATTAATTTTTGCACAGGAAGATCAACAGTGTTAGCAAGAATTGATTGGCGTCTGGGAGCCATTAATTGAGCTCTCCCTAGGAAGTCAGGGCTTCTGTTTCTCTGATGTAAACCCTCGGGATGTAGTAGCATTCAGTTGTGATGTTCATTATTGTTGGATCCCCACTGCAAGAGGGAGGCATCTCTAACCGCATGGCCGTTCTTGTTGTCTGGCCTCTGGAAGATGGAAAGGCACTAAGGCTAGTATTTCCGTGGCCACAGTCAGCCCCAGGGACAGGGGGGCGCAGACTGTCAACACAGGCCCGAGTGCTTGCTTTCCTCTATTCTGTCACTCAGAGCTGACTGCGCAGGCTTGTGACATGGTGTGGACAGGAGGCAGGATTTGTGCCTTCCCGCTGCTCAGGGCTGGTGACCCATCCTACCAAGGTCATGGAAATCAGGATGGTGGCTCCAAACACCCAGCCTGGCCCATCAGTGCTGCTAGTCTGACCTGACTGATTTTGTTCTCAACACAGGTAGCTCTGGGATTAGAACAGTAAGAGGATTCATGTTAGATGTGACCTTGGGGAGTGAGTGGGGAGGAGGCTTCCCTTCTGGGTGAGATTTGCCTAATAACCAAAGTAACGGTGTCCAAGTTTCCTTGGTTTCATTCTCAGGATCTCTAGTTCTTTCCCCCAGTTGTCTTAGGGATCAGAAGCTTTGCTGTCTTCTTCCCCACCAGTGAGGCTTTGTTCTCAAATTGATCGTCAGGTGTGGACACCATAACTTTGGGGCTGAGGGCAGGGTGCAGGAGCCTGGCCAGGCTCAGCTGGCTGCCAGCTGGGAGCAGTATTCTGTTCCATTTCTTCACCTAAAACTAAGCAGTCTTCTGTCCTATAGCAAATGACACATTTCCAAGAATGTGGGAATTTCCTAGGTTGATGTTAAAGTGAGTCTCTGCAGAGACCCCATGCCTTCTTTAAAGTGGAATCTTATGGGTGTACAAAGCAGCTACAATCCAGAGAGCTTGTACAGTACAATAGCCATCTCGAAGTGCAGTGGCTCCTTGGGACCTTTGTTCTGGTCATTAGCTCCAGCCTCACTTTGCCTATTTGCTGTGATGATGAATTGAGCCACGACCTAAAGAGCAGCTGTTTAGGTTTAACCTATTCATCTTTCTAGAGAATATTCTCAGCTTAGAATGGGCATTCCTATAGCCAGCAGGGTGGTGAGGGCGGAGGAGGCTGGGTACCAGAATGCTTCTTTGGGAATGTCCTTGCAGAAGTGGGGCATGACACAGCTCTGGGACTTTCAGGAGGATCCCCACCCCACACTAGGGGGTGAAGTGCAGTTATCATAAACAAAATACCCAATCAGATTGTTTTCCAACATTGCTTCCTTAAGTCAGTGGTCATCTGGCCACGGCGGACAGTGGTGAGATGGGCCATGTCATTGACTTAACTCCCGCTGAGGAGGAAGTGAGAGTTTGTTACCAATGTCTCAACCCTCAGCCCTCCAGTGACCCTGCAGAAATGTAAGTCACCCTATCAACTTTCAAAGTGTGATGTGAATGTTCAAGAATTATGCTTGAGTTTTTTTTAAATTGATCACAATTATTTAAACAATATCATGCACCTGCATTAGCTAACTAGATACACGTATTTGCACTCAGTATATTTATAATTCAATGTCAACATCACAATGTAAGATGAAATAGGAGCCTGAAACAAAGACTGACATCACTATGGATGCTTTTTCCCCCTTCCGGTGTGTTCCTCTTTATTCATTTTCAGAGTACCAACTTAAACTTGGCTAGGTTGAATTAACCCAACCCACCTCTGGCAGGTGTACTCAACATGCTGTATAAAGTATAACATTCAATTTATCATTTCTTTCTCAAGAGAGTTTTCTTCAGTCCATTAAGCCCCAGCTGCCCTTCCATGGGCTTTGGCGGAGGTTGTGGGGCAGCAGCAGCAGCTCTAAATCGGGGTGGAGGAGTTGGGTCCTTGCAGGCTTCCTGAGATCAATTTCTGATCACTTTGCTGAGCACAGCAAGATTCACACAGTAATGCAGCTTCACACACAGCTCGGGAAGCACATAACCGTCGAAGACACTCTTTTCAGAAATGTCCCTGATCATAGTGGCCTCCACTATATTTTGAATGAAAAACTTCTTAATGACCTTCTTATCCTCAGGTAAGCTCCGGGTGCAGTTCGTGCAGCAAGTAGGCTGCCCGTGATTGTGGCCCTGTGTGGCGTGACTGTTGTGCCTTTTTTTTGGTCATCTTGGAAAGGAGGATCCGATAGAGCAACATGGATGCTGTTAAGACGTTTGTGATGTGCCTCTCCTCTCCCCCCACACACGTGCGATTTTCAACGTTCGAGCAGTCCGAAACATGTTCAACATGTTGGCAAAGAATTCTGCAGGATCCAGTTCAAAATGTTGCTGCAAGGGTTGGGGGGATATTTCACTGGCTTGTGCTTGAGCCACATTGGTGGAAAATGATTTTATAACTGTGTCATAGAAACATGGGACCCGACAGGTAGGACAAGCTCTGGGCCCACTGGCCTGAGTGCTTCACAGCGAGTGATGAGAGAAGGGCAGGGAACCCACGCAAGCTGCCATTAAGGAGAGGATCTGTGCTGACCTGGGTGGGCTTGACGGCAGAGGCCATGGGTGGCCACTTTCTACTCAGGGTGACAGGGCTCGTGCTGACCCCAGAAGTTGCTTCTGGACATCCCTGGTCCTCCTCCTCCCACCAACACCAGTTATTCTCAAAGTTGTTTTCCTTATAGCTTGAATTTTTTTATTTTATTTTACTACAGGGTCTATAGGATCTCACTATGTAGATCAGACTTGTATCGATTTACCTGTGTTCAGCGTCCCAAGAGCTGGGGTTACAAGTGCGTGCCACCATGCCCAGTCTCTCAATTGCCATCTCCGTGTGCGTCAGGGGCAGGACTGGCATGGCACACTGGGGCTCGAACCCCGACACTTTCATCTGCTGAGCTATTTTTCTGGCTCTTTGAAAATTTTTTTTTCTTAATTTAACAGTATCAGCTCACTTTTTACAAGTGTTGGGTAGGAATCATCAGACAAGATGGTGAAAAAAAAATCCCCAACTTTTTTGGTTACCACAGTGGTGATGAGAAACCACCTGCCTCAAGTCAGGGTGATGGGAGGTGCCGATGGGCAGAAAGGGGCCCGATCAATGTGTGCCAGTTGGTAGTAAGTGGTTCTCATGGAGACCCTGCGTCCCAAAGAACGTTCGCGCAATGATTCATAAAGCGTTTAAGTTACAGGAATAAGTGATCCATGTAAGTGTGTAGTCCACAGTGCTATTGAAAGGCTCTAAGAAATAGATGACTCTTTCAAATTAACTTAAATTCTAGAATTGTTGACTTTTAATCCACCACTGAATTTCAATGCAAACCAGATAAAGCAAAGACAATAATAAGATAGGAATATTTTTTTAAAAAATCCTTTTTTTTTCTCATTTTAATGAGAAAAAAGAGATAACATAGCCATGAAACAGTTTCAAAACAGGTTAGTAGGACAGTTACAATAATTACTATATTGTATATTGTTGTCTTCATAGAGGAATATATTTCTTAACTAGTCAACATATATATAACTCTGGTAACCCTAGTGGATTTTTGAAAAAATGAAGTGAGAATAATTTCTGTGTCACTGGCCTGAGGAAATTCCTATGTTTAAT
>NW_004524584.1:22971403-22998246 GCF_000260255.1 Octodon degus | reverse complement strand
TGTTTAGAGAAGGGCATTCCATTGTCATTCATATATTGTAGGTGCGTGAATTCAGCAAAATATTCCAATATAGTCCAGTAGTTCATAATAGTAGTGGATTATGCTTAGGACTGGCAATGTCAGAAGTTGTTGACTTGAGCCTTTCACAGCTCAGCATATTAATATGGCTTTACTTTTTATACCTTGTTTTTATACTTTTCTGCTGGATGGTTAAGACCTATATAATAAGAAATGCAACTTTTGTATCTGATAGGGTCAGTCAAATCCCCTCAGGATTTACCCTGAAACCCTGTACCACAGTTTTTAGATCCTTTCAGTGTCAGCCATGTGGATGAGTCACAGCCATTGCTTGACCAATTTGCTCTCTGTGTCAGATAGGGTCTCATTATTTAGTCCAAACCAGCCTTGAGCTCACAGGATTCCTTCTGCTTCAGCCTTCCAAGTACTGGGGTGACAGGTGGGCACCCCCACAAGCACTTATCATTTTTTACAACTCCTGGTCCAAGGAGGGGGCCTGTGAGAAAGTGTCACTCAGATCCCTGACAGGGTGGAGAGGCCATGGGCCTCGAGGCTCTCCTAGGATGTCCACTGTATTCTTCTCCTATCAGCTGCTCCCAGCTGAGGACTTCCTGACTTGGGGATACTGAGGTGAGACCCTTCCAGGAGTCCAGGACATGCGGTCCTGCTCCTCTTCAGAACCAAGCTCTGGCTTCAGATCCCTCGGGCTCCCCTCCCCTCTCTGCCCCTTCCTGTTCCCTGGTGTGTCCCGCACACCCACCTTGCAGTGTTCCCAGCCTCCGCTCATTCCTGCCCCACGCTCTCCCACCTGGATTTCTTCTGAGAAACGTTCTTGCTATTTAGCTACCATTATTATTTACTATGTAATCATCACTTCATTATTTATTATATTTATAATTGCTCTCCCACATTTCATAATTTCATATTTCATGATGATTGCATACTGCGCTGGGCCTGCTTCTCCGAGCCCCAGGCTAACACCACAGCAGCCCGTCCTGGGAGGTGAAGCGTGACACCCAGTTCTCTTGTCCTGGGCATTCACAGCCATGCACCACTGAGCGTCCATCTCCCACTGAAGCACATTTCTACTTGGCTTTCTGGCCACCGTGCTTACGGCTGGGAGTGTCCCTGGAGAGCTTCCAGGTCGCCTGTCTCCTGGTCGGAACAGGAGCAGGTGCACAGCCCCACGTGTGCGTGGCTCTGCAGGCTGAGCCTCTGCGCCCCGACCCTCGGATCCTCACCTGAGCACGGCTCGTTTCCCTACCGCGTGCTCAGAGGAAGCTTCAACTCAGCATAGCGTCAGTGACTTTTGCAAAGGGCGACAAGAAATCAGGACTTACGCAGTGTGCTGGCTCCCTCAGGACACAAACCGCTGCGAAGTCCAAAAGTTCGTCTTCCTGCGCTGGTGCATGTCAGGTACGAAAGCACTTGGCGTCTCTTCTTATCCCTGTGTCTGTGATGCTGTCCTGTCCTTCCTTCTGGACATCTGGCAAATCTCTAGGGAAAGAGAAAGCCAACCGCACCTCTGCTTTGCTGACTGGCCCCGGGCCGATCTGCAGGCCCTGCTAGCATAGTGTCTTCTCTATTCTTCAGATCTTGCCCACGCCCCGCCCCCCACTCTACCAATTCCAGCTAGAGCTCTGATTATTACTCATAAAGAAAGTAGGGAGACCTCACCCTTTCCCAGTGCTTGTTGGTAGTAAAGCACGGCACGGCTTTGACTTGTCAGCGCACGAGTTGTGTGCTTCTGTTGCTATGTGACTCCTAGCATGACGCTGAAACCTACTTTACTCCAACACTCGTGTGTCGGTGTGGCACGCGGGAGGAAGAACAGCACGATCAGCCTTTATCAGCCGGCTTTATTCTGCCTCCTAATTCTGTGGTTAGCAGAACTTCTGGGCTTGTGTCTGACCATCTATGGTACAGAGAAGTAGCTTCCTCTTAGAGTTCTGAAGCGTAAGTAAGCTCATCTGTATAGCAGGCTACAAAATGCGAAGCCGCCACTGGTGTGACCCTGGCACCATCACCCTCACCATCGAGGCAGCAGCGTTACAAATCTTCTCTTCTGCTTTGACCTCTAATCTGCTGAAAATCCACAAAACAAAAAGCAGAAGCCAGCTGCTTCACATTCTTGCTAGGGGAGCTGCATTTTAAAAAAAAAATCTTAGGCTGAATCTGGTTCTTCCAGTAAATTAGAGTGAATGGCAAAAATGTTGCCAATGATATCACTAAGGGCTTTGAGTGCAGATGGAGTAATAATGATGGGAATAAAAACAAAGAATGGAAAAAAAATGTCTCTGAATCCAAGGTCACTTGGCATCGGGAGCAAGGAAATTTCCAGCGGCAGCTGCTGCAGACCGCAGCGAGGACAGCCCTGCAACTTTCTAGCGTACACGGTCCTACCAGGAGCGCCAGCTGGCTTGATGGGATTCTCCAGCCTAATTTTGTTTCATCTGGAGCCTGGAGCATGCAGATCTTACATTTCTTACAAATAAGCCAACAGAGTTGAGGATGTTAAATAAAGGGAAAGAACCTATGAGTGTCATTTAGGGGGGAAAGAAGCACCTCGGTGCAGAACCCAGTAGGCTTGGAAGCTCCATTTTCAGCAGACAGGAGCAGCAATTGGAACTAGAACTCCAGGCCACCAGGAGACAAGTGTCTAAGAAGTAAGTACTCTATAGGGCTGGCCAGATAGCTCAGTGGATTAAAGCACCTGCTTAGGCAAACACAGGGGCCGGGGGTTCGATCCCCAGCCTGTTGTAC
The DNA here is from genome assembly GCF_000260255.1 of Octodon degus. Taxonomy (NCBI): domain Eukaryota; kingdom Metazoa; phylum Chordata; class Mammalia; order Rodentia; family Octodontidae; genus Octodon; species Octodon degus. The sequence continues at coordinate 22,995,465 of NW_004524584.1, read as the reverse complement.
CAGCCCTGACCCTGTGGCACCCCGAGACAGCGACTGAGACTGGTTATGGTGGCACACACCCGTATTCCCAGTGCTTGGGAGGCTGAAAAACAGGAAGGATGAAAACCAAGTCTGATCTGTGTAGTGAGACCCTGGAAGCCCTGTACTAAATACATTAAAAAAAAAAAAGAAAAGAAAAGAAAAGAAAGAAGTGCTCTCAACTTTGTCAGCCTTTGAGTACCTCAGAGGCTTGGCTTAGGCTGTTTTTAGAAGACTTTAAAGCATCTATTTCTGATCTTAATCTAACCACTGTCAACAAGAGAGGGACAGGAAATGCTGGTGGACATGAACATGGAGCTTATGAGTCATCACACAAAAACGTAGGGCCTAAGAGCTCAGTTCTGCGCCATGACTCGGTCCTGAGCTTAGCCTCCTGTGCTCACCAGAACAGCCGGTGTGGCTGCACAGGGCACGCAGGCTGTTATGGACTGTCCTGTCTTCCCCAAAAGATGTGCTGGATCCTAACTTCCAGTACCTCAGAACTGATCTTATTTGGAGAGATGCAGCAGAGAGAATCCAGTAAGAAGGAAGTTTTCAGGGTGGGCTCTGACCCAGTGTGACTGGTGTCTGTAAACAACAAGGGCATTTGGGCACAGACATGTACAAAGGAATGCCAGGGGCAGATGCAGGCATGGGTTGACTGATTTGTTTGCAAGCTGAGGAGCCAGCTTGTAAAAAGCTGCCAGACCTGGTGAGCAGGCATGGGACACTTTCTCTCTAAGCTTGCTCTCAGGCCTCAGCCTCCACATCTGGGGGACAACAAATGTCATGGTCAAGCTTTCTAAACTGTAGCATTTGTTACAGAGCCCTACAGAATGGATCCAGAGGATCCCACTATAGGAGACACTAGGTTTTTCCTTTTTTTGGCAGAACCGGGGATTGAACTCAGGTGACCATAACCAGGCGGGATAGCAAGGACAAGGGACAGCAGCTAGGACAGCATCTCTCTGCTTCTTTCTCCGAAGCTGCTCTAGAATCTAGCTCTGTCATAGGCTTCAATGTATGTACAATGAAGATAGCAAAAACAGCCTACTAAGTGTGAGAATAAACAGCAGAGTGGCATGGCAGGTGGGGTGAGATAAAACTACAGAAGTACTCTTTTCTCTAAATAATTTGGAAAGCACTTAGTGATTCCCAGGAAAGTTACAAGGAGGGTGGGCAGGCTTTGCTTTCTTTCTGCCATTTCTCCAGTCTTCTTTTCCTTAGCCTTTAGCCAATCAAGTGCTATGTGCTGAACTAGTTTACATATGTTTTGGACTCTATGAGTTAGGGAAGATTAGATTACTGTCTTCAAAATGCTTAAAATCTCAAAGGAAAGCTAAGTGTCTTTGCTTTCTGTTGCTATAACAAAATATCTGAGGCTGGGATTTTATAAAGTAAAGAGCTTTGTGTGGCTCGTGACTGGTGGCAGGAGGATTCAAACACAGAAGAGCCTCCTGGGTGCAGCACAACATGGTGAATGGGCAGAAAGAGTATGGGCCATGTGCAAAAGGGAGAGAGGCCATGTGTCAAAATAGGAAGGAAGAAATCTGACAGGGCCAGGCTGGATAATTTTTGTTTATAACAGCTTGCCTTTGGAGAATTAACCTACTCTTAGTAGAACTGGCTAACTGTCTTAGTCACTGTCCTCACTGCGGGGCTAACCCACCACCTGCAACTTGAAGGAGGAGAGCTTCGTTTTGGCTCATGACTTGCAGTGGTTCCAGCCCATAATTGGCTGGTTCCTAGGCAGGGCAGCCTGGCAGAGGGGCCAGTGGAGGACAACTGCTCACCCAGCGTGTCTAGGGAGCAGAGAGAGAGAAGGGAGGAGGTTGGGAAAGCTAATTGCTGCTGTCACTCTGGTGGTCTCTACACCGCCCTGTGTCTCTTCTACAGAACTGAAAAGCCAACAATGAAGAATTTAGCTTAGTTCATGACTTCAAAGTCAGTGTTTCTAAAGTATTATAAGACTGAGGCCCTTGAGCAAGATTTAGTAGCTGTCTGTTATTATATTTAGGAAGTTTTCTTCTAAGTTTTTTCAGATTTTTTTGAAAAAGTTATGAATATAATTAAATTTTATCAAGTATCTCTTTTTAAAAATCTGCCGGAGATTTTTTTTCTCCTATACTTTCAATAGGCTCAGTGAGATGAATAGTTTTTATGATGTTGAATCATTCCTCTTAGGGAAATTCCAGTGGGTCACAATGGGTATTGTCCCCTGTGATGAGTGACAGTGATGTTTTGTAAGAATGACTGCTCAGCAAGATCTTCCATCTCGCTTGCTCTTCCAGCAGTACGGCTTCTTACTTCTTCCTTTTGAGAGTTGGGCCGGTGGGAAAGCTAAAATCCACCGGATTTGGGGTGTGCCATGGCTGTGGTCCCGGCCGTAAGAGACGAGGCTGCTTCTGCCGCTTGTCTGGAGCTGTGTGCTCTTGGATTCCAGCCATCATGAGGTCAGGAAATCCCCAGATCCTGCTGAGACTCACTCGGAGGAGCTCCGTGGTCGGCAGCTACAGCTGGGACACAGCCCACGTGGCAGCTGATGGGGCACCATCTTGAAAACTGATTCTTCAGTCCCCAGGAAGGCTACTTCTGGTAGTTGACAGCAAATATGAGCAGCGTGCAGCAGCTGCCGCCCTCAGCTAACATCACAGCCTTGTAAGCAAAGTAAGATATGGAAGTCATGTTAAGCCACTAAGTGTGGAGATGGTTGTTATAACTGACACATGATAATTGATTTTGTTTGCTGACATTTTAATATTTTTGCATCCGCTTCCATAAGGAAAAGCCACTAACATTTTTTCTGCTGTCTTTGAAGTTTGATTTTCGTGTCAAAGCCACAGCATGCTTTCAAATAGAGCTAGGATGTGTTCTTATTTTTATTTTTTTTTTCTCATCTCTGACAGTGGCTAGGGGAGTTTGAAATTTTTGTTTTTTAATGTTTGATTTTAAAAAACCCTTTGAATAAAAAGTGTTAGGGCTTATGCATTTTTGCTCACTGGGAAGTTATGGAAAGGATGGTCTCTATTCTAATTTCCTTAGTTAATTTAATTTTTGGATTTTCTCAGAAATTCTTCATATCCTTAATGCTTTCAAAATTGTGAATATCCCCACAAGTTTTGCTGTGACTAAGTTGGGTCTCCTCACTTGTCAATAAGCATTTTCTCTTCCCTCTGGTTCCTTGCTCAGACTCCACCAGCTTTACCTTAAAGTTCACCTTGCTAGCTTCTAATGTCAGCTGAAGAAGACCAAACGAACTAGTTTCTATTTTTGTTAATGACTCTCCTCCCCTGGTACTGAAGATTGAACATGGGACTACCGCCACACTCTATCATCTATTTATCTACCTATCTATCACTTATCTACTATCTATCATCTATCAGTCATCTATTTATCTATCACTCATCTATCAATGTGTCATCTATCTATCATTTATCTACTATCTATCATCTATCTGTTTATGATCTATTGGTCATCTATCTAATCAATCACCTATCAGTCTATCATCTACCTATCATTCATCTATCTATCTATCTATCTATCTATCTATCTATCTATCTATCTATCATCTATCTATCTATCTATGTAGACATAGGGTCTTGCTAGGTTGCCAATTGTCCTGGCTGGGCTCTAATTTACAATCCTGCCTCACATCCTACTCGGCTCATTACCATCAGTAAATATTTGTATTTGGAGTGTGTGATTTTTTTCTTTTACTTTTAAAAATTAACCTTTAGCTTACTACTTCCCAGCTGTTTGCGGTGGTGACCACAGAGCAGACCCTGCGCCCGCCCACGCAGCCTCAGGCCCCGCCCATGCAGCATCAGGCCCCGCCCACGCAGCCTCAGGCCCCGCCCACTCGCCCCGCCCAGTCTCCGCCCCCTGCACGCGCCCCGCCCCCGGGGCCGGCTGTCCCGGACGGAAGCGGAAGTGGTCTCGGTCCAGGCGGAAGCAGGAAGCGGGCGAGCGGGGAGCGGGCTGGCTGGCAGCTTTCCGGACGCGGCTGCGGAGCAGGGGTGGCGCCGGGCAGATGGCGGAGAAGTTTGACCACCTGGAGGAGCACCTGGAGAAGTTCGTGGAGAACATCCGGCAGCTCGGCATCATCGTCAGCGACTTCCAGCCCAGCAGCCAGACCGGGCTCAACCAGAAGCTGTGAGTGCCGCCGCCGGCCCCGTCTCCGCCCGCAGCCGCCCCGGGGCTGGGAGGGAGTGCGCGGGCGCGCCGGGGCTCGGGGCTGTGCGCCCGCGGGCTGGCCGCGCCTTCTGCTGGGGCTGGCCTGCGGGAGGCCCTGCGGTGGGGAAGGCGGAGATGGAGGGGGCCGCTCAAAAGGCGGTGTGCGTTTAAAATGTTACGCGTTTATTGCAGTAAAAGCCATTGCTTTAAATCCTCAGAGTACCGCCTTTGGCCTCTGACCCGCTCGCCCCGACGCTCCTGCCGCTTTCTGAAGCAGCGTAGATTAAAAAAAAAATCACCCCAGTATTCACCATATTTATTAATCACGTTCATGTACAGAATGCTCTGGACAGGGCTCCCACTTTTCTTGAGGGGGGATGTGCAGGTAGTTGCGTCTAGGGCTGCGCCCAGCAGTGCAGAGGCGTGACCAGGGTCCGGCTGCTGGGTGGTCTCACACGGCCAGGGAGGCGGCCGAAGGTAAGCCGGCAGGCAGTTTCTCTTCTGCGGGGCGTGCAGCTGGTGTTAAGCAGAAGCCTGCTGCTTCGCCGGACCCCGTTCAAAGTCACAGCAGGACCGGATCCATGTTTGGGACAGGTTCCGATTTTCATTGCGGTCCCCAAAAGTTGCCCATCCCCCATATCGGCAGTCTCTAGTTTAGAAGGAAAGTCGACCGTTTGCGGGTACTGCCTTTCACGCTCCACCTGTGTGAGTCGTGCGCCGCCCGTGTAGGTGTTGTTAGGACGCTCGTGTGGTCAGGAGGTGGCCAGGTGAGGGTGTGTACGCGGCCATGTGCGTTAACCCAGCGCCCCGTTGTGCCTTTCTCCCAGGAACTTCATCGTCACTGGTTTACAGGACATAGATAAGTGCAGACAGCAGCTTCACGACATCACTGTCCCGCTAGAAGTGTTTGAGTAAGTATCTCCCGGGCTGTTAATCTGGAGCGCAGTGCTCGCTGTGTGTAGGGGACGTCGCCCAGGGCGGTGGTGGCCGACCTGGGGCATGGTGGTTTTCTTTTAGGACACAGAAGGTCACGCGTGTTTTTCTAATACCTTGATTTTCAGGCTTAATTGCAGTATTGGAATGTGGGGATAAATAAGTGGGTTTTGGGCTGCAGTGCGGGCATTTGTCTCTAAAAGGTTCATTCCCACCAGTGGGAAAAGTAGACTAAAATACCCACCCTTCTGAAACTCAGTGTACTAATAATAATGGCATTAAAAAATGAAGTGAACAAAAGTTATGACAGTGTTTTGTTGCTAAAATGTCACATGCAAGTAAAAGTGTATTAAACGTGTGTAAAACACCATAGGGTCTCAAGTCCTGTGAAAAAGCACTTAGGCTAAAAAACAATCATGTAACCTTGCTTTTTCCCGGAGAGGTAAAAAGTTGAATTTAGGCCATGTTATAAATTTTAAAAAGGATGTGACTGCTAGACACGCCTGGGAAGCGGCATGGCGTGGTGTGGCGTTCTCCACGTGTGAGCTGGGGAGAGGGTGCTGCTGGGCGGGAGAGAGGTTCCGGTGCCGGCTTCCGCAGGCTGCACAGCGCTTCCGCCTGGAGGGTCTTGGCCCTGTGCCGCATCCCAGGGCGCTGCGGACAGTGAATGTCTGGGTTCCATTGTCTCACTGTTGTGGCCGCGTCGTGGTTTCTTGGAGAAAGGACTGAGGAGTGATTGCAGTGGGCTGCCCGGCTGCTGTGGGGCAGGTAAGGCTGAAGCCCGGGACTCAGCCCAGCTCTCTCCTGTCCACTGTGCGGCACAGCCTGGTCCTCCTGGCTCCAAGCACGAGGACCTTCCAGTGTGCCTTGCAGTGAGGCTTGCACTGGATTTCCTCACACATACAGGGAAAGCTGTGCTGTGCTTCTCACCGAGAGGCAGAGGTGTAAGCCCTATCAGAACCTGGCCCTGGCGCCTGCCAAGGCGGCGTGCACAGGCTGTCCTGTTCATGGTCTCTGCTACTCCCTCTGCCTGCTCACACCACCCTGCGCCCTCTTCATTCTCCATCAGTGCCACTGAGGCCTCCACCACACAGCTGGCACCCCACGGGTGGGCGCGGAGGTGGGGCACATGTGGCACCATTCCGGGCCCTCAGGCCGCAGCAGGGGCAGAAGGGATCTTCCATAGTGCTGCTCGCCATGACTGCATGGGGTGGGCATAGGGCAAGGAAGGTCTGGTAGCTCAGGTGTTCTGTAGTGGGGTGGGTGGAAGGGGGCCGAGGGCAGGGGATGGCACAGGGCCCCAGGGCAGCGCGGGGCAGGGGAGGGAGGGGAGGTTGATCTGGAGTCTTGGCTACGGGCCCTGGGTAGCGTGTGCTGGTTTATCTGTACACTGCCCGATAGTGTGGGCACAGAGGATGTGCTGGGTCCCCAGCGGCCTTGGCATGGAGACTGAAGTAAAGATAGAAATATAGCTGGGCCCTCCCTCGGCCCTCGGGGTGGTGCTGGCGGAGGTGGGGCCGTCCTTGGTCTGCAGGAGTCCACCTGGTGCAAGGACCTCGCTGCAGAGAAGGACACACGCAGCATGAGCTTGTCTGGTATTTCTTTTCTGAAACATGGTTGGATTTTATTGTATTTATTTATTATGTATTTAGTACAGGGTCTACAGGGCCTCAGTATGTAGACTGGACTCATAGTGATCCTCCTGTTTTCAGCTTCCCAAGTGCTGGGATTACAGGCGCGCGCCACCACGCCTCGTCTCAGTTGCCATCTCAGCACGCCCCAGGGGCGGGGGCGGCGTGGCAGTCTGGGGATCTAAATGTGGCCTCTGCGCTCTGCCTAAGCAGGTGCTTTAGTCTGCTGAGCTCTCTGCCCAGCCCCTAGATTTTATTTTAGATTTAAAGATAATTTTGTTTCTTTTCTAAACATTATAATAAAATGGAATTTTCTCCAAGATGTTTATGTTTTGCTGTCAGCTTTTATACCATTACAGCCACTTAGTGGTACTATTGACCCAAAGTTAGGTATTTTTTTGTCCTAGTTTTAAGTAGATAGGACAGGGTAAGTGTGGTGTGTTTTTATCTCTCTGTAATGAATAATTCAACTCAGCTAAATGATACACTTCCTTATATGCAGGAATGGGCAGGTGCCTGTCTGTAAAATTTGGGCATTGGTGTAGGTGGTATGATTCATGGAATCCTTAGTAGGGTAACGGTGATATTTTCGGGAGAAGGGCTGAACACGTCGGGGCCAGTCTTGTACCATTTGAAGTAATGAGAGAATCTCCTGTGTTTCAGCTACTTAGTATGTGTAGTAAAAAGCAGTACTGAGCACGTTCATTGAGCTGTTGCCTGTTTGTAGGTACATCGATCAAGGTCGGAACCCCCAGCTCTACACCAAGGAGTGCCTGGAGAGGGCGCTAGCCAAAAACGAGCAAGTTAAAGGCAAAATCGACACCATGAAGGTGAGCCTCCTAAGGAGCCAGTGCAGTCAGGACGGCACACATGGAGGTCTCCCCCGGCCTGCTGCCCTGTCCTGCTTGTGGGGCACGGACTGTTCAAACATGTCGTGCTTGCATAAGTGAGCAGGCTTGTCGTTGGGAAGGCCCGGGTTAACTTTGGCGGTTGTGGTCACCTCCAGCTAAGTGTGGCTGTTCGCAGTTGAGACTGTCCAGGCTGAACTGTGCCCGTGACAGCACCCCTGCGTCTGCTTCCTTCTGCGCTGGTTCTCCCGGAGGCCTCTCCTGGGTCACGGCCCTTTGCTTTGTTAGAGGATTCCGAAGTATCTACTTTGCTGTCTTTATCCTGTTGCTGTCTCTGACTCCTGACCTCCACACTCCTCCTCATGTTCCTTACTACCACAAGACTCTAGAGAGCTTTTTTTTTTTTTCCTTTTTGCCTTGATGGCATTTATTTAGTGATCTCTCCATCTTGCACATACATATGCATTTTCACCTGTGTACATCAGCCGGACTGTGGCTCCCAGTGCTGTTTTATTTGGTCCTTCCTGGCCTCACTTTTGTCGTGTGGCCTCTGTGCCCGATGCAGCCTGCTCTGCTTGGCCTGGCCCCCAGCATGCTGTTTGCCCTGTGCCTTGCTTCCCCTGTGCTGTGTCTCCCGCCTGGAGCCCTCTGTCCCTGCGCACCATGCCCCTCGCCTCGGGCTCGCTGCCTCTGAGCACACTGGCTGGGCCCTTGGTGCTCTCCTTTGCGCTTGTCCTCTGCCTGTGGGTTCCGCTCCAGGACCAGGCAGCTGCTGTTCTGTTCCCAGGTTTGTGCAGCGTGGCCCTGGGGCCAGCCTGGCACGAGGCCTCAGGCGCTTTGGCAGGAGGCGTGAAGGGCGGGCCCTGGGGCCGCAGCGAGAGCAGGTCCACTCGGGTGCTCTGCGAGTTGTTTGCCAAGCTGTTCACGTGCACTGAATTTGACGTGGTTCCCGTGACTGCTTTATTAAGTGTGACTGGAAATTGCTGTTCCGTGTGTGCCGTGTGTAGCAGCCCTGCCACCTGTGTGGCCGGCTTGCAAGGGTGCTTGTTTTCCTGGCAGGCAGCAGAAGTGGTGCAGGTGAGGGCCTCCGGCTGGTGGCAGTGCCCTGTGCTGTGGCTGCACACACGCTTCCATGACTGTCCCCTTGCCCTGCACGCACGGAACGAGCGGGCGCATCTGGAGAGGAGGGAGCCTGGTGTTTGCTCTTCTGTGGGGCAGGCTGCCCTGAATTTTGAAGGCCCTTTGGGGGCATGGTGGGTCTCATGTGAATGTGCTGATGGTGTGTTTTTTTTCTTTGCAGAAATTTAAAAGCCTGTTGATTCAAGAGCTTTCTAAAGTTTTTCCAGAAGACATGGCGAAGTACCGAAGCATCCGGGGGGAGGATCACCCGCCGTCCTAAGTGCGACACCTCAGATCCTTGTGATGCTCGGGATGGAGCCAATGAGGCCTGTGACTGTCAGCACTAACCCTCCTTGCCCATGAGGACTGGCCTGGGACTGTGTCCTTCTGACCCAGTGGGTGGCTGAGCTGGCGGAGCCAAGGAGCTGTGACCTCAGATGGGAGGTCCCAGGTCCTTGGGGAGACAGAACATGGAACGGTTTTGGAAATACTAAATACGATCGATTAGTTGAAAGCTGAAAAAATTCCACTTGAATTTTTATATGTGTTCTTTCTGTTCCATTCTACTGTGGCATTAGAAAGCTAATAAACTGATTTTGTATTTTACATTTTCAAGTGTGCATAAAGATTATGTACTGTGTTTTTGCAGTTTCACTTAGATATGGGTGAAGTCTTAAGCTTGTAGGGCTCATTCCATGTAATTATTGTCATTTTTACAAGACAGTACAGCATATATAATTCATTGCCCAAAGTATTAGTAATAAGGCTTTATAGGCATTTGAGAAGGAAAAGCTAGTGCAAAACAGAGTGTTTTTGTTTTCTCCTACATCGCTCTGGAGGGCCTGAGAAGTACTGAGGGCCACGGCCTTATCTGTTGCCATGGGCTCTTGGGGGGCAGAAGAGGCCCCCAGACTGCTGCGTCACAGCTTCAGGGCGCGCCGGGCGCAGGGGCAGTGAGCTGCAGCACCTGCCTCGGCCGTGGTCGCAGAGCTCCCCTCGCCAGCCCCGTGGAGCCCTGCCTGGTTCTTTGGAGGGTGGAGCCCAGTTCACACTGAGGAGCCAGGCAGGGATGGACAGGCAGGAGCCCACGTGGTTCCCTTCTTCCTCTCCGTGACCCGGGCAGCGCCCAGCCCAGCTGGTTCAGATAGATGGCCGCCTCCCAGCTGAGGAGGCTGGAACCAAGGCCCTGCTCAGCTCGGCGCAGATGGGGTCCTTGCTCTGTTTCTGCTGGCACAGAAAGGAAAGCTGTAGCTCAGGTCGTGCCACTTGGCGGAGTGCTGCGAGGGCTTCAAATGAAGGAACTGCGTGTGTGCAGTGGGTGGTGAGGACATGGTCCCGCTGCCTATGACCTAGCACTCGGGCAGAGGCAGGAAAATCCCAGGTTTGAGCTTGGCCTGGGAACTTTGTAACTTAGACCTTGTCTTGAAAAAAAGGTCGGGGGACAGCTCTGGAAAGGCCTGGCCCATCCCCACTGCCACCCTAAATAAGTAGCCGAAACCCCCCAACAGTGATTGTCCAGGGAATGCGAATGGATGTGCTGAGAACTGTATGAGGTTCCCGCAGACTAGCCCAGCGGCGGGTGCACGTGCCAGGCGGGCCCTCCCCAGCGGCTGCCTAGTGCCCTCTCCTCTTTTCTGCAGCCATACTCTCCTCGGCCTCAACAGACTTGGCTTCCTCAGCAGGCGGCCTGCCTGGCCCTACCCTGGCAGGCTCGTCTGTCTCCTGGACCCAGGCACAGTCTTGGGCCGAGATCCTGGGTTCACACTGCCCTGCCGTCCAGTCTGGCCTATCACGACCCAACTTACGGTTTCAGTTCATGTGCCTGCTCATAGGAGCCTCCGGCACAGCACCTTAGAACTGAACCACCCTCTTTGCCCCACCTCCTCTCATCCCCCAGCAAATGGTGCCACCTTGTTGTCGCACCATCCTTGCTTCCACTGTCCCTTCCTCTTCGGTCCTTGCAATGCAGCCATGGGTACGTTTCCTGAAATTCCCATTTTGCCCTTTCCCCGCCTCACCAACCCTCCGGGCCTCTCAGCTCAGGTCTGTGTATGAATGCCTCGTGGATGCCTGCATCGCACCTCACCCCCTTGGCCTGGCCTCTTGGCACTCAGGCTGTGCGGTGAAAGGCTCTGCTGACAAGGAAAAGGTTTTCCCTCAAAATCTCCCTCCAAGAGGACAGCAGCCGTGCCGGCACCTTGATATCAGGGTTCCCCAGCTGTACAGAAATGCATTCCCATCGTTCGGTGTGTGGTAACCTGTTAGAGCAGTGACGAGAAAGGAATGCCTTGCCTGTTCGAACGGGTAAGGAACGGCATAGAAGAGGCCATCTGCGTACTGCTTTTATGAGTTTAGTTGTGCTGTCCTAGCTGCCTCAATGTCCTGAATTGATTCAAAATGTTTTCATTTCATGTTCATTTTGACTGAAAAAGAGCCAGAATTAGTGTGGTTCCAGGTTCAGCGAATGAAGTGGGTGAGGACCCGCTCTTACTTGTTTTACCCATCTGCCTTTCCATTGAGCGAGACTTGGGACCATTGTTCACCTAATTTTTGATCATGAACACACTCAGGGAAGAGGAGTGGCCAGAAGGATGGGCCATGTTGTGTGTTCTAGGTAAGGGGGAGTGAGGGCCGGTCAGAGAGCTCACCAGATTAAAGCGCCTGTAAGCAGGAGCAGGGACTGGTGGTTCATCTCCTGGCTTGCTGTGCAAGCAATTGAGATTGGGCTTGGTGGCACGCACCTGTCGTCCCAGCTCATGGGAGGCTGTAAACAGGAGAATCACTCTGAGTCTGATCTAGTAGTGAGACCCTGAGCGCCCTGTAGACCCTTCCCTAAAATACAGGAAGAAAAAGTGAGGGGGAGTGTTTTAAGGGCAGCTAAGACAATATATCTTTTACTATAATGAAATTTTTGAACTTCAACCTCACTGTATTTTGTGTGTGTGTGTGGGGGGGGGGGCTTAGGTCGTGACTCCTCTGCTGGTTGGCTAGATGACTCCCCTAGCAACAATATGGACGTTTATTTATACCTCTGCCAAGTTGGTAACGTGGCACAAGGTAGCCTAGTGACTAATAGCCTGTGTTAACCCATCGGGGTGCTTATCTCAGGACTGAGGTAGCTTGTTTGCGCAGGGCACTGAGGCCTAGTCCAGTCCCACTTGCACACATTTGACCAGTTTCCCAGCAACCGTGGCTCCCAGCGTAACACCCTTTTCTGTTTTACTGTGTGAGTGTTGTTCTGTTGCTGTTGCAGAAGCCGCGTTTGGAGAACTCTTTAGAGCACCTTTTCATACCTGATGCCAGTGCAAAGATTTTAGGTACCTGAATTCAGCAATGTAACCCTATGGAGTCCAATAGTCCATAATAGTAGTGAGTTATCAGCACAGCTGGTAACTGTGAGCTTGTGAGTTCAGCCTTCTACTTAGCACATTAATACAGCATTATGCTTCACGTCTTGTGCTTACACTTTTCTGCTGGATGGTTAAGACCAAGTTAAAGCAAGACCTGTATAAATGCAAATTTAACTTTTGCTATCTGACAAGGTCAGTTAATCTCCCCGGGATGTCCCTTGGAAACATGTACAGCATCTCTTAGATTTTCTGTCAGCATCAGCCATCTGGATGTGTCACAGCCATTGCTCGGCCAGTTTGCTCTCTGTGAAAGCCTGAGAGATGTTTTTCTCTAGGTGACTCTCCTTAGGCACACCGCACTTCGCTGTATTTGTTGGCCACCACTGGTATAGTTGCCCTGTTTAGTGCTGCCACTTGCAGCCTAGTTGCCATAGCCCCGTCCAGCCTGACACCTCGCGGCACGGGACCTCAGAAGCAAAACCATTGTCCCAAAAACAGTGTGCAGAGGACGTGCTGGGAGTGAACCAACACGCTAGAGATCTCACGTGCTGCTTTTGGTGAGCGTTTTCATTGCTCTCTGGTCGGAAGTTCGGAAGACAGTGATTGTTCTCAGGAGGAGCCCTTGGCCAAGGAGGAATGGACAGCTGAGAGTTCCTGGGTGCCACGGTGGGTTTCCAGGGCTGCTGTAGAAATCCCCGCCCACTGGGGGTGGGTGAAGCAGCCCAGGTTTGCCCACACCCCAGCCTGGGGGCCAGGACTGCGGTGTGATCAGCCTCCACCAGGGCCCCAGGCTGCCCTTCCTCCTCTTTTGGCTCCAGTGGCTCTTCCCTATGAACTCTCTAGATGTTTCTTAAGGCTGCCCTCAGATTCCAGGTGAACAAAGCCTTTCAGGGCCCACCATCTAGCCCACCACATGGCCGTCCAGTCACCAGGCACCTCTCCTGGGTCGGGAGGCTTGCTAGGCTGGGCTAGGTCTCAGCCTGTGTTCCCAGGCCCACTGCAGCTGAGCTGCTGCCCGTGCGGTGCTCCTGCCCTCCCAGACACAGGTGGCCCATGAGTTGCAAGAGACGATCAAGCCTGGCCGAAACACTGCTGTCATGCCTGTCTGCACAGAGACAGGAGAAATTATTTGACTTCTGTCTCATGCCTCAAGCTAAAGGGGACAATACTGTGGGTGGCAGCAGGAGCTGAGAAAGCAGGAGTCCTGGTGACAGCCTTGAAAAAGCTTCATTGTTGCAAACTTGCTTCAGGAAAAGCTTCATTGTTGCAAACTTGCTGAGGGCAGGAGGGGGGTGGGGATGTGCAGTGACAGATAGTGCAGGAGGGAGCCACCAGCGAGGACTGCTGGGCACCTGCAGTGTCCATCGGGGAGACCACGAGAAGGGATGTGTGTGCTCACTGAAGTGTAAGCAGCCTAGGAATGGAATGAAGGTATTGGTCCTGGTCTGGGGGCCATTGCTGGCTGCACTGACTTCGGGGACACAGACCACTCTGCTGTACTGTACAGAGGCAGAGCCTCCCTCAGCAAGGTGAACAGTAGAACAGACAGTCCTACTCCTGCAGAGCAGCAGCCGGGGCTCCAGGCTGGCTGATGGCTGTGGCAGACCAAAGGGCAGGCATCATACAGTGTACGGCCCATTAGCCCTGGGCTGTGTCTTTTCACCCTGAAGGCTTTGTGCTTGCTGCTCTCATGAGCTTCCTGGGCTGCTGTGTCAGAAGGCATACCACACATTTCAGCATGGTATGGGAGCTCCAGAGCTGAAACCCAGCCTACAAACCACACCTCCACCCAATCCTCAGTTGAGCCATTTAGGGGTAACCTACTCCCCAGGTATTTGCAGTTTGGGGCTGCTCCTTCCCCTTGGGGGTCTTTGCAGTATGAAGCTTCAGAACAGGATCGTTCAGTTGTCCCACAAGCCTATCACCATCTGCAGTTCTACCATTGCAGGGCTTGGCTTTTGAAGTGGACTTGTCAACCCCAAGGGGTGCTGGTAGGAGGGGACAGTAGTCACTCTGATAGGTCAAGGTCCCTCCCACCAGCTCCATGGAGAGTTCTTCATGTTATCCACATGGCCAAAAGACTTGGTCAGCAGGTCACCAACCATGAGGTCCTGTGAGTGGGTGTGATAGGCGTGGCCTCCTCAGGCCAGAGCGAAGCTGTTCCCTGGGTCATGAGGGGCTGAATTTCACTGAGTTTCTCTTCCTTTTCTGTCTTCCTCTCCTTTCCCTCTTTCCTTCTCCTCTCTCTGTCTCTCTGCCTATCTCTCTCTTCAACCCAAGTTCTTTGCACTGAGCCACACCCTCAATGTATTTTTATTCTGAGATGATCTTTCTAAGTCCCGGACCCTCTGGGGACTCTACGCCATTGTGCTAATCAGCTTTTCCTCAAATATCTGATACCTGAAATTTATAGGAGGGGAGATTGATTTGCCTCACAGTTTCCAGTAGGGTTGGTCCATGGTTGGCTTGGTGCAGGGCGGAAACAACACGGACCAAGGGCCTGGATGGAGCATGCTCACATCATGCTGGCCGGGCAGCAGAGAGAGAAGTGAGGAACTGGGGACAACTCACACAGTGCCAGGTTACACCCCGGTGACCGCCTCCATCAGGCCTCCTCTCCCAGTAGTGCATTCAGCTCTGAACTGAGAAGTGGGCGAATCCATGGATGTGTGTAACTCCCCACAATCCAGTCACTTTCCAAACATGAGACATCTGGGGGCATCTTAGGCCTAAACCATAGCAACCACAACATCCATAATGGTGCAAGACCAGAGAAGCTCCCTCCTCTGGGCATCCTGAAGCTGCCGATGGGGCCATGCCCACCGCCTGCCCCTGCTGCTTTGCCCTGGCTTTTTCTGGGGGGTTCACTTTGGCACCTTCCGCTAGTGGGCTCATTAGTTGTGGTCGAGGAGCTGACCAGCCTCTCACGTAGTCAGACTAGCAAGCAAGCAGCTGTGGGCCCAGGTCTCTAGGGGCAGGGATTCCCAGAAGCTATGGGGAGGTACAGTGGCCCAGGGAGCCTCCTGTGGCAGGAGGTGGTGGGCACCACAGCTGCCTCCTTTCTCCAGCAGGCTGCCTCAGCCTCCTAGCGCACCGCACCTTGCTGAGGTCCAGTCTTCCTGCTTGCCCTGTGGCCATCTGTCCTCACCTGCCTACTCCCACTGTCCCCTTCATCAAGGAAGCAGTCCTCCTCTCCTTCCATCCCTCTCCCTCTTTCTTTCTCTCCTCCCTCCCTCCTTTCTTGGGAGGATTCTGGCTCTTTCCTAAGCCTCCCTCAGTGGCTCCACGGACTGAGGATCAGGAGAAGATGGGTCCTCCTGTGTCCTCCCTATGTGTTCTGTGTACTCTAGCCAGTTAGCCGTCTGGACCCCTTTGTTACCCTGGTGCTATTAGTGGAAGATGCACGTTGTGACAGTGCCCTCTGGGCGGCCTGTTTGTCCTGTGGCATTTGCTAACTTGGGGGCATGTGTAGGCAGGAGCACCAGCATCCCAAAGGGACTTTAACACCGTGCCCACTGATTTCATCAGAAAAGGCAGCTGGGTCCTGGGAGGGCAGAATTAGGACACGGAGGGGCCTTTTCAGTCAGTGTTCGCCTGTCCCTTCAGGGCTGGGACGTGAGCGGTGATTGCAGGTTGCCCCACAGATGTGCGCACCCCACTGGGATGCTAATTGCTTGGTAGGAAATGCAGCAGTCACCCCTTCTGTTATAACCACTTCCTGCTGTCCACGGAGGAGGTCTACTCAGCACACTCCCTATACCTGGAGGGTTTGCAGGATCGATTCAGGCCTGTTCTTTCATTGCTCCTCTTGTTAAGCTTAAATAGTCTTTTGTTTGTACAAATGTGGCTTTGTGCAGCCAGCACAGACAGGTCTCACACCTGGCCCTGCTATTTCAGGGGCTCATTTTCCGTGGTGGAGAACGTGCTCTGGCCCCCAGAGTGGCTTTTCTTCCAGTCCCTCTACTGAACCAGAATCCAAGCAGAGCTTCAGGCTTGAGCTTGTGAAGTACAACTAGGGCTGCAGGGTGCACCCCTTCCTCAGTGCTGTGCTTCCCTTTGTGCAGCCAGCAGAGACAGGGATACCTTGGAGCTCTTGTCCACATGGGCGCAGGCAGGAGTTGCCCGGTCCTCGGCCTCTCCTTGTTGGCCATCAGGGCTTCCTGCTTGGCTGCGACCAACAAACCCGCCGGTGCTCTCTTCACTGTTCTGGGTCATGGGCATCAGTGCATACCTGAGGATGTCCCTTGAGAAAATTTCTTAAAGTGGAATGTGGTTTTAATTTTGATGAATAGTTTAGTCTGGTTTGGGCCACAATGAAAATACCTCAGACTGGGGATTTAATAAGAAAAAGTGCCTTTGTGGTTCAGGATTCTAGTGGCCGGAAAGTTCACAGTTCATGGTGGCAGTACTGATGAGGGGCCCCTGGGTGTCAGTGTGTGGTGGTATCCCCGCGGTAAGGGGAGGGGAGTCTGATACCAGGTCAGTCCCATTCTATACCAGCCCACTCTTATGAGACCTAAACTACTGCCTGAGAACCAAAATAATCCCTCCCCTTTATGTATAGACCTGCTGAAACTTGAGTCTGGACAGGTCTAGAAGTAAAAGGGCTGGTGGGGTGGTGTGGAGGAAGATCTGCAGGGTCTTGGAGGGCAGCTCCCTGTGAGGGGCCCTCTGCACCCCTGAAAGGGTAGGGGTTCCCTCTGTTTTTACCTTGGACCATGTGGGGTCTTGTCACCCAGCCAGGTGGTGACCTAACTTGGGACAGATGTGCACTTGGCAGATTTCTGAGTCTCTCATGGGAAGTGTGGAATTGCCGGCTGGCGGCTGCCCTCCCTTGCGGGGCTCTCCTGGCTGGCACTGGCTTCTCTCTGAAGCAGTGCAATGGCTGGGGAGGGCTCTCAACCACTGCGGTGCGGGTGGTGCAGGGTAGCCCCTCCCTGCCCTTCACTTCACAGACCCAGTGGGCTGGCGGGAGTCTGGCACAGAGGCTTGCTTTTGAGAATGGTGGGCAGATAATACCCCTCTAGGGTGTCCACCTCCTGGCTCCAGGACCTATGACCACATCGAGCTGTGCAAGCAACACGGGTGGACACGGCTGGCCAGCTGCCCCGAGCACAGGTGCAGGGCCTGGCTTCTCTGGAGGGCAACATACAGTGCTGCAGGCTGTGGGATGGAGGCTGAAGCCAGGGTGCTGGTGGAGGCCAGGAGCCACGTGGTCCCCTGGAGCTGCCACAGGTGCTCAGCCCCGCCCAAGGCTCAGGCTAGACCAGGGAGACTGGCTGAGTGTCTCACCTGCAACACCTGAGACGGTGACTCTGGGCTGCTGTTTGAAGCTCCCGTCGTAGCCTCCACCAGGCAAAGCCTGCTGTTCTTTTTGTGTTGGTTGAGTTGCATGAAATTCAATTGCTTATCAGGGGAACACAAGTTGAATTTGAACAGAAACATGAATGTTTCACATTTCAGACCTGAAGTGTGAGATTCTCAAGGAAACGGGACTCTGGGGATGCAACTAGAAGCTTTTCTATTGTCACTTGCATTGTTAGTTGGTGCCCCCGTTCCAGCCCTTTACTGAGGGGAGCTTCTCCCACTCCAGCACACCTAGCACCCCCAAAGGGTTATTCTCACATGCACAGGGGCTCTTCCCTACCCCAGAGACATGCTACACCTGAAGGTGCAGAAGTGAGCCGGGTTCGGGAGCTGCTACCCTGGCTCACTCCAGGGTGTGGAGGGATCCCACGAACCTTGCCCACCCACTGTTGGGTTGTGGGATCCCAGGTCTGGACATCACCTGACACTTGGCTGGTGGAGGCCAGCACCTGTCCTCTTGTCAGATACCACACATCACTGTGTGTGCTGCACACCACTGTTAGAGGACTGTTCTGCCTGCCAGCAGGGTGACAGTGAGAAGGCATGTTATGGCTGGCGCTGGGGAGGGGAAGGTTCCTCAAGAGGAGCCAAAGTGTCCAGCGCCACTGAGGAGCATCCGCCCTGAGGCTGTGTGGGGAGCTCCGTCCAGGAGGGTCATGCTCTCCCCAAGTCTCCCCTAGCTGGCAAGAGCAGCAGCAAGGAGTGCCTTTGCCACAACTTCTCCAACCCTTGTTTCTCGCTACTTTCTCCTTTTCTTCTGCCAGTTGCTGGTGTTGTTTTCAAATTCCAGCCATACAAGGAAAAATAATCCCTAGACAACCAAGTCCCCAACTCTAAGAGTAGAGCTTTTGTAGCCCCGTGATGGCTCCTTGGATGGCTTAGAGCTGAGACTGCAAGTGATGCTTATGACGGAACAGTTCACAAGTGTCTTTTTTAACCAAGGAGGTGCTGCTTCTTTCTGCAAGCCAATCAGTGTGACACATGTCATGGTTTTGCAGCTACATACAGTGCCAGTCTCCTACATACACCTGTGTCTCTGTTACTCTTCTCTCGTTGCTGGGACAAATACCCGACACTCAAAGTGAAGGAAGGAAAGATTTACTTAGCTCACAGTCACTGGAGGTTTCAGTCCACACTCAGCTGGCTCTAAGGCAGAGCGGCACATGAGCGGCACATGGCGGAGAACAACCTTTCATGGTGGAGGCCAAGAGCAAGAGAGCAAAAGTGAGGAATAGCAGCAGCCCAGGCAGCGAGCTAAGCTTTCTCCCCTCCTTTCATTGTACTGCAAGCTACCTGCCTCAGGAGAGGGGCAGCATCCACATCCACAATAATCAATCACAAACTCCAGAAGTTGCCCCATGACCACATGAGGTTTCAGGGGACAACTAGACACAAACCATAACACTGCCTCTCTTATAGCCTCATCTGTATTAATGGCCAGCCAATACAATGCAGGCCCTGAATAAGCACGCGAGGCAAGTGAAGATGTAGGACAGCGATGACGAACCTTTAAAAGCTTTCAGTGATTCAGACAGCCTGCTGCTTGCCAGTATGCTTGCCAGAGGTTCACTGCCCCGACTCGGGAAGCAGCAGGGGACTGCCGTGCCCACGCGTGGGGCCTAGAAAGCCCGACTTGGCACTGGTCCTGCAGCAGCTCCCTTGCTGCGAGGCTGTCGTGTTCCTGTTCCGGCCTCCTTCCTGTGGTGCATGGGAAGCTGGTGTGTCCCAGTGGGAGGTCCCATGACCACTGAGGTTGTTTCCTCTTAGATGTGGGTCCTTGTGATCACATCCACTGTGTTCGTCCCCAAGGGGGCAGTGTCCGTGGTTCCTCACAAGGATAGGCCCTTCTGAAGGTAAAAACAAGACAGACACATGAGCTCTGCTCCCGCACCTTCTCTTGGTTCCCCCTTGGCTGTCCCCTCCCGTTGATCCCCTGCCATCTCCCTGCCACTCAGCACTGCTGACGGGAATGCTGCTGCTTTTGGAAAACCACAGCCCTGTGGGCTGCAGGCCCCAGGAAGTTGCATGTTCTCTTGTCCCCTGGGAAGCTGCCTTCAGCCTGCAGGGCCACGCAGCAAGTAGCGCTCCTTTAGCACCAGCAGGCTTGTGAAGCACTGGTTCAAAGGTCAGAGCGACCTAGCTAAGCTGAAGGAAGCCCACCACAGCCGTAGCCAGCCTGAAGGGCCTCTCCGAAATAAAAAGCACTGTGGGTGTTCGCCATGAGAACACAGCGTGTGGTCTCTTCTAGAAGAGATGGAGGCAGCTGAGGCTTGGCTTTTGGTTTCTGGCACAGCTTTTGGGAACTTGTCTCTTGAGAAAGGAATGGACAGGCTCCTCCAGTGAGGGTCTGGAATCCAGCCTCTCACGCTCGGCTCAGAGGCGACCCACCACAGAGACAGGGACCCTGCAGGACTGCCCAGGAACAGGGAGGCAGCAGGGCACCAGCCCACACCAGCTGTCCTCCACGTCACTCTGGCCAACTCCATCGCAGCTGAAGCCCAGAGGTACGTGAGACAGGGCCCCCTCTCTGGAGCCTCTTGGGATTAAAACCCTACTTCTCCCAGCCCAGCCATTAGTCGATGTCCCCTCTGACGTGCTACGTGCTGCTGCCCGCCAAGCACTATATCTAGGGGTTGGACTGTGTCCTGCAGAAAGACATGCTGAAGCCTTACCCAACTCTTGCACCAGGGTCTCCTTAGATCTAGGGCCTTGGCCACGATCATTAGCTTGGAGAGTTCTGGGGAAAGATGGGCAGAGGGGCTGGTGTGGAACCACAGGGGGAAAAGACCCCAGGGTGGTCATGACCAGGAGGACAGGTGTCCACAAGCCAAGGGGTGCAAGGCTTGTCCCAGCACAGGATTCAGGAAGAAAGTCTTGCACAAAGAGTGTCTCTGCCATACTTTGGTTTGGGAGTTGGGAGAGGAGGAGCTACTGTTGTCTTATGCACCTGTTGATGGCAGTTTGTCATGACTACTCTAGGGACCAATGTGATGTCCTTTAGGAAATTCTCCTAGGCACTCTGTCCCCACTCAGCAGGCTAGGATGACAGTGGCCACCTAACTGGTCCCCATCCCCCACTCCCATCCCTTAGCTGCAGGGGGGCCTGGCTGGACTGCCATCGTCACATCCATTCTGCTTAGCAGCCTTGGGGTGGTCCCATGGCAGGAATCAGGGTGTCCCAGTGCAGTCACGCAGCCCTGCAGGCCTCTCAGTTTGCCTGGTCTCTTCTGCCCCCTGTCCCTCTCTTGTCTCCACTTTGATCCATTCTGCAGGGCCACGCTGGGCTGGCTTCAGCTATGCAGGTGTGGGAGCCCCTTGCCCATCTCAAGCTGGCGCTTGCCGGAATTTTCACCCCAAGCCCTTGTCTCTGCTTTGGCCCGAGGGAGGAGAGTCTCAGGTTTGGGACCACCGCAGGCTTGCTGGTCCCCAGGGGCCCCAGTCCCCGGATGCTGCCTCTGCCCAGGCTCCCAGCACAGGTACTTGCTGAGGGTCAACTGAACCACATGGAGCAGCGACAAACCAGGAGCCCGGGTGGAGCTGGCATGCGCTACATCTGGGGACGGTGAGCATTCCACGCAGGAAGCAGGAGCTTTGTGGTTGTTTTGCTTTTGTGCTTTGGCAGGTACTGGATATCATTCAAGGAAAGTTACGTCAGCGCTACAGACGCACTTGTGCTTCCAGGAGATGCTGTCACCAAGAGCCATCAAGAAACCCAAGTCACCCCATCTACACCCCATCGGATGGGATCCAACCAGTGTCAGGAAAGACCAAAATAAACTTGCTATCAGGACTATTTCTATTAGCATCAGGGTGAGTAAGATGAATAGGGTGAAAATACACAGTGGTATAGTTAGTGTTCTGGACAGAATAGCCAACTAGCGCCTATCTTGAGATGGTTTCTCTAGTTTGCAAGTGTATTTGTGCTAAATTTAGCAAAGTGAACAGAACATATTTTCTTAGACACCATAGGATGTTATTTTCAGTCTCTTTTCCATATTTTTTGGTATTGATTTTTTTCACAGTACAAAGTGAGTTTGCATTGAAAGCTGAGAGCTCGTTTTTTGAGGGTGTGGGAGAGGCTTGTGGTTTTGTTCCTTCAATTTTGCATTTTACAAATAATTCCAACAAGTGCAAGTGGGGCTGTTCAGCCAGCTCAGGCAGTGGCTCAGCCCTGTCACCCTGCAGGACCCTGTGCTTGGAGGCAAGAGAAACAGCCATCGGCACTGTCCACTGCAAGGCCTGCTGGGTGAGGCAACTTGGTCCTGGTGGGGAAACTGAGTCTCCTGCTGGGTGCTGAGGGTGGGGCAGCTGGGCATTGCTCTGCCCAGCAGGTGACATTAAGGAAGCTGTGGCAAATGGGACGGTGGTACAGAGTGATCTGAGGCAGGTGGTCTCATTGGTGAGCTTGTGTGTGGTTTTTGGAGGCAGGCGCGCGAGGCTGAGCTGGAAACCCACCCTGGGAGAAGGCCTCTGAAAGCGGGTGGTCAAGAAAGATGACCCTGGGCTTGGGCGACCTGAGAGAATGAGGAGAGGACCAGAGAGGGGACCCAGATGATGGATTTTGTGCTCAACTCCAGCCATTTGACTCTGAAAGTCCTAAACAGAGAAGAAAAGGAGATACTCCTCTTCAAACTTATTTTACTTTTTAAAAAGTCTTTTATAGATTTTATATAATTTTAAAGATATACAGTCCCAAGATAGCACGGGAATTATTGGGTATGATGTTGGTAGGCGTGCAAGAAGAAGAGATAGAAATTATTTTAGGACAAGTAGCCTGGGGATGATGTGGTGGCACGGACAGGGGGGTGTAAGTTGGGTGGGACAGATGGCGAGGGTTTGCACGGTGCCCATGCACAAGCCCACCACCCACAAGTGCAGCTGGGAGAAAAGCTGGGGTGAAGGTGGTGGATGATGGAGGCTTGGGACGGTTTTGTCATGGGGGAAGATCAAAGGTGTCATCTCATTTGTCCAAGTGAAATGCTACGGGGCCAAGATAAAGGCCATAGAGAAGAGATTTTTTTTTACAATTTCTAAAAAATGCTTTTATTTATTGCTTTGGTGCAGGCTCTTGCTACATAGCTTGGACTCATAGTGATCCTCCTGTCGCAGCCTCCCCTGCACTGGGATTACGGACGCACGCCACCACGCCTGGTTTTGGTGGCTGTGTTTTGGGGCCCACATGGTGTGCGGTACCTGGGTCAAACCCAGGTCCTCACACTTTGCAAGGCAGGTATTTAGTCCATGGAGCCTCCTCCGTGGCCCAACATTTCTATTTCTGACTAGAAGTGCTAGTTTTGTGTTCAGGTTGGTTGAGATTATTATTTTTTTTATTTAAAAAATTTTTAAAAAAAATTTGTGTGTGTGTGTGTGTGTGTGTGTGTGTGTTTTTGTGTGTGTGGCCAGCTCAGCCCACCAGGGGGCAGGGCTGGCTGGCATGTGGTGCTGGGGGATTGAACTGCGGTCCCTGTGCTTTGCCCAGCCTGTTCCAAATAGGTGCTTTAGACCACTGAGCCATCTCACCAGCCCCTGGTTGAGATTATTTTTTAAGTGGTCAAAATTATGTTTATTTTCTATCTAGACTTTTTTATTTTAAAGATAAAACATGAAAATAAAAGCAGAGTTTCAAACTAGGCTAACAGGAGATTAATAATAATTTAATACATTGTATATTTTTTACTTTCATAGTAGTTATTCAGAGTACAAGGTACAGACCTGAACTACTGTCCAAACAATATTAGCATAAATCTTTCTTTTCAAAGAACTAAGAGAAACTAGCTATATAGCTATCTTAACTATCTTGTGTATAAATATAAATATAAATATATTTTTCCTTTTCCCTTTCTTCTTTTCCCCATCTTGTTCCCTTTCACAATATCTATTGTACCTATCATAGTTTTCCTCATTTTCTCACACGAGGGAGACAACATGATGTTTCCATTTGTGGGTCTGATTTATTTCACTTGTAAATATGGTCTCAAGTTGCACCCATTTACCTATAAAAGTCTCAAGCTTATTCTTTATGGCTAAGTAGTATTCCATTATATAAAAACAATCCACATTTTTTTATCCATTCCTTGATTGATGGGCATTTGGGTTGTATTCCTGTGATACGGCGTTTTCAGCTCTTCTGGGAAGATACCCAGAAGGGGACTAGCTGGGCTGAATGGGCTCTCCAGTGCTAGTTTTTGAGGAACCTCTGCACCGATTTCCACTATGGCTGCACTAGTCTGCACTCCCACCAGCAGTGGAGAAGGGTTCCTTTCCTCCAGTCTTGTCAGCATTTGTTGTTGGTTGATTGCTTGATGCTGGCCACTTTTTCTGGGGTGAGATGGAATCTCAGAGTTGTTTTCATTTGCATCTCTTGGATGATTGAGGATGTTGAGCATCTTTTCATGTATTTATTAGCCATTTGTATTTCTTCATCTGAGAAGTGTATGTAAAGTATCTCTCCACCCATCTACATATCCTTTCACCCTCCTCTCCTTCCCTCTATCCATTAATCCATCAATCAACCCATTTACCATCCACTCATCCATGCACCCATCAATCCACCATCCATCCATCCACCATCCACCATCTACCCATCCATCCATCTATCCATCCACCATCCATCCATCCACCAT
>NW_004524584.1:22964325-22971158 GCF_000260255.1 Octodon degus | reverse complement strand
CCATCCATCCATCCATCCACCATCCATCCATCCATTCATCTTTTTATCCACCCACTTTTGTACTTCCAGGACAATGAGCCAGTAAGTTTGGAGGGTTTGCAACCATATCTGTGATTTCACTGCATCATAAAACGGAAGTTCTGTTCAGAAGGCTGAGCAGAAACAACTTCAGGGTCCTGGTGGAGCTTGACTGTTGCTAGCACAGCCTCTCTTTTTATTCTTCATCTCCCGGGCCTTCATATAGACAGTGTCACTTCCGTCCTTCCCAAATTGATTGTGCCTAGAGTTAACATATTTTAACATGGGTGCAGCAGAGTGGCTAATGGGTCCATGAGTCCAGACTTCTCATGGGTTTGAAAATTGAGTAACTGCCCAACAAAGAAGGCCTAAAAATAATGTATATTAGGTGCTGCATAGATGGCAGGAGTGGGCTGACCCCCACTTCTGGATACCTCGGATAGGATGCTCCCTTCCCCTCTGTGCCCTGTGCCACCTTCAGAACATGGAGTGCGGGCTATTCTTAGGTATGGGGTGCCCTTGAATTCTGCCCCAGCTGCACGACTTCATATAGAAGCACAGATATACAGAAGATGTGGGTTTTGGGGAGACCCCCAATCAGCCTCCTCTGTAGCCTGTTGGAGCTGGCCTTAGGCTTTGGTGCTGTTCCCTCCTACTCGCCCCAGTCCAGCTCCCACTCCACTCCTTCTCCCAACCAAACAGCTGTTCCTGCCCCTTTACTCCTGGAGCTCACGGGGACCTGGCAGTCCCTGTGCGGGCCCCTCCCCCACCGAGCAGCTCATCCTCTTTACAGGTGTGGAGATCACCTGTGCAGCCGGCCTCTCTCTGCTTCCCCAGTCCTGTTGTCCAGTCCCTTCCTTACTTGTGTTATTTGGGAGCCGGTGATAGTTCCCACCTTTAGCGTTGGCTCAGGCTCAGCAGTTCTCTTCTTACCATGATGAGTTGCTTGGTGCTGCTCGGTTCCCTGGACCCTGCAAACTGGCGATGAGTAGGGGAGTGAGTGGGGAACGAGCACACCATCGCCCTGCTCAAGCCCAGAATGACTGGCACTTTCTAGCCCTCTGAGATCTGAGGATGCTAACGTACCGCCACCTGCGCTTACCGCGCTCCAGGCACTGCCAAGAGAGCTGAGGGCTGAGGGCAGTGCTCCTTTGCCCCTACAGTAACGTTACTGTTGTCATCCTCATTTTACAAATGGGAAGTAGGGGCAAAAGCACTTAGGTGGCTTGGCTTAGTTGCCAGCTAGGAGTGGAACAGCCCGGGTTTGAAGCCAGGTTGTCTGGTCCCCTGGAGTCGCACGAGTGCACTACTGCAGCCAAGCTCTGGGCCTCTGCTCAGTGCCTCCTCCTCCCCACTGCCACCTGCTGCTGCCCGCACCCAGCTGCAGGTGCCACTCAGTCTGTTTCCTTCTGGAGGGGAGGACGTAAGAGGGCAGCACACATGGATGTGCGGAGTTATGCTCACTGCACCAGTTCCTCTCCCCCTCAGGCATATGCAAGGGCCAATCATGTAGGGGTTGTTTAAGAATGAAAGAGTATTGCAGACACATCGCCAGTAATACCTGCAAAATCCTTTTGTGTACATGCTCATCTCGTCATTTTTTCCACTTTCTAAAGCAGTGCTGGAAGGCCTCTGTCACGCATGTCTTCATGAGAAAGGATAAAAATGTGGCGGATGTTCCTTCCTGCTGACTGTCATCAAATGCAAAGCCAGCCATGAAAGTTTACAGGATGTCGTCTTGGACATTATCTGCCAGGTCGGTCGCCATGCAACTTGAGCTTCTTTTCCACATCCAAAATGACCATGAAATGGAAACATTGTTTGTGCATTTTTTCCTTAGGACATGTTTGTGCTGCATGAGGAATATCCTTATCGTGGTGAGTTGGTCCATGTATGTCTAACATCTTAATCCTTTTCATGCCACCCGCATTAAGGCTTGTATCTAGATGTGGTTGTAGGCGTGGCCCTGGAAAGGTGGCTGAATGGAGTGTGTGGTGCTGGGATCAAGGGTGTGTAACGGTTACTAGATTAGTCCACTGATTAATTTGACACAGTTCTGGATAGGATGAAAGATGCCCCTCGCTGGGTACGAGGGCTGCCCACCCACAGGGCGGGTTGTGTGGATAAAACTGA
This sequence comes from Octodon degus, assembly GCF_000260255.1. NCBI lineage: Eukaryota > Metazoa > Chordata > Mammalia > Rodentia > Octodontidae > Octodon > Octodon degus. The sequence goes on along the minus strand of NW_004524584.1, from coordinate 22,969,007 downwards.
GGGACAGCAAGTGGTCACTTGGCGTGTGCTGCTTGCTGCTTTTACTGCCTTCTGCCCACCGCGAGCTGCTTCTCCCCTATGATGCCCCTCTGCAAAGCCGCCCTGCCACAGAGCCGGCTGACTAGGGACTGAAACCTCTGGAAAATGGGTGCTGAAATTAACCTGCCTTCTGTAACTTTAGGTGTTGGGTTTTTTGTTTCAACAATGAGGAAAAATAACCAAGCCATCCCCGTCCATTTCTAGATTCCCCTTCTCTTTTTCAAAAGTTCTATCTCCTCATTTTGTGTTATCTTTCTTTATTTGTCTTTAAATTAAACTTTGGGTTTTTTATTCATGAGGAAAACATGCAATACTTAGGCTTGTTTGTCTGATTTATTTCACTTACATTATGGCCTCAATGTGGATCCATTTTCCTAGAAATGACTCAAATTTATCCCTCTTTGGGGCTGTGTGGGGCTCCACTGTGTTTGTACCGCATTTTTTAATCCATTCATGTATTGATGGACACACTAGCAGTTTCTATGATTTAGCTGCTATGGCTCCTGCCATTAGAAGCACTTGGTATTGATTCAGGACGCTGGGGCAGGCACAACAGAACAATTAAAGGCATACACGAAGGAGGACTTCCAGAACTCTTGTAGAAAATGACAAGGACCAAAAGTGTATTTGCAGCAGGGGTAGTATTTTGAGGGGATTCAGGGCGATGGATCGTTTAGTGTAGTAGATTTTTTTTTTTTTAATTTAAAGGTTCACCTATAGTTAGATCACTCTGTTTGTCTGTCTGTCTGTCTGCCTGCCTGCCTGCCTGCCTGCCTGCCTGTCTGCCTACTGTGGCCTGATGTATGTAGATTGTTAGGAAGGTACTTACTTCATGCTGACTTTGCAAGAGGCAGAAGTGAGGTTGTAAAATGAAGTGGAAATGAAGGCAGTTGTTCAGATAATTCAACAGATTACTCTTTGGGGAAGACTCAGGGCTGTGGGTCTATCTGACTTCGATAAGAAGAAAGCTAGGCACCCAGACAGAGGCCAGCACACCACTTCCACTCTGGGCTCCAGGATACTGGGTCAGTGTTCTGGGTTCTGAGTGTGGCCAGGGTGGGAAAGCACAGGCCCCCCAAGCCTTCTTGTTCCTCTCTGTCCCGAGCTGTGCAGATCTGGTATTTGTCTTGTTCTCCAGCTCTCTCAGAGCCACACTTGAGTGTTCCTGTTCTCCTGAGTTTCTCCTGTTTGCTGTTACGGGCGTTGTGTCTCTACGAGGCTGTGAGCCCCTTGAAGATGTGTGTCCTGTGGTCTCAGCTGACCGGGCCCCCCTGAACCAGCTGCCTGGATGACTGAGGGACCCATGGCTGGGCGCAGTGAAGTCCACAGGCTCTGGCTCCACAGGACTGCTCTGGCCTGCTGGGGCTTTTGTGCAGCCTGCAGAGTCCCAGCTACAATGGGTCTGGGTTGGGTCGCTGTACCATAGCCACTCACAAGGATCCAGATGTCCCAGTGATAGCTCCTAGTGCCTCTGTCCTGAGCTTCAAGCACTGGCTCCTTGCTCACCCCGAGATGAGACGTCTCTGTGACAAGGTGAAGCGGAGATCAGCCTCCCTCCCACGCCCTGGGCTGGGCCAGGCCTCAGCAGGCCTAGTGGCAGGCCACTTCCGGTACTCTGCATAACAGGCCTCCTTGGTTGGTTCCTGTTTCAAGCAGGGAGTGACAGGGAACTCCAGCATTCATTGCTCCTGGGGGTAGGCCTCGAGCGGAAGCTCCATTTCACATCCGTCTTCAAGGACATTGCTTTTTTCAGCAGCAATTCACAAGGCCGCCGCGGTGTGTGAGAGGCTGTCAGGTTGCGGGCAAACAGCGCTGCATCGCTTCCCGCTGGCTGGCAGGCTCGCGCCGCCCGTGAGCTATTCTGAGTGTGACTCTGTCGCAGAGATGCCAGCAAAATCGGCACTGGGCCTGGCAATGTGAGCCCCTCCCTGGAGCTGCTGGGAAGGAGCCCAGGAGGAATTCAAGGCTTGGAAAGAGGCGAGAGCTGGCAGGGCTTGTGATCTGCTCCCATCTTAGCCTCGCTGGGGCAGCAGAATGGAGGGCGGGCAGCCTCTGGAGACCAGCAGCCCTCGGGAAGGCCGCGGAACCTGCCGCTGGGTGCTCCTCTGGCTTCTTCGTTTTTTTTTTTTTTTTTTTCTTTTATAAAATTCAATTCTTTTATAAAATTCTTATTCTCGATTGTACAGATTAATGAGTTTTAGCAGATTCCTGCATGTGCAGAACGCACCTTGATCATCTTCACCCCCTACCACCTCTCCTGTCCTGCCCTCCTCCCTCATTTCATGCTTTTTGGATGTTTTAATGCATAAACAGATTTTCAAGATCAAATCCTAAAAGCAAAGAGGTGGGTGGAGTTCTAAACTCTGGAGAGATGTTTCCAGAAAGATTCTGAGATTCTGAGTTTCCTCTGCCTCCGGCTTTCCTCTTCGGTGAAGGAAAACCAGGGTTGGGACAGGGCCTGCCCCGGGATCCAGGCCTGCCAGAGTGCACCCCCTCCGTCTCCCAGGGCCAGCACTTGCAGACCTCTACCAGCTCAGGTCAGGGCTCCTCGGCCTTGCTCGTGTTTGCGCAGCGCGGACGCTGGGCCTGAGCTCCGCAATCCGTAACACCGAGCGCTCCCCCCTCTGAGCACGGTTCCGCGCTTCCAAATAGCACTAAAAGCAGCCTCTGAATGTGAGAATGGGTCAGATCAGAACAGCAGTGCTCCTTCCTCCCCAGAGATGTTTTCCCACATCTGTGATTTCTTTTATTCTTTTTTCTCCGTATTTAGGGAAGGATCTACAGGGTGTTCAGGGTCTCACTACTAGATCAGACTCGTAGTGATTCTCCTGTTTTCAGCCTCCCAAGTGCTGGGATTATAGGCGCACGCCACCACGCTCCGTCCCAATTGCCATCTCAGTGCGCCCCGGGGGCGGGGCCGGCGCGGCAGCCCTGGGGATTGAACCCCTGCCACCGTGCTCTGCCGAAGCGGGAGCTTTAGTCCACTCACTATCAGGTATGTTTCAGCCATGAGAAGAAAATCAGAATTGAGCTGTGTGCTTTCATGTCCTAGACTCTGACTCCAGGCTGTAGAAACTCATAAACAGAGAAAACAGTAGCAGGGAATAAAATATTAACGTTGTATCCGCACTGAAGTGTCGTAAGCAACAGTCAGTTTATCTTAGACCAGCGAGAGCCTCACCAGCTCGTGCAGCTAACGGCGGGGCTGACTCTTCCTTCTCCCGTGGACCAGGAGGCTCTCTAGCGCTGCGGTCCCCCGATCGTTATCTCAGATCATCTCAGCTACACAGAAAGCATCTCAAGCTGCTGTGGAAGGAGCCTTGTCTTCTACTTTCTGCTGGGAAATATCTTTGTTCTTTTCAAATTACAGAAAAGCTATATACAGCTGGGCGTGGTGGTGCACAGTGTAATCCCAGCACTGTGGCAGCGAGGCAGGAGGATTGCTACAAGTTCGAGGTCATCCTGGGCTACAAAGCGAGTTTAGTGGCAGCCTGAGCTATCCAATAATACCGTGTTCATCTCCCCAAAGAAAAACTACACACGTGCTCATCATAAAAGGATTAAGTGAAGCAGAAATGAGTGACCAAACCACACATGTCCCTGGTCTTTCTTTGTAACTTGACATTCATCTGTCCAGGCTGAAGGTAAATGTACTCACGTACATGTTTATTATCATTTTTAATGTTAACATCATACACAGAATATCATTTTGAATCTCTTGCTCTATTCACTTAACCATCTTTGTTTAACAGATTTCCAGGAATGTGTGATGTTTCGAGGTAGCAGAAACTGGTCCCCAAAAGGATTCCTCAGGAGCACTGCGTTGTGGTTTATCAATCCATGTGCAGTCATAAAACACTTGTTATGAAGATTATGTGGTTTTGTGGAAAACAGGAGTCCATGGCTAAGCTACAGTTGGATGAAAGATTAGGATTTTCAAGCCAACCCGTGCCTCATCTGGCGAGAAGGGAGTACTACTCTGCCTCAAAGAAGGATATGCTTGAGTCATTTGTAGGAAAATGGATGTCCCTTGAGACCGCAGTGCTAAATCTGATGTAAGAACGTAAATATCGCCTCACTTCCCCATATGAGAAGCCCAGAGTATACATGATTAAGACATACAGGAGAAGCGATAGGAGCCAGGGAGCCGGGTGTGTAAGTGGGAAGGGGCCCAAGAGATGGGGAGGAGCAGGGAAATGAAAAGAATGAAGCTGGGCTTAGGTCACGTCCCTACACCACCAGAGCTGCACTAATGAGAACAATTAGAAACTAAAATGAGCCCTGAGTCCTGATGGGAAGAGGGCGATTTGGAGGCAGTGAGGCTGCCCAGGTCACCAGGATTTGGGTGAGGGTCCGGACTGTGCTCTGGGCAACCTCCTCCAGTGGCTCCCAACAGATCACTCCCTGTGCCTTTCCCAGGGCTGCTGGAGCAAATCCCTCCCCTTCAGCAGCTAAAGGACTTGGCGCTGTCCTGCACCGTTCTGTTTCTGGATGTGCGAGGCCTGAGAGTGGCTGAGCTTTCCTCCATCCAGGTCTCCTTGGACCTGGTCACCTCTGCAAGCTTCTCGGAGGTTGTGGATGCCCTGGGCTCATGGCCCCTTTTCTGTCTTCCAGGGTACAGGTCCTGGCTCCTCTGCCTCCCC
>NW_004524584.1:22961000-22963010 GCF_000260255.1 Octodon degus | reverse complement strand
AAAAAAAAAAAAAGAATCACTCCAAGATCCTTTCTGCCTGGGCCAGGTGTGACCACGGGGTGGGCATCCCCAAGTCCCAGCCTGTCCTCCAGTGTGCTATACAAGCCATGCTTCTACCGAGTGGTGTCAACATCACATACCGAGAAAATACTTCCTAAGGCCAGCAACTTCAGATGCAAGACCTGACCGCAGTGGGAGCAATTACTTACCAGGCTTGAGTCAGGCCGCTGAATTCTTGTGCGCTGCCCATGACAGCTCCCCGCCACCCCCTTCCTCCTCTCGTCCTCCCTCCTTGTCCTCCAGGCTCCGCAGCCCATAAATCCTCTGCCCTACGGAAAGGCAGCAGGCCTCTGGGAAGTCCCTGAGGTGCCGCTCGCCTCTCTCTGACTCCTCATCCCGCTGTCTTCGCTCTCCTCCTGCACTCCCGGTGGCACCTCCTCTACACCCCTCCTCAGGCTCCTTCTCATAAAATGAAGCTCTACCTGGCGGGTGGGATATTTGCTGGCAGCTGGAGATACACTGCCCGAGACGAGTGTCCCCCACCAAGTCCACACAGAGACCTGGATTTCACTGTCGCCAGGGTCCTTCGTAGTACGTGCATTCGTGAAGAACATTCCACACAAGGATGGGAACTTCCCTAGGCTGCTGAGGGCTCTGTGGAGGCTCGGGTAGAGAAGTCCTGCAGACAGAGGCGTGGGCAGAGGAGTGTGCAGACATGTGAGCACTTGATTGTGTGTGTGTGTGTGCGTGGGTGTTTGCACTGCCTGTTTGTGCATGTGTGCATCTCTGTGTGCATATGCATATTACTTGCATGTGTATACATGTGTATGTAATATACTTGTGCACACTTGAGTTATGCATGGGTATTTGCATCATATTTATGGGTTCATACCTATTCCCTTTTCCCTGGGGTGTGGGGAACACAGGCTTTGAGGCTGTGAGCAGCCTGATTTGTTCTGTGTTCCCAGTAGGTGCTGCCCTTTGCAGCGCAGGCTATTCAGGGCGCCTAAGAAGGGGAGCTCTGCTAGGCACTGTTGAGCACAGCAGGGCCTGAGAACCAACACGCCCATGTCCAGGGGTGCATAGCTCAGCACCGCTGGCGCTGAGGGTTCCTGCTCACAGAGTGCCTTCCAGGGTGGTGGAGATGAACGTGTGATGGAGATGTGGCAAAGGGAACACCCAACCCCAAGCTGGAGGAATGCCACCTGGGGGTTGTGGGCTCTCATCTTTGTCTTGGGGGTTGTTGGGTCGGCTTCACATCTTCCATCTGAGGGAGAGAGAGTTTATGCACAGAAAAAATAGCTCAAAGTACAGACCTGTGTGTGTGTGTGTGTGTGTGTGAGAGAGAGAGAGAGAGAGAGAGAGTATGCTCCCATGTATATACAGATGTGTATAGGTATGTGCGCACTTGATTGTGTGTATGTGCATGGGTGTTTGCACTGCATATTTGAGCATATGTGTATCTCTGTGTGTGCATATGCATATTTCTTGCATTTGTATATATATGTATACACATGTGCACACTTGAGTGTATGCACGGGTATTTGGATCTTGTTTATGCGTGCATACCTATGTGTGTGTGTGCATGCACCCATGTGTGTTTGGGTGCTTGCATGTATCATGTTGTATGAGTATGTGTGCACTTGAGTGTGTGTCTTTGAGCCTGGATATGTACATCACATGTCTGTATGTGTGTACCTCTGTGAGTGCATGTGTGCATACACGCACCTAAGCATGTGTGTTTGTGTATGGATGCATGCATGTGTATATGTGTATTTGAGTGTATTCCTGCATTGTGTTTGTATGTACAAGCCTCTGCATATGCACATGTATGTACACAAGTACATATACCTCTGTGTGTGCATGTGTGTGGGAGGAAGATGTTTGTAGAACATATATAAAGGCCAGATGGGGTGCTGGATCTAGAGCTGGAGTCTGAAGCTGGGTGGGGCCTGGCAGGTTGACAGGCCACCTGGGAAGGGGAGGGCTCCTGCTGGGTGGAGACCTCAG
>NW_004524584.1:22928400-22960067 GCF_000260255.1 Octodon degus | reverse complement strand
AACTGTGGAAGTTTGGAAACATGTTTGCCAGTTTTTAATAATCTTTTCAAAGAGGCATGGCATCTCTGTCTCCTGTTTGACTGTGGGTTCTGCACGGCTTGACCTGTGCCGTACAGTGGGAATGTCCACTTCCTCAAACCAGGCTTTAAGGACCTGGTGGCTTCACCCCCCGTCTCTTGGGACACATCGTATGGGAGCTTGCCAGCAGTCCGTGAGGAGGCCCGTGCAGTACCATTTGCTGCTGCCGCCACCTGCCAGCTCCGCAAAACCTCCATCTTGGAAATGGCCCCAGCTGAGCCGACCCAGCTGCCACCCTGTGGACTGATCCCACTTCCCTGCTGAGCCCTCTTTGTATAACAGTGAACAACGAGAGTGTTATTGGTGCCTCGGAGGGTTGTTAAGCGGCCCTGGAGACCTGAGCTGAAAGGTACTGTGGTTACTGCCTGGGGGGCTCTGTGAGTGCAGGTGTGTTCGGGCCTCTTGCTTTTGGAGGAAAGGTTGCAGGACCTTGATGGTCAGACAGTTCCAGGTTAGAACCCCAGTCTCCTTCCCTTTAAAGAGAACAGAATCGATCTTGTTCTTAAGCAGTATGGATACAGTCGGGTTCCCTGGGCCTTCCTCAGCACCAGCTTCTCAGCTTTCCTCCCCTCACCCAATAGACTCTTAGGAGGTCACCGGATTCATTGCTGCCTCCAGAAGTGACTGGAAATACACAAGATCTGGTGAGAATCATCGTTCCAGGTGACAGAGCCCAGAGGACCTAGGGACGGGAGAGAAACTGCCTTTCATAAGGTTGGGACTCCATTGGGAAATAACTTGCGTGCCCTACCTGGCCACTAAAGGAAACAAAAATAAAAATATTTTAACAAAAAGTGACTTGGAGACAAAATTAAAAGAGAATATTTCCTAAAACTGAAGGAATCTTCAAGCAGGGTAGATCCTAAGATTGTGATATATATCTATATCTATATCTATATCTATATATATTTAAATTTTCCATTTAAATAGGGCCTTATAAGAGCCATTGCTGTTGGTGACCATGGGCTATAGTGTCCCTACCCTTGCACCAGCTGCTGGAGGGGCTACTGGTGGCTGCTGTGGCAAGGGCTGCATCCAAGGTGCGCTGGGCCCTCTCCAGCTGTGGTGTACCACAGTCCACGCTGCCTTCAGGCTGGAGGGTGGAAAGGGTAGAGTCAGCTGGCTGCTCCTGACAAACCTCACAGCCCTGCAGTGTCCCTGGCAGGCCGAACCCTCTGCATGTCCACACTCAGCTCTCCATGTTTGTCTTCCTTAGCCAGGTCAAGATGATCAGCGTGGCGTGGCTCAGCGCGTTATGGCAGAATCACACGGCGGGAAGCAGGCGTGGCGCTGTCGCAGCTCGGGAGCTTTGACGTTCACTAAACACTATGCTCACGGTCTTCCTAAGGAGGGGCGTCTGGAGCACAAAGCTCTGCCGTGCGTCTCTCCCACAGGGGGATGTGTATGTGGCAGTGCCAGTTTCTAGCTGTCTTTGTCTCCTCACTGAGCACCTGTCCTTGGGGGATTGCTGTGTGAGGGGAACGCGGCGGGGCAAGGCCTGCGAGGACTCACCTGGTGTATGGGGCACACGGGGAAGAAACACACTGCTTCCAACGGGGATCTTAGGGACACCTGTGCCAGCTTGCACATGGTGGCTATGAGGCGGAAAGGGCCACATTCTTGTGTTTGAAAATCCCTAGCTTGATGGGTTTCTTTGCTGCACAACTTCTTAGTGCTTTTACAACCCAATGCAAGTTTCCAAAAGGCATGCCGTATTCACCTGGCTTCAAAGCTCCACGATTAATTTCTGAGAGAAGCTTGGAAGGCTGGGACCTTATTGGTATTAGCTGGAAGCTCTGGTCTCTGAGTCAGAACGTGTTAAGAAAATTTAAGGAAAGGTCAAGTTTATTTTTAGCTTCTCTTTGATTTTTCTGTGGTTCTCCTCATTGCTGTCAGGAGGCTTCTGCAAACTTCCTTCCACGCCACTGAGACATAAGTTAGTACGGCTTCCCCTCCATTTAGGGCTTTTCCTCTGCTGGTGTTGTGGTTGATTGACTGCATCAGCTCGAGAAGTTCAGTTAAGAGAGGTCTAACTAAATTGGCTAAGCGCTTCTACAACCTCGCGGACTACCCTCGGGCCACTTGTTGCTTGAACGATATAGAGGGGAGATGAGGGAGGACAGACCTGCTCTGTCCTTTGGAGGAGCCCCAGTCTTTGCCTTCAGCGTGGATGTCATCTCCTGGCTTCCAGTGCAGACTCCTGGCTTCCGCCTCAGACCCATCGGCCTCCTGATACAGGATTGCACGGAACGCTGCAGGGAGCTCCAGACCTTAGGCTGAGCCCTTCAGTCTCCAGTGTGCAGACGCCACGTGCACGCTTCCTCATCCGACTCTGTGGCTGACCTCTGAGAGCCGCTCTTGTAACTGCTCGTCCATTTGTATATCTTGTGCTATATCTGCCTCTCTAGTAAATCCAGGGAAGTCTGCAATCTTTTTTTTTTTGGGAGGGAGCAGAACCAGGGATTGAACTCAGACCCTTGCACTTGCCAGGAAAGCACTTATTCTACTGAGTTATTCTATCTCCATGGCCCCAAAAGGCTGCAATCTGATTTACTTATTCCTCCATTGATCCCTTTATTTATTTTTATTTTTTAATAATTCTTTTTTATGTATTTAGTACAGGGTCTACAGGATCTCACTACACAGATCGAATTCATAGTGATTCTCCTGTTTTCAGCCTCCCAAGCGCTGGGATTACAGGCACTCACCACCACAGTGTCTCCATTACTGTCTCAGCACACCCAGAGGGCAGGGCCGGCACAGGGTGTGGTGCCTGGGATTGAATCCCCGTCCCTGCATTCTGCCCAAGCAGACACTTTAGTCCACCGAGCTATCTTGCCTGCCCTATTGGTTCTTTTATAAAAACTTTCATCTGGATATCCTTACCTTAGAGTGTGGCTGTGCCAACCAGCTCTGTAAGTCAAAGGACACACTCACCACCACTGTGAAATTGAGCTTCGGTATCTCTGTTCCCATCCCTGGCTTTCTCCCATCCACATATCTGCAATGACAGGTGCACCTCTTCTCATCTGTGACAGAAGGACTCAGGAATTTGTGTCTCATCTTTAGAATAAGGTCATTCACTCTTCCCACAAGGGGCTGGAGTATAAGTATCTTCTAGTTGCTTGGCCTTTCCTGTAAGCACTCAGCTCTGCTATTGCAGTATGAAGGAGACACGAAGCACAGACAGATGGGCTGGTGGTGGCCACATTTGGCCCTTGTTATGGTGTCTAGGTGTCCCCCCGAAAGCCTCATGTGGTTGTGGGGTAGTTTGGCTTCTGGAGTTTGTGACTGATTCTTGATCCAGTGCTGGGATTGCAGGCGTGAGTGCTACACCCTGGGCCTGGGGTGGGTAATCTGCATTACAGTATAAGGAGGGGAGAGAGGCTGGCTCGGTCGGGGCTGAGCTGCTGTTGCTCCTTTTGCTCTCTCGGCCCTCTGCGGCCGCTATGGAGGGCTGCTCTCTGCCATGTGCTGCTCTGCCTTGGACCCAGCTGAGTATGGACTGAAACCTCCACTAACTGTGAGCTAAATAAACCTATCCTTCCTTCATTTTGGGTGTTGAGTATTTATCCCAGCAATGAGAGAAGAGTAACTAAGACAACCTCAATCCACACTTCACTGAATCCTGATTTAGGAAGTATCAGAGCTTCCCTTTGAGCACTTGAGCATTCACCAAATTATCTCCCCCAGCCAGTTCTATACACAGAACTCAATTTTCAGTTTATTTCATTTTCCAAGACTAGATTCTGTTCATGACTGGAACTCCAGTGCAGTGGACTTGACTCTTGGCTGGCTGCAACCCAGTGGCCCTGATAGGTAGAGCTGTCAGTCAGTGGTGTTGGCCATGTAGGAGGCAGTACATGAGGAGTGAGTTCTCTGATACTGAGGTTCACCAAGGAATGACTCCAGGTTATTTGCTTCTGGAAATTACAGGTGGGCCCTGGAGGAGTCTAAAGGAAGTTCTGCAATCTGACTCTTGCGCTCTTCTTGTGCAGACTCAGGGTCCTGTCTGTCTCCCTCCTTCTCCATCTGCATGGTCCCTCCCAGGCTGTGGTGGCTGAGCACATGCCTGCTGCAGCTGGCAGTGCCCAGGGCTAAGTCGCCTCATCCAATTCCCCCTGCCCAGTGCAAACAGGAACAGATGCCTGTTGGAAAAAATAAAAAGCACTGAAGCCAGAAATAAGACATTGAGTTATTGAATTGTTTTGATGGATTCTGGGGCCTGATACACTGGCACGTGGCAGCCGGGGCTTCAGTTTTGCCTGGCTGTTTATTAGCTCTGGAGCGAATCGTAACAGAAATGCTTCCTGCACTAGGGAGTGGTGTTCACATTCAAGAGCCCTGCTGCCCGTGTTCCCAGCAAATGTTACACATGTGGTGGGGGAGGCAGGCTGGACACAGAACTCTCCAGTGTCCTCTCCTGCTGACCCTGTGGATGGCCCTGCTATTCTGCAAGTGCTCTTTTAGCACAATGATGCACACACTGGGATGTAGACATTAACAGTTGATATCCCAAGGGCTGTGCATGTCTCCAGAGGGTTTTACAAGAGCTATGGAGCCTCCTATTTCGCCCTATTTATGAGCTCAAAAGTGTTACGGTCGATCCATTGTGTCAACTTGAGAAGTTAGAAGTTTATGTGCCTCAGCAAGAGGCTGGGGTCCTCCCTTTGTAAACATCCTCCTCCTGTGCAAGGGGAGGCCACTGGGATGGTATGAGTGCTACACCCGACTTAGGGGTGGTAGCCTGCTAGGGAGGAGAAGTGTTTAGCTCTGCCTGTTGCTCTTGTTGCTTTTGCAGCCTTCTGCCCCGTGCCACCCTGCCTTGGAGCCAACTGACTGTGTACAGCAACCTGCACACATCATAGACTAATTATACCTTTTCTTCCTTAATTTGGAATGTTGGGTATTTCGTCTCCGCAATGGGAGAGAAAAGTAACCAAGACTACTGTTTCAGCCACAGTTTCATGGATGCTAATGGAAGACACAACACACGCAGCTCCGAGACAGAAGCATTTGTCACACACAGTGCAGCACCTTTCCTGCGTTCAAGTACTGTGAGCACAAGGCAGAAGAGCCTGGAGCCTGGGGAAGCTGCTCACTTGGCTGTGGGAGTGAGCACACCCGCCGTGTGCCTGGATGGGGGTGGGATTCTTCTGTGAGGGTGTCTCAGGGAAGGTGTGGATCAGTCTCTGTTGTCGGGACGTTCCTGTGCATTGCGGGATGTTGAGCACCCTCTTAGTCCTTACCCTCTACACTCTTGCTACCCAACGTGAATTTCTGCTCTATTGTATATATAGATACTTGCTCAAAACTTAAACATTCCTGGAAAGAAAAGGCTTTCTTAGAACAAATGGCAGGTGGGTTCCCTGCTCTGTGGGGCAACTGGACACAGTGGTGCAGCGTTTGAGCCGCAGCCCAGGGACGGGCTCTGAGACACTCGCGGAGGAATTTCTTCACCACTACAAACAAAGGAAAAGTAATTCAGAAGAATTTTATTTTCCGTATGCTTAATGCCTTCTTCCTCGTACTCTACTATATTATTGGGAGCCAATAAATTGGCATTTAAGTCAGAGCTGTTCTCGAGGACAAAATGTCAATAGTTGAAATTCGCCCATAAGCTGAATATTATCATCACAAAATAGGCTATAAAAACAAGTGTGAGTTGTGTTAAAAATATCATTGTTACAGTTTTTGGTGATGCAGTTTAAATTTGATTGATTGTTTCTGGGCTCTTCCTACTGTGTAACTTAGTAACACAAAGTGCTTACTCCCTTGTGCTGCAGAGAGTGGTGCCCACGTGTAGCCCATGGGAGGGGCTGATGGTGAGTGATGGAGGTGGCTTGGCACCCCTGACTTCAAAGGTGGTGTTGCCAGCACTATATTTTTGGATGATAAGTATAAATTCATATTTCAATTGACAGAAAGAATTATAACATATAGAAAACCAGGAGGTATTTTTTTAAATTCCAAGCCATATCTATAATGTACACATGATTTTGAAGGCAAATCTGGATAATAAATCCAAGTGGTATGTTTTGTGTGTGTTAGGGACATTTATGCTAAGGGCATGTCCTGGCACCTGGGAAGCGTGTTGCTGAGGTCCAGCCTCAGCTTCCAGGAACAACAACCTGAGGATAGAGGAAAGAAGGCAGCAAAGAAGTACTCAGAGAGACATTGTGAGGTTAGGGGGAAAGAGGAGTGTGTCTCTTCAACCCAGAGAAAAATCAGTAGCCTTTATTTATACATGAGTGGTTACATAAGCTTTCTTTGTGCAAGAGAAAAGATGTGTTTTTTTTTTATCAATAAGTGGGAAACAATTTAAATTTTGATTAATATGAGTACACAGCATAAACTAAAAGTAGTCATGGAAACTTAATCAACCATTGTTCTTTCTTTTCTATTTCTGCCCCACTAAAACTCTCAGCTCTTGGGGGTGCTTTCTCACTGCCTCAAATTTTTTTTTTTAAATTTATGTATTTGATATGAGATCTCACTACAGCCCTCGGACTCATAGTGATCCTCCTGTTTTCAGCCTCCCCAGCATTAGCATTACAGGCATGAGGCACCATGCCCTGTCTATGTGGCTGGTTCAGTGTACCCGTGGGCAGGGCCACCATGTCATGTGGTGTGAGGGATCGAACACCAGTACCTGTGCTTGCCTAAGCAGGCACTTAGTCCACTGAGCTATCTTGCAGTTCCTTGCCTCAAGATCTTGACTCTAAAGTTCCTTGTTATTGTTAAATATTCTTGGTTTAGGCGTGTCCCTTTCTGCAGGTTTACAAGGTAGGAGGCAAGGAGTCAAGCTCTGTAAGAACTTTATGCACTTAGGTAAGTTATGCCAGAACCCTAGATGCTTAATTGTTCACTCTCTTTCATGCAAATCATAAGCCTAACAATTCCCAGAGCCTTTGTGGAGACCCATCCATATGAAGCTCTTCTTTGCAGAATCTCCAAACTTGATGTGACTTTGTCAGAGGTCAAGCTTTGGACAGCTCTCCACAGTGTGTAACATCTTGTGTGTCTTAGCTACTTTCTCATCATGGAGACACAATAACCAACACTCACAACTCTAAGGAAGATAGGTTTATTTTGACTCGCAGATTGCAGAGGTTTCGGTCCATATTTGGCTGCCTCCAAGGCAGAGAGGCATGACAGAGAAGAAACAACTCATGGCATGGCAGCAGGAAGCAGAGAAAAGGAGTTCAAGAGAGGAGAGAGAGGAATAGACCTTCTGGGCCACACTCACAGTGGCCATATCCTCAGGCCAGGTTTCATTCCCCACCATTGCATTCAGCTCCAAACTCAGTAGTGGAATAATGTGGGATGTGTTTGACACTCTCACTATCCAATCACCTCCACAAGGCTCCCCCTGGGAGTACATGAGACTTTGGCCCCTCTAACGTTAAGCACCAGGGACCCAGGGATGAAGCCACCAAAGGCATCTGAATGCTTTTCTTCTGAAAGCACACAGGAATCAAATAGTAGATTTTGGCCAAATGCTGAAGCTGCCATTTGGTTTGCTGTGGGAGAATTCAGGTTCTTTTGATCAGTTACAAAGTCAGGAATCACAGATGAGCTTCTATGACAGATGAATGTCAGGGTAAATAATGCCTTCTTTCATATTTTTGTTTCACTTGCTCTGTATTTTTATTGGCTGACTTTAATAATAGACCACTATTAATTCAGCTTCGTTCTTACTAATGTAGCTTTCCTGTTTTTATTGACATTTCAGTGTGTAGAGTTGTTTGTAAATAAAATTCTTCCTTAAAATTCAGTATGTAAACTTAAGGATTTCTAATGTCTGTGGATTAAATATAATTCATTCACACTAATGCAACAAAAATTGCACCACTAATGTTTATGTAAGTTTTCATCTCTTCAAATTTGTTCTTTCAGAGGCAACTGATTTGTGTCACATTATTGTGAAATTTTGCTGTTAGAAGTTGGGTTCTGGTTGTCCCAAAGCAAACCCTGGAGCTACTTTACTCGCCTCAGGGAAACTGTGAGTGATTGGAATGTGATTCAGGTAAAGGAAAAACATAGTACAGGCTCACTGCTGTGAAGGTTACCACTTAGGAAGGCTGGCCATCAGCTCTCCAGAGAGCCAAGGGACAAGGTATCAAAACTGTTTCTCTGGAGAACAGAAAGGCTGGAGTTTCACACGTTGGGTTCCTACCTTCCCAGTTTGAAGGAGCACTTGCGTTGGTGCCAGGAGCTGTCCATCACCAAAGTGCTGAATCTGGTAAACCTTGAAAACATGGTGGGTTTTCTATCCCAAGATACTACTGGGGTGTTTTTAAAGATTCCCAGGGATCATTTATCATACAATGTTTTGCGAAGGCATAGACATTTGGTCTGTTTTGTTTATGCATGTATCTCCAATGTCTGACACATAATAGACAATTTTGTTAAATGAATACACACACAACCAAGCACATAACACACAGTATTCTCTTATAAAGTAAATAGCAAAAATTTCTATTTATTTCTTAAAGAGAATAAAAAATGGTACAAGAAAAAAAACCATTAGAAATGACACAGAGTTTCACTAAACAAAATAATAGGAAATTGACAATGATTGTTGTATTACATAATATTATCTTCAAATTCGTTTAGATTACCAGATATAAACATGCAGAATTGGAAAATAAAAGAAAAATAGACATTAACTGATCCTTTCAGTAGGTCAGCAGAAATCAGCAGTACAATCATCCGAGCTATCCTGTATATATACACAAGTAAATCTTTATCTCTTCTGTCTTTTATCACTCTCCTCATCCCAGTTTTTCCTTCCCACTGAACTTAAATAGTACAAATTTTTCTATATTGTTAACATGAATTCTGCCTCAATGGCTTGGTTTTCTCCATTCCTATCCCCTTGGCTTCTTTTTTTCTCCTTGAAAAAGAGGATTGTAGGAAAGATAGACCACAGAGTCCTGTGTCTCCATGGGAGCACCTATCGAAACTCATTTGCACGCACAGGGCTGGCCCTGTGAGATGAAAGCCTCATTGTTTTATTTTATTTTTTGGTGCCAGGGATTGAACTTGGGCCCTTGTGCTTGCCAAGCAGGCACTCAAGCCACTGAGCTATCTCCCCAGCCCCCATGAGATGAACGTCTGTCCACGAGGTTGGTGGTCTTGAGGCTGGAGGCAGTGAGGTGCAGGCCTAGAGGGTTTCACTGGAAAGGCCTTACCCAAGCCACAGGGTGTCAGTTTACTTGTGGATTTTAAAGGTAATGGCTGGGATCCTCTCCTTACCATTTAATTTTTACAGTGCAATTCTCTGATGAACAGCATCTGTAAAGTTTAATCAGAAGATGAGCTAGCATGGCTTGGCCTTGTTTTTAATCTTCACTATTCTTTCTCCCTGAGGTTGCAGATGAAAGTTATTCAGTGCTCTTGCCAGCGGCGTATAAACACATCCTTCTCCAAGCAGAGACTCTGCATATGCTTAAAGGAGTTTATTAAATTAGTATGTAGGATGTGATTTCATCTGAGTGCTAGAAATTGCAGCTGCTTTAAAGAAATGAAGCTGTATTCTAAGTGATTTCTCTGTTGCCTTTGAAAGTGATGCTCAGCAGAGGCTCAGCTCCCGTTCCCCTGCTGCAGGGGTGCCATCGCAGAGACGCTTGGCTCCTGGGGGCCCTTCCTTGAGGACAGGAGATGGCTGCTAGACAAATGAGTTTTCCTGGCTTCTGCACTGTACGTGGCCGCTCCTCAGCAGTGGAGGTTGGAAGCCATGGATTTCATTACTGAAGTGCATTAAGGGCTAAGGGGGGAAAAATCCAATTTGACACTGCCTCAGTAACTCAGCGTTTTAATCAAATGGATAAGAAATAATCATTAACTGATGCTCAGACTGTTTAAAATTCCAGCAAGGAGGAAAAGAAATGAGATCGTGATGTGCAAGGGAAGGTCAATATTTGCTGGCTCACCTAAGCCTGTAATTTCATAATGTTGGCTGTTACCAAGTTGTTTACAGAGATGCTTCTATAGATGTAGACAAGAAAGAGTCAGTTTCCTGGTCCCTGTGCCAACATTCAGGGGTCCTTGCCACAAAGACAGGCGCCGACACTTCCTGGAATGGTCCAGCAAGTGGATTGTATACATTCCTTCCATGTGCTTATAAAATATTTCCTTTTCTCTGCACTCTTGGGTCTTAAAATCACAGGAACATCAAGATAGAACCACAAAGATTATGTAAAAATGGACAGGGTCACTGAATGCTGGGATGAAGTTAGCAAATGCTTTTGGAGGTGCTTTGATGGCTACAAAGTGCTACTGTAAGTTAGACTGTCTATTATTCGTAGTATTATTATTATTATTTCTTTTTTTGGTGGTTTCAAGATACATTTAGGGCATTTCTGTTTTGGCTTGAGTAGCTGGGTTTGAACCACAGCACCTGAGCCTGACTGCTTGTTTAAGCAGGCATTTAAACAACTGAGCTAATGGGCAGGCTCCCTATCATTATTGTTACTATGATTACTGCCACTAGAACTGTGAAGTTTCAGATTGCACAAACTTTCCCATGGCTTCGCAGGTGTGGTGGAGGGGCAGTTGGTCAATGCAAACCTTTTGCCAGGACAGATTTCCCTTTCCGATTTATAAGCAGTGGTAGGAGGCAGGGGACAGCGTTGGTCCTCATGAGATATGGCCTTGTTCTACAGGAGTCAGGGGTCCTGGCTTTGGAGCATCCAGAGGGAGGAGGCTGAGCAGGCTGTATTCACACTCGCTGGCTTTCCTCATCCCCCCAGTGGTGGAGGCCTTCTTGGCTTCTGTACTGCCCTGCTGAATGCCACTCTTTCATGAGGGGATGGGGGTGCACTCATGCCTGGCTTCATAGAAAGCCCAGGAAGTGGTAAAACAGGCTGTCCATGGAACCAGCGCCTTGAGATCCCTCTATGGGGATGGGCCTGGACCTATGAAGACTGGCAAAGCTGCAGTCTTGGTCAACAGCAGGAGATGCATGACAGAAATTTGAAGCAGTTTGTGGAAACAGCAAACAATTTAAAAATATAACTCCGAACCAAAAGTATAAAGTAGCCGTGAAAACTGCAAATTAAAGTAGGGGGCAATGTCAGTGGAAAAGGGAATGAGAAGGCTGCTGGCTAGAGTGCCTCCCGTCCTGGTGCTGCTGGACGGAGAACTGGATTTAGAGTGGGCAGGTGGCTTTGGCTAGGCAGTGGCTTCCACATCCACTTGGGGAGTGGGAAGGAAGGAACAGCCAGGCCAGCTTAGTGGCATGATTTGTGCCGCTAAGCCGGCCAGCCTTTTTTTTTTTTTTCTGTGAAGACTGTGGCATTACCACCAGTCCTGCTTTATGCTTTCAGCTTCTCGGCTGAGAGTTTCATACCCAGAGCTGGGGTTGAGATTCCCTTAAGATGAGCCCGGAAGAGGGTGCTGTCTTCAGGGCTGGCCCTGATGCTCTGCTTGTCCACATGGTGCTTATTATTTTGATTCAAACAACCAATGGCTATGTTATCACTGTTCTCATTAAAAACAATGATTTGTAACTAGAGTCTCACTTTTAAAAAGACAGAGTAAAACGCCAAGTCCTTGCAGTAGCCTCTCCCAGGGTCTCCATGGTTGTGGCTAGAGGGCGGGGACTGACTTGGAGAGTGAGGCTGCCGCAGCCCTCCCGCCAGGCCAGATGGCCGATAGGGCACTGCAGGATAGAGAGCTCGGTGGCTGAACACGAAGTCAGGGCCAGGGCCTGCTGAGCCCGGCGCAGATGCTTCTAGCCAGTCCTGCCTGTGACAGGCACCGCAGTGCCCAGAGGGAACCTCAGGATTAGCGTGGAGAAAGCAGACCATGCGGCCAGGTTTTCAAATATGCTCAGCTGTTTACTTTCCGTGATTAAAGAGCCATTTTAATTTTCTCTGCAAGACTCTGGTATTCAATAGATTAGGTACCACTGTTTTAAGGGGATGCATTTCTACCCTCAATGAAAACCTCCACAAAGCTATTTTCACTTGCAGTTAAAAAGAAGATGTGAAGGCCGGCCAAATAGCTCAGTAGATGAAAGCACCTACAATCAGGTGCAGGGGCCGGGGGTTCGGTCTCAGAGGCTGCTGTGCCGGCCCAGTCCCCAGGGCCCGCTGAGATGGCAATTGGGACTGGGCGTGGTGGCATGCTCCTGTAATCCCAGCTCTTGGGAGGCTGTAAACAGGTGGATCACTATGAGTCTGATCTAGTAGTGAGACCCTAAATACCCGGTAGACCTTTCCCTAAATACAAAAAAACAAACAAACAAACAAAAAAAAAAAGAAAGAAAAAAAGATAAAAAAAGACGTGGTTCACATATTCTTTTTTTTTCTTTCTTCTGAAGTGCTTATCTTGCAAATCCACTCTTGTCTCAGTTACTCTTCCCTTATTGCTGGAACAAATACTGACACCCAAAATGAAGGAAGGAAGGATTCATTTAGCTCACAGATACTGGAGATTTCAGTCCATACGCAGCTGGCCCCACGGCAGAGCAGCACATGGCAGAGGGCGGCAGTTCGTGGCGGCGGAAGGCAGCAACACAGCAAGAGCAAGAAGGAGGAGGAGCAGCGACAATGCAGCAAAGAGCAAGTCTGTCCCCCTTGTGTTGCATTCAGGCTCTCAGCCCCAGGCTGGGTACAGCACTCACACCCATAACCCCAGCAGCACTCACACCCATAACCCCAGCAGCACTCACACCCATAATCCCAGCAGCACTCACACCCATAATCCCAGCAGCACTCACACCCATAATCCCAGTGGATCATGAGTTAATCACAAGCTCCAGAAAGTTTGTGACCTCTAGCCTCGTGACTGCATGAGGCTTTGTGGGGACAAATACACACCAACCGTAACAATTCTCTGTTCAGGAAGGGCTCTGTGGCCTTTGGTTACTGTGCCATACGGAGAGATTCTGGTGATGTTGCAGCTGCCACATTTCCCATCCAGGAAAGAAGGAAACCAGCTCCTGTTTTCTCAGAAGACTGGTAATGTTGTGTGTCTGATATTTCTTAGGCTTCAGTACTTGCTCTTGAATAATTTCCAGTGGCCCTGAGGCGCTTTAATGAGTACGCGCCTTTCTTATAAAATTATATTTCTTTTCAACTTTGCAAAAAAAAAAAAAATCGGTTTCCTCTTCACCCTTATGCAGGGACTGCAATCAAAGCCTCCACCTCCTCACCCTACAGCCAGAGGAGGGACACGGCCAGCCAGCTTCGCTTTCAGGGCTCTCAGTCTTCACCCACTTTGTGCTTCTGAAATCTCCATAGAGATTACCTCTTAATGATAATAGGTATTGACAGGCACTCAACATTGTGCAAAGACACATTTATTTTCAATTTTCATTTCTTTTTAAAAAAATTTCTTTTTAAAATTATTTATTTATTTATTTATTTATTTATTTATTTGGTACAGGGCCTCACTGTGCAGCTCAGACTTGTAGCAGTCCTTCTGTCTCAGCCTTACCAGTGCTGGGCTTACAGGCATGCGCCTCTATACCTGATATCGGTAGCCAGCATGGTGAGCCCGGTTTCAGGGGATCGAACCTGGGTCCTAGTGCTTACCAGGCAGGTGCTTAGACCACTGAGCTATCTCCCCAGCTCCTAATTTTCATTTCTATAGTGGTGATTTATGAAATATTTAAGATTTGAAATATTCTCATTTAAAATACTGTAATCAGGGTCGGCCAAATAGCTCAGCTGACTAAAGTGCTTCCTCAGACAGGCGCAGGGACGGGGGTTCAATCCCTGGTATGCCGAACCAGCCCCACCCCCGGGGCACACTGAGATTGCAACTGAGACTGGGTGTGGTGGCATGCACCTGTAATCCTAGCATTTGGGAGGCTGAAAACAGGAGGATCACTAAGCATCCAGTCTGTGTAGTGAGACCCTGTCGTTCCTGTACTAAAATACATAAAAACATTAAAACAATTAAAAAATAAAATACCGTAATCACTAGAATAAGATCCTCTTTTACTTTTGATGTAAAATATTAGCACATCACAGAAACTGTACTTAAAGTTTTTTGTGTGTCCAGCCATTCTCTTTAGTGCAGCAGGTGACATTTAGAACCTGATGGTTGAGTAGAACCACGACAGTGAAGGCATTTTGTCCATGGGTCAGCTTGACCTAAATTTTAAATCCCTTCTGATGTTTCCTACCAGGATGAGCATCAGATGCTAAGCTGTGATTCTGTTTGCTGTTGGTGCCTTCCATTGATCCTTCCATTGGCCCTTGTTTCTCTGAACCACACACTCCAGAGTGCGATGTATAAGTCATGCACTCAAACACAAAAATATAGAACATAAACTGTCTCCCATGCCACCTGCCTCCCCCACCACCTCTCCCTCTTACCTGGGGTGTCTGGAGGGCTCCGCTCTAGCCTTTGGTTTGCAACCAACCCACACCGAAGGGTTGAGATGAGTCTCCCAGGCCCCATGCTCCTCCCAGCTCAACAATCCCGGGCTCCAGGCCGCATCTGGGCTTGGTCCTGCACGGTGACTGTGTGCTCCCTCATGGACCTGCAGGACATCCCATCCACCCGGGAGTTAAAAGGGTGCCTTCTCCATACTTCCAATAACCGACGGCATGTTCTAGGAAGTTATCTTGTTGTACTCCTTCCTCTTTCTGATACATGCATCCATCTGTAACTTAAAGCACGGGATGTACAGTGACAGTATGCTGCGGCTTGAAGTGTGTCCCCCAAATTCCTATTTTGAAGGCTTAATGGTCAGTATTTGAAGGCAGAGCTTTAAGATCAATATGGATAAATGAAGCTATCGAGTGGATTCTTAATCTGCTAGCACTGGTGACCTTTGTAAGGAAGAAGAAAGACTGCCTTCTCGTCTATGGATATGCCAACCAATGGCCAGGTACAGAGAAGGGGGTGCACCCGTGAGCTGGAAAGAAGCCCCACCAACACCTGATTACACCATGTCTGGCCTTTAGACTTTCAGTGTCCAGAATTAGGAGGAAATACATTGCTGTCGTTCAAGCCTCACCCTCCATGCTGCTTGCTACAGCAGCCTGAGTTCACTGGCACATCATTTTACTGGAACTATCATGGGTGACCCACCCAGCAAGCACGGATGACAGTGTACACACGTGGGGAAAGTTATTGATTTCCATAATTGTATTTAGCAAGCAACAATAACGTGGAAACGGTTGTAAATTCTCTGTTCTTTGCTACAGATTAGTTTGATCTCGTAGCCGCAGTACCCATGGGTTGCTCCCAATCACAAAGACTCTGATGAAGCTCGGAAGATAATATGAAGGGTTTACTTTTCTAACATTGGCTCTATTCATCCGATGACATCTTGACTAATGTTTGCTGCAATCTCTGAGGACAAAACTTGTTCATAAGTGATAAAGAAACTGCATGATCATGGGAGAAACTGACTCATTAAGTGGGCCATGGTTTTTAGCCCTCAGCGATGTAGAACCTGTAAAATCCTTTGCTGTGAAAAAGGAAAATCATAATAAAATAGAATGCAGGGACCCCTGCGGAGGCTAAAGTAACACTGCTGGGAACTGTGTGTTTTCAGGCCGTTAATGTGGAAATCTTCCCAGCAGAAGGCTTATTGCAGGGGTGTGCATGATGTTGTGACATCCCTTCTCCCACTGGAGACCCTTCTTGGGGATCTCTTAATTAGCATAAAGAGCACAGTTAACAAAGGCATGCACACAGTAGCCCAACTCATCTGAATGGAGAACAATTGGCCATTACTTCACATTTGTAATCAGGGCATGCTGATTTCTGGAAAGGGTTTCCTTCCTGGGGTGTGGGCTCATATCCATGAGCTGGGAATGGGTGCCTACTTAGGACGACTTTTTGTGTCATTTTGAGTATGGCCAATGCAACTTACTGTACTTTTTTTTTTTTAATAAATGTACTTGGTTGTTACAGGGTCTCACTATGCAGCTCGGACTCTTGGTGATCCTCCTGTTTTCAGCATCCCCAGTGCTGGGGTTCCAGGGGTGTGCCACCTTGCCTGGATTTTGGCAGGCTCAACCTGCCCTTGGCATGGGGCTGGTGCAGAATGTGGTGCCAGGGATCGAACCACCATCCCTGCGATTGCCTAAGCTTGCCTAAGCAGGTCTAAGAAGGGACTTTAGTTCGCTGAGCTTTCCTGCCAGCCCCACTCTGGGGTTTTTGAGAAGAAATAGAGCTGTCACACAACTATAAACATCCATCCAAGAGCAGGCCATGTGGGGGGGCTTCCTAAAGAGGACATCCAGCACCGGGTACAGCAGGCCCACCCTCCGGCTCACACTCAGCCTCTGTGGGAGCAGGGGTAGTGTGTGTGACCATCCACACCTCTCCCCCTTGGCACTCCTAACTCCTGCTGTACTTGAGATCCCTGATGTGTGCCACCAGCTGTCCCAAAGGTCCAGTGGATTCTGGGTAACTAAAGGGAGAAAGGCCAGCTTGGGAACACTTTATTCTCACCTATTGGGGTTGTATAGCAGCTGGGAGAGGTGCTGTCTTTCTTTTGTTACACCCCCACCAAAAAAAAATCTAAATAAAGGGAAACTCCTTCCAGTGCTGGAAATAGAAGAGCTCTTGAGTAGAGACAGGAAGACTCAGCTTGTGCCCGGATCTTCCCAATGCACCCTGGGAGGTTCCCCTGGATGCAGCTGTAGACTGCAGGTCTCTAATGCACACAGAAGCACAATGTGAGCAGGGGTTCTTGCCCAGACACAAGCTGCCTGGCTTCCAACACATGTCACCCAGTGACTGGACAAACGTCACTGCTTAGATCAAGGATGACAAGGAGTGCTTTAGTCCATTCAGACTACTCTAATAAAGTGGCATAAAGTAAGTGGCTCGCAAATAACAGAAAAGTATTTCTCAGTTCTGCAGGCTGGAAATAGGCTGGAAATCCAAGAGCAGGCAATGTAGCTTCAGTGCCTGTTGAGGGCTGGTCCTGATGGGTGGTCATCTTTGCTCTCTAACTCACAAGGCAGGAAGGGTGAGGAGCCCCCAGGAGTCCTCCTTTTAAGGAACTAATTCTACTGATGAAGGATCCACCCTAGTGATCTTCCTGAAGGCTTCACCTAAGGCAATTAGGATCTTAACAAGAATTTTTTTTTTAACAAGAATTTTTATTTTTAAAAATTTTTTTTCATAATTTTATTGATAAACAGCAATGAGACAGTTTCAAATCAAATCGCTAGGACAATTTCAATAACTAACACACTGCATACATTAGTGGTTAATTGCTGTACAAGATGTGGACTTGAGATCCTATTTATAAACACCATTAGAACAAATCATTCTATTCATTAAGAGAATGTAACTATATATCTATTCCATCCACTTTGAATACACAGATACAAAATGGATATTCATCTGTATACCCTTTTTTTCCTAAGTTCCATTATTTGAATATTATAGGTGTGTAAACTCAGCAAAATATTCTAAAAGAGTCCAGTACCCCATAATAGCATTGAGTCTTCTGTTTAACTGGCAATGTCAGAAATTGTTGACCTGAGTCCCCCACAGCTCAACATAACAGCATGGCTTTATTTCCTATATTTCGTCTTCATACTTTTCTACTGGATGGTTAAGACCAAGGTAAAGCAGGACCTGTGCAACAAGAGTTGTAGCTTTTGGGTCTGAGAAGGTCAGTGAAATCCCCTCAGGATTTATCCTGAGATCCCTAACAAGAATTTTTAACAGACAAGTATTCAGGCCAACTCCATCAAGGGCTAAAGTGGACTTAGTGTACCTGGGACAGAAGGGAATGTGGACTGCGCACACAACAGAGAAGAGAATCCAGGAGTCCAGGGAGAGCGGGAGCTGTGCAGGGCTTCATGCACATGCACCCAGCACTACCAGAGCCCAGGACAGCGTGCGTTTTCAGCGGATGCACACAGGCCAGGCTCCGCATTCCTGCTCCTGGGCAAGGGCTGGGTGCTCCTGGCCCTGCTGGCGAGTCCTGGGCAGGAGAGGAGAGTGAGGTGCTCCCTGGCTGCCTGCCCTACTCAAGAGCAGCTCACTGGAGTGACAGCGAGCTCTGGGGAGGTGCCTTTTTTTGCACGTACAAGCCGAGATCTGAGTCAGCTTTCTTTGAACTTCCAGAAAGTTCGTAAAATGCTGGCTCCTTGTGACTCCTCATGCTCACCAGCAGGCTTCAGAAACTGGCACACAGTGTGCTCCTGACCTCAGTGGAGGAGGGTGAAGCCTCATGTTCTTGGCCAGTGTCTACCTCCGCCTTTAGGAACCGGGGAATTCAGAGCTGCTCTCAAGCCCGGAAACAGAACGCAACTTTCTGACGCACACAGAGTAATCACAATGGGCTTCAGATTTATGCGGGGCTTTCCTTCCCTCCAAAGTTATTTCTTGTAGGCAGAAAACGATTTTGTTACCATCTTGGGAGAAAGAACAGATGGAAGTGGCTTGATTAAACCCTTCTATGAGAGCAGAGAATTTATAGCAATATTGAAATTGCTTTATTCTTTCTATGAATAGAGGAGGAATAAAGCAAAAGATTCTAAAATTAGAACAGAAATAGTATAGCAATGACTTCAGCCTTGTAAATCCTGGACTATGAGAGACACATTTAGCCCAGGGTCCCATGGACTGTTAGCAGGGACAACATAGGGTCCTGACATTTCTGAGAGTTCCCGGCTCCCTGGCCCAGCTCACAGGATGAACTCCCCAAACTCCTAAACCTTCCACCCCATATCTTCCACACGCTGTCCTTGTGTTGCCCTGTGGTTCCATCATTTGGCTTTCTGTGTGGGTCACATTGACAAGGGAGAAAAGAACAGAAAGTTCCTGAGAGCCAGCAGCTCTGCGTCCAGCAGCTGCCGTTTGATGCAGGAAAGGGGCTGCCCAGGTCTACAGGGCAGTGCCCCCAGGAGAAACCCATCTTGCTGAGAACTCAGTCATGTGGGTGGTGCCAAGCCACACAACTTCACCAAATGCAATCCCTGTGGAATTGGGATAGCTTTGGTCTTACCAGCTGAAGACTCAAGGTGGCTCCTGTTTCAAATTAAACTTTCCATTTACTGCCCTGTTTTCTCCTCTTCCAGTCTTCCCCTTCCTCTTCCTCCTTCTCTTGTTCCTCCCATCCATCCTGTTCGTTTATCTTCTTTACAGTGGTAGTTTTGGAAACAGCACATGAAGGGATGGGACCATAGGATGGGCTGGCCTAAAACAAGCTGCCTATCAGGAGAACCCAGGCTGGGAATATGGATTTGTAGCCCTGGGTGTGAGAATTCCTTCACCCAGCTCCTTGCTGCAGCAGTGGCTGGCAAATACTCCCAGATGGAGCAATTAGAAGGAAGCCTGGGCTGGGGCAGGGAGCCTGAGTCAGGGACAAGTGTGCTGTCCCCTGCAGCCCCCAAATTTCCAAACACAAAATTTCCCTATGAGGGGGCTGGCAAGACACATGCTCTGGGCTGGAGGGGGCTTGCCTTTATCTAAGGTACGCACAGCTGGGTTGCTTGGTGTGCTGTGATCCTAGCAAACTTTTGTTAAATGAAGTTTTCTTTTTAATCTTTATTTATTTGGTACAAGGTCTCAATACACAGCTTGGTCTCGCAGTGATCTCCTGTCTGAGCCTCCCCAGCACTGGGATTACAGGCATGCACCACCGCACCTGGTTTTGGTGGCTGGCATGGTATGCATAAGATTCCAAGGTCAGCACAGCATGTGGTACTAGGGATAGAACCCAGGTTCCTGAGCTTGCCAGGAAGGCAATTAGACCACCAAGCTATCTCCCCAACCCCCAGGCAAACTCTTTATTTTTAAAAATAATTTTATTGAGAAACAAATAGCAATGAGACAGTTTCAAAACCGATTACTAGCACATTTTCAATAATTAACACATTGCATATTGTTGTCTTAATGGTTATTCATTGTACAAAGTGCAGACACTATAGCCTGTCCACATATGATTTTAGAACAAATCTCTGTATTCATTGAATTAAGAGAATGCAGCTGTATATCTATCCCAACTATTTTGAATATACAGATACCAAATGGTTGTTCATTTGTATCCTCCTTTTTTGTTTAGTTTTGTCAGAGAAGGGTATTCTATTGTCACTTAAATTTTGTAGGTGAAAAGTATAGCAAGAAGTATAAAAAGTAAAGCCATTTTAATATGCTGAGCTGTAAAAGGCTCAAGTCAACAACTTCTGACATTGCCACTCTTACGGAAAATCCACTACTATTAAGGACTACTGGACTATACTGGAATATTTCTCTGAATTCAGGCAAACTCTTTATAAAGGTGCATTGGCCCTCTTATCTAGGGAGAAATCAGGCTTGGGGGTCAGGATCCTCCTCACAAAAGGCGTCAGAGGCTCCTTGCTCCATGAGCCACGGGTCAGCCACAGTCCAGAGCCCTTTCCAGAGCTGGTGCAATGGAACCTGAGGTCCTGGGGACCACTGAAGCCCCCAGAATGGGAGGGCAGGAGAAGTTCTACTTAGCTTTCATTTCTCAGGTGGTGCTCGGCCGGGTGCTCTGGAGGCAGGGACTTTGGACCACCTGCGAGGTGGCACCTACTTTTAATGCAGAGTAGAAGATTCTCAGTCCCTCCAAAGTGCTCCCTCTGCCCTGTTCCCATTTGAGGCATCTGCTTTCCTGGCACTGGCTTTGGTGCATTTATTTACACTCATCCTATTTGTGGACACTAAATTTCAGGCCAGAGTCTCTAAGGTTATAGAACCAAGGACCCAGAACCCCTGGCCTGTAGGCTTCAGCTTGTCTAGGCCCGGTGACCAGCACAGCCCCATGGGCAGTAGAGACGAGAGACTCTGTCCTGTGTCGCCAGGGCAACATCACACCTGCTGCTGGCCTCTAAGTCCCAGCCTTGCTTCAGGAGCTGCTGCAACGTTTCCTTCAATGTCTGCGACCATTTCCATCCCAGTCCCCGCTGTCCCCAGTTCTGAGCTCTGGTCTTGGTTTCTTGCCTTTGTGCAGGCACAACACACACCCCACAGCTGGACAGTTGTGGGTGATCAAAGCATCCCCAAAGTTCCCATGGTTGGTGAGGGGCAGATGTGGAACCAACCGTGGACTCCAAATTCAAATTCAGTGAGCAGCAGGTAGAAGAGGGAGATGAGCGGCCAGCAGGAGGGGTAGATGGGAGCCAGGCGTGGCAGCTGCTGGCCTCACCAGCCCCCATAGAGGAGACGGCCAAGCATGGGCAGCGAGCTCAAGGAGCGGGCTGGAGCTTCAGTTGGCCCTGTTGAGGACTAGAGATTTCCTTTGCCACCAACACTTCTTTCGTTGTGCATCAGCTTTACCTGCTGGGCTGTTGCAAGTTATTTTGCTTCCACACGGAAGCCCATCCTGCGTGTTCCTGCCTATGTTTCTGGTTGGGCGGGCCTGTCTCTGCAGGAACCTCCCAGTGTGGATTTGCACCACCAGGCTCCTGCTCTTCACATTTCCCTGCCCTCTCTGTGCTGTTTGTCTTGGGCTCCTCTTTCATCTTCACCTGGAGTGCGGGCTCGTGGGGGCCCTTTCCCTCCAGCCCTTCCACCTCCTGAGGAGCACAGGTGCGCACGTGCTCTTTCAGCAGTCTTGGTTGAGCACCTGCATGCACCAGGCTCTCTGATCCGGATATAGATTTGGGCAGATGGCTGGATTCCTTCCCTCTCTCAGAGCAGCTGTGGGGCTGGAGGCCCAGCGGCCTGACCATGCCCCAGACACCCTTCCACTCGGGCCTTGTCTGCGTCGCCACCCTGGGCTGTGGCCATGGTGGAGAGGTCTAGTCCCCCTGTCCTGTCCTAGTTTATGTACACTCTAGTTAGATTCCCTTCCCGTGGCTCCATTTCTGTGCCCATCCATTCAGTCTTTATGGCTGCCAGGGAGAAGAGGAGCTTAAAAGTCAGAAGTCACCTAAAGGGAACAGGAAAGATGACCACAGTGGAATTGCATCAGTGTTCTTGGGCCACTGTGGCTCAGTAGTACTAAGGGGGTGGTTCCAGCACCAGGAACTTGTTGCTGGAGGCTATAAGCTGGGAGTGAAGGTGTGTGCAGGGCCGTGCTTCCTCTAAGTGCACTAAGAAAGAACATTGCTGCTCTTCCTGCTTTCTGTCATGGTCATTGTCAACCTTGCAGCTGTGTCCCTCCTTCTCTTCCTGGAGGGGAAGTCCTGGGATGGGACAAATAGCTCTCATGGAGCAGTTGAACAAAATGGGTCAACTTCTCTAGAACAAAGTAGGTGTAAGTAAAGGAAAAAGAATGGTCTGGACTCTTCCCATGCCAACTTGCCTCTCATGTTCTGAGAAGCAACTGAAGGCCCACCAACATCTTCTGCCCCAGGGGAGACTGGTGCTGATGGGGAGTGACCAGTAGGAACACCCCTCAGGGAGCAGCTGAGGGTGGGGCATTGCAGGGGGCACCATGCTGAGCACAGAGGCGAGGCAGAGGGTGCTGAGCGGGAGGACCAGCAGGCGGGCACAGGAGGCACCGTGAAGGCTGTGGAGATCCTCATGTGAATGCCAGGGACTCAACACTGCTCCGTGGATCCCAGGCCAGGCGCAAAACATCCCCAAGACCTGATCACAGTGCACAGATGTTGCCGCAGAATTCTCCTGAGCACAGGGCACTAGGGTGGAAAGAGGTGGGTGGGGTGGGTGCACAGTACTGTGCGTGAGTGTAAATCCAACTGAATTCCATGACAGAGTTACAGCCATCTAAATCTGAGTCTCCACATTTGGGACCAAGTCTAAAACTTATCATGTGAATAATCCACGTCACTATCTTCTCTGACACTGGAGAGAAACGGCCATACATCAGAAACCCTTCCAGCCAGGGTGTGAAGGATAGCTCGCCGTTGGTTTTGGTTCACAGTCTATTTTGCATCAGTGGGTGTTGGCTTGAGAGAACAGTGAACCAGAAAGCAGCTTTACCCATCTTCATCCGGTGCTCAGCATTTGTGTGACTGTGGCTTGGCTTTGGGGAAGTCTGCCTCCTCGTAGGGGTGCGGTTCGGGCAAGGGTCCTGGGCACCCGGGGTGCAGGGGCTCTGCACAGGGTGTGGGCGCCTGCACGTTGGCTGCAAGCCACGTGGCGGGCCTGGGCAAAGTCTGACATTCCGGGTGAGCTAACCACAGGCCACGGCCTTCTTATTCCAGTTTCTCATCTTTCTCGAGCTGTAATTCACGAGGAGGAATTGCATGTATTTAGAGCGTAGAATTGGATGTGTTGGCATGGGTATGGGTTGTCAAGTGATCACCAAGCACTGTAATCAAGCTAATGAACATTTCCACCACCTCACACAGTTACTTGTTTCATTTATTTATTTTTACTGTGGTTAGCACACATCTGCTCCACCTCCTAGCCCTGAAAATGAAGGACATGTGGCATGTGAGACATGCCGGGGACCCCGGGGGACATGTGCTGGGAGACACGAAGGCTGCAGAGCACCACACCACAGGGTCTCACCTATGTGTGACTCTGAGCTGGCCTCTGTATGCTGGAGTGTAGACGCCGACCTCATTGTCCAGCAGGTATTCCCTCCTGGGGCTGCCTCATCCGCTCCCTTCTGATGTCTCGGGTGGAGCTCCTAATTGCAGATGTTCTGGCAGCTGGTGGGGCCCTCAGGCCTGTCTGTGGATCAGGTTGGATCCGTGTTCAGGTGCTACCTTGAACGTCTCTGTTCTTCAGAGTTGGCCCAGCTCTGTCCAGGTCTCCTGGCACCTCTGCTCTAGGTCACACCGTTCTGCTTGCCATTCAGAGCCCTGACTTGGTCCTGGCTGGCTGCTATTTAATTGCCTCAATTCTGGTTTGAGACTATGATGGTCCTGAGACTAGTGCTGGCGTAGGGCCTGGAAAGAAATCACTTTGTCAGAACATGAAATTACAACTCAGAAGTTTGCTTAGTGAGCACAAACCGGAGCAGAGAGAGCAGGGCAGTCTTGAGGGACCTCCCAATATGCTGTGTCAGCAGGACGCACGGTCCTTTTCAAGCCTGAGGCTATTTCCAGAAAAAGACCAGGGCGGGAAGGGACATCCCAAATTGGGGCATCCATCCTGCCAGGCAGCAGTTGGAGAGTGGGAAAGCATGCTTCCTGCTGCCCCTTTGAGAACTCTCCTATCACTCATCAGAGGTCTCTGCAATTGCAGCACATAGGTTACTGGCTCCAGAATTGCATTTCTTCTTTTATTAGTTCCATTTGCATCCCTGATTCCTGAAGACATTTGAGGAGGTGTCTTGATCTCATCAGTGGTGTATCTGCAGATGTATTCTTAGGATGGCTTCTTGGGAGATCATTGCTGAGGACAGATTCTGGGCCCCAAGGGCAGGTCACAGATTTTCTGGCTGTGAGTCACAATGGATGTCCCATATGCACAACCAGGATGAGGATGAGCTGTCTGCTTCCATGGGCTCATGGGTCCCACCTCCCAGGCCCTGTGCCCACTGAACCACCAGCTTCTTTAGGATCCAATGGAGCTTGGTGTCCTGGGGACACTGGTCTCTGAGTCTCCTGGCCAGGCAAGACTCTCTGATATGGACCCCATAGCTCTGCCCACTCTCCCTTCACAGTGCCTGTTATAACTGTACTACTGGAATTTTATGTGATTACTGTGTGTATTAATTTCCTAGAGTTGTCATAACAAATAGCCATAAACTAGATGCTGTAGGACAGCAGAGATCACTCTCACAGCTCTGGAGGACAGAAGTCAAGGTGAAGGTGTTCACAGGCTTCATTTTTCCATCTATTTCATGCCACTCTCCAGTTCCTGGTGGCCTGCCTTGTTCCCTGGCTATAGAGCCATCACTCCAATCTCTACCCTCAACTGGCAGCTGGCTCATTGTGTCTTCAAGTCCTCTTCCTGCTGTGTGGATGTCTGCCTGAATTTGCCCCTTTGAAGGACACCAGTTGTCCTGGATGGGGCCCCAACCTTCAGGCCACCAGGCCTTATTTTAACCTGATGATCTCTCTGATGAGCATATTTCCAGTCACATTCTGAGAAACTTGGGACAGCAAAGTACTTTTGGAGGTAGCACAACTCAACCCACAATAGACTGCCCCTCCACGCTAGATCCAGGATCTTGGAAAGAGATTGAACTTTGTTGCTCCTTTCAGGGTTTCCTGTGTGCTATCTGGCATAAAGGAAGACAATCATGTGCTGCTTAATAAGAGGGACCCATGCTGGGATGTGCATTGTTAGGTGGTGGCGTCACTGCGCTTCCATAAGCCTGGATGGCATGCAAAAGTCTTGGCTCAGTCCAGAGGCACACTGAACACTGTGGGTGAGACTGATGATGGAAGAGCACAGAACATTCCTTCACGATTGTGTTAGCTACTCTCTGGCCACTGGGACAAAACACCTACAATTCAAGGAGGAAGGGTTTATTTTAGCTCACAGTTTCAGAGGGTTCTGTTTATGGTCAGATGGCCCCAAGGCAGAGGAAGACTGTTCAGCCATGGTGGCCAGGAAAAGGGGGAGGGCTGGAGGAAGAACACACCTTTTCAGACCTTTCCAGACCTTTCCAGGCCATGCCATTCTCTTCAGCTGGGCCCCGCCTCCCAGAAGCACATTCAGCTGTGAAGTCAGCAATGGTGGATCCAGTGTTATGACTTAGTCACCCTCCAAAAACCATAGTTCTGAGTACATAAGATGTTTGGGGGACATTTTAGACGTAAACCATAATCACAGTCAATGTGTTGTGTAAGTGGAAGGCGTGCCCTCTGAAATAATGATAAAAGTACAGTAAGTACATGAACCAGTCGCATAGCCATTTATAGTCGCTATCAAATAGTATGTGCTGCATGTGCTTGATTGTATGTGCTCGATGCATTCATAGGACTTGCACCATGCGGATCTGTCTATACCGAACCCTCCGCAAGCATGTGGGCATTGAGTTGCGTTACAGCATCACAATGGCTCTGACGTCACTAGGCAATACAGTTCTACTGCAGTCCTATGAGTCCGATGTCATCTATCCCATTCATCATAGCCTGAAATGTTTTTGGCTGGTGCAGAACTATATCTAATTGTTGTCCACTGAGTGAATGAATGAAAGAAAGGTGATCATCTGAGATCGCCTCCATACCTCTGCATGCCCACATGACCACCTTCATCCTAGAATTTTCGCAGGCAGCTGAAAGGGTCACTCCAGACAGATAGTTAGCCTGCCACCCTTGAGAATCCAACTTTGTGGAAAAACTCCATTAATTTGCTGTGCTGTTGTCTCTGTCAGGATAATAAACAATAGAAAGTGGTGGAACAATTGAAAATGATCTTGTTATTGGCAGATGTAGCAAATAAAAATGTAGAACACCTAGAACTCTAAAATAATGATGAAAGTAGAGTAAGTACATAAGCCAGTCATTTGAATTCCCCGAACACTGCAGGAGACACATACTAAAAATATGCCTTATTTATCTGCAAGTCAAATGTAATGGGGCAGCCTGTATGTTGCCTGACAACCCTGCTGTGGTTGGCGCCCAGTTGGTGCACTAGATTACTGAAAGTTGCGGGCAGATTCCTCCAGAGATTGAGAAGTGAGAAGTAGGAGGATGGGCCTGTGAGGAAGGAGGGGCTGGTGGAGCAGAGCTGCAGGAGCGTGTGCTGAGGCTGTTTTTTAGTCTTTCATTGTGCTCTTCCTATTGAGGTATGAACAGCTCTAGGGTCCCCCCCTCTTGCCTCTTCTTATTCTCCTACAATGCTCTTCCCCTTCGGCCTGGTCTTTGCTTCCTTGAAGGCACTGGTCTGCCTCACACAATAAGTAGTGCATATTGTACTCACACTGTGTTTACTGGCCTGACAATTATAGTGGTTTTGACTCCAATTTTTCAAGATGTTTTATTTTTTAAAGAGAGCACAACATGGTAAAAGAAAAATAATCTAGAAATGATGCAGAATTTCACTAAACAAAATAGTAGGAATTCAACAATGGTTATTGTGTTACATAATATTATCTTCAAATTCATTGTTTAGATTACCAGATATATACATGCAAAATTGGAGAAAAAAGAAAAAGAAAAAATTTAAGCATTCACTGCTCCTTTCAACAGACCAGGAGAAATCAGCAGTGGAATTATCCAAGCTATCCTGTGTATGTACATGAATATATCTTTTTCTCTTCTTTCTTTTGCCCCTTTTTTATTTCATTTTTTCCTGGCCATTAATCAGATTCTTTTCCTTTCCTAGTGTCTATTATACCTTTTAGTTTTTATTTACTCTTTCAGATTCTTACACTAGCAAGACAATATGATGTTTGTACACGGGGGTCTGATTTATTTCACCTTCCATTTTGGTCTCTAGTTGCATCCATTTACCTATAAAGGCCTCAAATGCATCTTTTTTATAGGTGAATGATACTCCTTTGTGCAAAACTGTCGCGTCTTTTTTATCCATTCCTCAGTTGATGGGCATTTGGGTTGTTTCCAAGTGTAGCTATGACAAATTATGCTGCTATAAACATGGGTGCACATAAATCACTGTGGTATTGTGTTTTCAGTTTGTTTGGGGAAATACCTAGGAGGGGAACAGCTGGCTTGAATGGGACCTCCAATCCTAGCTTTCTGAGGATTCTCCACACTGACTTCCAAAGTGCTTGTATTTGTCCATGCTCGCACCAGCAATGAAAAATGGGCACCTCTTCTCCTACAACTCCTCCACATTTGTTTTCAGTTGACTTCTTGATGATAGCCATTCTTTCTGGGGTGAGATGGATCACATTATTTTAATTTGCCTCTCTTGAATGACCAATGATATTGACCATTTTTGCCTATTTTCATTTGTTGGGCTTCAATTTTTGTCTGTGGGTAACTGGCTCCAGATGCACTTTTGCCCCCATGATTTTTTTTTTTTTTACAGACTTAATTCATTTTATTTTTCTTGTGTAAAAATGCTTTATGTTGTAGCTACTGCTGGAGCTTGAGTCCTCTGGACAGAGACTCTGGTGTGGGTTTTCACAAGATGGTCAGTGAATTCCTGATAGGGAGACTTGGTGAACAGTCTCTTTCCAGAGGTCAGGGGTCAGATAGCTGTAGGTCTTGGAGATGGCATCAAAAGTGGCATTAGCAAAGTTGCCCAAAGTAGCAGTGCAGCCCCTAGCAGAGGTGTAGCAGTCATCAATACCAGCCATCATCAGCACCATCTTGGGCACAGGGGCTGAGACAATGCCAGTGCCTCTGGGGGCAGGGATCAGATGCACCAACACAGAGCCACAGTGGCCTGTCACCTTGCAAGGAACAGTGTGGGGCTTGCCGATCTTGTTTCCCCAGTAGCCTGTCCTCATGAGGACAAGGGAGAGCTTGGCCAGGATAATGGCCCCACAAATGGCAGTGGCTACTACTTCCTTGAAACACTTTATACTCAGGCCAACATGACCGTTGTAGTCCCCAGTGGTGACAAATGCCTTGAACCTAGTCTGCTGGCCAGCACGAGTTTGCTTCTGCACAGGCATGATTTTCAGAACTTCATCCTTGAGGGATGTGCCCTTTTGTCATTAATCTCGGACTCTTGATGGGTAAGGAAAAAAGGTAAATTTCCTCCAGCGACTTGATCTTCATGTCTTTGACCAGATGGCCCGGCTTGGTGACAGGAATCCACTCTTTGTCCTCAGCCTTACCTCTGCGAGCTCCACGGCCTTGGCCCTGGCCCCGGCCTCTGCTGTGCCTGCAACCTCGAAGGCCACTGCCGAAGCCTCTGCGGAAGCCACTGCGGCCTCCCATGCCTGGGTCCCCGGGGCCTCTCGCTGCACCGGCGTCATGCCATTTGGTGTTTCCCAGAAAAAGAAGCTGCCCCCGTGACTGACATGGTCTATGGTGAATCAATATCTCATTTGCTTGTTTATTGTGTTTGATTATAGATTGTCCAGACTCGGAGGCCACCTGGGTTTGAACCTTCTCTCTGTTTCATTCTTTCCAAGTGATCATGACACTGTTCTTATCTACCAAACTGTGCTAGCCACAGGGCCAACCCTATGCACTCTGAGGGTTTAGGTCAGCAACTCAACCAGGGTGTCATGGATCCAGCGGACGTGAAGCAATCACAGACGTCAGCTGTCCTTATCGTCATCATCCGCTCCCCGCCTCAGCTCACTGCGACCCACATCACGCCGGTCAGAATCGTGGCCATCATCACCACCGCCATTGGTTTATTCACACGTCTTCTAGGATGACTTTGTGTTGTTAACCCCTGAGTTGGATGAAAAGCTTCATTCTATCCATATGAAATTACTGCGCTTTTACCCATATTGAGCTAAATTCTCGAATGGGGTCTTTTTTCTGCGTTCCTTTTAGGCCCGAAGGATCCTGTTTACACTGAGTGGGCCCAGTGTAGACTAAGTGTAATGTATCTTACCAGTTCAATACTGACATGGCATCTAATACTCCCATAAACATTTAAGTGTGCAGAAGTTTGGAGGGAAATTTTCAGGAATGCGTGCTAATTGACATTGCCACATGGCAGACATAATTTTAGAGGATTGTCCCAGAGCTCCCCTCCCCTTCTTCAGCACTTCCTATCCACCCCACCTTGTGGCCCCCTTCTCTCATTCCTCATCCTGCTCCTTCGCCTGTCTCCAGCCCTGAGTTTCTGCTGTGTCTACTGTGTCTCTCCATGATTTACGTCCTCAAAGTTTTACTCCGCTTCCAAATGCTTTAGTTTTCCTCTAAGCACTTTCCTAAATACGTTTCTTTTTTAGATGGCCTGCTGCAAGCTTTCATCCGATAACACTTTTACTCCACTAGATGGGTTTGAAAGCTTCAGTGAACAGCCTGCCTTCTCTCTCTTTTTGCTTGAAATAATTCTATTCAACTTTTGCTTTCAGCGTGTGGTGGCAAATCCCTTTCATCGCAGAAAGGCAGCCATCTCTTAAAAAAACTCTGGTAACATCTTTTCTTACGTGTTTGGTTTGATTATCAACACTGCATCATCACCAATTTCTAATTATTTTCATACTTTTTTTCACTGCACTTAATGAATAAAACCAATGGCAGAACTAGGTTTGTTTACAAAGTCCTTTGCAAGATGGAGTTGGGAAAATCTAAAGGTTTAATTAAGTAGGGGCTGGCTCGGAAGGCAGACTGAAGTCCACCTGTGAGGAGGCTAGCCCTGGCTGGAAGCAGCACTGGGGGTGTAGTCTGGATGCCTTCCTGTGACTTGATTCTGGGATTCACACATCAGCATTGGTGCTGGAGACAGTTCAGCAGCTTCTGAGGGCAGGGAGCACTCAGGATTCCGAGGCTTGGATGGTTTCAGCTCCCCTAAGCACAGACTCTGTGTGTCAGGTGAGGTGCTTGAAGTTCAAACACCAGAAGGAGCTCATCAGGAGCTCACCTGAACACCTCAGAGCTGTGCCCTGCTGATCAGAATGGGTCCAGAAAAATAATTACACTTGTGACCATGTATGTAGGCGGCAGTAGAGGTTTCCAAACTTTATTATTGTTGTAATATTTTGACATTGGATAGCTTGGATTCTAACATTGTCTTCTGGCTTAATGCCAAAGGATGTTAATTAATTAATGAATTAATTTAGATATGGGATCTTGCTACACAGTTCAGACTCATAGCGATCCTCCTGTCTCACTCTCCCCTGTGCTGGGATTACAAGCATGTACCACCATGCCCTGTTTCAGGGCAGGCATGGGACCAGCAGGCATGGCATGCAGTACTAGGGATCGAACTCAGGTCTTAGCACTTGCCAAGCAGGTGCTTAGACCTCTGAGTTATCTCCCCAACCCTGCCAAAAGATTTTAGAAAAGCTATAATTAAACACTTTCTAGGGCAACTTTCTTTAATTAGGGAAGCTGGGCAATGGCCAGCCTGCAGTACGGTAGATAGAGGGATAGTGCAACAACTCAACATGAAAACCATTGTGGTTTTACATTTTCAACAAATGCAGCTTGAAGTGTCAGCTGCTACGAGCTCAGGATGAGAGCGGGTCAGCCTGTGTTACCAAAAGGATCAGGTGAGACGAGGGGGATGTTACGCTGCTTCTGAGGAACTGGAAGCATCTTCTGGGGTGGCTTGCACAGGGTGGTCCTGAAATCAGAGTTTAATAGTAAAGATTGGTTGGAGGGAGGTCGTGGTATCCCAGGGCTCAGCAGTGGAGGGTAGGGGTCTTTGCAGGTCGTTTTTCTCCTTGAACCATTAATGTACATCAGGCAGAGTAGGCTGTACGGTTGTTCCCCCAAATTTCTTACCAACCTGAACCTCAGAATATGATCTTAGTAGGACTGAAATTCTGCAGATATAAGCAAATGAAGGTGGCTCCCCAGGCTTCATCGGTCACAAGTGCGCACCGAAAAGACCCCAGCCTGCCTCCCTTCCCAGCCTGTGTCC
The DNA here is from genome assembly GCF_000260255.1 of Octodon degus. Classification (NCBI taxonomy): domain Eukaryota; kingdom Metazoa; phylum Chordata; class Mammalia; order Rodentia; family Octodontidae; genus Octodon; species Octodon degus. The sequence continues at coordinate 22,928,741 of NW_004524584.1, read as the reverse complement.
TCTCCAGCAGCAGCCATAGAGGCTGGGACGCCTGCTGCAGGGACTTCTGTGTCCCTCTGAGAATCTGGAGTGCCCTCTCATGATGCAGCTTTCAGCTCTCCTGCTGGCCTGACCCACACTGCGTTCCCAGCACTTGTCCATCAGCAACGTCTTCAATGATGGACATGGGGGAACCCTGGAAGAATGCATCGGCATCCCAGGAGAGAATCGTACGTCCAGAGCATTGCCTGTGCCTCCACATGCCTGTTTTGGTAAAGTTGTGGAGTTACCCATGATGGAAACAGAGTGTGTCCTCCTGCCTTGCGTCCTGGGAGCAGTGAGACCTGTTCATGCTGTGAGAC
>NW_004524584.1:22925802-22927730 GCF_000260255.1 Octodon degus | reverse complement strand
CTCTCTCTCTCTCTCTCTCTCTCTCTCTCTCTCTCTCTCTCTCTCAAATAAATAAAAAAAAATTAAAAAAAATAAACATGAAGAAGAAAGAGTTTACAGATCAGGCATGTAATAGTTCACTCTGTGCCAAAATCAAGACACTTATATTCGTATAATCAGAATTTTCAAAGTAGAAGGGGGTAGGTAATACATATTTAAAGATTTCAATTTTCTGAATTTAGTTAAAATTATAACACCGCATTTCCAAGAAAAATGAACCTTTTGCACAGGAAATATGAATAAAATCATACCAAGATACACAAAAATGAAAATTTCCAAAACTAATTGTAAAAAAAATCATTAAAGCATATACACAGAGAAAATATTAGCTATGGAAGGACATAATGAAATCGCACATTATTGCACATTATAAAGATAGAGCAAGTGGGTAAGAAACTAGACTTATTTATTCAAAGGACTGAAAAAAAATGTGTCCTCACTGAATTTTATACTTAGCAAATATACCTTTGAAAACTAAAAGTAAAATATTTTCCAGTTATACAAACTCAAAATATTCTAATGCCTCCAGATGTAACATATAGAAAATAACAAAGACTATAATCCAGAATGAAAGAAAAGTCCTGCCTGGTCCTGGATAAAGAATAAAGAGCTCTCAAAATGGTAGTTATGCAGGACTATGTAAAATATAACTATATTAGACAAACCCATTTAAAAGGTCATGGAAGATTTCTGCAAAACAGTCTCAATATTATGTCAGGTTATAAACATATTTTTTCATATATGTGTGTGTGTATGTGTGTATGTGTGTAAAAGACGCAGAAGAGCTAATATAAAGTCAATGGAAAATGGAAATATACTTTCTAAAGATTTAATGCTAGGAGAAAATATCATACCATGACTTCTAAGTAGGTTGTAGGACAAAGAAACAGCATAAATAATAAAACAAAAATTAAAATTAAACAATATTCAGAAAATTAATTAAATATTAATTACTTCAAAATTAAATTAAATATTTCAAAATATTCAAAAATTAAAATTAAATTGTGAGTCCAGCTAAGAGATCAGAATGCAGTGTATCATATGTATAAATTGTAATCAATTCAGAGTACTCATACAGCATTTGATTAGGTTAATATAGACAAAAATATCAACTAAGAAAAAGTTTTCATGATAGTAAAGGATTACTAAGAATAAAACATAACAAAAATACTGGAATGGCAAATATATGACCAGCATGTCTAGCAGTTTGGGGATAGGATATTGCACAATGTTCTAGTATGTCGTGGACATGGACAGCATCCATGACCCTTACTGGTGGCCAGGTGCCACTTGTGGGACTGAGCTACTGCTATTTCCTTGATATCCACCAGGAGAATTCCATTAGTAGAGTATGCTGATGGAAATATTTTGCTGCTGTATACAAAAGAATAATTGAAAGAGTGCTGTTGTATACCTCTTTTTCTCCTGTGTTTATTTGCCCTATTAGGTGGGTTCTTTATATTCTCATCCATGGAGTTGTGGTAATTTTGATCCCTCTGTAGAAGATCTTTTAGTAGTCTGTGTAGGTTTGGCTTCATTATCATGAAATTCCTTAGTTGTTCTTTGTCATGGAAGTATTTCACTTCTCCATTGACTTCATAGAGAGTTTTGCAGGGTATATCAATCTGGGTAAGAATTTTTTCTCTTGTAAGACTTGAAGTACTTTGTTCCATACTCTTCTTGACTTGATGGTTTGTGAAGAGAAATATGCCATTATTCTTTTTAAAATTTTTAAAAATAATTTTATTGAGAAGCATATGCTGTTATTCTGATGGGTTTTCCTTCAAATATTAAATTTCTATTTATTTTGTCTAGTGGCATTTAGTACACTGTTCCTGTGCTGAATTTCTGGGATCTTCATTATTATATGTCTGGGTGTGGTTTTATTT
>NW_004524584.1:22908339-22918293 GCF_000260255.1 Octodon degus | reverse complement strand
TTATTTCTTTCTAAACTTCATACTATACCTTTCTGAAGTGCACATGAGATCATTTCATATTAATTATTTTGTCTTTTTCATTTTTTGGTACAAGGTCTCATTACACAGCTTGGACTCCTAGTGATACTCCTGTTTTCAGCCTCCCCAGCTCTTGGTTTATAGGCGTGCACCACCAGGCCTGGTCTCGGTGGCCAGCTCAGCACACCCAAGAGGCAATGCTAGCACTGCGTGTGGTGCTGGGGATCGAACCTCAGTCCCTGAACTTGCCTAAACAGGTGCTTAGACCATTGAGCTATCTCACCATTCCTTAAATTTATTTCTTATCTCCTTTGCACTCAAATCATTATGGGTACTTGTTACTTTGCTACCTTCTCCAGTACTGCTTGACCATATTATTGCTGGGTGGCATTCTGCTTGGGACATAAACAGAGATGCCTACACAGGGTTATCCATGTAAGCTTTTCCCAGTTTCTCTCCTTTAGAAGCACCCTCTCGTGCTGAACTTTTAGATGATTTTATTTTGTTAGTCCATGTTTGTGTCGGGTGATGTTTGTATTCCTTAGGCAATGGGGACATGTGTGTAGCACATTTTGAGTACCCTTTCCTCCTTGCCTCCCTCCCTTCTGTCTCATGACCCCATTTGTATTTTTGTACTATTTTTTTCATGCTTGTGTAATGATCATATTTATTGTAAGTGGTTGGTACAGCTACCCGACATATCTTAAATCCTTTACATCCCTCCTTCACTCAGGCTCTTGGTCCTCATAATGTTAAGTGAAATAAAATAGACACCTGAGCTTACACCATACAGGTCCGCTCATTTGAGGAACTATATTTTATAGCACAAATAAAAAGCAAACAATAGAGAGATAGATTTTTCTGCAAAAGTGGTCATCTTTATGCAACAATCCTTGTGGTTTTGACCGTGTTCTCGGGCCAAGTTCTTTTCAAAGTGTGTCCCAAAGGCAGTGCCAGGTCTTGGTTACTGAGCCAATGCTTTTAGATTGAGATAATTTTTCAACACAGACATTGAGGGACATTAGGCCCTAAGCTAAGGAAGGAAATGAGTTAGGCAAGGGCTGCTTGTCGAAAAGTTTTGCTTTTCTTTGAGGCTTTCTCTCTCCTTGTCAGAGCTGGCTAATTTAGGGTTTCTTTCCCTTACTACTTCTGAAGCTTTCAGAAGGATGACCTGCAAATATGAGTTGGCTCAGTACGCAGACAGACTAGGGACATCCAGGGACTGCTAAGAGCCACCTTCCCATAGAGGTGGCTTGCACTGGCAGAATGGTGAAGATGTCCCCCAGTCCCTGCCCTGCAGATACACAGAGCATTACAGGGCAACACTGGTCTGTTGAAAGGTGACAGCATACCTCTTTGTGGGTAAAGACAGATGAGAGGGTCACAGGCACTGGAACGGTCATTGCGACAAATTGTCTGGTGCTCCCATTTAAAGGAGAAGTTTCTCAGGCTCACGCTTTCAGAAGGCTACACTAACCCTTCTCACCTCAAGTACTGCATCAGGGACTCATGACTGCATTCAAATTTTTTTAGCAGTGACAATCAAACTGGTGGTAATAATGAAGCTTTTTAAAAGTGAGAAAACAGGAAAGTAGGGAGAAAAATTCCTTACCTGAAGATGAAGCAATTGTATATATAAGCAAATCATTAGAATTAATAATAAGTATATCTAGGTCACTAAATTAATATATGAAATGTAAAAATTGGTATTTGTAAGTAGTATAGAGTGAGAAAATTGAATTTAAATTATTTAAAACAGTATAAAATGTCTCTTGGGGAATGAAATATTCAATAATAAATGACAGAAACCCAATGATTTATATAGAACATTGTTTTGCTTTGCATAGATAATTTACAGACCACATTTAACAATATAATCTAGTTGTTTAACAAAATACTTTAAGAACTACAGCCTAATTTTCAAAAGAAAGAAAATATTAAATAAATCACTTTACTGTGCATGACAAATATTAAATAAATCACTTTACTGTGCCATAAACTTATCTACGCAAACAGCAAGTAGATTATTGTATTAAAAGAATAGAAAAAATGTTAAGCCAAAAATTCAGACTGGAAATGAACACTTACGGGTGAGGCGGCAATCACCACAGTAGGACTTTCCGTGGCAGTGACTCTACGCATCAGCACTTGCTCTGGGCATGAAGAATACGAACAAGAAGGGACAAAAGTCACCTCTCATTGTCTTCTTGACTCTTGGTGTTTTCATTGTGTGTTAAATGCCTGTTTTCACTTTTACAACCAAAATAAAGATAGCAATTCTTATTCTGAAAGGTAATTGTATGTTCCCAGCAGATATTAGCAACTTCCAACATGGTCTCTCGGATAATTCACGGTTCTGAACCATGCTTTAGAAAAACATTTCCAACAGTCTGTGCAGGGTGCATTCCTATTCCATCACTGGTAATAATTGCACTTGTTGCTGCAGGAACTTTCTATTCTTCTTCTGCAAACTTGAAGGCTGCTGTGAAAGGGGTGCTTTTCAAGAACACTCAGTGCTTTGTACAGCAGCTGTGGGTCTGATGTCAACATGATCTTAAAGCACACCTTCGACATGGTGGCCTGGTGGGCTGGGCTGGACACAAGCGCACCCCAACCCCCTACCAGCAGTGGCCCAGGCCCAGGAGGAAGCTATAGAGAACATTGCTAATGAGGAAAACATAAACTTCAATTATAGGATGGGAATTCTATATTTATGGATGAAAAGATGAAATATTATAAAGACTTTGTCTTGGTTATTTTTATCTCGTGGCTGGCACAAAATACCTAGCGCCCCAAGTGAAGGGAGGGAAGGTTTATCCAGCTCACAGAGTGTGGTGCTTTCAGTCCATAATCAGCCGGCTCCAAGGCAGGGTGGTGTGGGGGAGGGGCAATGTTCAAGGCAGTGGAGGACAGCAAGAGCAGCAAGAGCCAGAGAGGGAGAGCAAGCCTATTTTCCTCCTGTATATTGCATGCAGGCCCCCTGCCCTAGGGCAGGTTAGCACTCACGTACTCAATCCCAGCACTAGGCTATGAGCCAATCACAATTCAGCTACCTCCAAGAAACCTGCTCTCCCCTCTCCTTTGGGACCACACGAGGCTTTGGGGGGACATCCAAACACAAACTATAACAGACAGCAACTCTTCAAGACTAACCTGTAAGTTAGAACAATCCTTGTCAAAATTCAACAGTGTGTGTGTGTGTGTGTGTGTGTGGTTTGTGTATCGAACTGATCCTAAACTTTGTACAAGAGCACTAAATCAAGACATTCTTGAAAAAGAAGAAGGCGGTAGAAGAGCATTTCTTTTAAATCATAAGCCATGAGGGTGTTCTGAGGTTATGGCAGATGGTATTACACCGCTGTTTAATGTTGGATGCTTTACTGAGTTATGCGTATGTTTTATGCACTCTTTCAGTAAAGAATTTCAAAAAAGAAGAAGAGGTGATGATGCAAGAGAAAAAGAGTGGTTGCATTCCTCTTTGGAAACCCTGAATGATCCTGATTCTTAACAATTTGCTCTCTTTCCTATTAAGTAAACAATGAAAAAACAAAATAATGAAGTATCAATATGGAACATTTCTCCATTTTTATTGACACAAGGCACGTGTCCATTAAACTAACTGCTTTTTCTTTGGATTGGATTTTGGAGCCATGAGAAGTGTGGAATGCGAACTTCTCTTTTCCTTCCTTGTCCTCCTTTGCTACTTCTTTCTTCTCCCTTCCCTTTCTCTCCTCTTCTTCCTCCTTCTGTGATGGACCAACTCTCAAAATTCATATGTTGAACCCCTAGCCCTAAGGCGATGGTCCTAGGAAGTGGGGCCTTGCAGAAGTGGCTAGGCCAGAAAGACAGAACATTTGTGAATGAGATGTGTGTCCTTGTAACAAAGACCCCAGAGAGCTCCCTGCTGCTCTACCATATGAGGACATATCTAGGTGTCTGTCTCCTAGGACCAGGACCTTAGCAGTCATTGGATCTTCTGGCACTTTCATTGTTCTCCACAAGAAGTGTGGCCAATCACACATGGCTCTGGGAGGTGAACTGCAGGGTTCTGTGAAGCCATGCCTAAGCACACTGTGGCAGTGCACTGTGATTTGGCAACTTGACTGGGTTAGGAAACACCTAACAGACTAGTAAAGTGCACTCCTTGGTGTGGCTGTGGGGTGTTTCTGGAGAGGGTTAGTGGGCAGTCCAACACTGCTGTTGTGTGAGTTTGCATTGTCATACAAGTTTTTATTACCACCAGCCAAGTTTCTTTTTTCCCTCCAGTCTGACCAGGATTTTTCATTGTTTGATTTCTTGGTGATAACCATTCTTTTCGGAGTAAAGAGGAATCTCGGTGTTGTTTTTAATTGCATTTCTCTGACAGTCAGTGATATTGAACCTTTTCTTCAAGTACTTATTGGCCATTTGTACTTCTTCTGAGATGTGTCTATTCATTTCCATGTTTGATGGGTCTTTATCTTGAGGGCTGTTTATTTTTTGATTTCTTTATATAGTCTCAATATCCAAAGAGTAGCTTGCTTCCTGCTTCTGGTACTGTATCTACTATCTCTTGGCTACTGGATCCCCTGTCTCTCCAGCACAGGGAAGGCCACTGTGGACTCTCCTGCCTTTGATTCTATAAACTACCTAACATATTCTTTGCATCACTTCTGCCCTCTAAAAGACCCTAACAACTCCATTTAAAGACCCGAATGTCACATAGAGGCTAAACCTTGTCCAGTGGTGAAATTCGACCATGTACCCAGGGAGCAGTAACCCAGCCACTGGGTTTTCACTAGCTGCACACCACCCACAAACACCTGAAGCTGTCACCGGGTGCAGGACAGCACCCCACGAGGTTATCATCTTCACCAAGTTTCCGGGACACACATTCTACATATCACTGAAGCATGGAGCCTGCTTTCTGTTTCCACTCTAAGGATTGTGAAGATTGGTTTTAATTAAACATATTTGCTTTGAGTTCCTCTGAGAAGTGGTTTTAACTAACACAAAAGAGCAAGAAAATACTTTTAATTGGGTTAATATTAGTGAACAGCAATGAAAGAAACCCAAGATTATGCAAATACTCCCATTCAGTTAAAAGGGGTTTTCCATAAATACAGTGTGGTGTTCTATTGAAATTGGAATTTTCTTGAATTTCTTATCTTTGAATTGCACCTAAATACATTATTTTATTGATGGTGACATGCTTTAACATAATAATTTTCTCTTTTAAAATATTCCATTATATGTACTGAGCTTTAAACAGAGAGACATTTTTCAGATAATAAGGGCTTTCTTTATATATTTTGAGCCAGTACCTTTGTAATAAAATGTAAAGTACTTAATCCCCCAAGCCTCACAATTTCTGTGTAACATCCATGGGGAATTTGTAGGTATTAAATTTACTCCAAAGGGATTCTGAAAGTGTTCTCCAAATGCAGCAAAATATATTGAGAAATCAAGGGAGATATTGAGAGTTATAAGAAAAAAATAATAATACCACATGGTCTACTAAGACTCAAGTCGAGTTTGTTTATATTAAGTTTTCTACTAATTTGGAACTTTCTGAGCCAAAGTGCTATCTTTGAAGTTGTTCTGTGCCTTCAGGCTTGCATAGGAAATAAATGCATGCTTGCTAGTGGTGGCAAACACGTTGTGCGTAGTGGCATTGTAGAGGACTTGCATAACCACCTTCCTCATAGGAGGGCATCCTGGCCACCCCTCCGGGTCTAGGGCGCTGGTCCACAACTTTCAGCATCACATGAAAATATTTCCAGGATAAACATTCATCTGAGCCTGACTACTGGTATCCCTTTGAGTTTATCAAACTTGGCCCACTAAGAAAAAAGCTGTCCATAATTTGTTTTAGATGAATAATTTTCTGATATGGGTGCTGTTTTGTCCTACTGGATATAGGAATTTCTTACATTTGTATTCCAGATTTCTTTATCACAATCTCTTGATAAAATAACCAATTCCCCATTTAGATGGTTGAAGCTGCCAGTGAGTTTTAAGGGCAGGGAGACTTGATAGCTCCAGTGACTCTGAAGCCACAGTTCTGCTTCAGTACCAAGGACAGTTCCCATCACTTCCTACCACAGCCCCAAAGTTTAGGGAGCGGGACTCTGAATATCACTTAAGGAAGAGTGTTGAAGGAGGAGTCTGCTCTGTCCCCAGGCTTTCTTTTCCAGGTTATCTGCAGTGAGGAGCCCCCTTTCTGACTGGCTGTCAGGATGCCACGGAGAAGACTCACATTTCTGTTGCTCTCTGCAGTTTCTGGCCACAGCTAGAGGGAGAAAGAGGGGCTTGTTCACCGTTCCCCACATGTACGACAGAACAGGGACTCTGCTACTAACTTGGTGTTCAAATATTTTGCAAAGGCCTTGACAGAGAGTCCATAAATATTTGCTTAATGAATGATTGAGTAAATTCTCTAGAGTTGCTCTTTCCTGTCTATGCTCCCGCGTTCACTTCAACTACTTTGTCTTCAAGTGTAATGTCATACCAAAAGTACGCACGCTAGATGTAAATTAAACAGATTACACCAAATGCCATACCAGTAGAAAACAATATATCTTGCCATCAAACTCAACTGGAGAATATTTCCAGGATCTCCAAAACCCCCTCTCTGTGCATCCCTCCTCACAGTCCCTGACATGCTCACTCCTGTGCTGATGCCTCCCTAGCCTTCCTTGACAGTTGCACTTGGTACCCACCCCTCCCTTCTATAGATAATTTTAGTAAACAGATTCAGTCTATGTGTTTCTTTCCATATCTGCCTTCTTATCCACTTCTGAGGGTGACGTTCACTTCCGTTGTTGCGCACGGTCATAGTGAGTTCATTTCCATGGCTGTTAGCTTCCTGTTATTATTATGTTTTGGGGTTTGTGTGTGTGCATGTGTTGGGAATCAGATTCAGGACCTTGTGCTTGCTAGGCAAGTGGTTGTGCCACTGAGCTACATCTCAGGCCCCCATCCTGTTATGTGAATGCCTGAGGATTTGTTCACCTGTACTCTTGTCAGTTGTCAGTGGACATCTGGGCTGTAGGCATGGCTTTGGCTGTAACGGTGAGACCTCCCTGAACATCCTGCATGTGCCTTTGTGACCAGCAGTCACTAGGTTGTGAAGGGCTGTTCTAGGTGTGGCTGTCTGTGCACCAGGCACAAGGACCCTATGCTGACTCTGGCTCTGAGAAGGCCTTAGTGTAGGACACCATTGCACACACCTGCACCAGGGGATTCAGTGGCATGGCCTGTCACCCTGAGCCTCTTACCTCATCACTGACATCCTATGAACCCAAGGACGAGCTTTTCCAAACTCTCAACTTGTGTTCTCAAAGCAAAGAGAAAGCTCTGACCGCTGGGAGAGGCTGTGAGCTAGACCTCAGCTGGTGACAGAGGTTCTGAGACTGCATAGTGTGGCAGGACTGTGCAGGGCTGCAACACCAGGATGTGACTCAGGGGTAGTGACAGGTCTTGGTGTGGGCAGCTCAGGGTTTCAATAAAAATCATGAATAGCTTCCTTCTTTGTCCTTACTTTGCCATTTCCCTTTTTTCTTTCTCTCTATTTTTCTTGGAGACAGGGCTTTGCTATAGGGTTCAGGCTGGACTTGAACTCCATACATAGCCCAGGTTGATCTCTGACTTGCAATTATACTGCTTCAGCCTCCTGAAAGGTAGCATTACAAGCATGCACCAACGTTTGCATAATGAATAACTTTATTTCTCATCAACTAATTTCATAAGATTGAATTCCAGCTTTAAAATTTACATAATTACCACTTTGTATTACTTTGATTCAAAAAATTTGGGGAGCTTATTTTGAGAGTTCTTTTTTGATCTTCAATTTTTTATTTTATTTTATTGAGAAACAAATAGCAATGAGACAGTTTCAAATCTGATTAATAGGACAGTTTCAATAATTAATACATTGTACATTGTTATCTTCTTAGTGGCTATCCATAGTACAAGATGCAGACAGGATATCCTGTCCAAAGACTATTAGTACACATCTTTCTTCTCATTGAATTAAGCAAAAGTAGCTGTATATCTATCCTAACTATTCTGTATATGCAAATACAAAATGGTTCTTCTTTTGTATCCCCTGTTTTTATTTAGTCCTGTCAGAGATGAGCATTCCATTGGCATCTAAATACTATAGGTGTGCGAATTCAGCATAGCAATCCAACATGGTCCAGCAGTCCACATAGTAGTGGGTTATCCACAGAAGTTGTTGACTCAAGCCTTTCACAGCTCAGCTTATTAATATAGCTTTACTTTATATACTTCATTTTTATAGTTTTCTGCTGGATGGTTAAGACCAAGACAAAGCAAGACCTGCATAACAAGAAATGTAACTTTTGTATCTGATAAGGTCAGTCAAGTCCCCTCAGGATTTATACTGTAATACTGTACTGCACTTTGTAGATCTTTTGTCATTGTCAGCCATGTGGATGAGTCACGGCCATTGCTTGACCAATGTGCTCTCTGTGAAAGCCTGAGAGAATGTTTTCTCTCCAATAAAAAAGTAGTTTAAGTATCTTAGAAAAGAATGATCATTTTGAGAAAATGCATAGAGATATTTAAAAATATTTAATTATTAGTATTTTCTTGACACTTTGTTTGGAGGTTCTAGCAGGGGAGTGTAGCTACTCGTATACCCTTGACCGAGGAATGGTCCTCCTCTATTGGGGGTGGTCGTCCTCTTGGACTGAGCACGCAGCTTTGGGAGGGACACACATGGATCATTGAGGGAGGAAGGGGACACCCGCCTAGCCAGCCAGATCAGCCGAATCAACCCTGGAGATCAATGGGGTGACAGATGTCGCAGCCAGGTCACCCGCACATCCAATTATTAGTATTTTCTAAGCTCAAATATTTATGTACTTATATATTTATTGTACTTAATTTATATTTTGATGTAATCACATTCAAATTTTGTATACTTCAAATAGCACCTTATTGTATTTTAAAATCTGAAATGTTATGCATGTTATGCATCAAACTGAAAGGTAAATCGTGGAGAATATAAAGCAAAACTTATTTTCTTGTAAATAGGAAACATGACAGCAGAGTTCAAAAATGAAAATCTAAATGGGAAATAGAAAAAGTCTTCAGGAGGGATTTCTACTTAAATTTAAAACTACCAGGAAACTGAAAAACAGCAGACATCACTTGAGTCATTCACATGAAATTTGCAAACAGGACCTTATTGGTTTTTTTAAAAATAATTCTGACTTATTAATGAAAATGAGCCAGAAAAATATTCTTCCGAAAAACATCTTGAACGAGTCAGATAAATCTCTTTATATTTGTCATTAAAGGAGAATTGAATATTTATCAAACAGCAAGCCTGGATAAGAGGAATTCCGACCCAGTTCATGACTTTCAAGAGCCCCCAACAAAGCTCCAGCCTTCTGTTCTGAGATGAAGAAATGATATTCATGAAATTGGTAAATTGGGCAAAAAGATGAAGGCTCATCACGTCACTTGATGGAGTGTGAATGTTCCTTCTTGGGGAACACAATCCGGCTCCAACTGATGGTGCCAATTTCCCTCTGGGTAAGACTGGCAGAAAACTCAGCCTTTCAAATGAGAATTCTTTCAAGTGGAGAAAGAGAGTAGAAACCCACTTCTATGGTTTAGATTCAGGGACAAAGTATTTCATAATCAGTTTCTGTGTTCATAACTGAGCTGTGGCTAAGATGGCACTGGTGACTGGAAACACGTTTTTTAACTGTCAGGACATGAAACATCCCTGAAACATAAAATTGCACATCTGAGATTACTACGGTGGAAAAAGTTTGGGTCACCTACATCAGTCATTTAAGAAACACAGGGGACCTGCCCCTTAGCGCAGTTCTTTAAGTGGCTGCTTCAACAAAGCAGTCAGGCTCAGGTTGCTGTGGTTCATCCCCACAACTCAAGCCAGCCAAACCTGCCCTGAAGGCA
>NW_004524584.1:22906566-22907429 GCF_000260255.1 Octodon degus | reverse complement strand
CACACACACACATCACACCATACACACACCACACATACCACACACACACATTACACCACATACACACCATATACACACACCACACACACACCACACACATACACACCACATACACACACACACACACACACACACACGCACCCCAGAATGCAGAGGCTCTCTGATGTGGCGTCTCTAAAGGGCAATATTTTGTGTCTAGTGTTCAGCAAGAATGCTGATTCTCAAACAATGGAGTGAATTTTTCTGTCTCCTAAAATTCATTAAAAAAATTTTTTTTTAAAAGAATACAAAATGGTAAAAAAAAACCAAAACTAGAGATGATACAAACAAAGTAATAGGAATTCCATAGTGGTTATGTATTGCATAATGTTATCAAATTAGTTGCTTAGGTTACCAGATATAAACCTGCAAAATTGGTTAAAATATTATAAGAAATTAAAAAGCAGAAAAAATAAGAAAATAAAAACTTAAGTATTAACTTCTCCTTTCAATAGATCAGTAGAAATCACCAGTACAGTTGTCCAAACTATCCAACATTTGCATATTCAGTCTCTAAATAATCTTGGAAACAACTCAAATGCCCATCAACTGAGGAATGGATTAAAAAAGATATGGTATTTTTAAACAATGGAGTGCTACTCAGCTATAAAAAAGATAAATTTGAGACTTTTATAGGTCAATGGATGCAATGAGAGACTGTATTGGTAATGAAATAAATCAGACCTGCAAATATCGTATTATCTCACTACTGTGAGAACCTGAAAGAGTAAATAAAATCTGAAAGGTACAATAGATCCTGTGAAAGGGAAAGTACCTGCTCAAAGGGAAGGAAAAACTGGGCTAAAAAAGGACAAAAGAAAGAA
>NW_004524584.1:22904711-22905871 GCF_000260255.1 Octodon degus | reverse complement strand
TGCGATGTAATTTGTCAGTCGTACTTTGATAAAAATGGGATAAAAGGAGAGTTGAGGGGACAGCCACGGTTGAGACATTAAAAAGACTTGGCCGAAAGTCCATTTGGCCCAGGGAGGGATGACTCATGCCCATGTGACGACATGGAGCAACGCAGCAATTCTGTGTGATCCAACACACAACCTTTGTAGTTGGACTGGACTCGCAGTGGGGGTGCTGAATACACGGGAAGAATTAGATGCAGCTGAGACAAGGGATAAGATGTACTCCAAACAATATATCCTCAAATAAAAGTTAATTTGTTCTTTAACAAACAAACAAAATTAAGGTTGAGCTTGTACCACCCACAGCCATTTGGTATGAGCTGTCACTTGTTAGTAATGAGAATGTAGCCAAAGCTGGTAAAACAGCAAAATCTAAATTCAGACATTTCCTTAAAACATTAGCATAGTTTGCAATTTTTTTAGAGTAAAGCAGAACTTCATCCCTTGAAAAGATTGGATTGAAAATGTCAGCCCATGAAAAGTTGAACACTGTGATGGAGTCTGTATTAATGAATTTCAGGATAATTCTGTCCATTGTGAATCATGATACATCTCATGGAAAAAGGTTTGAATTTACCAGACATCCCTCTGTTAGCTTCTCTTTTTGGTAATGTTCTAGGATTTAATGGTTTAAAACAATTCTCTAAGAATTGAAATTAAGTAACAATTAAGTAAAAGAAGAATAAAGAAACTAATTGAGTATATGGTATTTTCTAGTCTATATTTATATACTTACTTTCAATTATAAAATAGTTTTAGATTTCCAGGAAAAAAATGTTAACGTTAGCATTAGTGTCATTCTGTCAATCTTACTAACTTAGGGGCATACGGTTATTTATAGTCTTTCTCTCTCCTTTTTCACTTTCTCTTTTTCTTTAATTTTCTCCCTCATTTCCCTCTCTTCTCCCGCTCTCCTGCCATGGCTCTTCCCCCTGGTTCCTTTCCCGCTCAAACTCCTTTTTCTCATCTCCTTCCCCTCCCATCTCCCTTTGACTTCCCTCTTCTCTTCCCTCACTTCCTCCCCTTTCCCTCCCACTCCCTTCCCCTTCCTTCTTCCTTCTCCGCCCTTCCCTCTCCCCTCCCCTTCTATTCCTTCTCTTCTCCTCTCCTTTAAAATA
>NW_004524584.1:22903590-22904511 GCF_000260255.1 Octodon degus | reverse complement strand
AGGCCCTTGTGCTTGCCAGGGAAGTGCTTATTCCACTGAGCCATTTCCCTGGCCCCTAAGTTGTATTATTATATTCATTTAGTTCAAAATACTTTTTCATTTCCCTACTCTGATCAATGACTTATTAGGAGCATGTTGTTTAATTTTCAACTATTTGAGAACTTTCCAGCTATCTTTCTGTTATTTACTGCTAACTTGTTCTGCAATGGCAAGCAGAAATACCAAAATGACACCCAGATTTAGAGACATATTTATTTACATTGATGGACACTGATCCTGATCAAGACTGTTTCCGGAATATCAGTTCCTGATACCTGGGGGTCCAGAGCTTCTACATGATGCACAAGCAGGACTTATACAGGAAGTATAAAGGTGAGACAGAAGAGCCTGGTGGTTCTTCTCATTAGTTATCATGGTGAGGACACTGGTTAAAATAATAAAATAATGGCAATCTGTTCATGAAGCTTGGTACAGTGATTCAGTCTGGCATCCTGTATCGTCAGTTACATTCTTGTGGTTACAGGGGTCAAAAAAGTAATTACAAAGCCATAGAGTAGTTACAGAGCCAGGCAGTTACAGAAGAACAAAGTTCTCAAAAGAACAAATTCACTTGTGCAGTTTTTCCTTTTTCATGTCCACTATAGTCTGAAAACACATTTTGTACAATTTGTGTTCTCTCAAGCCTATGGTGTTTGCCATGGGCCAGAATGGTGCCTGGCTTGCTGAATGCTCCATGTGAATCTGAAAGGAACATTTACTGCTATTTGGTGTTCTTGCTCTTTAAAAACGTGAACCCAAGCTTCTCATCTGTCATGCTTCTTTTTTATTCCCATAATTTTATTGACAAACAAATAGCAATGAGACAGTTTCAAACCAAATTGGTAGGACAGTTTCAATAATTAACACATTGCATACATTCTT
>NW_004524584.1:22898822-22900122 GCF_000260255.1 Octodon degus | reverse complement strand
AGATTGAAGTAGAGGCCATCTATTCCAATTTTCTGTAGGACTTTGAACATGAATGAATGTGGGACTTTGTCAAAAGCCTTTTCCCCATCAATGGAGATGATCATGTGGTTTTTAGTTTTTGCTCTATTGATACAGTGTATTACATTTATAGATTTTTGAATATTGAACCATCTTTGCATCCCTGGGATGAATCCTACCTGGACATAGTGTATGATCTTCTTGATGATTTGCTGTATTCTATTTGCTAGAATTTTATTTAGATTTTGGCATCTATGTTCATGAGGGAAATCGGCCGGTAGTTCTCTTTCTTTTTTGCATCTTTTCCTGGTTTTCGTATCAGTATAATACTTGCCTCCAGGAACGATTTTGGGAGATTGCTTCCTCTTCAATTTCACTGAAGAGTTTGAGGAGTATAGGGACTACATCTTCTGTAAATTTCTTGTAGAAGTCAGCTGTGTATCCATCCAGACCTGAACTTCTCTTTGTCAGTAGTTTTTTTTGTTTTTTGTTTTTTGTTTTTTTTTACATCTCGTATTTCATTGGCTGTTATTGGGTATTGAGAGTGGTGATATCTTGTTGATTCAGTTGTTGTAATTTGTTCCTTTCTAGGAATCTGTCCATTTCTTGTGTCTTCTATTCTGTGAGAGTAAAGATTCTCGAAGTAGCTATTAATAATCTTCTGAATTTCCAATGGGTGTGTGGTAATTACACCCTTTTATTCCTTATTGCTTGTATTTGAATATTTTCTTTCCTTTTTTTGATGAGGTTAGCTGGGGCTTATCGATTTTATTTACTCTTTCAAAGAACCAGCTTTTTGTTTATTTAATTCTTCTGTTTTCTTCATCTCAATTGAATTAATTTCTGCTCTAATTTTTATGATTTCTTCCTATCTTTGGGCTGGGTTTGGTTTGCTCTTCCTTTTCTAGTTGCTGAAGGTGTGGCATTAGGGTATTTATTTGTTCCCGTTCTGTTTTCCTAATGTGTGAGTTCACAAATATGAATTTCCTTCTGAGAACTGCTTTCATTGTATCCCGTAAATTCTGATAAATTGTGCTTGAATTTTCGTTGAATTGTAGATATTGTTGAATTTCTTGTTTAATTTCATCTGTAACCCATTGGTTGCTGAGTAGGGTGTCATTTAATTTCCATGTATTTAGGAATTTTTTCTGGTTTGTTTTGTCATTTATTTCCAGTTTTATTGCACTGTGGTCAGATAATATGCATGGGATAATTTCTGTTTTCTTGCATATACTTAAGCATGACCTATGGACCAGTATATGGTCTATTTTAGAAAATGACC
>NW_004524584.1:22890345-22898480 GCF_000260255.1 Octodon degus | reverse complement strand
ATGAGTTAAATGTGTTTCTTGTATACAGCATATTATTGGATTTTGTTTCCTAATCCACTGTGCCCGTCTATTTCTCTTAATTGATGAATTGATTCCATTTACATTGATGGTTATAATTGAGATATATTTACTTATGATTGACATGGTATTTACCTGTTGTGATTTTCTCCTTTTTCTCCTGTGTTTAATTTTCTGCCCTATTTAGTTGGTTGCTTCTGATCTCATTCATGGAGTTCCGATCATTTTGGTCTCTCTCTTGAACATCTTTCAGTAACCTGTGTAGGGTTGTCTTTGTCATCATGAAATTCTTTAGCTGTTCTTTTTCATGAAAGTATTTCACTTCTCCATCAAACCTGAAAGAGAGTTTTGTAGGGTATAGTGGTCTGGGATGGAATTTGTTTTCATAGAGGACTTGAAGTACTCTGCTCCATGCTCTTCTTGCCTTCATGGTTTGTGAAGAGAAGTTGGGTGTAATTCTGATGGTTTTTTCTTTTAATGTGATCTGCTTCTTTTCCCTAGAGGCTTTCAATATATTATTCTTGTCTGAATTTCTGGGATCTTGACTATTATATGTCTCTGTGTGTTTTTAATTGGGTTGAGGTTACTTGGCATTCTGTATGCTTTGGTTACCTGAATAGCAGATTGTTTCCTCATATTTGGGAAATTTTCTGCCCATATTTTTTAAATGTTATTTGTATTGACTCTTTCTTTCTCATTGATGCTTATTAGTCTCACAGTGTTCATTTTTGTATCATCTTGGAGGTGATAGATTAGTTTTTCCTTCATCCTTGTTGTTTTTAAGAGGTCTTTTCTTACCTTTTCACTAGCTGCATCAGCATCTTCAAGATCTGAAACTCTGTCTTCATTTTCACTTAAACAGTTTTGCAAGCTTGTGATTGAAATTTTAAATTCCTCTATATCTCTTTCAATCTGCTTTGTGCAATTTGTTTCTTTCCTGTATTGCTCATTCAAGGAATCTGTCACTTTTCTAATCTTTATTTTTTTTTGTCAATGTCTTCTTTAGAAGCAGTTTGTAATTGTTTTACTGCAGTGTTTTTTTTTTTTTTTCATTTTATGTTTCCTCCTTATGTTTCTGTAGTTGATTCTTTACTTTGGATGCTATGAGTTCCAAGAATTCTTTTGTTATTTCAGAAAATTCTTCTCTGAGTTCCTCTATAAGTTTCTGCTGTTTTTTATTTACTATGGATGCTATTAATTCATACATTTGAGCTGAGCTAATGTCCTCTGCACTTGTTCTGGGTGGGCACTGGGTTTCCTCCATATGTTTCTGCATTTGATTCTTTACTGCAGATGTTATTAATTGAGGGATTTCTTTTTTTATTTCCAATCTGAGATCCTCTATACCTTTCTGTAGCTGTTTCTTTATTTCAGAAGCCATTGATTTATTGATTTCAGCTGTGTGATTCCCAATTTGTTCTGTGTTAGTGTCCTCTGCACTTGTTATACCTGGCCTTGGGGTCTGAGATTGCATTTTGTTCCTTCTCATTGGCATTTTGTGTAGCACTGTCTTATGACCTTTGTTGTAGAGCTTTGGTGCAGTTATAACCTTAGCACCTACTGAAGTTCAGGTTCAGATCTACAATGTTTGGATTTATCCAGATGTGCCTGGCTTGGGTTTGGCTGCTGTGCTCAGCTCCTTCCTGTTGCTGTCTTTTGGAGTGAACCTGTTGTTCCCCTCTGGCAAGATATTCTGCTCCTGGACTTGCTGGGTGGTTCTGTCCCCTACTCTCTCTGTAGGGATTGTAGCTGCAGGGTTTCACCTCAAGCCTGTATGCCAGGCCTGATCTGAATCTGGAGGGGACAAGGTGGAGTAGGATCCCCCACACTCACAAGGCCTGGGCTAGGACTGGATGTGGTGGTCCCCAGAATGCAGCAGAAATTCTCACTGGGTGGGCAGGGTGGGGGGTGCCGCAGAGTGGTTGGGGGCATCCCAAGGTGGTGGAAGAGGGTGTCACCCACGCTGTACCTGGGCTGGGACCGGCAGGTCCCGCTGGTGCAGGGTAGCCAGAAGCTCTCCCACATACTCACCAGGCCTGGCCTAGGACTGGATCTGGGTGTCCCTAGAACATGGTAGAAATTCTAACACAGTGGGCGGGGGGGGGGGTACTGTGCAGTGTTGGGGGGGCCGAAAGAGGGTGGAAGAGTGTCTCACCCATGTTGCGCCTGGGCTGGGATCGGTAGGCCCCGCTGCTGCAGGGTAGTAGTAAGCTCTCCCACATACTCACCAGGCGTGGGCTAGGACTGGATCTGGGGTTTCCTGGAAAGCAGCAGAAATTCTCATGCCATGGGCAGGGTGAGGGGGGTTGCTGCAGAGTGGTGGGGAGTGTTCCAATGGAGTGGAAGAGGGTCTCACCCACGCTGCGCCTGGGCTGGGACCCTGTCATGCTTCTTTGTGGAGAGGACTTTAGACATTCTTGCAGGGCTGATGTGCTGGCAAGGAATTCCCCCTTTTTTTATTCATCTGAGTCTCTATTTGTCCTTGTTTTCAGTGTGTGTAAAATCCTGGAAATTTTTGTCCTTCTAATGTTTCTAATATTTTATTCTGTTATCTACTTGGTTGAGGAAAAACCTTGTTTCTGCTTTTTGTTTTTCTATCGATGAGGTTTCCCTCAGATTTTTTTTTTCCCAGAATTTTGTCTTTGTCTTTGACCTTCTGCAGGTTGAAGGGTGTGTGTGTGTGTGTGTGTGTGTGTGTGTGTGTCCTGCAGCCCTTGGTCTGACTTGGTATTGTCATTAATTTTAGAAAGTTATGACTATTCTTGCCTTAATATTCATTCTCGATTTCTCTCTTTCTGCTCCTGCTGTTGCAGCCCCCCGTGTGTTCGTAACTGTGGGGCAGTCTTTCTGCTTGGGCAGGTCCTGCTGGGCCAGGAAGCCCTCTGATTCTTCCTCAGCTGTGTTTGGTCTCCTCAGGAACTGCCTAAAGCACTTTTCATTTCTGCTGTGGTGCTTTTGGCTTCTCACCTTTCGTCTCAGTTCTTTCCTAGAATTTGCACCCCTCGGCTTGCAGTACCCAGCTGCTCCTGCAACCTGCTTGCTTTTCCCACTAAAGCCTTTACTGCACCAATCTGTATTATTTTAAATTCAATAGCTGCTAGTTTCAATACCTGTGTCATGCTGTTCCTGGCTGTGCTGCTGATTTGCCCCTTCAAACTATTTTTTTTTTTTTGCATTTCTGCAAGCCTTGTAAGTTTTTCAAAGTTGGAAAAAAAAAACTGAAACCATATTATTCTGTCTTAGTGTGAGGATTTATGTTAAACTGAGTTGGACATTTTATATGTGCTATGGTTCTACAAGATAGTATCTATATATACAGTGGCTGTTTAAGTTTGTTGAAAATCAGAGTAAAAGACATAGTACTACAATACCCTTCAATGTTCCCCCCTTCAACCACGTTCTCGTCACTTTATTAAGTAGTTCTGCAAGTCCTCTTCTGTGATGGTCTTAGTGAGGTGGGATTAAAACAGTGAATACTTCTGCCAAGTGCCAGGTAACAGAAAGGTAAGCTCGGGGAGATAGCTCAGTGGAATAACTGCTTCCCTGGCAAGTGCAAGGGCCTGAGTTCAATCACCAGTTTTGCAAAAAACAAAAAAACAAAACAAAAAACCAGAAAAGAAAAAGAATAAAGAAAGGTAAGCTCATGAAAACCTTGCAGTGTTCTTTTCCACCTTCAGTTCCAGATCTGCACCGTGAGATTCTGGCTGCTCCCCCAAGTCATGGAAGGTAAAAATTTGGAATCTGTTCAGGATGTTGAAGTAGCTACAATAGGATTACTAAAGACATTCAGGAAACAGGACTTCTAACGCTCCTTCAGAAGGTGGCGAGGACAATGAGCTCATCATGTTCAATGTGAAGGGGAAGATTTTGAGGAAGATTCCTGGCAATGTGTCCTTTACTGTGATACCTTTTTTTAAAAGTGAAGCATTCATCACAGTTTTGATCACACTTTATAGGTGTCAGAGGCCTCCAGCATTCTGATGCCCTAACTTTAGTTCCCTGTTGACTTGCCTTAGATAGGGTCTGTGCTGTGCTCCGAGCCTGCAGTCCCTGGCTCTTGGTGTAAGGGTCATGGAAGGCAAGTGCTCCAACCGTGTTCAGATGCAGTCTCAGTCCTCTGGTGGACTAGGGTCCGGCAGCTATGACTTTCCTCAGGGTCTCTGCTTGGTACAGGTCCCTGGGTGTGGTGCTGTCATTTTATTTCTTCGGAGCCTTAATGACCTCTCATTGACTGCATTCTCTTTGAGTGACATAGAAAGGGTAGAAAGGGTGGAGTGGTGTCAACATTCTTGGCTCACCTGGGATAAGGTGCTGAGAGTATTTTTCTCTGCAGAGTGGGAACTTATTCTGCAGGTCTACCCAATATTTTTGGTAATATTCCTTCCCTTCCCAGGGCCACAGCCTTGAAGATTTGTTCTCAGATCTTCACCATGCAAATCCAGCGAAGCCCATGAATATGTGAACTTCCTGTCTCTGTCCATCCCCACTGATGCTTCGAGAAGATGCTTTGAGAAGGGTCTCAGTCTCTGTCCTGGCCACACTCATCCTCTAGAAAACTAGAGCACTGTACAAGTGGCTCTCCTAGCATGGGGATCCAGTGCCTTCTTCTTCTTCTTTTTTTTTTTTTTTTTGCAGAACCGGGGATTGAACTCAGGCCATTGCACTTGCCAGGGAAGCGCTTATCCCACTAAGCCATCTCCTCGGCCCTGACCCAGTGCCTTCTGCTCAGGTAAGCAGATCTTGGGTTCCTCAGATGCCTGTTACTGCCACCATTTCCACGTTGTGGGGGGTGGTCTGCCGTTCAATCCTACCTTGTGATGCAGGAAATCTCTTGATTTGCGGTGTTGTCAGGTTCTAGCATGGGATGGAAATGCTGTCTTTCAAGTTCCTCAGCTGTCAGGCCCCAAAGAAGAAGACTTACAGTGTTTTTTAAAGATTTTGTTTTCAGCTTTGGCCTCAGCCATTTGATGTTGAAATATTAAAACAGACTTCTTCTCTCTCCTCTTCCTTCTCCTTCTCTCTCTTGTTTTTCCTCCCTTCCTTTTTCTCCCAGTTAACGAAGACACATAAAATTGTCAACTGATTCATTTTTATTTATTTTACTCAGTTCTGAAAATTGCATTTCATCTTTGCTATATTTTTCAGCGTTTTTCTGTTACCTTATGCATTTATTTTCTTTCAGAGACTTAATTGCTTTATCCTACAGATTCATCCTGCTTGCTGTAAAGCCTGGATCACCTCTCTATGTCTCTTCTACTATCTGCCACCCCCATTAATTATGGTTCCCATTTTTATTGTCTTTTTTTTTTTCCTGTCTGGTAAGTTTTGATTTTATGTTGATATTTTGAATAGTGTATGGTAGAAGCCCTGCGTTCTGATCGATTCCTTTAAAGGATGTCTTATTTGTTGAAGTGGACAGGTAAGTTACTGCACGATCATTTTAACCCTGTGGAAGCTGGACTGTGGGATTTGCTAGGGGCAGATCATCTAGGTTTTGTTTTTCCTCTGAAGGTGAGTTTGCAAGTCCTGGGTTGCGACACTCCATGGCTCCTCAGAGATTTCAATGCCTTTGACATGTTGTCAAAGATGCTGGGACTTTAACTGTAAACTGCTCCTTCCTGGCAGCAGACGGCTTCTGAAATATTTCTACTGGGCTTCATGGAGTCAGGCAAAGACTTGATTCAATGCAGTATGAACCTTTTGGAGTTTTCCAGGCAGCCTTTCAAGTTCTAGTGATTCCAGCTTCAACCTTTCTAATGCAGTGTGGCTGCACTTTCCATTTGAACTCCGGTGCTGCCTGGGCCACCAGAGTCCTCAGGGCCCCTTGAGTGTCCAGTGTGGCCCTTGTGTCTGCTGCTGCCTTCCAGGGGCCGTGTCTCCCAGCGTTCTTCTTTTCTAGAGTCTTCTACAGTGCATGAAAACAGTTTTTCTTCTTTTAAAATTTGTGTTGTAGTTTGTAATTGTTTTTAGCTAGAGGGCTAATCCAGTCAAAACTTCCCCACTCTTTCTGAATCGAGATATTCTTTTTTTAATTTAAATTTTTATTTTAAAGAGAAAAAAATAAAACAAAATTTCAAAACAAGATAATAGAAGGGCAACAATGCTTAATACATTGCATATTGTTATGTTTGAATTTAACCGATATCCTTTTTAAGCGTTCATCTTAATTCAGACTTCAGGGGCTGATAAATCTGCACCATCTTTTCAAGTACTGCTTTTCCCTCTAGCTTCTCCTTCTGTTCTAACTATATCAGTGCTAGACATGCTAGCTGCGTTCCTTAAGCTTTGTATCATTTCTTGTGATGTTTTCCGTCACTTTGTCTCTCCATCTTCACTGTACATAGTCATTGTATTTTTTTTTTCTAGTCGAATTTCCATTATTTTGATTTTCTTGTCAGCTGTGTCTAATCTGCTGGGAAACCATCCATTGGTTTTGTATAAATGATGTGCCTACACTTGATGGTCCTCATGTGTCTTATTTCTCATTAAAAATCACTTTATGCACAACACACTGATGAATAGTGTGATCTTTTGGGGTCCAGCCCAAGAGAGGCATTTCAGTAGCATACTTCCGTGAGACCCTTTGCAAACCCTGGCTACTCATTTCTATCTCTTTGTTGTGGACACCCATCAAACATGGCAGCGAACCCCATAGCTGGACTATCAACGAGACCCTAAAGAAAAGTAGCCCCAAAACTTTTGGTTTGTTGACACACTTGGGCCTGCCTGTTTCTCTTCTCTGTTTTGCTAGCTCTTTCCTGTATATTTTTTTAAACAGCTTTTCAGTGAGAGTGTAGTTTTCTATTATCTATCTCAGTGCTATTGACAACTCTTGCTCTTTCTGTTTTTACATTATGTAATCTTTATTTCTTTTTCTAACTCACTAGTAGTTTTAAGCAGTTTCCCCCCATTGTCCTTGTATTTTTTTTTCTTTTTAGGGAAGGGTCTATAGGGTGTTCATAGTGATCCACCTGTTTACAGTCTTCCAAGAGCTGGGATTAAAGGTGTGCACCACCATGCTCAGTCTCAATTGCTGTGTCAGCATGCCCCTGGGTCGGGGCCAGCACGGCAGGCCTGGGGATTGAGCCCCTCACCCCTGTGCCTGCTTGCAGGTGCTTTAATCCACTGAGCTATTTTGCCAGCCTTCTGCCATTGTCCTTGGATGATTATTATATTGTCTAAACGACTGATTCTGTTCACTGTGTCTACTGCTGACTCATTGTGAAGTGTTTCCTCTTCTAATGTTTGATTATGATCTAATTTTTCTCTACTTTCTCCCAATTTTCCCAGAGAAAATCAACATTTCTCAAGTCTGAAAATGATGGCATTTGCATTTGATTTGCTTGGAAGTATGAGAGTTTTGTCAATTTGGGGATTTTCAAAGTTACTATATTGACTTAGTATTCTTTGACTGCATGAAAAAAATATATCTGGACTCTGAGTGCCTGGGGCTAATCCTGTTCAGTTTCTTGTGGTGGGCATCGTTTTCTAATGAATGACTCTAGGGAGACACAAGCTCTCTTTCTATGTTTATAGATTCATGAATCTTGTTTTTGTACGCCTGCTGTTGAGGGAGAACCTTTTCATGGTGCTGCATTTCTGTAGAATTCTGAATATATAGGTCCTGGTGAAGAAGATATGATTGCATCTGTCCTTCATCTAACTTGAAGCTGTACAACCTCATATCCAGTTACTACACTCTTGTCCCTCCTGGGATGTGACAACAACACATGTTTTACTGCCCTGACTGAGTTCTCTGAATGTGGCCAGTGTCTGAGGATGTTATGACCTAAATGGCCCCTATCACCTCACTTTCAGAAAAATAGTTAGATTGTGGTGGCTTATAGATGACTTGCGGGTAAGAGGTGGGCCTCATCGGAAGACACAGATTGGAGTGTGGTGTAGTGAGGCGAATCCCAGTTCCCAGTTTCCCCCCTTTGCTGCCTGCTTCCTGCCCTCGTGAGGTGAGCAGCTCTTCCTGAGCAGGGTCTTCTGCCATGACATCAACTATGCAAAGACTACAACTTTTTCTTCTTCTTCTTCTTCTTCTTCTTCTTCTTCTTCTTCTTCTTCTTCTTCTTCTTCTTCTTCTTCTTCTTTCTTCTTCTTTCTTCTTC
>NW_004524584.1:22844733-22890165 GCF_000260255.1 Octodon degus | reverse complement strand
TCAATGTTTTGTCCCAGTGATGTGGAAAGTGATTGAGGTAGAGGACCGCCTGGTGTTGTGAGTTTGGTGAGTAACTGCTGGTTTTGTTGTGTTGAACTTATGCTGGTAATTTGTTTTCACAGCAGAATTTCAATATTTCAATTCCATCAATACTGTTTGACTTAATTTTAAGTGGTATTTTGAGTTGATTAAAAGTTAAATGGTGATGGAAACTGGTGAATTAATGAAGGCGTGGAAGCACTTGGAGAGAAGGGTGATGACCTCCTTATTCCTCACGGTGCTGCACCCCACGGAAGTTCCCAAGCCAAGCACAACCTCTGTAGCAGCCATCTGTGACATTAATTACAGCACCAATTTAGTTTTAATAAAATGACATAACTAATGATATTAAATTTGACAAAAGTGTTAACATAAATTAGGACTAAAAACGACAATTTAATTTTTCAACATTTCTGTTTTATAGATGCATAAAAATAAAAATTCACATTTGATTTTATTAATGTTTGTACACTGTAGTATCTTTACACTAAAACTATTAGCACTGGCACTGTATGCAAATGTTTTAATTTAAAGCAGGACGTCTATTAAGCATGTCTAAATTGCCAACGCCAAAAGTGGCTCCGAGCGTGGCGCTGAGACTGTTTCTGTCACATGTTTTGAGTTGTGAGCCATCATTTATACCTCTGTAACAAACTGAGCTAAGCAGTGTTTCTTTGAAAAGCTTAGCTAATGGCTGAGTGAAACAATGCTGCTAAAATCGACGGTTGAATTTAAATAATGCGTTTTGGAAAAATCCACATGCAGCTGTCGTGGGAGAGCTAGGTTTCTGCCTGTTCCTGGCAGCAGTGTTGCCTTTGAGGTTGCCAGAACACAAGCTCAACTCTGTGTGTAACCTGTGGGGTGGCTGAGGGCAGGCTGGAGTGACATGCTTTGGTGTGTCTTGTTGGGAACCTCCTTACCTTCGTGGAGGAGGAAGCAGCACGAGCCCATTGTCGCAGAGGTGGAAAATGATGAAGCCGTAACAATGTGCAGCAAACGTGTTGGCAGCAGTGGGAGTCTACAAGACTGGGGAAAAGAATGGCCCCTTATTACCTTGCTCTGCAGCCACCCAGTATCTGCCATGTTTTCTGCTCCGTGACCAGAGTGGTGGAAAGCATGACTGGGAAACTTCCTTCTGAACTCCTCCTGTTTCATCTCCCATTTACTCCATTCTCTCTGGCCCCATTCCAGCTCACCCAACAGCACAACATCTTTTGAGATGTTCAAAGGGCCAAGGACTTTGCAGAACAAACACACAGAATGAATAAAACCCAAAGGCCATCAGGGGAGAAAGTTACTTGCAGACTGACACCACCACGTTGGGCTCTTGCCTGGGCATCTTCGGGTGGGTGGAGTGACGGCAGCCTGGGTCCTTCCTGTTCCTCCTCACCCTTTGCATGGATCCTTCTCTAGTTCCCTTTTGTTTCTGGCTAGAGTCTGTCTGCTTCCTCTGACTGGTCCTTGGTCCCTGCAGCCTTCCAGAGAGGAACATAAGAGTCATCCTCAATGATAGTTCCAGAGCACGAAAGTCAAACCCGATCCTTCAACTGTGCATTGAAGATGAAAAACCAGGGAATTTGCAGAACAGATCTTTCAGAGGAGAGACTGCAGGACTTGGTGACCAGGATGATGGAATAAGAATGGGAATGTTAAGTAAGAGGAGGAGAAAGTGTTGCACATTTGTATTTTGCATGGCTGGTGGATTAGTTGTTGGTTGAATAAGCCCTGAATGTGTCCAAAAATTGGTATTTCCACAGGGATGGGCAGGTCAAAAGGTTGCACAGCTAACTTAAAAAATTGGTATGTTCTCATCTTTGCTTTTATGGAAGGGAGCTGAGAAGGGCACTGGAGATACCCTAGGGCATGTGGACACCAGCATTCCTTTATTCAGCTTCCCTTTGATGCAGAGCACAAAGGCTGGCTCACATGTGGTTAACCTCACAACCTAGTCCTGAGCTGGAAGTAGATGCAGACCAGCACAGCAGGGCTGCTCAGAGCTTATGGAGAAAAGGAACTCAATAAAAGCATCATTTTTGAAAAGAGAGTATGCTTCTCTTCTGAGCAATGAATGCTATTCCCTTTTCTATTTTATTTTTTGCATTAATGAGTAGAAGGATTACATTTGAATCTAGCTCCAGAGCTGCGTTCACTTTCTAGTTGTCCTCATCCTTATGGTCAAACATTGAAGGTGAATGTGGGAAAATCGATCCCAGCATGGAGGTGTGGAATTACGTAAGAGCCATATGAATGAAACGTGAAGTGCCACAAATTAAGAGCAGGCTTTAGTGTCCTAGCCTTATGGCTGCACTGTCATTTGGGCTCCTTTTGAAAACTGCAAGAAATCAATATGAAAAATTAAAAAAACACATACAAGAAGCAACTTCAGAAGCGCTGTCAGCCGATGTAGGAGCAGGACTCAGCATGCTCATGTCCTCCTGCCTCAGAGTGCTGCTGAGGCTGGAAGAGTGAGGATGCAGTCTCAGGGGAGATGTTTTTCTTTCAGACCCCCTGCATGCAGGGCGCAGGAGCTGGATGGCCCCAGACCCCACTACAGGCCTGTGGGTTCACAAGGGTGTGGAGGAAGGGGACAAGGCTTTGAAAACTGTGATGTTTACATTTTTTTTTTTTTAAGATTGCAGATTTCTTTCTTTACAACACATGTGCAGACTCAAGTTGGCTAGGGAGCGTGCCATCTTTTATGGGGCTTGAGGGATTATTTAATCCCTTAAAGGAGGGATTATTTGACTGCCTGTTCATATTTCAACATCTTTGTTTTTTGGTCATCTCACATATGCATAGACATAGTTCAGTTCCTTGTGTGGGAAACGTGTCTTCGTCGTGGTTGTACATCTTGGCATGGACAGTGGTTCTGTGCAGAGCCCAAGGAAGTGAGCTTTCCTGCAGGCCTGTTGCAGATGGTTGCTGGCAGGGGCTGGGCTAGGGAGCCGGCAGGACAGTGATGGATGAGAGCTGTGTCCCACAGCGGTGGCCATTGCCACTCTCCCCTGCTAGGCCTTTCTGCAGATCCTGATTGTCCAGATAGGACAATGCAGCTCTGAATGACCTTCTTCCCTAGTTAATCCCATACATAGTTGACATTGATTGAGGACCATAATGATAAAATGATATTGGTCTTGCCCTAAGCCTATCGAGTCTAGTCAGGGGTGGACTTGGACTTGCACAGACAAAGAAGTGAGTCAGTGCCATGGACCATGATAAACTTAAGCAAAGTGTACAAGACAGGGGACATGGGGACAGACCAGGGAATTCTGTCTGGTGAATACCCAAGTTTGGGCGGAAGGGTGGGTTGAAGGAAGCTACACAGCAGTAGCTTTGGTTTGGGAGAGGAGTTGGTTGAGATCAGAATTCAAGGTGGAGGAGAAACAAAGACTCAGGCCATGAGTAGGGAGTAGGGTCCTGCCCGGAAAGCCCTGTGAGAGGCCCTGTGAGTGAACAGAGCGCTACTACACAAGGGTGTGTGAGTGTCAGTCCGTGGCGCTATGTGGCAGGAAACTTCATCATGGATAGTGACAGGACACACCAGAGAGGCAGCAGTGGGCTAAATGCTCAGGCTGTGTGCCACTGCAAACATTCAGGTTTTATCCTGGTGGCTTCTGAATGCTACCTCACTGACTTTTTCTTTTCTGTTTATTGTTCGCTTGTTTTTGAAACAAGTTTTGATTTACACAAGTTGCAAAACTGACAGAGTCTGTCCATTCGCAACTTCTGGTATCACCAGCTTCCGCTAGCACAGTGAATTTGTGAAAACTCAGAAATGATCCCTGGTCCTGTGAAGACTGAGAACCAGGGCCCTGAGTGCATTTTGTGTTAAGCAACAAAATACTCAAGTCTGGGCATGTTATAGAGGGGCGTCCAGTTAGCTTGAAGAATTAGTGGCTAGCAGGTTCAGGCAGAGTGGCACCAGTACGTGGGCGAGGTCCCTGCTGCCTCCCTGTATGGTGGGGACACAGAAGGGGAGCTGCGCTTGTACCGACGTGGCCTGTGCGTGAGGGTGTGAGCGGAGGCAGCGGGACTTGCTTGGCAGCAAGCTGCGCTCTGAGACTCGTGTAGCCCGAGACCTGCCCCAGCCCCAAGAGACAACATCGTCCACTACACCCCCATGGCCGAGTCACCTTAGCTGGCCTCCACTGCCCCTAAGAGCACCACTGCGAGCACCGAGCTTCTAGCACTGCGGGGGATGAGCTGCGTGCACACAGCACTGTGTGTGGCCGCCACCGTGCTGCCCACAGGGCTGTGCGAGCCGGGAGGCACGCTGCACTGCAGGGGGTGAGCTGCGTGCACACGGCACTGTGTGTGGCCGCCACCGTGCTGCCCAGAGGGCTGTGCGCGCCGGGAGGCACGCTGCACTGCGGCACGCTTCTATTTCATCTGTGACTGAGCTTTCGCAGTTGCTCTTGCTGTGCCACCACTCCGCATCCTTCCAACGCCAGGCACTTGTGCACACAGAGTGACCAGGCCACACCCCTCGTCCTTGCCTGAACAGGTCCACCTCACACCTTTACACATGTCATCTCTCTCTCTGGAAAACCTTCCCTCCCCGCTCTGTCAGGAAGCCCAGGGCCATCAGGCGTCCTTTCTTTCCTGGCACACAATCACTGAAGTGTTTCTTCTCCCTCTCTCAGCTTCGGTTCAGGTCTCCCTTGTAGACAGAAGCCGGGCACTGTGCACGTCTGCTGCAGAGACAGGGCCTCTTTGCAGCTTCGTATTTTCTTGGCGTTTGTGTGGCCAGGGCTTAGGTGTCCACTCTGCCCCCTCCTGAGGTTGTCCAAGCTACACAAGATTTTTGTTGTTTTTGATACAGGGTCTCACTGTGCAGCTCAGGCTCATAGGTATCCCTCTGCCTCAGCCTCCCCAGTGCTGGTGTTACAGGCATGCACCACATGACTGGTTTTAGTGGTCAGCACTGCGTGCCCAGGATTCTGGGACTAGCACGGCATGCAGTACCACGGATTGAACTCGGGTCCTTGTGCTTGCCAGGAAGGCACTTATGCTGCTGAGCTATCTCCCCAGCCCAAGAATTTTTAAAAAGGGCAAGCCCTGCTGATTTCTGAATTTGTGATGGGTGCTCCCTGTATCCAGAGCCCAGATGTCTCAGCAGCTCTGACGGTTTCCGTTCCGGATAGTTTTTAACATCAACACCTCTGCTATGCTGGAGATTTTCATTCTCTGTGTGGTCTTCTCTCCCTGCCCTCCTCCACTGGGGGCATGAGAAATGGCCCCACTCTTCCCTTTCCAGCTGACAGCTGGAGAAGGGGAGGCCCTGACTGGCAGCTGTTGCCCCCGACCCCCACAGCTGCCTTCACTCCCATTGGTCCTGTAGGGTGGCTTTGCTGACCATCACTGACTCTCTTAGAGACCCTGGAAAACAGTGGCAGCTGTCCATAAAGCCGCCCCTTGCAAAGTTCTGCCAAGCTGTTGGCATGACAACTTAAGCTGTCCTGGACATGGACAGCAGCTCCAGGACAGGTTCGGCTTCTGCCTTGACCCCAGCAGGCAGAACGCTGAGACCAGTCCTTCCTGCCTCTGCCATGTGCTCACTCCGGGTGGCTGCAGCGTTTGGCCTCTAAATGGTTCTATTGCAGCAGGCTGAGTGCTGCAACCAGTCTCAGCTGACTCTGCCTGTGGCTAATCCCTGGTATGCAACCTTGTCAGGCTTGAGGCTCAGATGAATCCAGATGAATCTCCCCTGTTGCTGCTCTGTAGAGCTCCCTCACTTTCGTGGGGTGAGTAGAAGAGGGCTCTGCGTGGAGGTAGCTCCCCCACCAGGGCAAGTACAGAAGAGCCTCCTGTGGTGCTCTTGCCCTGTGAGCTTGGAAGCTCTTGGAAATCTACTTAGAATTTGGGCTGCATTCAAAAGTGTTATAAACACTAGGGGCTGCCAGGCCTGAAGAGTTCCAGAATAGCAACAGGGACAAAAAACAGCCAATGAGGTCAATAGGGGCCAGAAGTAGAAAATAATAAATGGAGAATCTGGCCACCTTGACTTGTGATGACTGGCATCAGCTGGCACTGATCGGGAGCTGTGAACAAGGTGACAAGGAACATTGATTGGAGCCTGGCAGTGCTTGGTAGAGACCCGAGAGAGCCCCATAGATGTGGCGGCAGCTGCTGCAAGGGCTCCGCGAAGCTGCCAGGGCCTGTAACCTTGGTACTGAGGAGCTGATGCCGGTGGCTAAAGCCCCCAAGGGCTACAGTGCTGAGGGCTGAGGGTTCTTGATCCCAGAACCTGGGCCTGCTAACAGAGCTGCACTTTGCTGATTTGTGATTTCCACCCAAACTGAGCAAAGGAACCCTCAACTGATTGGCAATACGCCCGCTGTGTGCCATGGAGAAGGGCCCCATGGACCAGTTCTCCAGGTTCTCTTGCCCTCTGCCTTCCTGTTGCATTTGGCAGGAGACATGGGAGGATGGTCTGCTAAGTATGATGATGAAGTCCTGGGTCTTGGCTAAGCTCTAGATCAGGAACTGCAGCTCATTTCTGTATAGCTTCTCCCTCTGGGTTCCAGAATAATGTGTTCCCTTTCCCTGTGGGCCTCAGGTGGCTGGTACGCCCCAGAGCTTCCGGATCTGGAGCTCTGCCTCTTCCTGTGTTGGCTTCACTCAACTGTTTCCACACTTCCGAAGATATGTATATGTATAGACGCGGCCTCTCACTGGGCTCTCACGAAGGCATGTGAGGTGCCAAATAATAGCGTCAGCAATCTGAAAATGATAGCTGCAGGAGGCCAATTGTCTGGAGGAGTGTTTTATCCCTGCTTTTGCTTTAGGTTTGCACAAACTCAGGGCACAAACATGGATCTTGTACTTTTGCAGGTCACAAATCCAGGCCTGGAACGCTGGGGCTCTGTGCTTGGGATCTCCCAGGACTGGAACTTTGGTGTTACCTCACTAACTTCCTTGTCTAGGAGCTTGGGGAAAGAACCTGCCTCCCATCTCCTGCAGGGTGGTGGCAGAACCCAATTCTCTGTGGTCAAAGGTCTGAAATCTCCATTCTGTTTTGGGCAGTCGGGTGGGGCTGTCCGCAGTAACCAGCAGTGGCTTTCATTCTGTGTCGCATCATTCCCCACATTTTCCCTGACTGCCATGGAACATAGTTCCTCTCAGTAAATCCCTCTCTGCTAGCATTGGCCTCTTCATGGAGATCCGCTGATTAGTTGAGGTCTGCAGAGCTAACCGCCCTTTCCTGAAGTCACCTGTGCCTTCTGGGATGCCATCATCTGCATAGGCTCTGTCCATGCTGAGAGAAGGGGCTGTGGTGTGTGTGGTCACTGCTGGGTGGGTCATTTTAGATTCCTGACCCCTCAGCCATGGCGCGTTCTCACAGGCCACCTGTTCTCTTAGATTCTGCGCTTCTCTCTTGGGCAACTGTGAGAAATAGTTTTGATCCTAGATTTCACTTATCAGCTCCTAGGAATCTTCTATGGAGCCTGATTGCTCTCCTAGGAAATGTTTGGAAAGGAGAGGGTGGCTTTTAATTTCATGATCCCTGAGGGAGCTACTGGTACTTTGTGAGCTCCGGCCCAGAGTCCTGGACACCCCCTCAGGACGCATGCAGGGTCCTGTTCAGTGCCTTCGCCTGCCCCCTGGCTTCTCAAGAGAGAGTGCTGTACAGTAGCATAGGTTTCTCTTTACTGAGCTATAATCAAACTCTGACTACTTCCAGGAGATGTCTCCAGCCCATTTTGGGGCAATATCCTTTGCCTGTTTGAAGATGTAGTGGCCATTCGGGAACCTTAAGGGAGGAAAATAGCCCATAAACATCGTTCACAGATTTAGGGCTAAAGCTGGGAGAGAGAAAGTGATGCTGGTGTCCTGCTATACGGTTGCCCAGGACCCTCACATACGGCTCTGAATCCTGGAAGCTGGCCACCATGCTTGGGCAGGCTGGCCACATCCCTGGCCAGGGAGCTGTGCCTTCATTACATTTTGGGGTCTTCCAAATCCAAAATGGGTGTTGCAGATTTTGCTTTCTCAGGGTGCCTCAACCCTGTCCCCTTTACTCTTTGGCTACTTCACCATTCAATCAACAGACAAATATTTCTGGAACCCACACTATGTGTCATGAGTCACCTCATTGCCACTTGCTTAAGTTCTGTCTTCGTGATTTATTTAATTCTTTCTCCCAGCCTAGGTTCATCCCCATTCGCTCCCCATTTGCACAATATCAAGTAATCATCTTATGTTATTGATCTAAACCCTTCAATTTTTTTCCTAGTGCCTTTCTTGATTAAAAATTATTAATGGGCAAGGCTCAACCCTCTCCAGTGTGATTCCAAGCAGTCTGCCAGGTCCGGTCCTCGGCCTTGGCCCACTATGGGAACCATCACTTTCCTTGGGCTTGCTTGCTTCTTTACTGGATTTAATCCAAGACTCTCCATAAAATGCACACCTTTCTCTCTGCCAGCGAAATGGAATTAATCATTTATGTGTTTAGTTAAATATTTTGTCATTCACTAGGTTAAAGCTTGAAAGTGGGGTCTCGAAGAGAGAGGGGAACCCCCATGTTTGTAGCAGCATTTTCCACAATAGCTAAGGTGCAGGAGCAACTGAAAAGTCCTTTGATAGGTGAACAGGAAAATGAAGAGGGAATGTGGGGGAGCTTCAACAAGCAAGGGGATTTGTCACAGGCTACACCATGGGTGAGACTGGGGGACACGCTGCTCAAAGATATGGCGGTCACAGACAGACGCAAACCGTGTGGCTCTAACTATCTGAGACTACTCAAAGTATCCCAAAGAGCAGAAGTTTGGGATGGTTTCTGGGGCTGGGAGAGGGAGGAGGGGGATTGGTTAGTGCAGATTTTCATTTCTACAAGAGGGAAAGATGGGAGATGGGTGGTGGTGAGCGGCCGATAAGTGCACAATATTATGAATGCATTTCATTCCCTCGAACTACATCAGTTAAGATGGCAAAACTTGTGTGTATTTTATCACAACAAAAATTGGAGAAAAACAAAAACATTTGCCTGAAAGGTATGCTCTGCCCTGAGGAGATTGGGGCCATCTTTCCTCTGCTGTTTGTGTGTGGGCAGTTTTCACAAACGGTACTGGGGCCCAGCACATGCGTGGCTCAGAAGGCATATGTTCGCTCCAATTTGTTGTGCGACAGGTCGCGGTGTTGAGTGTTGCTAAGTAGGAGACTTTTTTTTTCCTTTTTTGGGGACTTTGAAAATAGTATGTGAGACATAAGCAGAATCAACAGATTAAGGTATTCAAATGTCAGTACTATCCCTGTTTTGCCAAATTACAGTTATGCTGTGAGTTCTTACACAAAATGCAGTGCTGTTCCCACTCTGAAATGCCCTCTGATAGATTCATGTTGCTGTCTGGTTTTGATCTTTTGGTTTTAGCAAAGCCTCTGAAATGATGCTTTTATTAACTCTGCTGTGGCGGTTGTGCAGCACGAGTATGATGCGTATGCAGGGATAGGACCTGTCTACCGTGCAACATTTTAATATCTCCAGGATTGATAGGCATAGAAACCTTTTCCCATCACGCATCATTAGCAACACAAAATATATTCCATGTCATGAATGTTTGTCATTTGTTGCTTTGTGGTTGTGGCTCAAGATTTGTCAGCCTTTACAAATACAAAATCTTTGGGTATTGCAGGGTGATGTATGCACCTTTGCTCAGCTCTCATTGCTCGAATGAATGTGCCTCAGACTTCAGCTCTGCAATTGTGGTGGGAGAAAGCATTCATGGGTGTCATTCATGATGAATAGCATAGCTGTGGAGACCAGGGCCTGGGTTGTGATAGTCAATGCATGAGACATTGGTTTTCCTCTTATATGGTGGGCTAATATTATGAGAATTAAAGATTTGATTTTTTTATTCACATCTCTATTGAGTTTGTGAAGACTGAAGAAGAAATCTGAAGGACCTGCCAACATCGTCTCTGTGGGACATCTGTGGTGAGCATGTTGGGAAGCACTAGAGGGCTGGTTTCCACCCTCCACAGCCCTTGCACACTCCTGAGGCACAAAGTGCCAGGACTGAACTATCCCTGCCTGATCCTGCTATTGGAAGGAACTGGGGATGTGGAGAAAACCAGGTTCTTCCACAAAGACGCTCTTCATATGCTTGGTTCTGTGCTAGGCAGAGAGCTGTGTCTGACCATCTTCATGATTTGGGTGGGAATCAGTTAGGAACTGCATGAGATTTGCCTGGATCTTACTCATAGCAATGCTCAGTGCTCTGATATCCAAGCTTGTGCTCCCCCAGGTCTGCTGCTCCTTTTGGGGGTTGTGTTCCCAGGAAACAGACTTGGAGGCAAAGTTTAGCATGTGGGAGGTTTGCTAGGGAAGGTGTTTGGAACTCACAGCAGAGGGAGGGAAGAGAAGGAAGCAGGACTGGGCAGAGGGAGATGCTAGACTGTGACATAGGCTTGCTTATAGCTTCACTTGGTTTCGGAAGAACTCTGGCCCTGAAAGGTCCATGAGAATCCTTTGGAATTAGAGTCCTTCACACCCTGCTTTAGATAGGTGCTGGGCAGAAGGGTATGAACTTTGTGGGAATGATTCCTTCCCCAGAGCTGCCTCTGAAGGGGTAGAAGACTGCCAACAGCCACGGCAAAAGGCCCTTTCTTGGAGAGGCAGTAAGGTGCAAATCAGTAAGTCTACCGTAGCTTTGGTCCAAAGACACATGGTGGCATTCACCTGGTGTGGTATGTTTTCCTTCAGACTCTGGGAGAAAAAGGATTAACTAGTTGAGACCTCATTGTGCTACCATAACAAGGCGTCTGCGACCCCCTGGCTTACCACAAAGGTTATCTCTCGCTCATGAGCAGTCTCTTAGACTACCATGCCCCTGGCCTATGGACTCTTTATTCTTAACTCCAGCTGACATCTGCTGACATTGCTGGCATCTCAGCAGAGAGAAAGAGCGCACAGAACCGCTGTAAGTCCCTGCAGGCTGCTTTTAATGATTGCCGAGAGGCCCAGGAGAGCTTGCTTCCTTCCAAGTGACCCTTCTGCCGTGCTGTTCCTTCCTCCAACATCTCATTGGCTGAAGTGATGGGATCCCCCATCTGTGAGGCACGAAGAACTGCCAGGGTGGGCACCGGAAAGGGGGACCGTGGCTACCATCACAAGAATGTAGTTTGCAGCACATCAGGAAGAGAGGAAGTGGGTGTGGCTCAGAGCTCTCCATGTGGGCTGTAACCTGGGGGTGGGAACGGGGCGCTTGTTGCCCCAGCAGGACTTTACAGGAAGTGGACAGCTCCAAAAGAGCTGTGGATGTTGTTGATAGATTCTGATTTAAATTATTATTTTCCTGTGAATGTGGGAAGGCTAATCACAGCTCTTTCAGCCATGGAGCAGATTGTCCTGGAAGCAGAAACCGAGGTCTTTCAAGGAGACGTTGCTCTGGCAGTGACTGGCTAATGCTTTCTTGGGTCTCCCTGCTTCTCTACCCACACACAAGGCCTGTTTGTTGCCTTTCCAAACTGGCTTTCAGTAAAAGCATTTGACAGGCAGTGGTTTTCTGACCATAACTGCCAGTAAGAAATACTTCTTCCCTTATAATTTGGTTGGTACCCAAAAACCAGGACAACTCCGCAGATGGTACTATGGTTCTTTTTTTTTTTTTTTTTGTATTTTAGGGAAGGATCTCACAACTATATTGGACTTGTAGTGACTCGCCTGTTTACAGCCTCCCAAGAGCTGGGATTACAGGTGCGTGCCACCACGCCCAGTCTGGTAACATGGTTCTTGACATGGGTGCAGTCTAATATTCCATGCCTAGCCTTCCTCCTCCACCCCAGACTTCTGGTTGTGCTTAAATAAATCAATCTACACAGTTCTAATGAGTTTGTACGGCTCCTTAAGATGGCTGTGAATCTCTATAAATGGGAGCTTAAAATAATAACAACTTACTCTCTCACTGCTGTGGCGTCTTAGAAATCCAAAGACAAGATGTCTTTGGGCGTATGTGCCCTGTGAAGCCTCCATGGGGGAATGTGCTTGCTATTTACAGCTTCTGGTGGTTGCTGGCAGTCTTTGCCTTGCAGATATGTAGTAGTGAGCGTTCCTGTTGCTGCAGCCACGTACCCCATACACACAGTTTACTTGGCTCCTAGTTTTGGAGGATTCAGGCCCTTGATCAGTTGGTTCCAAATCAGAAGCACCATGGTGTGGGGTGTGGCAGAGAAATCCCTGGTGGGAAAGGAGATTAGGAGGCCAGTGCCAGAGAGACGTGGGTGGGGGTCTGTATCCAGTGCACAAGGCTGTGCTTCCAGGAACCTCTGGACACACCCAGAGGGTGCTTCGGTTATATCCTAGCCAGCTCCCAAGCAAATCAAGTTGATACAGCTAAGCTTCACAGCCCAAAGACGCCTTACTCCAACCCACCACATTTCACGGCGTCACCGCTGTGCCTCGCTTTCCCTCTCATACACCAGTCCCACTGAGTGAGGCTGTCCTGTTCACCTCAGTTTACCTGCATTCCATCTCTGCAGATCCTGTTTCTAAGAAAAGTCATGTTCACGGGTGCAGTTCTGGGCTGCATGATTCAACCCACTAGAGGGTCACAATTGAAAACTTCAAAAAGACCATGAAAGTAAAGTGGTGCATATGTGAATGGCTGTTGCTGGTCTTCACAACTATCACCTTTCCTCAGAGGCTCCACGGCCCGGCTCCTGGCAGCAGCTTCGAGTCTCCCATGTGTGAGCTCGAGAGAGGTGCAGGTCAGGCTGAAGATGCTGTGCTCTGCAGTGTGGGGAGTTTCTGCTGCTGTGGCTCCTGCTTCTGGTGGCTTCTTGCCATCAGACCGACACTTGGGGTAAGGATTCTCAGGTCCTTTCAACAGTCATAAACATTCTAAATCGGAAACCCGAAGGCTGAGGTCTTGGAATGCGCGTTCTTGAGATTACTCTCTAGGAACAAAGCATGCAGCCTCTTCTAGATTCTAATCGGCAGTTTACTTCTCCAGACTTTTTTCTCCCAACTACCAAGACAAGTTACCTTTAAAGAGGTTAACATAGAACCAAGAACCCTTTTCACATTCCAATAAAACTTATCAGTAAGATTCCAAAGGAGGTCAAATGATGCCCAAGCTATAGAAACACGGCTCTGACACTATATATAAATGCAGCCTGCGACAATCACTACCTCTGCCTGTTCTCCAGGAGCCAGAGCTGTCAGCCCCCTGTGGCCTCTGTCTTAATGAGTGACATTTACCGCCATTAACATAGGGATGAAGGAGGAACCCAGCTGCCTCCCAGGGCGATGCCAGGCACCCTGGAAATGCCAATCAGAAGTATTATTACTCCCATCCTCAGAATCTTATTCTAGCTTAACCTTCCATTTCTATTAAAAAAAACTCTAAATTTAACTTCATATTGATAACTTTCATGTAGTTTCCTTGCAGGGGTAAAATTTTTAACTGCTTGTTAGAAAGCCATCTCTTGCATGTTACAATGAAATTGGATTAATCCTTGCTCTCCTCAGATAGATACTGTTTGGAGGGACAGATTTAGAAAACAAAATAAAATACACACATGGCCACCCTAATTATAGACAGCGATAGAATTAATTGTGCATTGTTACAGTCACTCGGCACAGTGAGATCATTTTATTTGAGATTATTTTAACAAATGCAAGCTGAAAGAACATGAGAGGTGAAACAATTGCCTATAGGTTGCCACTCTATTTTTGTCAATTTCATGGTACATTTCACACATGACAGGTTCTTTCCTAAGGATAAATATGACATTTCTACTGCATATGAAGAAAAGGAGAGGGAGAGAGAGAAAAGAGGGAAGGAGCTGGTTTAGGCTCTCAGTTTCCCTGGCATCAGTCAGTGTGGCTAAGAATAGACCTGGCTGCCCCATTCTGTCTGTCTGTGGAGTTTTCATTCTGTGGCAGCACCCAGACTCCACAGTCACAGAGCTATGAACCATGCTGACCTGTCACCCTTTCCCAGCAATGGGTCTTTCTCACTGGCTCTGGTGGCAATGATTTGAACTTGTTTGTTTGTTTGTTTACCGTAGTTCTAGTTTTATTCTGCACAGACCGCAAATGACTTTAACTTTTTAATTAATGGGGCAACTAGTGTGGTGTTATAACAGCCTGGAAGGAAAATGAATGTAAGTATTCACACACGCTGCAGGCCATAAGGAGTCTGCAGGTCATTTACAAACACGTACGCAGCCACTCAGTTGTGCGCTCCAATTACTCCTGCTCAATTCAGTCTTTCCCACATTGAAAGGCACTCTGTGTCCAGTGCTGCCCTTTACCTCAGTCTAATAGCTCATAAAAT
Source organism: Octodon degus (assembly GCF_000260255.1). Taxonomy (NCBI): domain Eukaryota; kingdom Metazoa; phylum Chordata; class Mammalia; order Rodentia; family Octodontidae; genus Octodon; species Octodon degus. The sequence continues at coordinate 22,875,847 of NW_004524584.1, read as the reverse complement.
GTTTGCCAGTAAAGGTGAAATGCTTACATTTTTCTGCATGTAGTTCATAAGTAGTTGTGAGACCAAAATGGTTCTCTTTTACATTTTTATTGCCTAAAATCATATATTTTTCTTCTTAGATTGGTTAGACTTAGAACAGTGGTATTGAACCTGTGGCATACACGTTTTGTGTTTTTCCTTAAAGACACACGATGTCAATGTAGAGTGTTTTCTCTACGGTAAAACCTCAGTCTTCAGGCTTAATCACAGTGTTGGCATTTTGCAATGAGGAAGAGAATTTGGGGTTGCAGATTAGCAGTTGGCCTCTAAAAGGCTCACCACCGCTTACTTAAAATACTCCAAGGGCAGACCTCAGTTGCATGGGTCTATTAAGGATGTCCTTCTTCAGTCTGCGTGCAGAGAGTTCAGTAGAGAGGCCTTGCATGGGCTTGGGAATTTGTGGCTAGCCTTCTGCATGGCTGCGTGAGCCAGATTCACATTTTCCCCCTGGGCCTTAGCTCCCTCATCAGCTGAAGAAGAGTGTCTTATATCTTGTGTCTTTCTGCACGGAAATTTTCTTTACCATCACTGCAACGAATGCTGAAACTGAGGTTGGTCTCCCAAAGTGTATCAGTGACCGTCAGGAGTCCCGCCCCCACCTCTAAGAACATTGCCCCCCGTGGTTCTGGGGGGCCTTTGTTTCTCCCAGCATGTTCATCGCATTGTTTTCAGTATAATTTTTAATAAATCCATAGGACTTCTCTTTGACATACTGGGAATGAAGAGGGTCTCGGTAGACACTGAGGAAAAGCCAGATGCTCACAGCTCAGAAATAGCAGTTGAAACACTCCGTGGCCTCAGCCAAGCACACCTGCCAAGCCACCATGCCCAGTGGCTTTCTGCTTGGCAGAACCACCATCGCCTTTCTATGGGGCCAGGAGAGTGCCCGGGACAGCAGTCCATGCTGTGCTGACCTGGACGTGAAGCCACCTGTGAGCTCTCTCTGTCCACCTCCCTGCAGGCAGGGCCCTCAGGAGCCCGAGTGCTGAAGGGAGACTGGCTTCGGAATCAAGGTTCTGGTGCCGGAACTCGCTATTCTGCTGTCCTGCCTCCCCTGAGCTCTGGCCTGGGAGGCCCCGAGTAACTGGAGGGTCTCAGCTGCTGTGGGGGCACATAGGTTGACAGCAACATGGCTAAATATTTAATTAAAAAAACCCAAGTTCTTCATGAGTTTCATCCTTCTAGCTGAGATGTGTGCTGCTTACCAATGCCTGAATCCACTGCGTCTCAGATGTCTTACCGTGAGTTCCCGGAGCTTTCCCTCTGTCAAGCTGTCTACACGCCCCCTGTTCCGGCTGCAAAGCCCACCCCATAGGCCCTCCCCACTGTGAAGCTTGGCCTTCCCCCAGGTCAGCAAACACACCACTGGGTTTGGCAGAGGGATCTGAGTGGGATCTGGGTGGTGTTTTCAACACATTTTGAGCAGCAGCTGCTTATAGGAAAAATTTTTCTTTGCCAAAGGGCAGGAGCATCACTAGCAGGCAGTGATGGGCCCTTTAGGGCCCGTGTCGGCAGCTCCTTTTTTCACAGTGACATCATCCAGTTTAAAAATATACCAAAAGTCCTGTTTTTTTTTTTTTATATGAAATTACGACATTATACTTTCAGTGTCTTTATTTTGAGCTATTCTTCTTCTTCTTCTTTTTTTTTTTTTGGTGGTTGTTTTGAGACTGAGTTTTACTGTGTACTTCAGGCTGGTTTAAACTTACTGTGTCAGCCAAGCTGGTCTCAAACTTGAAGAGACTCTCCTGCCTCAGCTTCCAGAGGGCTGGGATTATAGTTATGGGATTATACTATCATGCCCAGCCTGGGTGTAAAAAAAAACAAAAACAACAACAACAACAACAAAAACTGAAACACAAAGACTTTGTTCAAAGCAGATATTGTACAGTATCACTGCTTGATAGCACATCTTCTTCTGAGTGCTTTCCCTGGGTGACCTGGGACAGCATGCTTAACACCTGAGCTGCCATTTTCTCATTGGCAGGTAACAGCACAGCCTTTCCCTGGGGATTCCCTAGGGGGACAGGTGGAGTTCTCACCCTCCAGTTACAGTGCCCTGTCATGAGGCCACAGAGTCTTAGAGTGGTTGCTGTGCTCTTTAGTGCCCAGTTCCCTGGAGGGCAGAAGACTTACATGTGAGCCCCGAGGGTCGGCATGGAAGACCCAGTGCTGTGTGTGTCACCCAGGCTGGCAACTACGTGGAGGAGCAGGGCCAACCGCCAGCTTGCACGCCTCAGGGACAACTGGCCCACCTTACCTGCTGCTGTTGGCCAGGGCGTGTGGACCCGGAGCAGCCAGCTGACCCAGCCAGGCAGAAATCAGCTCATCAATTACTTCTATACTTTAGTAGCTCTACCTGTGCAGGTTTTTATGGACCACAAGTAACTTAGGAGTAAAGAAAGATTGTTGAGAAGAAAGTTAAGGCAAGTTGCAAGCAAATATAATGATAATATGAAATATGAAGTATGATAAAAATATGTAAGTTGGACACACCGGTGTAAATATTGCACTGTTTTTCTGATGTGAGAAACCAAAAGGATCAAAATGTATTATAGATATTGTGAAGCAGGAAAAAAGTACTTGACAGGGAGGAGGAACTGCGGGGTGAGGGGGGGGAAGGAGACTGCAAGGACGGGAAAAGAAAGGAATGAGAAAAGAAAGAAAAGAAAGGGAAGCAAAGGTTTTGTAATTAGGAGGGCTGGTGAGATAACTCAGCGGACTAAGTGCCTGCTTTGGCAAGCGCAGAGACCAGGGTTTTATCCCTGGTCCCTCATGCTGAGCTGGCCCTGTCCCTGGGTGCAGTGAGCTAGCGACCGAGTCCAGGAGTGGTGGCACACACCCATAATCCCAGAGCTGGGGAGGCTGAAAATGGGAGGATCGCTGAGTCCAAGCTGCGCAGTGAGGCTCTGTACCAAATACATAAAATGAAAAACAAAACAAAACAAACAAAGAAACAAAACAAAACACAACAACAACAACAAAAAAAACAACCCTTTGTAAAGAGGGTAGGAAAGAGAGATTGAAAGGAGGGGCGGGGAATGATAGGAAAAGGAACCAAAAAATATCATGTACAGGCACAAAATCTCTGCGATGACTGTGATCATTAAGCACACCTAAAATGGACCAATAGTTAATTTTTAAAAATTGTACTAAAAGACACACCACTCAGAATACTCCCTTTTTGTTTGAACACACTTACCCCGTCGTTCTTGCCACTTCCCGGGGCTGCTCTGGAAGTCCTCTTTCCTGAGTGTCCTGACGGGGTCTGATCCGGTAGGAGCGGTGCTGCCTGGGAGCGCCAGCCCACGGAGGGGCAGACGTGCAAAAACGTGACGCCATGTCCTCATCCGCCACAGGAGTCTGCTCCTGCATCTGCGGGTTTGGACTCTTCCCTAAATTCAAAATGACCGTGGAAGGGCGATGGTGAGTCGACGCAGGACATTAAGGCCGCTCTGAGCGTACGGCTAGACACTCCCAGAAGAGGACCCCGCAGCCGCTGCGGAAAGGGGCAAGCAGGAGGGGTGAGTGTGTTCAAAGAAAGAGGGAACGTTTCGTGGCAATGAAAGGCAGTTTGCCTTTTGCTGTCAGGGTTTTTTAAAAAAATTTAAGCACACACCGTACATGCCAATCCCGTCCTTCGCTTTGCACTCCAGCAGAGGTTTTCAGCTACGGATCTCCCGTTTCCATTTTCCTGGCACAGTACTAGTTAATTACACTACTGAAAATCTTTTGTTAAAATTAGTACTAGCTGTTCTTGTCTCCTGTTCAGTTTGTCCTTCTCCAGAGCAGGAAACAGCAGCTGTACTCCGTGGGTCCTCTGAGATGCAGACCCAGGAATCTGACAAGTCAGAGGGGTCGAGTGGATCCCCGCGAGGAAGGCCGAGGAGGACGGAGGAGCCTCCCCACCACACAGCGGGGCAGACGGAGGGGAAACAAGCACGAGGAGAGAGCCTTCTCCTCCACCAGCAGGTCTGAGAAGGACTCGGCCATCCCGCAGCCCGAGCCGTTACTCTCGGGATCCCTGGCCCAGAGGAAGGACAGCAGTAGCACCCTGCCAGCTCCTGCTCTGGGGAAACCCTGGGAAGTGGCCACGGGGTGACACAGCACCCAGTCCAGGGCCAGCGGCTGCTCGGCCGCCAGCCTTAGAACAGAACTGGGCCGTCCTTTGGTGGCTGCAGCAGTCTCCTGTGAGGAAGCTCCCAGCTTGGCTGGGCTGCAGAGTGCGATGATTCTGGACGGCTGCGGCCTCCATGTGTGTGGCTTCGGGACCCTCGCTAACCCACGCAGACCTCACGTGGTGCGTGATCACCGCAGTCGCTGGCAGAACCCAGCGCCTGAGCCTCAGTTCGCACAGTGTGTGCGCAGGGAGGACCCACGTGGCCCAGCCTGAGTTGGGGACAGGGCACAGGAGCGAGGAACAATCCAGACAGGGCTCCACCGCTGCCCTCCCCAGGCCCAGCTCAGGTCGCGTGAATCTGGCTCCAACGCCCTGTGCCTGGCCGGGAATCTGCAGGAGACGACAAACACCCGTTTTTTTTTTTTTTTTTCCTCTGTCTGTTGCTCTTGCGCAGAGGTTGACTGTTAGTTGGTACAGTCAGCCTTAAGGCCACAGACACAGCAGCGTTGTCCTCACCTCCGGGATAGCTGGCCCCCAGCCCCATTTCCATTCATATGATTTGTTTGTATCAGGAAAATCCTTAGGGGTGGTGAGCACTGGGACAGCTGGTGGGACTCCGCACACAGACCTGTGCGTGGGGCCGTGGGTCACCATCAGCACAGGAGATGCAAAGCCAGCCGCAGGAAAGATGGAGCAGTGAGCTACGAGATCCCCTTCCCAGCGAGCTAAGCAGACATGATGAATTCCAGCTGTGTGTAGTGACAGCAGGGTGGAGTATTGTCACCCAGGGACTCAATGCCCTCGGTATCTAGGGCAGGCTGCTCACATGGGCACCTGACTCCCAGCCTCTTGGAAGGAGAGCGGGTGTTCTGCTTGCCCCATCTTGCCTGCTCAGCTTGGATGTGGAGATCTACACTTGTTGGCCTGGACACGGTGTGTGGGTGGGGTCTTCCACACCTCACATCCCCAGATGCCAGTCAAGGGCTCACTTCACCAGCAGCTTTCTAAGTAGAGTGGCCTCAGCCAGCCATGTGGGCTTTTTCTGCACAGGATCTGTGTGGTAATTTGCCTTCTCTACTCAGCATTGCGGCATAAGATTCCAGTACTGACCCTTTGCATCTGGCTCACCTTGCTTTTGTTCCCTGCCCTGGAGGCTGAAGCTACTGTCTCCTTAGCTACCATAAGCTTTTCGGTTTTTATTTTGAGATGGGGCCTCACTAAGTCACTAAGTTTTCCAGGTTGAGCGCCAGCTTGTTATCTCTGCCTCAGCCTCCTGGATGTGATAGCTCAGCAATAAAACATGTTTCGTAGTTTTCAATGTTGCAAATAACAGCACAGAACACTGCCTTCTGGATGCCTTCAGGGCACCTCTGAGAGTCTCTCTGGGTCAGGGTGTGTGTATATTTTCCTCTCTGAAGGCACAAGCCAAGGAGTTTCCCAGCTGTACCTACGCTACAGTCCCATCAGATGTGCTCTGTCCGCTTCTTTACCTCTTGACACTGCTTGACATAATTGGACTTTTGCTTTTTACTGATCTGATTAGAAGAGGGGGGATTCTCCCTTCTTTTTGTTATTCCTTACACACCCACGGGTCTGGAAATCCAGCTCTCTGGACTTAGAGCTCCTGGGCATGATGTACGCAGGCTCACGGCCAGACAGGAGGCAGGGCAAGGCTGCTTCTCCCCGACAGTTTCCACTTCTGGCCGTGGTGGTCTCAAGTGATTCGGCAACTACACCAAAAGAAGTCGTGTTTCATGAGTTATTGCGTTTATCCAGTGCCAAATGCTGCCAGCTCCTGGGTAAAAAATAATCAAGGTTCTTTCCTGTGATTCATACACTGCTCAGAAATCCCTGGCTTTTTATAACTTCAGTAAAAACTCTGAATCTCCAGGCAATAATTCTTCACAGTACTTTTCCTTGGCTGCAGAATACCAAGCACAGGGCCAAGCCAGGCCAGTTGTGAAAATCTTTGTCAAGGTTTCCTGAGGGACTCTCTGCCATAACGTCCTGGGCAGGAGGGCAAACACACGCTGTTCTCTCATGTACTGTACAGGCATGATTGACATGGGCCAGTACGGGGCTCCCAGAGACTACATCCCAAGGGCCAGACCTAAATGAACTCCCAGTCTGGTGGGCCAAAGAGACTAAATCACCCACCCAGCAATGTAGACAAGGCATGGTTTACAGCAGTGCTTCTGACTCAGAGCAGTGTAAGCCGCAAAGAAGAATTAATGACGACGACTTTGGGTGTGTTGTGAGCTGACTTGTGCCTCCTTTTAATTTATAATGAGTCCTAACCCTTAGTACATCATCACCTACCTGTATCTGGAGACAGGGCTGTTGCAGAAGTCTTCAAGATAAAATGAGCTTGTGTAAATGCCCCTCATCCAGGAAGACCAGGATCCTTGCAGGAGGAGGAGAGAGAGGATCAAGTCAGGCTCAGTACATACCCGTAATTCCAGCACTTTAGGTTACTGAGGGAAGCAGATCTCCAAGTCAGCCTGGGCAAATCAGTGACTTAGCAAGATACTGCCTCAGAATGCAAATGACAACTTGCTACAGATGTAGTTCAGTGAGGTCTCAGGTGGAATCCACACTACTGAAATATACTTCGGCACTGAAGTCACCTTTTGGAACGCTTTTCTATTATTTGATTGTTCTAAGCTTGTTGTTGGCAGAAGTCCACATTCACAGGGACAAGGGGTATGCCTGACTGCCTGGAAAGGGTGGACTGGTCACTCCATGGTGTTGCTCACAGTCCTGGTGATGGCCGTTTAGGACCGGGTGTCCTTCAGGGTGCGCAGCCCGTCCCGTGCTGCTCGGCCACAACCTCTCCTGCTGGCACTGCCTTCTTGCACAGACAGGAAGCACATGCAATTGGTCCTGTATGCATTCTCCAGGGCCTGTGTGTAATGGGAAGTGATCAGAACAGAGCACCAATGTAAGGAGGGGCCTTCAGTGACAGCCAGATGACATGGGGCACAGGAGCATGAGTATGCAGGTGAAAGTGTATGAAGGAGGGTATTATATTCTGTGCTTCAGGCCTGATTCCTCTCTTGGAGGTGATAGCATTACATGAAGTCATTAGCCCATCAGTGAAGCAAAGATCCTGACAGACGCGACCTAAAGGAGGAGAGGCTAATGCGGCTCACAGTTTCCAGAAGGTTCAGTCCATGGCTGGCTGGCTCCAAAGCCAGGACGTGGTGGAAAGGCCTGGAGGGGGAGAGCTGCACATCCTGGAAGCCAGCCAGGAACAGAAGGAGAGGAGTCAAAACAAGAGTGTACCCTTGCTGGTCACATGCAAGGACCACCCAAGCCAGCCTCACTCCCAGTGGCACCCTCAGCTGTGCACCCAACCATGGATGGATCCACTGATGAGTCCAGAACCCCTATTGTCCATTTGCCTTTGGAACACATGAGGCTTTGGCAAGCTTAGATCTAAAGCATTACAGCTGGTTTTGGCTGGACTGCAGGACTCCTCTTCTTGGAGGCTGTGTTGAGCTGCTATGTCCTGAGGTGTTCCTTGGGCCAGTTCCAAAGGTTGTCTAACCAAAATGGCAGGTAGGTTTGGGAGCACAGATGCATCTGTCCTGTTTGGCAGCTTTGAGTTTGCTTGGACAGCTCTGTAGTATTTGCTACTGTGTGTAAAATTCCCTGGGAAATCTAAAGTTCTGGTCAACCCTTGAAGTTACCATAGCTATTGCTACTGTAGTAGAGCCTGGCATCCTCACACTTCTGAGACATGTTGTCAGATGTTACAGGTGTTAGAGTCAATAGTCTGTCCTCATAAAGAGAGACTTAGCGCACCAGAATACCTGCCCTGTTCTACCAAGGTGCTCTAGGTCTTAACCCTTTGGGTTGAGCAAGAGGTCCTGTGTTCAGACTTTGGGATTTACTTGTGAATGTGTTACCAGGGAGAAGACATTAATTTGGAAACTGGACCTTGAGACAGACACAGCCCTGGGTATTTAGGGTACATGAGAAGCAAGAAGGGATGATCCCGGCCCCCTCTGGTGAGGAGTGGCTCTACCCATACAGTCACACTGCAGTTCATCCTAGATAAACTCTTGGCAGAACCAATAGATGCTACACTGAGTGCCTGTGACACAGAACAGGGATGTCCCGAGAAAAGGGGAGTGTGCAGGCCTAAAATACCTATAGTTTGGAAATAGTCAGTTGCCATGGACTCAAAGTGACAGAGATGATGTGACAAATTATCATGGTGCTGACCACAGGTGGGTATAACACGGTGGGGGTGTGGCCACTTAGGAGACCCCAAACTGGTGATATAGGCCAGCATCGGCATGAGTTGGTACTGAAGAAGGAGAGGGACATGCAGTGTCACTCTGCTTGTGCAGCTGGCATGATGGCAGGGGTTGAGCAGGGCCACATTTGGGGATCAGGTGGTAGGCAGAGGTGCAGGGGGATGATGAGTTCAGAATCTACCATGTGGATGAATCTTGTTTGGAGAATCTAAGTAAAGGCAGGAGGGTCAGAAGCCATGTGGGGAAGCAGCAGCCGGAAACACTAGAGATAGGTATGGTGGGCACACAGCTGGTTTGGAGAGTCTGCGTTGCTTTGTTAGTAATTATGGTGACCAGCTGGGTTGACCTTGAATTTCCCTTCATGAGGGCATAAGAGGAGAGGGATAGAATCTGAGCTGTGCGTCTTGAAGTCCATGCTGACTGCTGCATAGCACATGATGAGAGGTGGAGTCACGTTGCTGGAAGTGCAGGACTGGATGTGGCAGCGTCTTGACTACTCAGGAGACATAGGGCTGGACTCTTGGCTTGGGCTGTGCTGTGCAGGTAGAAGGCAGAGTTAATAGAGTTTGCGGGAAGCTTGTAGGCTGGATGTGGGAAATACAGAAGTCAAGAATAACTCTTAGGTGTTTCATTTGAGCTATGAGGATGATGCTCTAGCAATGCTTAGAAACGGGCTGGGACAGGAGCATGTTTCTCTGGGAGGGAGGACTCTGTGATGCCCATTAGATAGGTCAGTGGCGATACCAAGAAGAGGGGATGGAATGAGACACAGGATGGAGACCTTGGGTAGCCCAGGACAAGGGAGGGCACCTCTGAAAGGAGGAATTGGATGACTATAGCTGCATCCACGTTCTGCTGTAAAATATCTCTGGGCTGGTGGAGAGATTGCTCTCTAGTTATTCAGATAAATCAAGGTGGGTATGAACACCAGTGGAGGTGCAGGACTTTTTGTTAGTCCTGCTAGCTCTCATCTCCTTGCTCCATCAGGGTGAGGGTGGGGAGCAGAGGGAGAGGGGCCTGGCTATGAGCATCCACATAGAAACCAGGGAATCCACCTCCTGGGCACTGCACCTCTTCCAGGGAGCCCAAGGAACTGTGTAACCTGCCAAGGGGCTGTTTGCTCCATGGAGGAAGCTAGACTTTGTCCAGATGTCCTCTGTTTGATGCCTTTCTTGTTCTGCTGTGAGCTGCCACTGTCAGCTGCTTTTCCAAAATGCCTTTTTGCTGTTATCTCAAATCAACATCCTCTTCTGCTCTGCACCCCAGCTGTTGGATTGGCCCAGAGACACCTGGATTTTCCCCTTAGGACCATAGGGAGGAGAGACGATCCTGAGAACATTCAGAGAGGCAGCCAGTGGTCCTTTTCTGATCTTGGTTTAAAATCTGAACATATAGGTTCCACTCTGGTCCTCTGTTGGGTCAAGAGGCTGTCCGTGGCGGGGACGGTTGTACTTGTTTGGACCAGAACGGCATCCCTCAGTACAGTTCTTCTTAGCTCTTACCTTATGGGGAAGCAGGGAGGGCAGCAGCATTGCTTGTGGTCTTCTCCATAGTGGGGGGTTGGCATGCTGGATTAATGCACACTAGAGTGCAGCTGCTCTCAACAGAAAGACGGGGTCCAGTTGGTGACCCCACTGACAGTGCACTCCCAAGGGCAGTGCCTCCCTTTAAAGGCCAGAACAGCAGGGTAGGGATGGAAACTGGGTGCTTGTGGGTCTCCTCCAGCGGTCCTGAAGTGTGAGCTCCGTGCAGTGTGCACAGGGCAGGCACTCTCGGGTGGCCATGGCCAGGATCCCTCCCTGTTGTGGGAGCCTTGAAGGCCCTTCTAAATGGCACAAGAGACCTCTCCCTGCCCAGTGGCCCCGGTGCTCAGGGGCACGAGAAGCATCCTGGGTGTCTGGGATGCACATATCAGCTAGAGCTAAGGTCCTCCTAGGCCAGGCCAAAATCCAGTGTCCAAGTTACTGTGGACATTTTTTCACCATTTTTGGGGAAGTTGATGTAAGGCATTTCCCTTGGTTTTCATGTAAATCTCTCCCCTTCTTCCTCTGCTCCTCATCCTTCTCTTGGTCCTCCCCTTGTTTCTTACACCGAATTATTCTTCCCTTTTCCTCTGGTCAGTAAGTCATCTGAAGAGTCTTGGATTTACATCGCAGAGACCAGGTGACATCCAGCAGGTCAAATCAGGCTTGCTTTTGGGCTTTATTTCTGAGGATTTTGTTCTTATGATTTAGCTCCTTATTGATTTAAGACAAATGGCACCCTCTCTCTCATTTGCAAGATCCCTGCTTCAGTCTGCTCCACCCCATGACCTGACACTTCCGAGAAGAAGTTCACCAAAGGTCATTAATGCAATGTTATCAAAAGTCCTTTTGGAAATCAGATTGCGTCTCCGGGCTGTCAATCTTCCTTTTGTCACCACAGAGCTTCCCGGATTCCTCTACACCGGGTTTAAATTCAGTTCGACAAGATTCGGTGTAGCTCTCAAAGGGCTTCAGGATGACAAGGCAAAAAAAGCTAGCAGGATATTATTGGCATTTCTTACTTTATGTTCATTTACTTTCTGCATTAATTTTATGGCAGAAGAAACTGATTGCTGATTTCTTCTGGGAAACATACAGGAGTCCCGATCTGAACATATTCTTTTGCTCTGCCAAGAAAGCATCAGGAAGTTACAGCTTTGTGAATATATATATATATAGCCAGCATCTCAGAATTCATTTGTGGAGTAGTCTAAATTCAACGCATTGGAACAAATTCTCAAGTTTCTGTGTAGGCAAAGACTCCCTGAAGTCTAAAATAATTGACAAATAGTTGTGTCTACTCCCAGTTGTTTCAGAAGGTACCTGGCTTGCGTTTCAGTTAGGATGAAATGGCCACTTTGAACAAAGATGTTCATGTTGCATTTGAAATGCTTGCCTGTTTATCTCTTAGTTATAAGTAAAAGCAAATGCTAATAAAGCATCCAGCCAGACGGATGACCAAACCTTGCAGCAGCTGGAGAAATAAAAACGTAGCTACTAGAGGCCGCAGGGAGCAATTAACCGGTGGCTGGAAGGTCGGAGTCTCTAATTAAGAGCCTCAAGTCCAGGGCAGTGACAGCCAGCTCAGCGGCAGCCTCCCCAGCCCATTATTTCTGGAAGATTCTCCAGCCTCGTTGAAGGTGGCTTCTTCATTTTCTGGGACAAAGGGCAGATCCTGGCACCTGGGCAGCCCTCTTGTACTGCAGAACGCCAACCTGCAGGTCACAGGGTGCTCCCTGCAGCTCAGTAAGGGCCCTTGAGGAAGGGACGCTGCTCCAAGGAATCCTTGGAATGGGCAGAGGCTGGACTCTGCTCTGCTGCGAGGCACTACAATCACAAGAGGAGCAAAGCGGGCCCTGGGCAATGTCCACATTGGTTGTCCTGCATACTGGGCTTGGCCAGAGGGAGAGGAGAGGACGGATGAGTCAAAACGGGACAGAAGGCGCAGCAGGTGAGGGACCTGTGGACATCCCACATCCCAGGTGTGGCTGCAGGCTTCTGGGGAGGGTGCCAGCACCCATGCCCAGCTGCAGCTCCAGCATGCTTAAACTTTTGAAAGCCTCAGAGGTGGGACACAGGTGGCCAGATGCACCCTGTCCCCACTTCCTCAGACCCCACACTCAGGCACAGCCCCCAGGAGCATGTGGCATAGGACCATTCCATAGCTCTGGGTAAGCTGCAGTTCCATTCCGGTGTGCTCTGAAGTAGCGTTCAAGGGGGGACCAGGGGTCACAGGGTCTGGGTGGCTGCCAACTTTAACCTAAACACGTGGAACATGGCTCTGCTTGTGGCTTTCACATGAACTCCAGTCTGCATTGTTTCCTCACGGCGCGCAGTGTCAGCTTTGCGCTCACTATGATAGCAGAAATCATGGTGGGGACTGCTGGGGATGAGGTCTGTCACTCTCTGCAGCCAGGGGTGGCTGTGACAGTCTGGAATGAATGGACCTCTGCACCTCCTCATGATGTTGAGCACTGAAGCTCCAGTTTCATGCATCTGTGTCTCTTGCCCTTGTCTTCGCCATGGCCTGAATGTTGGGGTTGGAGAATGAAGACGGGAGGAGCCTGCGAGTTTGAAAGGCTTGGGGGAAGAGCTGTTGTCTCATTTAGTACCATCATGATGCAACTGGTTGGCAAGAGCATATTGAATTCTGTAGTTGAACTAGTGTGTGCCTAATGAATGCATTCCAACTAGTGTGTGCCTAATGAATGCATTCCTGCATCCTGAGCAGGTAGGAGCTTCTAGCATTCTTCTAAGCATTATATAGATCTGCATATTCAATTTACTCAAGGACTTTATTGTTATTTTGAGCAGATGAAACAGAGATGGAGAACATCACACAGCATTTCCCAGATCACAGAGAGTAGGAATGGAGCTGGGCTATAATCTCTCAGGCCAGTACCATGACCTTTGGGAATTTGAATCTCTTGGAAGGAACCTGTGGTCATTGCAGGAGAAGCATGTGGGTGAAACTGCCCTTGGAGATCTGACTCCCATCACATTAAACTTGGGATCCTGTTGACTTTGGGTGTGGGGCTTCAGGAGAGTCCAGACCAGGGAGCTAAACAAGATGAGCTGTCCCATGGGCACCCAGCACAGACAGGTGGTGGCGAAGGTTTTGGTCTCCACTGTTTTCTGGTGGGCGTTGGGTTTCCTTTTTAAACTGTTGGATCCTTTATAACATTCTGATCTCACCTTCTGACTACATTCTAATTTTTTTTTTTTTGGGGGGGAACTTTACTTTTCTTTTTCTGCATAACTTCTAGAAATTTCTAAAGAGTCATATTTTAGCTTCCAGAAACCAAGCCCCAAGTGTTTTGGGGGAAGCTATATTTAGAGGTGAGCACCCATTAGAGTGCTCAACCTGTAACAAAATGTAAAGGAAATCAAGTCCAATTACTGATGTGCAGATCTAGATCAAGACCTGAGGGAAGTACCTTGAAATCAACATGTCTAACTCTTTCCTTCATCTACAAGAGTAACACAAATTGATCCCAATTAATGGTAGCAAGTGGGAAAGGTGGCTTAGAGCTGTCTGTGGAGTACCAAGATGCCAGTGGTCAGGGAGTGCTGTGAGAGCCAGGCATGACTGCTTGCTCTTGAAGGCATAGTGGACGGGAGATGCTTGGACCCTGTGTGTCTCAAGAACCCAGAGTGGAGAAGGAAACTACTGACTAAGGCTCAAGGCATTTGCCTGATTAGCAGAAGGATGCTTCTGGCCTCAGTGAGACTGGGCAGTATTTCAGGGCCCCAAGAACTGGCCTTAAAGCACCTGCAGAGGATTCTGAAAGCAATTTCAATTTCAAATGGCATTGGATCTAGATCAGGACTTGTTTTTTTTTTTTTTTGGCGGAACCGGGTATTGAACTCAGGCCCGTGCGCTTGCCAGGGATAGCGCTTATTCCACTGAGCCATCTCCCCGGCCCCTCAGGATTTGTTTTTCATCCATCTCTTCAGTTCACTTCACTGTGCACCTACTGACAGAAAGTAGATCCAACCCATTTAATAAGATGGCTGAGCCAAGCAGCCGCAGGGATCTCAGGAGCACCCCCTTGGGTGCTCAGAGCCCACTTTGGGCACAGTGGTACCTGCCCTGATGGCTGGGTATTCAGGGGGGACCTGGGCAGAACAGTCTATGTTGGGACTTCCAGACGGATGCTTCTCATTTACAAGGTGACCCTGAGCTTGGAACCTTTTAATTAGCCCACAGATCTGGCTTGCTTTGTGTGAATGACTGTCAGCTACTTTGCCTTCTGCTGCCCTCCATCACCATGGCAACGGTCTCCTAACAATGGATTTACAGGGAAGCAGGGAGAGAGACAAAGAGGAGCAGCCCTGCATCAGTGTCGCCATAGAGTAAATATTCATGATAAGAGAGTGGGGTCAAAATCGGTCCTGTCCAAGGGCTCCTTTATCAGTGTCGTTCTGTGTAGGGGACTGGTGAAGAGAAGCTTGTTTATCTAAGGCTAAAACACAGAGGCAAAAGTATCCGTGTCTCCCAAAGAATAACCAGGAAAAGGACTTCTCAGCCTTGGCATTCTGACTTCATGCACATCCACTCATGCATGGAGGTGGGGAGGACATGGGACAATCTGTGTTCAGAGGTGCACTGCACCCACCCTAGCACTCAGCAATATTAGGCCACAAGGGAATGGACTGCAACCGTGCAACCCCAAGGGCTGGTCTACACATCGTCCCACATCTTCTGCTGCCCGTGTCTTCCGATATCCATTTCTCAGGTCCAGCTACTCATCTGCATTCCTGGGAGGATGTTTGGGGATGAGTGGAAGACCCAGGGCAGAAGCTGGGTCTTTCCAGAGAAATCTTCCCTGAGAAGGCACTGTTTCTATTTTCATGTCCACCCAGCAGACGGTTCTGGAAGGAAGAAATGGCACTGGCCACAGGCAAAGTCAAGGAAAACTGTGAGCGTGGCCTTGGGTGCTTGGTCCCTGGAGTTGGAGCTCAGATGCCTAAGCCCAGGCTGTGCTCCAAAGCTTGAGACACAGTTGTCAAGGGCCTCAGCTCTTTCTGGCCCTGCTCTGCCTTCCATTTCTTTCTCTTTTCACCACACACCCACTGAGCCTGAGCAGTCTCCCTACAAGGGTTCTGTGTGTCCCCCTGCCGGCCAGGTTTCTATGCAGAGCTGTGTTCATCCTTTGATTCCCTTTGGTTTCCCTGGTCTTAGGTTCCCAGCAGCCCTTCTGGGGCTGCTGATGTGGGTGGCCAGCTTGGGCCTGGTACCCACACATGGCACAGTCTGGAGCACAGGATGACAGAATTGGGCTCCTTTCTGTCTTGTGATTTAGTCCAAGGGAGGTCATGAATGGCTCCTTGGATCTTCAGCTCCTTGTAAGAAAGTGAGCACAATTCCACAGTAGTAGGGTGGCTTCAGGGTAGAGGGAAGACTTTGCCATGTTAGTATTTATAAGGGCATTTCACTAAGTGTTAAATAACTATTGTAACTGCATGACCTGCAGCTTACTTGATTATTTAATTCAGCCTGTTGAGGAATTAATTGCTACTTAATCAGCGCTGTCGTGGGGAGGACAGGCGTAATCACAGAGGCTCTGTCTGGTAATGACATGCTACCATCCTTCCTGTCAGTCGCAGTGGTCTGACAGCTGGAGTCCATGTTCCCATGAACTTCTTGGATCTTCCAAACCCAGCAGGATGAGGCTGTGTGCTTGCAGGCACCTGTAGGAATGATAGGGGCATGGCTAGTCCTGGATTTCTCCTCACCCCAATGGGGTCTGTAGATGTAAGGACAGGAAGCACCCCGCAGTGAATGCTGCCGTGCAAGCCTGCAGTGGGGATGTCCCATGAATAAGGAAACAGCTACAATTTCATATCCCAGTGGGTCAGTACTGCTGGGAAGGGAGGGTTGATGAAAGACACAGAAAACTGCTTTGTTAAAAGGACCGGAGAAAGGATGAGAAGACAAGCCACACACAGAGAGGATGGGGCTGCAAAATGTATGTCTGATAAAATATACAAAGAATTCTTATAGTGCAACAATGAACAGAGAGACAGCAGGGCCAGCAGAAGCAAGCTGAAGGCTGGACAGGCACCTTACCAAGAGGAGGTATGGAAGGCACAGATGCTAACGAAAAGATGTTCAGCATGCTGTCACTAGGCAATCGCCAATGCACACAGTGGTGAGAGACCACCATGTGCCGATGAGCAGGACTCTGGGATGCCTTAGCACTCATGCCGCCGAGGATGGGAGGCGGCAGGGACGTGGTCATTGCTGGTGGAAAAGTGCAATGAGCCCATCACCTGGGAAGAGGATCTGCAAGTTTGTTACAAAACTAAGCATATTCTCACCGTACAATCCAGCCACCATACTCTGCAGTATTTATGCAATGAAGTTAAAAACTTGTGTTCACACAAAAGCCTGCGTCTGGATCTTTCTAGCAGCTTTATTCATTATTGACCAAACTTGGAAGCAGTTTTATTGTCCCTCAGTAGCTGGAGTGGATAGCTAAACGCTCACATATCCAATGGAATATTATTCAGTGTTAAAACTGAATAAGCCATCAAGCTATGAGTCAGAAATGAAACCTAGAGTGGAAGAAGCCAGTCTGAAAAAGTGACTACAACCACATAACATTCAGTAAGGAGCAAAACTATAATGACTAGGAAGACCAGTGACTTTGACAAGTTTCTGAGCATCACCAGTGCTGGGGGCAGTGAGGACAGCCACGGCTATCCTCACTTCACCTGTGCCACGGACCACCGGAACATCCAGTTGGTGTTCAGCGAGTGTGCCCCTCTGCGCCTTCACTCAGTGAAAAAAAAGAGCTGCTTTTAGGAGGGAACTGAGTTTAATTAAAGCCTAACCTAAATCAGTTTTGTAAAATTCAGGGTCGATGGTACAATTTGTGTCTGTTAATGATATATGTTGATTCCTCTTTCTAACAATCTTATTCCCAGACCTTCTTCCCAAACTGCCTTGCCCTTCATGGTCAGACAGCACAGTTTTCCTTTCACCCTTCTTTGCTCATTGTTTCACTGCCTTCCTTCCCATCTCCTGTGTCCTCCCTATTTCCCTTTTCCTTTTCAAGAGTTTCTTCCTAATCCACAGTATCTGTTGTAAATTTGTTCTTTTATATACATATTCAGTTTCTCATTCCAGAGATAGAATGCTATATTTGCATATGTGTGTCTAATTTATATCACCAATCATTATGGTCTCAATTTGATATACCAATAAACGTTTCAATTTTACCTTTCAAAAAAAAAAAAAAAAAAAAAGACCAGTGACTTCTGGGAGTTAAAGAAAGGAGAGACGAACAGACAGAGCACAGAAGATTCTCAGGCCAATGGAAATACTGTTACTGTCATGGTGGATGTGCATCATTACACATTTACCAAACCCATTTACCAAGCCCATGTGAGCTCTCATGTTAACTCTAGGTGTTGAGTGATGCCTCAGTCAGCTTTCTTGTCCCTGAGACACAATATCCAACACTGTCAAGTTAAAGGAGGACAATGTTAATTGGCTTGTGGTTTCAGAGGCTTCCGTCTATGGTAAACTGGCAGCAAAGTGGAAACCATCTAGTGGAAGGGTGTAGGGGAGCAGATATGCTTATTTCGTTGTGATCAGAAAGCAGGGCAGGAGCAAAATACAAAAGAGAAGGGGGCAGAGGTCATATATAGTACCCAAAGTCAGGACTCCATAACTTACCCAGATAGAAATGTGCCTTATTAATCCTCTGGGCATTTCTTAAGCTAATCAAGTTGACAGTTAACTTTCACAGGTGACAGTCATGTGTTGGTTGGGTTCACCTATAGTAATAAAGCTCTTATCCTGGCAGGAGATGCTGACAAAGCAGAAGACTATACATATGTGGGCCTGGGGTGTATGTGGGAACTTTCTGGAGTTTGTGCATAGTTTTTCTTTGAATCTAAAACTAATTCAAAAAACAGTTATTAACATCAAAAGTATGACAAAAGAATATCAATGGCAGACCAAGATTAGTGGGAAATTGTTGCCTGTAATCATGTAGGTGCATAGTTGTGGCTTTTTACATAGTTAACCAAGACTTTGCATAATTTCATCAGATGAATGTATGTGTAGGCAGACCCTGGACAGGACAGCCAGTGTTCGTCTTCTCGTGGGAGGTGGCTGGAATTATTGTCACTCTGGGAAGGATGGTGTGGGAGCATGGTATGACTTTCAAGTGTCTCTCAGTTCTTACTGGTAAGCAGGATTCTGGAGACAGATTACTGTGACCCTCTGAGCTCTGGGAGGGGAATGCACTCTCCTGTCATTTCAGGGGAGCCCTGTCTCCTGGGAATGCACGGTGTTTCCTGGGATTGGTATGAGGTGCTGATGTCCAACTAGGAGATGCCTAGAATATTCCTAGGACTTTTTTGCTGTACAAGTATTTTAATCTCATTCTATCTAAACCATTTTCAATTAACTCTATTATAATGGCTATCATTTATTCAGTGCCTCACAACTAATAGGGATACAAACCCATTTACTTTCCTGTAAATGAGCAAGTAAGGCTTCATGAGGTCAATGACTTTCCTGAGATCCCATGTTGATGAAGAAAAGAGTAGGGACCCCAGCCCACATCTGACTAACCCTAAACCTGGAATGATTGGCCCTGGCTTCCTGTAGGGTCCCTATCCTGAGCTGACTCAACACAGAGAAATTCTTGTCCAGATACTGGGAATCCTTGCAGCATCCTGGAAGATTTCATTGATCATTTTCAAAATTAAAATCAGATAAATTAAGTTTTAAAAGTTTTCTGTGCACACAAAAGAACAGTTTGAGGACCAGAAGGCCCATGCAAGTATGTAGTAAGGATGACTGGCTCCCTTAGGGAACCTGAAGTTAAGTTGTGAGCTGTGAACGTTGGCCCACCTCCACAGTAACTGGGTATGACAAAGGGGACTTTTAGCCAGTACTGGATTGGCAGTAAGTGAGCATCTTAGATCACTTTTGGAAAGGGGTGCTGTTTTTGATAATTATAACTGGTTTCTTTTGCAGGGCATGCCTGGTTTCCTCTGTACAGGGGCTCCTCACACCTGTGCCCCATCTTACTTGAACACCATCTTCTTAAAGGACCTGTTTTTACTCATAGCGGTCCATACCATGAGGATGGGAGTGGGAATAAAGTTAAATGAGTGACTCCACACTCCCAGCACTGCCATTTCTTCATAGAAGATGCTACAAGTCAGTTTCTCAACTCATCTAACATTGTAAAGCCTAGCTTGGCTCAGGACCTCTCAGGGGACTTGTCAGAATGAAGGAGGCTGGACTCCAGCGACTCACATGTGATGCAGAGATTCCATCACCAAACATCTACTCTCTTTTCTTGGACCTGGAGAACCCAAAGCCTCCTCCAACAGTCCGCTGACTCTCAGTGCCTCCCAGTGCCAGGGCCTGTCCTGTGCGACCGGCTGAGACTTGCTTCCTCTGGCTTCCTCACTTTGATGGCCATGTGGCTTTTATAATCATATAGAATATTCATTTAGATTTTAATTTTTTGTAACTTTTTATTTTTAAAGAATACGAAATAGTGATAGGAGAAAAACAGCATTAGAAATGATACAAGATTTCACTGAACAAAGTAAGAGAAATTCAACAATGGTTGCTGCTTTACATGATGCTATCTTCAGCAGGAATGGACGGCACAATTATCCAAACTATTCTGCATATATAATGAAATATATTTTTCCCTTTTTCGTTTGTCATTTTCCTTATCCCAGTTTTTCCTACCCATTGGATGATTTCTTTTCCTTTCACAGTGCCTGTTGTACCTTTTAGATTTTTGTTACTGTCAGGTTCTTACACTAGTGAGATAATCCGATGTTTATACATGTGCATTTGATTTATTTCACTTACAAATATAGTCTCTAGCTGTATCCACTCATCTACAAAATCCTTGAATTTATCTTTTTATAGCTGAATAATACTCCATTGTGTAAAAATACCATACCTTGTTTACCCCTTCCTAAGTTGATGGGCGTTTGGGTTGTTTCCCAGATTTAACCATAAGAAATTGCACTGCTATGAATGTGGCTGTACATATTTCACTGTGGTATAATGATTTCAGTTCTTTTGGAAAAATACCTACGAGGAAAATAGCTGTCTTGAATGGGACCTCCAATCCTAGCTTTTTGAGGAGTCTCCATGCTAATTTCCATAATGGTTGTACTAGCCTGTACTCCCACCAACAGTGGAAAAGAGCTTCTTTTTCCCCACAGCCCCTCTAGCGTTTGTTATTGGCTGACATCTTGATGATAGCTATTCTTTCTAGAGTGAGACAGTATCTTGGCATTGTTTTAATTTGCATCTCTTGAATGATCAATGTAATATATTTATTTGCCATTTGGATCTCTTCATTTATGAAGTGCATACTCATCTCAGATGCCAATTTTTGGATTGGTTCTTTGAATTTTGGAAGCCTGGTTTTTAGAAATTCTTTATAGGTTCTAAATAGGAGTCCTTTGTCTGATGCACAGTCTGCTATAATTGTCCCTACTTCATGGGTTTTCTGTTTACTCTGTTGGTGATTTTTTTTTTTTTTCATGTGCAGAAACGTTTCAAAAGGTGAGATCTCAATCATCAATTCTTTGAAGTATTTCCCATGCAGTTTGAATTTTGCTCATGAGCTCTTTATATATACCTGCACCCTGAAGTTTTCTACCTACTTTCTCTTCCAAAATATTTAGTCTTTCAGTTTTAATATTTAAATCTTTGATCCATTTTGATTGTAGTTTTGTGTACAGTGATAAGCATCAGTCTATTTTAAGCCTTTGGCATGTGGAAAGCCAGTGTTTCCAGTACCATTTATTTTATTTGTTTATTTTTTTAAGGAAGGAAACTTTATTTAGCTCAGTTAGTGGAGGTTTCAGTCCATACTCAGCTGGCTCCAAGGCAGAGTGGAACATGACAGAAGGGCAACATTTCATGGTGGCAGAAAAGAGCGAAGAGCAAAGGGAGGAGCAGAAGTTGTGGCAACTAGCAATCCTCTCTGCCTTCCATACATTTGTATGCAGATTATCTGCCCCAGAGTGGGTGTAACACTCACAGTCATAATCCCAGCATTGGATCAATAATTAATTACAAAAAAAGGAATTAATTACAAATTCTAGAAGCTGCCCCATGACTACAGGAGGCTTTGGGGTCCAGCACCATTTATTAAAGAGGCTGTCTTTCTCCCAGTGAACATGTTTGGGCCCTTTGTCAAAGATAAGGTGGCTGAGTGTGCTTATAGTTGTGTTTACATCTTCAAATCTGTTTCATTGATCCTCAGGTCTGTTTTTATGCCAGTACCATGATGATGTTTGTCACAGTATCTTTGTAGTATGATTTCTAGTCATGGTTTGTGGGTCTTCCTGCCTTTCTTCTGTCATCCAAGATTACTTTTGCTATTCTAGGTCTCCTCTGATTCCAGATGAATTTTAGGAATGTTTTTTTTTTCTAGATTTGTGGGGTATACTAATGGTATTTTAGTTGGGATTGAATTGAACCTGTATAACAATTTTGGAAATATGGCCATTTTCACAATATTCATTCTTCCCATCCAGGACCAAAAAATGTCTTTCCATTTTATGAAAACTTTTTCAATCCCCTTTTTCAGAGTGCTGTAATTTTTGCTGTATAAATCTTTTACTTTCTTTGTGTGATTGATTCCTAGGCATTTCATTTTGGGGGGTGTTATTGTGAAAGGTGTGGTTTCTTTAATTTCTTTGTGTGTTCATTGCTTGTATATAGAAATACTATTGAATTTTTAGTGTTGACTTTGTATCCTGCTACAATATTGAATTTGGTTATTAAATCTAAGAGTCTCTTAGTGGAGTTTTTGGGGTCTTCTGTGTACAGATGTTATCTGCAAATAATGATATTAATTTCACTTCACCCTTTCCAATCATTTTTCCTTTTATTTCTTTTTCTTTTTTTCTTTTTTTTTTCTTTCTTTTTTTTTTTTTTTTTGGTGGAACCAGGGATTGAACTCAGGCCCTTGGGCTTGCCAGGGAAGTGCTTATTTCACTGAGCTATCTCTCTGGCCCTCTTTTTCTTATCTAATTGCTCTGGTTACTGTTTCCAGAACCATATTGTACAGGAGTGTTGACAGTGGGCTTCCTTGTCTTGTTCCTGATTTTACAGTGAAGGATTTCAATTTTTGTCCATTAAGCATTGTCTCAGTTACTCTTCTCTTGTTGCTGGGACAAAGACCCAACACTCAAAATTAGGGAAGGAAGGACTGGGGATTTGGCTCAGTAGAATAAGCCCTTCCTTGGCAGGTGCAAGGGCTTGAGTTCAATCCCTGGTTCTGCCAAAAGAAAAAAAAAAATAGGGAAGGAAAGGATTATTTAGCTCATAGTTAGTGGAGATTACAGTCCATACTTGGCTGGCTCCAAGGCAGAGTGGCACATGGCAGAGGACAGCAGTTCATGGTGGTGGAATGGAGCTGAGAGCAAAAAGAGTTGCAGCAGCTCAGGCAGGTAGCAAGTCAGTCTCTCCTCCTTACATTGTAATGCAAAGTATCAGCCCCAGGGCATTCACACCTATAATCCCAACATTGGATCGAGAATCAATCACAAACTCCAGAAGCACCCCCATGACTGCATGAGGCTTTGGGAAGACAACTAGACACAAATCATAAAAAGTATAATGTTGGCTGCCGGTTTTTCAGAGATGGGGCTTTTATCAGATTGAGGGAAAGACCATCTGTTCCAATTTTCTGTAGTGCTTTTATCATCAATGTGTGTTGGGCTTTGTCAAAAGCTTTTTCTGCAACTACTGAGATGATCATGTGACTTTTGTCTTTGGCTTTGTTGATGTGATGTATTACCTTTATTGTTTTGCATATATTAAACCATCCTTGCATTCTTGGGTTGAATCCTACTTTGGTCATAACGTATAACATTCTTGATGATTTGCAACATTTTGTTTTCTAGTATTTTATTGAGGAGTTTTGCATCTATATTCATTAGGGAGATTGACTTGCAGTTCTCTATTTTGATTGGATTCTTTTCTGGTTTGGGTTTCAGAGTAATACTTGCCTCCCTGAATGAGTTTAGAAAGTTTCTTTCCTTTCAATTCATTGAAGAGCTTGAGAAGAGTTGGCATTAGGTTCTCCCTAAATTTCTTGTAGAATTCATGTGTGAATCCATCAGGAGCTGGGCTTTTCTTTGTTGGCAGCTGTTTTATTACATTTTCAATTTCATTGGTTGATATTGGGTTATTCGCAATTTTTATTTCTTCTTGATTTAGCTTTGGCAGTTCATATATATCTAGGAATCTGTCCATTTCTTGAGTATTTTTCATTCTGTTAGAGTAAAGATTTTGGAAATAGGTATTGATAATCCTTTGAATTTCTATAGGGTCTGTGATGACTTCACCCCTTTCATTCCTCATTGCATGAATTTGAATTTTTCCTTTCCTTTTTTTAAGATGAAATTTGCTAGGGGGTTATAAATTTATTTATTCTTTCAGAGAACAAATTCTTTGACTCATTAATTCTTTGTATTATTTTCTTAGTCTCCATTGCATTTATTTTTTCTCTGATGTTCATAATTTTCTGTCTTCTTTGGGCTTTGGACTTGATTTTCTCGGATTTTGAGTTATAGCACAAGATTGTTTATTTGGGCTCATTCTGCTTTCCTGATTTGAGAATTTGTTACTATAAATTTCTCTCTTAAGACAGCTTTCATTGCATCCCACAGGTTCCTGTAAGTTGTATCTGTATTTTTGTTAGGTTGCAAATATTGTTTATTATTTTCTTTAATTTCATCTATGACCAATTGATTGTTCAGGAGGGTATTATTTAGTTTCCATGTGTTTATATAGCCTTTGCTGTTTGTTTGGTCAATAATTTCCAGTTTGACTGCACTATGGTCAGATAATATGCATGAGATAATTTCAGTTCATTTGCATTTACTTAAGCATGTTCTGTGTGCTAGCACATGATCTATTTTGGAGAATGTCCCATGTGCACCTGAGAAAAAGGTGTATTCTGATGATGTTGGGTGGAACACTCTGTAAAGGTCTACCAAGTCCATTTCTTCACAATTTCAGTTTAGTTCTGTTATTTCTTTGCTCATTTTTTGGGTGGTTAATCTCTTTGCGTCACTGGGGTGTCAAAGTCCCCTAATAAAATTGTGTTATTGCTCATTAGATTTTCATGTCTGTCAAATTTGTCTTACATTGTTTGGTGCTACTCCGTTGGGTGCATATGTATTTATAATTGTTATCTCTTCCTCTTGCAGTTTTCCTCTAACAAGTATGTAGTGACTTTCTTTGTCTCTTTTATTCACATTTGGTTTGCAGCTGACATTGTCAGCAACCAGAATAGCTACCCCTGCTTTGCTCTGGGTTCCTATTGCATGGAGCATTATTTCCCATCCTTTGAAACTCAGTCTATTTCTTTCTAACATATCTGCCAGTCCTCTTTGCAAGATTGGTTTGGTTGTCATGAATTTCTTCAGTTGTTCTTGGTCCTGGAATTATTTAATCTCCGCATTAAATTTGATAGATATTTTTGAAAGATACATCAATCTGGATTGAAAGTTGTTTCCCTTCGGGACCTCAAATATCTTACTACAAGCTTTTCTAGATTTGATGGTCTGTGTTGGGAAATCTGCCAGGATTCTGCTGGGCTTTCCACTGTAGGGGATCTATTTCTTCTCTCTACAGCTTTTAGTATTTTGTTGTTTTGCTCAATCTCTGGGATCTTATTATTATGTGTCTGGGTTTTGATTTATTGTGATTATGGCTAGCTGGAGTTCTATATGCTTCAGTTAATTGTATATCAGATTCTTTTTCCATGCTTGGGAAATTTTGTGCTACTTCTTCTGCAAACACTGTTTTATGTCTTTGAAAACTCTGGCAGGAAGGCTGGAGGAGCAGGGGCTAATCTATCAGGTCTCTCTGGCAGTCTTCAGGGCAAGCAGGGGTGGCAGGACTGAGCAAACTCCAGTGGAAGGCTGAGGGACAGGGCTGTCCTCTAGATTTTTGGGACAGGATTCCTGACCCTTCCCTGTCTTCTGCTAATTTTCTTGTGGTGCTATGAGCAGAGCATCATGCGAACTCAGGTTTGGGTTGTGGGTGCCATGCTGGTGCACACGAACAACACCAGGTCCTCTACATTTGCTCATTCAAAGCCCTTCTGTGACAATGCCCTTTGGAAATGGACTTATGTGTGCACAATGGACTTACATGTGTACAACAGGGGGAGTGGCAAGGTATGTGTCCAACAGAGTGTCACCCCCAGTGGTGTAGCCCAATTCAATGTCAATCTTTTTTTTTTTTTTTTTTTTTTTTTTGGAAGGGTCTACAGGGTGTTCAGCGTGTCACTACTAGATCAGATTTATAGTGATCCCCCTGTTTACAGATTCCCAAGAGCTGGGAGTACAGGTGCATACCACCATGCCCAGTCTCAATTGCCATCTCAGTGTGCCCTGGGGGCAGGGCTGGCAGGGCAGCCCCAGAGATAGAACCCTGAGCCCCTGAGGCTGCTTGCAAGAGCTTTCATCCACTGAGCTCTTTGGCCAGCCCAAGGTCACTCTTAAACCAGGAAGTGAGAGGTCCTCGTCCAGGCCTCCCCTAGCTACCTGTAAGAGCTATGTCTATTTTGTGTTTCCGCACTGAAGAGTATTTTAGTGACCCATTGTTCACAAGGTGGGCTGGTACTAACTGCTTTAGCTCATGGGAGCTTCAGGGAAATATATAAAATACTCAGTGCTTGTTTTCTTATTTTAAAGTTAAGCAAAACATATGAAGTTCTATTAGCATGTGACATTGAAGCACAGAGATTACACTTGTATATAAACTTGATAATCAAACCTTAACACCCTGTCTCATCGCTGTACCCCTTTCACCCTTGCGATGCTAAGAAGCAGGAGATAACTGCTCCTTTTCACACGGAATTCATTTTTTATATACTGTTGTTTTTCATTTTGTCTCAGATCATATTCCAGAATATGGAGAAGGAAATTCCTTCTGTGTGAGAGCCATAATTAATACAGAATGTTTTGACTTGATGTGGGAATTTCTTCTAGTCAAATCATACACTTAAAGGTTTAATTCACTTATTTTTCTCGCTGTTGGCCATCTGGCATCTGAATGCCACTTCTTATTTGGATGTAGGAAAACAAACCAAAAACCAAAAAGCAGCAAAGCCTCTTTCTTTAATAGCAAAATCAGCAATGGATTCATTTCTCGCTTCTAATTCTGATTGGACTCCTGATATTTCTACCACCTGACATGTTTTACTGTCATTCTTGTCTTCAGAACAGGGGTTTTGCTGTCTCTGTACCAGGGATGCCTTACATCTTGTGACGTCTGAATTGCAGAATTCATGAGATTGGTACAGATTTTCATCAAAGTAAGTCAGAAGAGTACTGCGATGATTTTGAGCAGGTGCAGAATTTGTGGTATTGGTTAAATGCAATTTAATTTCAAGATGTGAAGACCGCCATTTTCTGGAAAGTTCAGGAGCAGATCAGATGTTTGCTGCAGTGGGGAGTGCAGGAGGCATAAATTAGCAAGGGAGGTCTGTAGACAGGATCATTCTGAATGCACAATAATCTGTATTTCAGCATTTATAGTTGCCTCCCAAATGAGGAGCAATTTCAATTCTGCCATCCCTGCAAGAAAGGCTGACGTGTTTTGGCATCTTCATTTAGAATGGTGTGTGCTGTCTTCAACAGGATTTTTTTTACACTGTATTTGTTGATCTATCATAATGAGAATCTATAATGCAAAGTTAATCTTGGGTTCTGTAGCTAGGCACAGGCACAGGGTGTACTGAAATCGAGAATATATTTTCTTGGCACCAGGCCTGGATTATGATTTCCATAATGGCCTGCAGCTTCTGCAAAATGCTTCCTATTTATTGAGAATACACGTTAAATTGTTAACAGAGTGTTTATTTGCATTTCTTAAATTATTATTTTATGGGAAGAAATGAAATGCAGATTGGGGTTGCAAAAGCTTTTATACTAAGCATCAGTTTAGAACCACTGGTGGCTGCAGAGTATGAAACAGTGGATGGCCTGGATTGCATCCAATTTCCCAGGCCCAGAAAAATCCCTCAGTGCTGTGACCTTTGGGCCGGGACACTAGACCATGACTCTGCTCACAGGTGGTGGCCGTGTTCTATCATGAATGTGCAGTGTGACTCTGGGTAAGAGCCTGCAGAGGGGCGTGTGCACATGTGTGTGAGCTCAGGGTGTGCAGAGCTGTGATGCCTGTGTAATTGGACTCCGCAGTTTCTATGGGACCCTTGAGATGCTCCTGGTCCCTCTCTGGGCATGAGCTGCTTTTGTGGCTGTCACTAACCTGAACCCTAAGGTCTAAACCCAAGCCACATATGTGTGCACTGATGGCTGGGGACGGTTTGCCTCCCAAGAGGGAGGCAGGATTCCTACATCAGCCTAGAAGCACATAGAGGCTTGATGCTGCAGCTAAGCTGGTTAAATTCCTCCATGCCAGTGAACCATCTAAGATCCTTGACACTGAATGAGACTATGAATGAGTCTCCTGTGGTTGGCACAAAGTCAGGGGCTTGAGATAATAGTGAGTGTCCTTCAGTGATGGAGGCCAGAAGTCAGAAATCAAGGAGTTGGCTGAGGAGATAACTCAGCGGGCTAAGCACCTGCCTGGCAAGTACAACATCCCAAGTTTGATCCCTAGTACCACATGCTATGTAGGCCATCCCTGAAACTGGTGGTACACGTCTGTAATCCCAGAGCTGGGGAGGCTGAGACAGGAGGATCGCTATGAGCATGAGCGGCATAGTGAGACCCTGTACCAAATAAATAAATAAGAAATCAAGGAATGGACAGGCTCCGTGTTACCTCCGAAGTCTCTAGTGAGGCTAGCAAAGGATCCTTCCTCACCTCTTCAAGCTTGGAGCAGTTGTTGGCTATCACGACAATCCTTGGCTTTCCCACGGCAGAGCAGCTCATCTCTGGCTGCAACTTAACAAAGTGCTCTCTCTCTCTGCAACTATGTCCAGATTTTCTTCTTTTCAGGGTTAAAGTCTTTGCATGAGGCCTGCCCCAGTCCAGTCTCAGCACATCTGAACTTGATCATAAAATGACCTTGTCATCTCAAAATAGACATACTGTCACTCTGCCCTTCTACCCCTGCTGCCTGCTGAAATTTTAGCTGTCCAAGAACTATAAAATGTGTGCAGTTAATTTTGTCCATTGTCATTGAAATGTCAGATAGACAAAGCTCTTATCTGTAAACAGGGTCAAATTCACTTTTCAGGATGACCTGAATTTGGTTGTGGGGAGGACTGTTCACTTCAGGGAAGCTGAGGTGGCCCGCCTGGAATGCATGTGTGTCACTGCAGAGCTGAAGCACTTAATACCTGGTGCCAGACACTCAGTGCCCTCTTGTGCTGTTGGGCCCACCGTGTGGTTGCAGTTTGGGTTGGCAGTGACATGCTGGTGGAGCCTCACTACATCAGGATGCCTGGGCTTCTGTGCAGACAGGAATGCCAGATGGAGGCCTGGACTTGCAGTGGACACTGTGAGATGGAGTGGGAAGCAAACTGGCTATGCTACGTGTCCCTGCTGGAGGAGCAGCTCCAAGTGGATGAGCTGGGAAGCCATAAGGAGCAGTCTTTCCTTCCAACTTGCCTTCAAGCACCCATGTCCTCTCCTCTTCCAGCTCTGGATTGAGCACAAAGTACAAGTTCTGTCTTGCAAGGGATGCACGGTGCAGTCCAGAACTGTCAGTGATGGTGGCTTGGTGTTGTAGGTATGGTTTGCAAAGGAAACAATTTAATATAGGACACATAATTTGTAGGATTATTTTGTAGCAGTCACCCAAAGAGTCTAGTACAAAAGAATAAGGAAATCTCTCCACACACTAAAGACCAAAGAATCTAGTTGGTGGCCTGGATCTCATGAGAATGTCCTGCATGAGTCCAGTTGAAGATCTAGAGCCCACAATGATGCCCTCCATGAGTCCAACCAGAGTCCTAGAGCCCACAACAATGTCTCATGCAAGTCTCTTTCTAGGATCTTCCCATAGGTCTGTGCCAGTGGGCTGAGGGATCTGCACTGGAGCCAGGAAGCGACACTCAAAGTAAGAACCAGAGCTTCCCCAAAAAGTGCCACAGCCAACCTCAGTGGCAAAAAGGTTCCTAGCCCCTCTGACAATGAGAACAGCTGAGTTCTTATCAAGAAAGCCAGTACGATCACTTCTCAAGGAGATTGAACAGCACTCCAACTTCCTTTACCAAGCCAGGAAAAAATGCTCAAAATAAGGACCAGAGCTCTCCCAAAGTGAACTGCAGCCATTCTTGGGGACAAGGTCCCAAGCTCCTCTAAGGATGAGATCAGCAGAGTGCATACGAAGAAAGCCAGCATGATGAACTTCTCCAGAAGAACCAACAGCCCTCTTCTTCCTCTTCAGTTCTGTGGTTTATGTTTTCAGAAACAATCCTCAGGTGGACCCTTCACACCCATCACCATGCTGATTCAGTTCATCTGGTTGATAGAAGTTGACCTCCAGTTGTCAATCTACCACACTGGATAAATACAGGTAATGTTGGGGCTCCTGGTATGTCCACATGACAAGCTGACTGAGGTCATGTCTTCAAGGACAACCATAATAATGACACTATTTCCAGATCAGTAATTTAAACTGACTTATTTTTCTTCCAGATGGTTTTAAATGTGAGTGGAGGGAAATGATGATATCCATGAGTTTTTTCAAATATTAAGAGATATTGTAGCTATAGAGCAGAATATCTGACATAGGGAAACACAGTAGTAAGTAGCTTTAAAGTATAAAATAATACTCGTAAATTATAATAGTTTGTATTTACATAGAGCTCACTAAGTTGAAGGAATTGTCCCAAACACATTATGTCTGTGTCTGTCTCTCTTGCTTTTTCATTTCTCTATCTCTCTTCTACTGATCCACAGAACTATCTAAGCTATGCTCTTTCATTTATTCTCCCTTCTGAATCACTTCCTGTATCTTTCTTTGGGTTTTACAGATAAGAAAGCCAAATCACACAGAAATAAAGAATCCCTCCTGTAATTAATGTTTTCACAGTCTTTACACTTTGACTGTAAATTAAATATGAAAACATCTGATTTTTGCAATAAAATGCTGAAGTATATTTGCTACAGTAATAATTCTAATTGAGTGGCTGGATAAAATACAAGAAGCATCTACATCACAGAGAGAAGGATAAATGATGAAATGAAGGCCGAGTCATCTTTCCCAGATGGAGATTAAAAAGTTCTCCCTCCATTCATTTTCTGAACTCTAGTTTCACCTACTGCATGTAGAGCTTACTTTATGTATGGTGTGAGGTAGGGATCTGGTTTGATTTTTCTCACAGTTGACCCAATTTTGCCAATAATTTGTATTGAATGAAGTTTCTCTATGATTTATGGGGTAATAATTGTCATTTGGGGTGATTATAAATTCCTTTATATTTAAGAGCTTGTCTCTTTTCTTTCACTGCCTTTTTCCCGTGCTTATTAACTTATTTTTAAATTTGTAAGTATCTATTAAAAGCTGTAATGATAGCACAAGATAATTTCATAATGTTTTATAAGTTTTGAACTTGTGATAGATATTGTGGCACCTTGATTCACTAATGTAATTCTTTTCACGATTCTAGTTGCAAGATGAATTGGATGAGAACTGAATCAGATTTCCCCATAAGGTCAGCATTAAACCTCAACACTTAATTTCATTTGGTTCCCATCCTCGTTGAGCTGGAGATGAACTACATAATTATTTGATTCACTCTGTATCCTATCACCTTCTTAAACACCCTTATTAGTTCAAATAGGTTGCTAATTGTGTTGCATTTTCTAGGTGAATGTTCACAGATTCTTGAAATAATAGCTGTTTTTATTCCTTTCCTAACAATAGAGGTAATCACAGGATTGTCTCCTGATCCCAAAGGGAATGTCTTTTCTTCTTGTCTTTGTTCAATTTTTTAAATTTGATGAACTTCCACATATACTTATAATTTTCTGTATGAATTGGGGTACTTGTATGACTTTTGTCTTTTAACAATCTTGTAATAAATTAATAGGTTTTTAAAGTAGTAAACCACCCTTGCATTGTTAGGATGAATTCTTCCTGCTCATGATATTTTTTTATTATTAATATGCTGTTGAATTTGCTAACTATTATTTCATTAGGGACATTTATGTTG
>NW_004524584.1:22820448-22843443 GCF_000260255.1 Octodon degus | reverse complement strand
GCTATTTTTTCTACCAAGAGAGGCCAAACTTATTTAATGTTAATGAATTTTAAATTTTTATTAGTTATATAGTACTTAGCATTAATTTGGTCTCTTATGTGTTTCTTCTTAACTACATTTTCAGGCTCCTTTCTATATAATTAGATTTTCAAGTTGATTATTGAATACTTACTCGTAATATTTTTGCTTGTAATCTATACAGTATCAAATTACATTTGCTTTTTGTTCCATTTTATGTTGATATATCTTTATATCTGTCATGGACTATCTTCTGAAATTTCACCTTCTGATTTTATTTGTCCTTTGTGTGATGTGCTTGTTGTCCTGGTTACTTTTCTGTCATTGCTGAGACAAAATACCTGATGCTCAAAGTTAAGAAAGGAAAGATTTATTTAGCTCATAGTTTGTGGAGGTTTCAGTTCGTATTCTGCTGGCTCCAAGGCAGAGTGGCACATGGCAGAAGGCAGTAGTTCATGGAGGCAGAAAATAGCAAAATCAGCAAGAGCAAAAGGGAGGAGCATCAGCAGAAAGCAAGCTTCTTTCCCTTCCTTATGTTGCATTTAGGCCATCTGCCCCAGGGCAGGTTAGCACTCACACCCATAATTCCAGCACTGGATCATGAACCAATCATAACCTCTAGAAGCCCACCCTTGACTGCATGAGGTTTGGGAGGGACATCTAGACAGAAACCATAACACTTCTCTATGATACTGTTTTTTGGTTTTTAAAGAATACAGGAAGTTAGTGGAGTGCTCTAGGCTGTCTGTGGGGTCCTTGGCCTGCTTCTGCTGGGGCCTCTTCTTCACAGGTAAAGAGATGGCGCTTGTTAAGAGTAGATGGTTGCTGCAACAGAATACTGTTTTGAAGCACTGGAAGAAGAATTGGTTTGACCTATGATCAGATGGTCACTTGATTTATGATGATCGGACACAACAGAGCGTTGAGGATAAAGTCCATATGCCAGTGGACTGCATCAATATCTGTACAGGGCACGAGTGTTGGGTCATTCAGCCTTCAGATGGGAAGCCAAGAGATTGTCCACATCAGATTGTTTGCTGAGATGGGAAGACTATCAGTCTTTGTGCAAAAGCACAGATGATTGTTTGGCTTGGAAATTACGTTTCAGGATTCCAGAACAAATGCAGCTTGTGTAGGCTCTGCTATCCTGTCAGGAGACACTGCCATGGCTTCCTC
Source organism: Octodon degus (assembly GCF_000260255.1). Lineage (NCBI taxonomy): Eukaryota > Metazoa > Chordata > Mammalia > Rodentia > Octodontidae > Octodon > Octodon degus. Next base: position 22,842,249 of record NW_004524584.1, on the reverse strand, counting down.
GCCCCTGCCTTACGTGGCCTATGCTGCGCCGACCTCCGAGCAGGCGTATGGTGCATACCTGACAGGAACTCAGTCCTTATAGTGGTGCATACCCGACAGGAACTCAGACTGTCTATGCTGCGAATGGCCAGGCTTATGAGGTGCCTTGCCAGCACCTGTGCTCAGGACTCTAGGGAGAGCAGCCTGCCAACCAAGTTATCATTCGTGACTGCTGTTGCGACAATGACAGTGACCTGGCCCTGGGCATGCTGGCTAGAGCAGCAACAAGCATGGCCCTAGGGTCTCTGTTCTGGGTCTTTTAGAATCTTTGAGATCTTCTATATACGTAACATCTGATAACCCTGCGTGCCACAGTAATATGACTTTCAGGGCATTTCTGTTTATGACAAAAATTTTTTTAATGATAGTTTTAATAGTCCCTTTGGAAATAGTGACTTGGTAATTATAACTGATCTGTGCAAGTACCACAGAGTGGGGCTTAAACTGTGTTGTTTAGCTGTAACATAGATTCTAGGGGCACAAGCTAATTCCCAGAGTTTGTGGAGAGACATTTTCTTCTCAGGTGTAGTGCTTAAGGAATAATTTATTATTACTCAAATAACGTAGTGATGAATGAGTGAGTGATTGTGGTAAGACAGATGGCAGCTTCTTTTGGTTTAACCTCAAACCTTGAAACCTTAAATGAGAACTGCCCGCTGCTGCCTCGAGCAGTGGGCTGGGGAGCTGTGGTGGCCTCCTGAGGTAATGGAACTCCTGGGAGCCCCATGGCCCGACTCTGCTCTGTGGCGGGGAGCACCGCCCTCCCATCCTTTAAGTGTAAAATGATGTCTCTAAAACCTGCTCAATTCTAGAGCTATCACTGCTTGGGTTGTACTTGTTTTTCATAGTGGTATTTGGAAATCATCTCAAATGGTATATGAAGGTTGATTTGCACTATAGAGAGATGTATTTTTAATGTTTGATTTAGGACTATTACTGGCTAAATCTAAATATAGACTATTTTTCTACTTGTTGAGAAGGTAATATTAAAAGAATGATGGAAAACAGAGGGAGCCATGGCTGGCCTCAGGCCTTGGGACTGTGTTGTGCAGCGAACACTGTTTCCTGCCCACTGTGGGTCTGGCCTGACAGGTGGTGCCTGTGACTGCTCACCAATTGCTGGGCTAGACTAGGACTGGGCTGGCTTGGCTTATAGACCAGAGGTGGGGCCTAGAAGCTGAAGATGCCACTCAGCCTTCCTGGGACCTCAGTCTTGTTTTTGTTCCTGACCCACACATTATACAGAAGCTTAAAACATTTAACATTGGGCCCCCGGATGTGTGAAGCTCTGGAAAACCCAGACTCACATTTCTGACAGATATTCATATTTCCCATATAAAATAGGTATTTCAAATATTTCTGTTATTTTGTGATTTAAAGCTGCTTATTGGCTAGTTTCTGGCTTGCAGGTTTGAAAGAGGGTATTTTCCCCAAGGCTGATCGTCACCATTAGGGTCCCCTCCCCATGGTTCCACTTTCCCTGAAGCACGCTCTTCGAAGCACAGACTCTGTTGTGACTGCGCTGGGCTGCACACACGCTCTGCTGCTGCAGCGCTGTGCTGGCTCCATGACTTGCTGACTCTGAACCCCGATGCTAAGTAGAGAAGGGAGTTCCCACACTCTGCGCTTCCAGCCACTGCTAGGGGACTACTTGATGTGTGAATGTCCTTTTGTAGCTGAAAAGTGGACATGTGGGTGAATGTGAAATGTGGCAATGGGTTGTCGAAGGTTTAAAGTATTGCTTCAAATTGTAATGTCGATTTTATATCGTATGTCAGAAGAATGGCTTCTGTTCATCTTGTTACGTGTATATACCAGCTCCCCAAGATGAATGTAATCATGTATAACAAACATGTACTAATAAAAATTTTAATGAAGAAAAGAAGAATACAAAACAATGATACAAAAAAAAAACAACATGAGAAATGATACAAAATTTCACTAAACAAAGTAATAGGAATTCAACTTTGGTTGCTGTATTACAAGATGCTATCTTTTTTTTTTTTTTTTTTAATGAAATGCTATCATCAAATTAGTTGCTCAGGCTACCAGATATAAACGTGCAAGATTCATTTAAAGACAAAACAAAACAGTAGCAAAAATGTTGTAAGAATTTTTTTTAAAAGTATGAAAAGAAAAAAGTTTAAGCATTAACTGCTCTTTTCAAAAGACCAGAGAAATAATACAATTATCCCAAGTATTCTGCATATATACTGAAATATATTATTTCTCTTCCTTCATTTGTGATTTCTCTCATCCCAGTTTTTCCTTCCCATTGAACAAATTCTTCCCTTTTCACAATATCTATTGCAACTTTCACATTTTCATTACTCTTTCAGGTTCTCACACTAACAAGATAATGTGACGTGGATCTGATTTATTTCACTTACCAATATAGTCTCTAGCGGCATTCATTTATCACAAAAGTTACAAATTTATCTTTTTATAGCTGAATAATACTCCATTGTGTAAAAATACTATGTCTTTTTCCATTCATTCCTAAGTTGATGGGCATTTGGACTGCTTCCAAGATTTAGCTAGGACAAATTGCGCTGCTCAAAACACGGGTGCACATATAACACTGTGGTGTGATGATTTCAGTTCTTTTGGGAAAATACCTGGAAAGGAAATAGCTGGCTTGAATGGGACCTCCAATCCTAGCTTTTTGAGGAATCTCCATCCTGATTATCAACTTGTACTCCCATCAACAGTGAAGATGGGTTCCTTTTTCCCCACAGCCTCTCCAGCATTTGTTATTGGTTGACTTCGTGATGTTAGCCATCCTTTTTGGCATAAGATGGTATCTCAGTGTTGTTTTAACTTGCATCTCTTGAACAACCAATGATGTTGCACATTTTTTCATGTATTTATTTGCCATTTATATGATTTCCTTTGTAAAGTGGATATTCCATTTTTGGATATGGACTTTGAATTTTGGAGGCCTGATTTTTAAAAAAAATTCTTTGCATGTTTTAGGTAGGAGTTATTTGTCTGAAGGACAGTCCACTACAATTTTTTTTTCCCAATTCATGGGTTTTCTTTTTACTGTATTGGTGCTGGCCACTTTCACAATGTTGGTTCTTCCTATCAGGAACAAGGAAAATCTTTCCATTTTCTGAAATCCTCTTTGATCTCGTTTTTCAGAGTACTATGATTTATGCTCTATAAGTCATTTAGTTCTCTTATGAGATCAGTTCCTAAGTATTCCATTTTGGGGGATGTCACTGTGAAAGGCAACCACCCATAATTTCTCTCTCAGTGCATTTGTTCTTTGTGTACAGAAATGCTTTTAATTGTTGAGTGTTGACTTTGTGATACTGCTGTTCTAATCTACATTTTCTAACCTTGAAGTGTGTTTGCATTTTGCTAGTTTTCCTTTTCTGTCTCCTTATGTTCACATGAATATTGCTTCCTGTTGACAGCCAGTGGAGTTGCATAGTCCCAAGAGTTTCAGAAGTGCCAAGGAAGGATCAAAGATCGCCCTGTGAGGTCCTACTTCACTTCCTGCCCACACAATTTCAAGCTAATGTCTCTGGCCCTCTGCTCTAAACTTCCTCAGGTGGAAACAGAAATCAAGGTGGCAGCTCCCTCAGGGGATTATCACGGGGTTTAAAGAGATTAACTGACCTCTAAACTAGGACCTGTGTCTCAACATTACGATGCACATGTGAGCAAGCAATGGTGGCCGTGAAGACCATGGTTATGAGGTTTGGTCTGTGCAGTGGGCTGAAGGCTTGGCATCCAGCTGAAGGTGCTCGTGGGAGGTGGTAGACACTTTAGGATGTGGGCCTGCTAGGAGGAGGTTGGGTGCTGGGGTTGTGCCTTTGGAGGACAGCTTGTGTCCCCAGCCCCTTTTCCTCCACTCTTGTTTTTCTGTGCTTTGAGGGTCACCTCATCACAGGCCCACAACAATGGAGCCAGCTACATGTGAACTGTAACCTCTGAAAGCATGCGCTAAAGCAAATCTTTCCACTTCCAAGTTATTTCCTTGTTTTGTCCCGGAAGCAGAATGTTGACTGATGATCTCAGCTGAATCTTCAAGCATACTCTCAGACCTCCCTGGGCACTCATGGTTTCTGTGTTCACCTCTGCCCTGGGATGACAACTTGGCTTTATTTTTCAGCTCTTGTATCTGAGGGGCTGTGGACAGGTGTCGTAAGTGCGTAGGAGACAGAATGGCATGTGAAGTACCCAGTTCAGGTCACTAAGTGTGCGTGTAGCCCTCCACCTCTTTGCCAGAAGGCAGGAAAAGAGGAGGCCCTAGAGGGTGTAGAAGGGGTGATGAAGGAGCCCATGTGCCTGTGTGACACTCTCCACTCCATCCGTGTAGTTGTGGATGGAGCCACTGCTCACTATCAACTCAAGTGGAGAGATTATGAAGTCTTGTGGATGTCTTGTGGAGTGTGCTCCAAAGAGATCTTGAAAAGGAAAATTCAGAGTCTGATGTACTTTCCACTTGCCTCCATTACACGCAAGGGGCCGACACAGTGGGCTTTGGGATGTCTGCCCAGCATGTGGCCAATTACCTTCCACCATCAAAGATTTGCTGAAATTCTGCCTTCTCTGTTCAGCCACTCCGAAGGGCCTGCTGAATATTCCACCCAGCTCTCTGTTAAGCCCTTCCACGTGATCACTTTTTCTGCTCCACTTTACCTTCCTCATATGTCATGCAAGCTCCTTGCACATTGTATCTGGGAAGTCGCAAGCTGCACAAGGTGAGGGCATTTATCTGTCCACCCGAACACTTCGAACTGCTTGCTGGCTGCTGTGCATGTAGGAACTGCTTCATAATTAACCACCAGTGAACATGTGGCTTCATTGTCCACACAGAGTTCGCAGTGCTCAGCCTCCCGCAGGCTCTCTAAACCCAGCCAAAGAGCAGGTTAACATTTTGATGAAAACAGATTGAATTATGCTTTTTGACTGTGGCTTTTTACTTTCTTTACTTCTAAAGAGATTTGTGGAGACTCAGATGTAAAGCTGTCTGGTTTGAACTGAACGCAGTATTTGTTATAAACTTCTGATTTACGGAATAGAGCAGGTGCACAGTGTCATAAGTTGCAAAAAGAAAAACAATTTCATGTACTCAAATGCATTTATGTTTTTATTTTTGTATTTCAGGGAAGGGTCTACAGGGTGTTCAGAGTCTCACAACTAGATCGGACTCCTAGTGATCCGCCTGCTTACAGCCTCCCAAGAGCTGGGATTCCAGGTGTGCACCACCACGCCCAGTCTCAATTGCTGTCTCAGCATGCCCTGGGGGCGGGGCTGGCGTGGCAGGCCCAGGGATTGAACCCCCAGCCCCTGTGCCTGTTTGCAGGTGCTTTAATCCGCTGAGCTATTTGGCCGGCCCCTTAAATGCATTTATTGACACGTGTTTCTCAGTGTAGTTTAAAATTCCTGCGAATTGCAAAAATCTTCAGGCTTTTAGCTGCTAAAAGCCTTTAGGTGATGGTCTGACCTTATTATTCAGCTATTCACTTAGGGATTTAGCTTTGAATGCCTGTTTGGTGCCAAGTGTTCTGCCCAGAGGCAGGAGAGCATTCCTGCAGCGTACGGGCGCCTTCACGTGTGCGGACAGGGGATTCTGCCAACAATGCACTTGCCTATTTTCATGAACTTAGTATCACATGATTTCAGATGTAATCAAGAGCCCCAAGGGGACAAAGGACTGCATAAAATTCTGGAAGGCATCAAAGACATGATTCAGTAAAAAATAAGATCACCTAGCGTGGGAGCCGCACTAGCACTGCCACGTGTTGTGGCTAGAGTGAGTGTGGTGGGTTCCCGAGCCTCCCTCCCTCAGGTGGCCACCAGGGTAGGACAGGTTTTCTGCTCCATAGAGGAAGTCTGATTTCTGCGAAGCACAGTTTCAAATATTCATTATATGGCATTCTAATCCTACAACAAGACTTAATAACATTTCACGCAAATGTGCAAGCTACGAGAGCGTTGTTGATACACTTAGTATATATATACACGAATGAGAGCTTAAGTATAAAAATGACTTTCATAAAGCAGCTCCTTATGAATGCGAACTATCCATGACCTCAGAATCCCCCGGTTCACTGTTGAACACAGCTGTTCTTCAGAGTGTTCTGGAGGTCATGGTTGTGCAGCATACAGCTGCACTTTGCTTCACCTCATACGGAAAAGTAACTTTTGTCGCGGTTTTTATTTCTTAGTGGTGAAATAGGAATATTTTCCTTCACCTGTGGGACATTTTCAAACTAAAGGTGTTCTTCTGAGCACTCTGGTTGTGCAAATTTTGGCTGAGATTTGATACAGTAGGAGTCAGCTCCTGCCCTGGGTGCAGGACACAGGCTCTGGGATTCCAGAACTCCTGATGGCTTCCTGTCTCCACCATGGCCTGGATGCTCCCAACAGCCACTGGTCCCAGGCTCCGCCTCAGGCAAGGGAGAAGACGTCCTTGGGACCACTAGGGTGGATTAGTGGCCAGTATCAGAAGAAGCCAACCAAAACCTGAGCAGCGTGGGCTTGCTGGATTCTGAGGGCCTTGATGGAAAGGGAACAGAATGATGAATGGCAGGATCTTAGGTTCTCTAAGGCTCAGAGTTGGAATTAAGCAAATTTAGGAGATAATTTGAAAACATGTCTCTGAAAGCTTTTTATTTTGTGCATTGAGATGAATACCTATTGATGTTGAATTATGCCATCTCCCAGGCGTGCTGAGAGTGAGGGCTAAGGAAGTATGAGACTTTCAGCAGAAAAGTCCTGAAACTACCTTTTACATCAGGACAATCTGTAGGCCTCATTGCTATCTGAATGGCATATGTCAGATACAAAGTATGGAGAACTATCAGCTTTTGGATTTTTCTCCTCTATGTTGAGCCCCAAAGGACAAACTTGAAATGCAATCACTCATCTTGACTGGCAAATGATCAGTAAAACATTAGAAAACCAGAAATATCCCTCATTTTTTCATAACAGTCATCCAGAGGCAGGGTGAGGAGAAGTCCCCTGTGCTTCATTGATGATAAGGACAGCACCAGAGATTCAACAATCTGCATTTTGGTAGGAGAACATTTCTACCCAAGCTGCTTCACAGGAAGTAGCTTCTCTACTATGATAGACAGGATGCTGCTCATACAAGAACCGCTAAGGAAAGCCAATTCAGTGGTTAGATTCAGTGCATTGAGGGTTTAGTCACTGGGCTGTGGACATGCACGTGCATGAGAGAAGATCTTGACTTCTCATTCACCGTGGGGGTGTGCTTCCCAGTGAGAAAGATGGAGGAGGAAGCGCCCTGGTGTTTCTCAGGGCCTACGACGCGGGCTCCGTGAACGTGGGCAGCTCATACGTTAGAAAGAAGTATCACTTGGTGGATGTGGTAGTTTACAGACGTTCTTCCTTTTTCTTTTCCTTTTTTGCAGGCAGTGAGCACAAGCACATTTGGGCATTATTAAAATTAACATGAAAATGTCCTCTCTGGAAGCCATTCTTTAGCTTTCACTTGTCCCTTTGCCAGCGAGCCCCAGAGAGGAAAACAAGCCTGTACAGCATCCAATTTTCCATGCAGACATATTAATGTGGCTGCCGATGCTTTTGTTTATTCTGCAGAGAGATCCACTCGAGTCTACAATGACATATCCAAGTTATACAAATGTAAATTTAAAATACTGCTTTTTGTTTTTTTTTAAATAAAGATACTTTGTATACCATGCCAAATTCAAATGCTTGTATTTGGGCAGATTCTTTGTGGCATCATTGCTTGACTCCTTGTGATCTATCTAGTGGGGTCCAGGATCCGGGACACAGGGAAAGAGGTGAGCAGGAGCTGATGACATGATATCGCTAGACCATAGTGGCAGATAAAGTTATTATTTTTTTTCTTGAGACTAAACAAATGGAAATAACAGAGCAGGCAATATGTGGCCAACTCTATGCTACTGAAGGCTGTGGTGGGGCTGTTTCCCTGGTAAGTGACTGGCCTTATTCACTTTCCCCCTCACAGAGAACGAGGTGGCCTGGCGTGGCCAGGTCAATGCATGGGCTCCCGGAATCTGAGTGGTGAGCTGGTCATCATGTCTCTGCCCCCAGCTGGGCCTAGGATTGTGCCTTGTGCCGGCAAGGAATCAGGGAAGACTGGCTGGAGTTAGGTCAGACCCCGATGCTGCCCAGGAAGCAAAGAATTCCTGAGTTTCTAGACAATTAGAAGTAGCCTGAAAGTCTGGTTTTCTCGCCTCCAGAACTGTTTATTTCAACTGAAATACAGAGGTGAGGTAAGGGATGGAAAGGTCAAATGGGAAAATTGTTTCAGAAAAATAAGCTAAGGAATAATCTATCAAGATGTTGCCTGGGGAAAACACAAACCAGACTTGCTACAGTTGTGTAAGCCAGGCAGAAGGAAGGAGAAGGAGCGGCTGTGCAGCCCCAGAGCAGCTCTTGGGCCTCGCTGGCCACTGTCTGGCTGTCCCTCCTGCACACAGCTGTGGTCCCAAGTGCCTAGCCTCTGGCTCCCAAGCCAGCCTCCATTTACCTGCTGCTCTACCTCCATCCCTACCTGAGTTTTTTCTAAGCTCTGCTTGTATTTCTTTTCTTTTATCTCTTCTGTCAACACAAATGCTGCTTCCTGATGGCTGGCAGGGGCAGGAAACAATTCCATTCATAGCCCTGAGTGTTATACTTCAGGGGGACCACTGCTGGCCTTTTTTCTTAGTTACTTCCCACATACCTGACACCCTCAACTTAAAGAAAGGTTTACTGGACTCAGATGTAGAGGTTTCAGTCTATTGCCCACTGTCTCCAAGGCAGGGTAGTATGGCACAGGGTGCAGTACAGGGACAGCAGTCACAGCATGGCCAGCAGGAAGCAGGGAGAGAGAAGTGATGAGTCTAAAGGGGAGATGTGCTCTTCTAGGCCTGGATCCTGGTGATGCATGTTTTCCTACCAGACCTCACTTTTTAACAGCAAGCCAGCTATGAATCCTCACAATCCAATCACCTTCCAAATGGCCCACCTATGAGTACATGAGGCTCTTTGTAAACACCTAAACAATAGCATTCCACCTCCTGTGCATCCCGTTATGTAAAATGCATTTAGTTTATATCTAAGAGTTGTCAAAGACCTAATAGTTCTAGTGTTGCTGAAAAATTCAAGTTCAGAGTCTTCTCTGAGACTCAAGGCAAATTCCTATCTATGAGTGCCTGTAAGATTCGAAAACAAAGTTAAGCACTGCCATCATACAGTGATTCAGGGTAAACATTTACATCCTAAGAGGAGAAATAGGGAAATGGAAACCACTGGAATCATAGTAGGACTGAAATCTAGCAAGGCAATGGTTAAATATTGTACCTCCATGCCCAGCACTCAGAGCAAGTCGTGGCCAGATAGGAACTCCAAATGGCATGAGCAGTCCCACTTCCATAGCACTGCTGGTGGTTGCAGCCATCCTGTCTTCTCTTGGGCTTGCTTCACTCACTACTGTGCTTTGCTCAGCTGCTCTACCTTCCTGGCTTCTCCCTTGACTCTGCTTGCTGCCCACTGTGCTACGTGTCACTCTCCTCTGTCATGCTATCCTGCCGTGGAGCCAGCTGACTGTGGACTGAAACGTCTGTAAACTGTGAGCCTAAATAACCTCTCCATCATTCAATTGTTCATGTTGGGCATTGTGTCCCAGTGACTGACACACTGCGACTCCCTACAAATGTCTCAGGAGCTCAGGGTTCAACTGTCTTCAGCTGGAAACCGAGGACAAAGTCTCATTTACATCATAAAACTACCGTGACATTCGAATGGGTCAACAAACACTTTTCACTTAGAATAGTGCCTTGGCTTTGTGACTCAGCTTAGCAAAAGCTAGCTGAAGGTGAGGACAATGATCGTGGTGAGTAGGAAGGTACTCCAGGGTGCTAGAAGAAGGCACAGTTCGCAGGCAGCTCTCCTTCAGCACTCACCACTATCCTCCTCCTCCCTCTCCAGGCGAACAATAGGCTCCACTCTCCAGCTATTACACTGAACAGAGGCTGCATGGTTGGTTCTCAGCAGTGGGTGTGGGACAGAGGGCCCCAGGAAGTGTGTAATTCAAGGTCATGAAGTGTGAGGAGGCCTTCTCCACCCTTTCCCACCCTCTTCCCACTCACCGAGGGGGGACGTGGGAGAGTGAGGACCTAGAGATTGGTGGGTGTGTTGGATTTTTATTTGCTGCAAAATGTTTCAGATGCTCTATTTCATCTTGGATGGCTTTTAGTAGATTTTGGTTCTTAGGAATGGTGTAACATATGAGTAGCTGTCATAAATTTGTGTGGTATATTGCTGCCTTGCTAAGGCCTGACATAAATTGTTGGAAACCCAGTGATACCCTATCAGCTTTGACTCTATCAAAACTCCCCTCCCGTATAGTTGTTTCTTACAAAGTGTGATCAAGGCATAAGGGAATGTTTAAATTAAAAAAAAAAAAACTATTACAGGTAAAGACACGTTACAACTAACACCCTCCAAACACACTCACTTAGAACACACTTGTCTCATCATTGTCGTCACTTCCTGAAGCAGGTCTGGAAGCCCTCTTTTGTGAGTGTCTTTATAAAGTGTGATTTAAAAACTACATAATCAGCAAGGCTACTGAGCACCATCCAACAAAAAGGGAGGCTCTTCAAATTGGCCAAGCAATGGCCGTGACTCATCCACATGGCTGATACTGAGAAAGGATCTACAATTTGAGGTACAGGATCTCAGGATAAATCCTGAGGGGATTTCACTGACTTTATCAGATCCAAAAGCTACAATTCTTGTTACATAGGTCTTGCTTCATCTTAGGTTTTTTTTTTTTTTTTTTTTTTTTGCGGAACCGGGGATTGAACTCAGATCCTTGCGTTTGCCAGTCAAGCGCTTATCCTACTGAGCCATCTCCCCGGCCTCTATCTTAGTCTTAACCATCTAGCAGATAAGTACAAAAAATGAAGTACAAGAAGTAAAGCCATGTTGTTATGGTGAGCTGTAGGGGACTCAGGTCAATAATTTCTGACATGGCCAGTCAAGTGGAAGATCTCGTACTATAATGGATTATTGGACTATTTTGGAATATTTTGCTGAGTTCACACAGCTATAATATTTAAATGATGGAACTAAATAAAAAAAGGGGGATATAGATGAATGTTCATTTTGTATCTGTGTATTCAAAATGGTTAGGATAGATATATAGCTACATTTTCTTAATTCAAGGAATAGAGGGATTTGTTCTAATAGTGTTTACAAATAGGACATCATGTCTGCATCTTGTACAACAAATAACCACTAGGAAGGAAGTAGGCAATGTGTTAGTTATTGGAAATGCCCTACCAATTTGATTTGAAACTGTGTCACTGCTATTTATTTCTCAATAAAATTATAGAAAAAAAAAGAAAGAAAGGCTCTTAAGGACAGGATGGTGTGTCCTCACCCATCTCATCCGCTGGTTATGACACCTGGGAATTCCTGGCTCTTTCCCGAAGTCAAAATGACCATGAGAGGTAAACATTTTGAAGCAGTTCAGGACATTGAGGCAGCCACAGCAGCACAACTAGAAACTCTCAAGAGAAAGGAGTTTTAGATCTGCCCAGAAAGTGACAAGAATGGTGGGCTAAGTGTGTCGGGGGGTAATGGTAAGGTGAGCCTTGCTAATTTTTAAAATTTAATGATTCACTATATACATTTTTAAAATGTATTTTAGTACAGGGTGTACAAGGGTCTCCCTACATAGATCAGACTCATAGTGATCCTCCTGTTTTCATCCTCCCAAGCACTGGGATTACAGGTGCGCGCCACCATGCCCAGTCTCAATTGCTGTCTCAGTGTGCTCTGGGGACGGGGCTGGCACTGCACTCTGGGGATGGAACCCCTGTCGCCGGGCCTGCCTCAGCAGGCGCTTTAGTCCGCTGAACTATCTGGCTGGCCCGCGCTGTTTTTTTTTTTTTTTTTTTTTTTTTTTTTTTTTAATGCCCCATTTATAACCTGCTTGTTCTTTCTGCTGGTCAGCCTCAACACACCCACAGCTGCTAGTGCCGTAAAAGCCAAGGTCAACACCAGAGTCGCATGTCGCTTTTTGTCAGTGTGCTACCATTAAACTAAAGGTGACCTCAAGGGGACGGCCAGGGGCTTCCCAAAGCCCCATCTCGCAAGTCTCCTGTCTCTCCCCCTCTCCCTCATCTCCTGCCTCTCTCTCCCCACCTTTCTTCCTCCCTTTCCCTCCGTGCATGCTTACCTTCTCCCTACCCATGCGTCCATGGGATGAGCTCTCTGCGGCCTGTTTTATTCCTGTTTGTTTTCTGCACCCTCTCTAACCTCTCTGGCCTTGTAAGTAGCACATTTCTCCCGTCATGTGCACTGTGATTTTTATTTCTTTTCTGACGTTATTGAGTCATCTTTTTTAAAGATAAAGCCCTCCATTTGCAATCCTGTCGAGAATAATGTAGTGAAATTCCCCTTCCTACAAGACAAAGATCCTGCCCTGTGGTAGGGTGCCTGGCGCTTCTTATCACCCCACCCCACTGCTCCGCTTTTACAGCCATTCTGGAAGCGCTTCAAGTTCAGAAGGGCCCACGTGCCCTCTATTCTGGCCTTTAACAAATGACTTTCTTCAGGTACAGCAACCCCTCCTCTTCCCTCCTTTGCTTTAGTGCTGTGATTCATCCTTCCGCTCTCAGAAGCAGCAAAAAAGAAGCCACGATGCTGCGGCTGGGAGCCACTCGGCTCCCTCTCAGATCCGCCCTGCAACATAGAAGTGGGGGCGTTGTCTTTCTCCGAGGAGGTGGATGGGAGCAGAATGCCAATGTTCCGCGTACTCAGCGCTGTGTCTGAGTGCTCCTCCGAGATCTAGTTTTATCCTGCGGCACAGGCGCTGCCAGCAGGCTTCCTGGCCAGTTGCTGAGCTGAGCTCCCTACCGCTCCATCCTCGTGGCACATGCGCAGAAATGATCAATAACTGAAAGTTCTGAGTTGCGCTGCCCTGAGCAGGGCGATGAGCAGGGTTGTGTCCCACGCGGGATGTGGTCAGTGCCCTGCCCTGAGTGTCCACATAGCTCACGCTGCCACCTGTTGGCGCTGTCAGCTGGCCCCTGTCGCCTACCTCAATGTGTGCGTAAGGGTTCCTCGCATCCTGGTCCCTGCTGTGTCACGGTATCCACATCGCTGCCCTACTCCGTGCGGTCACGCAGACACTGTGCCTCTTTCCTTAGCAGCAGAAGAGTGAGCAAAAAAGATACTCTGAGAAGAGCAGGGTGCTATTCCCGTCATTTTCATGACAGTATACTATTACCATTGTTCCATTTTACTTTGAGTCACTTTTGTGAGTCTCTTACAATGCCTAATGGAGAATTTGATTCTCATCTTCAGTATGCCCAGGAAAATCCCCGGATAGAGTGCAAAGCCATCTGGGCCCTCAGGCGTGCACGTGGGGTGTCTCGGGACCTGTCCCCAGGGCTGAGAGGGGACTCCGGCTCTTGCCCTCCCATTTTCCTCTCTGGAATTTCCCTTGGGCTGGCTTCCTTCATGGTGAGCCCGTCTACAAGGTGCTCCTATGCAGCTTGGGACCTGCTCCCCCTTTGTCTTTTCAGGTCACCCAGAGGCACTTGTAACACCTCTTCCACTGTAGCCCTGGCTTGCTGAGATCACCCTTGTTGTCCTCCTAAACTTACACTGTTGTAAATAGTCTTTGGTATCAAAATTCTCTCGCACCTATTTCTTTTTTTTAAAAAAAATATAAGTCCTAAATGTTTTATTGAAAGATTTTTAACATGAAAAGTAAGGCACAGAAATTGAGATGCCATCAGGATGACTAAGGTAGTATTCCACATGACGAGAATCAGAACAAAACAAATTTATACAGTAAGTGGACCAGCACTGAACAAGGTGCTTGCAATTAAAATTAGTCTGTATATACATGAAATGATCTGACCACAGGCTTGGACAAAATAAATTATTGCCTAGAGCAACAGAATGCCGACTGTACTGGCTGTAAACTGCTTTATTCTGTTTAGGGAGAACTTTTGTAGTGCATGAAAAGAGCAGGCATGACACGTAAGGCTTCACAAAGACAGTTAAGAACACATTGGTAGTGCAGTTCCACAGAGAGGATGCGCAGTAAATCTTACTTTAAAAATTTAAAAACATAAGACCATTTTGAATGAAAGTTAGAACCTCATCAGAGAAAAATGCTCTAGCAGCAAAAAAAGAAAAATGCTTTAAAAGATTTTTAAAAAGAAAATAAAAAATAAAAAAGAAAGTAAATTAAAAAAAAAGAAGTAAATCAAAGAAAAAGAAAAGAAAAGTTATCATATGTACAGCGTTGTTAGAAAACTGATAAGATTTTGGGGGGTAGAACAGGAAAGATACCAAATACAGGCATTCATTGAAAAGTTGTTTGTAAAATAGTCCTAATGTTGTAAATTGCTGTTTATATCATCCTAAAATTGTACATTATGGATACATTTTCTACTATTTAACTGGACAAAAGAATAACTTAAGAAAGTGTTTCTCAAAAGGAGGGCCAAAGACCCCCAAAAATTCTAGCCTGGGCTGAGTAGTAAACATTTGAAACAAGCTCCCTGTGAGGCTGTTCTGAATCCTGAAATGCCCTATCACAAAGAACCCCACTTTAAAGAGCATAAACATGTCTCTGACACAGCACAATGCTCTCTAAGTTTATGTTGAGAATGCTGCTTTTCATTTTAAAACAAGTTCCAGGCATTAAGAGAAAAATGCATACCTGGAAAATGAACTTGTGACTCTACCTAAACATTTTCCTAAAAAACAACAGAAAAAAAAAAAAAACATTTTCCTTTGCTATGTTCATTACTTTCAAGCCTAACCATTAGAATAAATGATAATGTATGAATATAAGCTTTGGAAAAGTTGTATTTCCAGTGAAATAAGGCTAAGAAAGATAACATTTTTATTTAATGCTTACAAATTTTAGATCATTAACTTAAATTGTTCTAAGATTGTGCCATAGTAACTTATTTAGATGATGATGATGGTTATTTTAATGGCCTTTGCATAAAAACTGGTATTAAAATAAGAATGCTATATTGGACAACTCATTGAGAATCTGCTAATCACTAATTTTAATAAACGTATTTGAAGAACTCTGTACCAAAAAGATTCCTACATATCTTTCATGTGTTATCCAACTAAAGAAACTTAACTAGAAGGGTAAAACTAGGACCTGTGTGTGTTCTGCAGATGTATTCAAAAGCATTGTTATGTTTTGGATTTCCCTGAAGACTGCATACACAAGGGGCCAAAAGAACAGGTAATATGGTTTAGAGGGAGGGGGCCAGGGAGATGGCTCAGTGGAATAAGTGCTTCCCTGGGAAGTGTAAGGGTCTGAGTTCAATCCCTGGTTCCGCCAAAAATAATAATAATAATAATAATAATAATAATAATAATAATAATAAAGAAAGAAAGAAACAAGTAAAATAAAAAGTGGGTTTAGAGGGAAACAAAAATAATTAAGACATCCTACTTAAAAGGCAAATTAGTTTCCCATAACGTTAATAACGAGAAACATCATATAAGAGCTGTAACCACTCAACAAATGGCGTGTGTTTACAATTAGGTTGACTAGCAATACATTATCATTACTTAAGAGAAATCATAAACAGCAAGCCTACCAACATCAAGAAAAAATTTAGCACTATCATAGAATATGAAAATCAACTATTACAGCTAAATATACGTACAGAAAAACAAATTAAAATTAGCTTCCAACCAGCTATGAATGGCGCATTGAATCTATTCTGATCACAAGTTTTTCTGCCAACGCCATGGCAACAAAAGCGGATGGAAACTGAGGATCAAATCTGTTCTTCTTCAGACTTCAAAAGCGAACTATTACACTAATACCTGGAAAGCCATAGTCCATCCTCCTCACACTGTCCTCGTCTTCCACGTTAGGCTGGACAGGTTCTTTAGTAAACTGTGAATCTTCCAACCCTTGTTCTAAAGTGAGGCACCAACTGCTTTTGCTCCATCATGTCCCAGTCCATATTCTGAAAGAATGGGTGGTGCTGAATGTCCTCAAACCCCACGACACCATGACAACCCAGTCTCTCCTTTGGGTCCTTCTTCAGAACACCCTGCAGGACACTGCCAGCTTCTACGGACAAATAAAGTGGAACATGAATATCGCTTTCCACAAAAAACTGGAATAAGGCTTTTTTTTTTTTTTTTTTTTTTTTTGTTCCTCGAATGCCTTCAGGGCACTTTTGGCCAGCTGGAGAGGTGTGAGGTTCGAACTCCAGCAACCTGCAGGAGATAAGTGACTGCCTTATCATCAGGGATTTCAGGGCTCTCGATGATGGGAAAGGGGGACTCTCCGGTCATCATTTCATACAGGATCACTCCAAGACTCCACCAGTCCACACTGAAACCATAATCTTCTCCTCTGATAATTTCAGGAGCCAGGTAATTAGCTTCGCCACAAAATGTGCTGCTCAGATCTCTAGGCCCGAGTCCTTTACAGATGTGGTAGTCAGTGAGCTTGACGTGCCCTTCAGAATGAAGTAATAAATCTTCCAATTTCAGGTTTCTACAGAGGATCCCTCGCTGGTGAAGGCAGTTGAGAGCTAAGCTGATCTCTGCAGCGTAAAACCCGGTATGTGGCTCAGGAAGTATCCCATAGTGCTACCTGTGCAACAGGAGATCTCCTCCACTCGCATATTCTAGAAGAAAAAAGTTTGCTTTCTTTGTGAAAACAACACTGCAGCTCATCAAGGAAAGGATGACTCAACATCTGCTGCAATATGCGCTTCCCTGTCTCTACCTGATGATAGTTGGCACGGTCTTTTTCCACCACTTTCATTGCAAACATTCGATTTGTGTTTTTTAGTTGAACCAAGAACACTTTGGCATAGCGCCCTCTCCCTAACACCCGGGGGAAATGAAAGTCCTGAGTATTTAGCCTACGTGGAGCTTGGAGCTTGGCCACTTTCCCTGGTGTTATTTCCCTCTTCATCTTCAGTAAGTTGTTCGCAACTGTGAAGACTTGAAGGTTGAGACAGATGGCTTAGGGTCCATGTGGGGTCCGAAGCTGTGGGTGGTTGATTCATTGGCATCCCGGGGTCCGGTGGTGAAGAATGCTGCCCATATTCAGTCGTGACCAGTGTGTGGCACCTCTTGTGCACCAAGAGTTTACAGTCGACGCACTTGTACACCAGGCATCCCAATCCCCCTGTGCAGACTGTGCAGACAGCACAGTGAACTCGCCTGGAGAAACATTTGGCCTGAAACCATGGCCATTGGTGCAAGAAAACTTTCTCCAGAGGCCTGCAGCTCTGCGCTGGGTGGATGGATCTTCTAGGTAAGGCATCTTCGGCTGTTCTGATTCAGGAGGTGTTGCACGCAGTGAGAGCTCGTATTCCTCCTCTAGCTTGGACAGCAGAAAGGCTTCTTCTAATTCCGACTTAGGTGACAGAGTGTGTGGGTCTCCTTCCTCCTCGACCCATGTTTTAGGGAAAAGCTGGTTACTGTGCAAGCAGCACACATCTCTAACTTCATTACGAAGGCCTGCAAGGGAGACGGATGTCCTGGCCTGTTGTGTGGTGGTGTCTGCCTGTGCTCAGGGTCTGTAGGGTTGAGGAGTCGGTTGTGGAAGTGCCCAGGAGGGAAGGACTGTAGTGGGGTTCGCTGCCCAGGGAAACTGGCTTGAAAAGCTCCGGGAGCAATTGTGCCCTGACTGCCTGGTCTGACCTCGCAGGCCTGAGCTCGGTGAAGTACTTTCCATAGATGACCGGCTCAAGGAGGGTGGACCTAGCTTGGGCCAGAGCCCGGGGTAGCTTGCTGTCAAGTGCTTTCCTTTGGTGACGGGGTTAGCGCTGACGGACACTAGGCTCGTCAGTGTGTGTGTGGGGGGCTGGTGGCTGCAACTTTGTTTTCCAACCCTGGACTTCTCTGGTCCCCAGGATTTTTGTGCCTGGCTTTGGGGAAACCTGTCCAGAGCTACTAGGTGTCTCTGGGCCCGGCAAGACTTGCTTTGGGGCTTCCGCTTTGTGGGGCCATCGGTAGTTGGGCATCAGCAGACTTCACACCACACACTGATTCTGCATCAGTCATGGTCAGTCCTGGGGGCGCCTTCCCTAAGACGTCCGTGATAGTTGAGCCGAGCCCGCATCGTGGCCTGCGGAGTCTGGATGGAGTCAACCTCAGTCGTGCACACACACTCTCTCTGCCTGGGGTCCCGAAGCTGCGGCCTCGGGAAGTAGAGAAGCAGTTCAGCATGATTGCTGCTGACTGTCTCCAGCAAAGTGAGCTCAGGAGAGGCTGTCACTGCATTGCGATGCCCTCACCAGGGTTCCAAGTTCTCTTTGGATCAGTTGGCAAGGAAGTGAGGTCAGGCCTTAGGGCGCCATGACCGGAACCCCCTCCAGTCGCCCCTCCCCCGTGGCCCATGTTTTTCTTCATACTACATAAAGCAGTGGCTACTTGGTCATTAAGTATCTAAGAATCTTTTTATCTGTCAACCATCTATCCATTATCTTTTTACTTGTGCCTTACTGGAGCTTGTACCCTGTGTTTCCACAATGAACTACAGGGACATCCTCACATTTTATTTTTTCAGATCCACACTAAGCATCTACCTGTCACGGAAGTGGTCAGGATGGTCTCTGCTTTGATATTTTCTGGCCTCAGCTGCCCGAAGGGCTGGGATCGCAGGCACACACCATCTTGCCAGATTCAGTGTGCTAGTTAGAAACAGCAAGGGTGGAAAAACTTAGGGATTCCGAGGCATACATGACATCTTCACTTTGAAAGCAGCCTAAGTGATGTTTTGCATGTGGTGGGCACAGGGCTGAGAGGCCTTTGCCATTTAATGAGCCATTTGCACTGAAGAGGCCAAGCTGGGGACTTACTCTTAGAGAACACCGAATTTTAGAATGCTTTTCTGTCCTGGATTGAGTCTATGTTCATTTCCATTGAACTGGGTAGGACTGAGGCTTCCTAGGAGTTCTTGAAGTAATCTTCCTTTAGAGATATGAAGGGCCCGGGATGCAGCTCAGTGGCACAGAACCGGGGTGGTGAGCATGAGACCCTGAAGTTGATCATTTGATTCCAGTTGAACTGAATCCAGGTGGTTCTCAGTGTGGCGGACCCAGCTGAGGACTGTGGCCAAGAGAGTAAGAGGAGAACTGGAGGGGAAGATGGTGTCCTGTTGATTCTCAGGACGAGGGTGCCTTGCTGGCTTTTTCTGATGTGAACTCAGCCTTTCTCCTCATCAGAGAAGCTCATGTCCTCTTGCCACTGAGGATGGCTGTAGTTCTTTAGGTGGGAGCATTGTTGGTAGACGGGTAGCACTTCCTGGCTCCAGGGCAGACCCTTCCACCAGGTGGCCCAGGTCCTCCTGCTGGTGCAGACATTCTAGCTTCCATCACTGGCCTTGGGGCCTTCCCAGTGCAGGTGCGTGATACGACTTGCATGAGGCATTGTCGTGGGCACTGGGCCTCCAGCTGTACTTGTGGAGGACATTGCCATGGGCTCTAGGCCTTTAGTTGGATTCCTTGAGTCTCTAGCACGTGGACATATCTCTTCCATTCTTCTGCATTTGGCTTTTTGGGTGACTGATAAAATAATCCTATAAATTATGCATACTCTATTAAATCTACTTCTTTGGAATCCCTGACTATAATACATGCTTATCAAACTAATCTAGATTCCTCCTGGCTTCACAACATACTTCCTAAATTTATTCTCCTTCGACAATACCAAAGCCTCTCTAGTCATGATTTCTCATCTTCCCTCAATGCAGCTAGACAACAATTATGCAAAGCAGAAGGAGGAGGGGAAGAAGGGGGATAAGAGGGAGGCATAAGAGACAGAGGAAGAAGAAGAAGAGGAACAGAAAGAACCCAAAAATGAGCTAATTGTTCTTAGTCTGGCCCTAACAGTACACTGAGGCTCTACAGAAGGAAACTGCTGTCTGTCAGTGACAAGTGACTGCCTGTGGTTATAACAGATGCATACAGTGTGTTTTTCAAGAACCCACAGAGAATGTGAAGATACAGACCTCAATGTGGAAAAAAGAGGGGCCCCAGCACTTCCTCTCCAGCTCCTGATGCGTGGCATGAGAGGGGATGACTGAGTCTATAGGGACGCAAAGTGAGTGGGTAAATCCAGAGGCCTCCAGGGCGAAATGCTCCAGTGGAATGCAGCACTGGATGGTGTATGCTACAACAGCTGGTGAGTGACTAGCGTTGGCAACTCAAGTCCCCTGGAGAAAGCACTTGGCCAGAGAGCACTTGAGGGAAGGGCCAACTGAATATGGGGCTCAGAGCATCCATGTCTTAGCTTCATCTCTGGGCTCCTAGCATTCAAATCTCATAGTGACTGGCCAAGAGGTGACCATGGGAAATGCCCAGGTTCAGAGAGTCATGGTTAGGCTGCCAGGAGACACCCAGAGTGTCATAGGATGAACACCTCAGGCCCCCTTCTCCCAACACAGGCCCTGAAGCCAGAGTCAGCTGAACTGATGTGGACTTCAAAGAAACAGACTTGGCACCCTGCATTAATCATACCATGAGCTTGCTGGGATTGTCCAGAATCTCACCATAATCCTATCCAAGCCTGCTGGCATTATCCAGCATGGAACTGGCCTGTGATTACTTCCCTTATCTACCAGCAACAGCTGAGTCATGCCTTGAGTTGGACACTACCACACAACTGTGTACCTCAGAAGATGACCACATACATGTGAGAGTCATCTAGCTGCAACGTCTGTGCCTGCACGGATCATCAAGGTTGATGTGGCTGACCTGGGTGGCTGTGTGGGTGTCCCCTTCCTCCCTCGCCACTCCATGTGCATCCGTGCCAAGCCTGCACACGTGGTGGAAGAGGATGACCACCCCTGGTACAAGAGGACTGTTTCCTCAGTCAAGGGCATACAAGTAGCTACCCTACTGCAGGGTCCCGTGCAAGTCTATCTCAGGGTCTGCAATGGAAGAGTCTATGCCTCAAGACTAAAAGATATGTGCTGGAAAATGAAGTCTGGGCTGGAATCCAGAGATGACTGCAAGGTGAGGGTGAAGACTGGAGCTTCTCAAAAGAAACAGAAGCAGCTCTGTCCTGCTTCATTTCCCCTGTCTATCTTCTAGGCAACAAGCTTCCCTAGGCTGGGTCTTTCCTTACTCAAATTGACACAACCAATCAATCAACACAGTTCAACTCACAACGGTTGGCCGCAGAGGCAGATGAGGAAACTTGCAGAGGGCATCTGCAACCTGAGACTGAAGGATTCAGCCCAAGGTCTGAAGCTCGCCGCAGTGTTCTGTGCAAGTCTCCATCAGTGGGTCAATGGGTCTGCAACAGAAGAGATGGAAGCTGATGAGTCTGCGATGGAGAGCTGAAGGATCCAAGCTGGAAGCCGAAGAATCCGCACTAGAAGCCAGGAGATGATGTCCAAGCTGACTGCGAAGACTGAAGTTCCTCCAAGGAAGTGGACCACCCCCCATTTCTAGCATTCCATCAATTTCATGTGGAACACGCTGCAATCCAGCAGAGAACCCGAGAATTCAATCCCACATCCTGAGACTTGAGTTCTTGACGGGTCTCTGCCAGCTTCGCATCTCATTCCAGGTTCCCATCACAGTCAGATGTGTCTCATGTTTTGGCCACCAGTGTTGGCTACCAAGCTATTCTATGGGCTCAGAGACATCCTTCTAGGTAGAAAATTCAGTATTTCCAAAATAAAAAGTAATGTCTAAAATTCATGTTGCTAAGGCTGGGGAGATGGCTCAGTGGAATAAGTGCTTCCCTGGCAAGTGCAAGGGTCTG
>NW_004524584.1:22801365-22805490 GCF_000260255.1 Octodon degus | reverse complement strand
CCCTGTTATGATTTAGAGATGGGTAGTCCCCCCAAAGTCTCACATGTTCAGAGAGGGAGACTCTGGGGGGATGGCTGGATTATGGGCGTGGTCTACTCATCAGTGGCTTAATGTGTTTATGAATTCATAGCTAGATGTGTTAGCAGAGGCTGGGGCTGGTGCGAGGAGTTGCATCGCTGACTGTGGCCTAGAAGAATGTCTCTCCCTCTGGCCCTTACTGGACTCAGCTGTCCTCTTTCTTGTTCTTCTGCCGTGCTATTTTTCTCTTGGGGCCAGCTGACCATGTACTGCGCCTTCTGACACTGTGAGCCCAAATAAGCCTCATCTTCTTTACACTCCAGATGTCCAGAATTTTGTCGCAGTCATAGGAGAGTGATGGATACACACTCTGTTGATTTTGGTGCCCTTGAACGCCTTTGTCTTGGCCCCACAGCTCCCTCCTGAGACTTTTTCCTGTGCTCACTTCAGGTGCTCTCATTCATCACCTTGGGTTTTAAGTACCATCCTTCTGACGTCCAAGCTCCATCTTCTTGCTGAACTCTGGGCAGCCAATGTGCTCCTCTCCATTCCTCACCCTTAGAATGGTTGAGCAGTGCTTTAGTTGCTATGTTCCAAAAGCCAACCCTCATCCCCTCCTCAGACTCAGTCCTCCCCGCTCTGTGCCCAGCTGATCTGCAGGTAGCCAGGAGCCTCAGCCACACCGTGGAGAGTCTCTTGGCTTTACTCTCCTGTCCACCTCCATCCCATTCAGCTTGTTCACTTGTGGATTCCAAATGCACACCGACTAGGCCACCTCATGGCCGAGCACATCTACTCTGATGTGGCTCTCTCGCGCACCCCACAAGGCTGTCACCAAAGCCTGCTGGTGTGTCTGCCTGTTTCCACTGAATTCTCCAGACATCTCTTTCCTGAAGAGCCAAGAGAGCCTTTTCAAGATGAATCACATTACCCTCTCAAGCTCTCTATTGTCCTCTCATGCCCTCTAGGACCAAGTCCAAGTTCAGTGCCATGACTGACCAGCCTGACGTGAGCTGGGCTGGGCTGCGGACCTTGCCAGTGCATGCCTTCCACCTCACTCCCTGCATCATGCCAACCTGCCCACTGGTCTTTCATTCACTCACTGGGGAGATAGTCACTGTGCCCCTCCACAGGTGGGGCCCTGAGCAAGGCTCTCAAATCAGGAGTTAAACTGAGTGAGGAGACAAGAGAAGATCACACCCAAGGGCAGGCAGTGATGGTGGTGATGCCTATTAAGAAAGAAAATGTGGAGCCCAAGGACCTGAGGACAGGGAAGGACTGTTTCAGGTGTGTTAGGAGGGCAGTAGGCAGAGACACACTTTGAATACTGAGGAGACTAGAAGATGGTGGGTGCCAGCTCATCTTGGGGTCCTCAGGGACCAGGAGGTGTTCTCCTTAGCTTCCAGAGGTTAGGCAGCATTCACCCCTGTTGGGTGATGGGCCACCATCCTCTGACCTTGTGAGATACTCTTTGTTTTGTTCCTATTGTATGACAGCTAGGGACGATCTGGGGAGGACTGAGCCACAGATATCCTCCAGTGAAGGACAGCACAGCACTCCCAAGCCTTTGGTGCTGGGCACGGTAAGGCTTGCTGACTGTCTGGGACTGCATCCGTCTCGGTAGTTCAGAAGGGTTGTGGCTGGCACCAGTGCTCCTGGGCAAGGAATCTGGGCTTTGTGCCAAGGCGGCCTGGAGGATGATAATGAATAACCCATCACTCTAAGCACATGTCCTGGAGGTTGCAGAGCTCTGCTTGTCTTTGCTTTGTTCTCTCCTTTCTTTAGATCTTGTTAAATAGCTTCAAGCAGTGCTAGTCCAGATGATCAAGTTGCGAGACATGCTGAGATTTTCGGGGTGGTTCCTCCAGGCTGCTTTCTTTTACTCTCTGGCTTTCAAGTTCTGGAGGGCTGATCTGTAATTGGTGGAGCCGGCTCATGCCTTGCGTCAACATGTTCACCTGGACATTGTCCTGCCTGTAGACACAGGAGCCTGGGGCTCTCCGTATTCAGAGTAGGTAAAAACTGAATCAACTAGTGAGTGGGTGGATGAACGGATGACATAAATGTGTGTGGGAGTGAAAGGTTAATGAATGAGTAGCATCATGATGGGAGGGGGGAGAGGGCTGACGAATGAGTGGCATCCATGTGTGGGAGAGTAAAAGGTAGTAAATGAATGATGCCAGTGGAGGGGGGCTGGAGAGCTGGTGAATGAGCAGCAGCATAGAGCGAGGCACCTGGCCCTGCAAGAGCAAGTTGGCCCTTCCACTTCTCTCCAGAGTTCTCGGGGCCAAGAGCACACTCATTGCACAACTACACACAGGCTGCAAGGTAACTGAGGAACAGACTCATCTATTCCTTGCTCCAAGCTCTAATCTCCCCAAAGACACTGACCCAAGTGAGGTTCTGTGAGGAATCAAGAACAGAGAGGTACAGAGACTGGATGTTAGCCCAGGATCTGAGAGCTATTTGCACCCCTAAGATCCCAAGGAATCGGCTGTGGTTCACTTTAGTGCTTATGGGGTTGAAATTGTTGTACTGGATCCTGAGCTCAGAAATAAAGGAGAGTTGGGCATCAAGATCCCCCAGCACATAGGCCACAGAGGAGCTCAGGGATGAGGAGACAGCAAGCACCGTCAAGGCCCTGGAGTGGACACTGTGGGTCAGCTCTTGGCCACCACTGCGTGTCAGCACTGGCTGGAGCTGCAGAAGGGACAGTGCTGTGGACAGTGGCAGGATCTGTGATCTCGGCAGAAGCATTCTCTGGAGGAACAGTGGTGCCTGAGCAAAGAGAGAGTGGAGAAGTGCCTGGACCTCCCTCTGCTCCTGGTCCCAAGTATGTCACAGCCAAACCCAGTTTTAGCCTGCAGGTCAAACAGGAGTCAGAAACTTAGGGCATGGAGCTGCCATGACAGGAAAGGAAGGAGTTGGAGAGGGCCAGGGAGGAGGAGCGTGGAGAACGCACGCAGAGACTGATCCATCAGCACTGAGCAGCTGCCCCTTACCGTGTACAGAAGCAGCTTCTCCGTGCAAGGCGTTCTTCCACCTGCTTTGCATCTAACTGTGTGCTCACTAAACTGACCACAGTTAAGAGAACCTGATCAAACTCTTAATCAGGGGGTGCAAGGTTTGGGAATTGTTTAAAGATTGAGAGAAGAGGCCGAGAAAAATCTTATAGTTTGCAAGATCTCATCTTTTCTGTCCATTCATGAATTCACCCATCCATTGTATGAACTGGTCACCCTGAGATGTGATCCTAAGCTGCTCAGATTTGGGGCATTTGTTGAGGATGATGCTACAGAGCATATTGAATATCATTAGTCTCTGATGAGTTTTTACAAAAATTTGTTTTATTTCTATAAAAGTAACAAGAGCATTTTTACATTTAATTTATTAATAACTACTTATACTACATTAACATAAAATGAAATAAAAAATTGTAGTAAAAGGCACATTGCCACTGATTCCTCCACATTATTCCCTGTCCCTCTGAACACATCCCATCATTCTTGCCATCTTTTTTTTTTATTTTTAATCTTATTTTAAAGACTAAAGACAAATAGCAGAAACAAATAGAGAAAGAGTAACAAACAGCAATACATATTGAACAGAATTTCGAAGTCGTCTTCTGGGAATGGCTTTGTGCTGGCATGGCTGCCTCAATGTCTTGAAATATTCAAAATGCCTCAGTTGTAAAAGACCACATTGAAAAAGTTTCAAATTTAATACCCAGGAAGTAAGTTTAGAAAATATGTTCACATGACCAGGTGCAGTGGTGCACACCTGTAATCCCAGGGCTAGGGAGGCTGAGAACAGGAGGATCACCATGGGCCAAGCTGCGTAGTGAGGCCCTGTACCAAATACATAAAAAAAGAAGCTTGCAACTTAAGACCTCTGTTCCATTTGGAGTTGCTATTGCAGTGTCTTTCAGTTAGAGGCTTAGAATTCTATTAAAAGTGGAAAATATGTAGGCTTCATCTCCATCTCTCTGGTTTGAGGATATGAAAGTTTAGGAGAACCTCACTATACTCTATTGTATGTGGTCAAGGTAGTTGTAGGTGGCCCAGAGAATCTTTTGGAGTTTCTAGAGGAAACTTTTTTTTTTTTTTT
>NW_004524584.1:22790309-22800960 GCF_000260255.1 Octodon degus | reverse complement strand
TTTATTTTGGCTCATTGTTTCAGTCCACCGTTGGCTGCTCCAAGAGAGGCAGGGCCTAGCGGAGGACCCTGCTCACCTCATGGCCACCAGGAAGAAGAGGGAGGAGCACAGGGCAGGAATGCACATTCGCTTCCTAGGTGATGCCCCAGAGACCCACTTTCAGCTGTCCCTGTCTCTTGGCAGTTCCTCAAGCCACAAACACATTCACGAAACCCACAGGTGAGTTCACTACCCCAGGATCAGATCACTGTCTAAATAAACAAGATTTTCAGGGCCATTTTATATTTAAACCCTAACAGATAACAAACACGGAAACCAATCAAACTATTAAAACAGGGTTGAAGAGTGGGAAAATGAAAATCTTCTCTCCATGATCCAAATGTGTATTTTCATCTGCTTACCTAGCTGATTTCTAGACACAACCAGGTAGGTTTATAACACATAGGGAAAACATCACAGCAACAAGCGGTATAGCGTGATTTGGCTTAGATAAGACAAATCCATTACTTAGCATGAAATACACCCACACCTCAAGGACCTCCTTAATAGTTGTGTAACAAAAAAAAAAAAAATCAATCATGATTGTCTTAAATATGACCATGGGTGCTGTTAGATTTGATTGTTCTCGTGAAAGCCCTGCTAGTTAAGATGATAAACATCTATACAGAAGCACATCACCAGGAATCTGAGTTGGCATGATAGGAGAGGAGGGAAAGCCAAATGTTTTGTAAAACAGGAGTACTGGGGGTTCTTCTTGTTACAGAAGAGGTCCTGGAAGGAACTTGTTCCTGGAGCCCTGTTCAGGAGCCCTGCCCAGGATGCTGGGATGCATTTGGTGGCAGAAAAGATTTCCTGCCGCAGGGAGCTGCCAGGATCCAGGGCCCAGTGGCTGGCTGTCTCAGGCCCTGGCTGTGCCTAAGGCCCGAGAGCCTCTGTGAAGCATGTCTAATTACAGTCCCATAGAGCGCAGTGCCAGTCTCCTTCATGAGACTCAGTGAGGGAATCCAGAGCAGATGCGCCGGGTCCAGGTCTGGAGCAGGCAGTGGTGAGGACTGGGAGGAGCTGTGCGAGGCCAGGATTTCTTCCCTAGTAGCTGTCAATGTTTTCATCAGAAGCAATTGCTTTAGCCAGGAAAAAATTCCCCAGGGCCCAATGAGTGCTTGGCATATTTGTTGTGCATTCTGTGTTGTAGGGTGGTCTAGGAGCCACCTAATCTTGGCTCCAGGCCCATGGCTGAAATTTCAGCCACTTGGCAGATCAAAGAAGGGTTCCCCACCCTGTGGAGCTGACCAGGTGAGAAGCAGGTGCAAGAATCCTGGACTGCAGCCTGGCTGAGGCCGCATGATCAGCAAACACTGCACTTTCTTAGTCGTGCTTATGCTTAAAATACTGAATGCGTTCAGAGCTCAGAGTTCCAGCCCATGCTATGTACAGCTCTCCTGCTGGAAAGCTTGTCTGGTTTACATCTCCAGGATAAGGGGATTTGTGAGATTTTTAGAAAGTGTATTTGCATATAATTCATATTTTTAGATGGCTACCAAGAAAACAGACTGGGATGGAAATATTTCAGTGGAATCTGATCACTTATTAATTTCTCTTCTATGTATAAGAAATAAGCTCATTTTTCTTCTATAATTTCCCCTTCTTTTACAAGTTACCATCTATAGAACTGTGTCCCTTCAGATTCAGAGGTTGAGGCTTTCTCCCCATAGTGGAGATAGATAAGACATTCAGGAGGTACTTGTGGTTCAATGAGGTCATACAGATAAGGATGGGGCCCTAACCAGACAGGATTGGTGGCATTATATAAATAAAAAGATATTTTCCTCTCTGTTCCCTCTCTACTGGCTGAAAGAAAAGGCCCAGGGAGCCCTCATGTGAAGGCAACTATCCATGAGCCAGGAGGATCTCTTGCCTGAAACCCCCTGCTGGATCTTGGGTGGTCCTGGACCTCTGGCCTCCAGGACTGGGAGAAAAACCAGTTGGGATGCTGCAGGCACTGAGTCTGTAGCACCTGGGGAAGCAGACGGAAAACGTTTGCTCTGGTCACATGCACCCCTCTGGTGTTTTGTGGAGGCTCCCGAGGCCATGCCTGTGGGTAAGAGCAGCGCCCTGCTGCTCACTGCTGCCTGGGTATTTGCAGAGGGCAGCTTTGGGGCACCTGACCTTCTTCTTGCCCACCTGGCTCAGCGCCTGCAGGCGCCTGCATTGCCCAGCTCACAGTCCCACAATGTTTTACCTAGCCTATCTCACAGGGACATTTGTCAGCCCCTTTGCTGCTTCCACTCTTTTCAGGCAATAGTTCTTTTCCATGTGCTATCATTTACATTTCTAAGCACGTGCCATGAAGGCCCTTCTCTGTGAATCCTGCAGAGCACGTCATTGGCAGCAAGGTAGATGCAGACTCAGGGTAGATTAAAGAGTGGCTCCCGCCAAAATGCTTGGAACAAAGAGCTTGTCAGTTTGCCCCCGGAGAATGATAAAACCAAAACTGGAATCAGGAGTTATAACTCTATCTCTGCATCCAGAATGACTTGAATTGGAGTGAATTGAAAGAAATGAAAAACAAAACAGTTCTCCAAAGATTTCTTAAATTTCCATGAGAGAAACAGATGGAAAACTCAGGACAAAGTCACCAGTCTTCCTGGGGCTCTTGTGAAGATTCTTGTAGCGTTGCATCCGCCTCCAGGAAAGGCACCCCAGGCAAATGGGTACAGTAAATTGAATACTGAATGGATTAAAAGAGGCCCAGATGCCCTGTCCATGGGGCAGGTAGAGCCATATTTTCCAAGCTGGCTTTTCCATCAGAGGGTGGACACCCACACTGTTGAAGGTGGGCTGAGGCTCTGACAGCCAGGGCCCAGAGGCAGCTCTATGAGGGACAAATGTCCTATGGTTGTATCTTGGGCTCTGCCTGTATGCACCCTCTTCCCAATGGCTGGGCACACGGCTATACAATATTTGATATTAAGGCATGAAATGCGGTCATGGTGGCACACACCAGCAGTGGTACCACTGTGGGATGCTGAAGCTTTGGGGCTGCAAGTTGGAGGCCAGTCGGGAAAATTATTGATTTATGCTCACTCCATCTCAAAAAAAAAAACTCAAAAGTGGATTGGTGATGTTGTTCAGTGTAGGTGACCTGGGTTTAATTCTGATTATTTCAAAAAAACATGCCTTCTTGGTTTGCATGTATGTTGGGATTTAGCTGTCCATCCTCTCTGGTTGTTGGTAGTAAAAGACTCAGCTGCAATCAGGAGCATCCCAACTGGTTTTTCTCCCAGTCCTGGAAGCCAGAGGTTCAGGACTCAAGATCCAGCAGGGGGTTTCAGGCAAGAGATCCTCCTGGCTCATGGATAGTTGCCTTCACATGAAGGCTTCCTGGGAGAATATCAATAAATTTAAGGATGCACAAGTATAATCTCAGCTACCCATGAGGCTGAGGCAGGGAGATCTGAGTTCCAGTGCAACCTGGGCAATTTAGGGAGAGCCTTCTCAAAGTAAAATAAAAAGGGCTGAGGATGTAGCTCATGTCAAAAACACTTGCCTAATATGCGTGATGCCTGGAGTTCTATGCCGAGTACTTCAATAAGCAAGACAAAATTCATTTTAAATTAGTAGAGGTCTACCACAGTGCTCTGTCTAGAATAGTATTTAAAGATAAACAGCACATGAGAATTTTAGTATGTTTGCTTGAGCTTTTAGATACTCATGACCTGAGCAGCAGGATCATAAGAGATTCAGGGCTTCTCCCAGGGCATGTGAGAGGAAAACTATAGGTGTTAGAGAAATCAAGATCAATGAAGAAAATATTTAATGGATTAAAGTGGAAAATCCTGTACAGAGGTTACTGGCAATTTCTGATCATGGAGTTTAGTTTTTCTAGTCTGGAATGATGCCCTGAATTGGGATTTGGTTCCAAGGCAAGGGAACCATTTCAAACAAATGACCTCTGAGTTGATTTTTAATAGCAATAACTGTAGCTCAGAGCTATGGAGTGCATCCACATTCGAAGTGCTGTCCCAAGTCATCGGTACTCACTGCTTCTTTGGAATTTGCAAAGCATCCATGAGGCAGGAATCTATATGTGGATTACAGTGGGAGGAGGGCAGGGGCACAGCAAGGTGGGAGTGAGTGCAGACCCACAGGAGCACCTGGAAGTTATGGCCCAAGGCCATCTCGAGCGATCCAAGGCCTCTGGTCGTGACCACAACAGCAGCAAAGATGTGTGCTTGCATCCATGGTACCCAAAGCCCAGGTCTTAGGAGTCCAAGGAAGAGTTCCTAGGCCTTCTTGGTTTGCATGTATGTTGGGATTTAGCTGTCCATCCTCTCTGGTTGTTGGTAGGAAAAGACTCAGCTGCAATCACATCCTGCTCTTTCCCCTCAGTTTCCCTTCTTGTCTCTGCTGTGCAGATGATGAAGTGTCACATGAAGACCTTTTCTGGCCACTTGGGAGACAGCTTGGTCTCCTCCCAGCTGCCCAGGTGAGTGAAGTGTTTGGGCCACAAATGAGCAAAGGTTGCTTCCATCTTCTTGCCTGGCCACCATGTGAGGGGCTCTCTGCTCCAGGACCGTCTCCACTAACTTGAGTACCACCAGCTGTCAGGAGTTGATTGTGTCCCCTCCAAAAAGAGTATGTTGGGGTCCTAACCCCAGACCTCAGGATCTGATCTCATGTGGAGATAAGATTTTCACAGAGGTAATCTGGGTAAAGTGAGCTACGTGGGTGAGCCTTAAGCAGTGCCACAATCATCCTTATGGAAAGAGAATCCCATTACACACAGACCCAGCACAGAAACAGGGAGGAGCAATACCTGAAGATGAGGGCAGAGGGGAGGGATGTGTCTAGAAGCAAAAGACTGCTGGAGACTTCCAAAAGATAGGAGAAGAGTCTAGGTAAGAAGAACCAACCTTGCCCATATCCTGACCCCAGACTTCCAGCCCCCAAAACTGTGAGACAAGACCACTGCTGTTGAAGATTGAGTGTGTGTGCTTGGGTAGGTGGTCCTTGCAAACTAGTACTCCAACCCTGACCAGCCTGGCTTCTCAGTGTGAAGATGTTGGTACCCAGCACATGGGGAGGAAGTGAGGGATTCTTCTTGCTGTGGTAGAAGAAGTTTGGAGCCAGTCACCTGAAACACAAGGTCCTGGGCAGGGGGCTCCTCATGAGCCAAAGCTGGGCCCAGCACAGTGGAGGAGGCAGCAGCTCAGAGATTGCCTAGCTTGACCCTGGAGACCACAGTGAGGCTCTTGGGAACATCTTCCAAGACCCAGAAGCTGACAGCAGGACCCTGGAGGAGAGGTCAGGGTGGGCAACAATGTCCTGCAGGTGCCTCCTGCTAACACACATGGTGCTCCAAGGGGCCACCAGACTCAGATTTCCAATGGTGCTGGAACACGGTGTTTCCAAAGCTAGAAGCTTAGAGATTGAAGTGATCTGAACAAATTGATGGAAGAAGTTCCCATTGAAGAGAGCTGTAATATGCCAAGTTTCCAGGGCTTATAAATTTGGTTCCTGTTCCACTGAATGGGCTGTGTGAGGTGCAGGGCACTGGGTGCACGAAGGGGAAGCATGCAGGGTAAAGCTTTTAGAAGTGGGGACACAAACAGTGGCAGAAGGATCCTTGCACTGAGAACCCAGGGAACTGAACTCCAGCCCAGGAGCTTCTGAAGTTTGAAAGTTTTCTGCATAATAAGCCCAATTCCTGTTTACTGTTTCACAGTTTTATGTTTGGCTTTTTCTTCCCTGGAGACTAAGATTCAGACACCAGAGAAAGACGCATCTTTGTGTTGTCAAAGTCAATATTAATGGCCGTTAGAGAAGTACAAGTTAAAGCAGCACTGAGATTCCATCGTAGGCCAGAAATAATGGCGTGCATCAAGAACTCAAATAACAGCAAGTGACTATGAGGCCCCGGGGGAAAAGAAATCTTTCTACATTGTGGGTGGGAATGTCAACGGTACAACCACTATGGAAATGTACACGGAGGGTCCTCAAAAACTAAAATTAGAAATTCCATTAAGCCCAGCTATTCCCCTTCTAGTTATCTTCCCAAAAGAGTTTAAAACATTTTATTTATTTTTTTAAATTTTATTTTATTTTTTATTTATTTTTTCCCCACAATTTTATTGATAAACAAATAGCAATGAGACAGTTTCAAATCAAATCGGTAGGACAGTTTCAATAATTAACACATTGCATATATTCTTCTTAGTGGTTAATTGCTGTACAAGATGCGGACATGATATCCTATTTACAAACACCATTAGAACAAATCACTCTATTCATTAAGAGAATGTAACTATATATTTATCCTAACCATTTTGAATGCACAGATACAAAATGGACATTCGTCTGTATATTCTTTTTTTGTTAAGTTCCGTTATTTGAATATTATAGGTGTGCAAACTCAGCAAAATATTCTAAAAGAGTCCAGTAGCCCATAATAATATTGGGTCTTCCGCTTGACTGGAAATGTCAGAAATTTTTGACCTGAGTCCCCCACAGCTCAACATAACAGCATGGCTTTACTTCTTATATTTCATTTTTATACTTTTCTGCTGGATGGTTAAGACCAAGGTAAAGCAGGACCTATGCAACAAGAGTTGTAGCTTTTGGGTCTGATAAGGGCAGTGAAATCCACTCAGGATTTATCCTGAGATCCTGTACCTCAGATTGTAGAACCTTTGTCAGTGTCAGCCATGTGGATGAGTCATGGGCATTGCTTGGCCAATGTGCTCTCTGTGAAAGGCGACAGAATGTTTTCTTTCCATGTGACTCTCCTTAGACACACTCTACATCATCAATCACTTTCCTCTTTGGCCCCATAATCTCCTTGATCAGAAAATTTGGGACACTACCGAGTTACATGATGTTACAGTAGAAGTTTTCATATGTCCTGAGTCTTAATTGACCTTGGAAGGCTAGGGCCAAAATGTTGGCTTTCCTTGTAGCCCTCCTTTTTCTCTAATTTTGGTCTGCAAACTTAGGTTGTTAATCATCCAGAAGACAAGCTTATTGTTATTACCACACAACTTAGGCTGTTAAGTTTAAAACATTTTATTACAGTATGGTATATGCATAACCATATTTATAGCAGCACAATTCATAACAGCTAAATTTGCAAGCTAATCACATGTCCATCAAGAGATGAATTAGGTAAAGAAAATATCTGCAGAGATAGCTTGGCAGCCTACGAGCCCGCCTAGGCAAGCACAAGGACCCAGCTGTGATCCCCAGTACCGCATGCCACGCCGGCCCTGCCCCTGGGCGTGCTGAGCTGGAGAGCGAGCGAGACCGGGCATGGTGGTGCGCACCTGTAATCTCAGCACTGGGGAGGCTGAAAATGGGAGGATCACTACTAATCTAAGCTGCACAGTGAGACCTTCTACCAAACACATAAAATTAAAAAAAAAGAAAACATTGAAAAAAAAAACAAAAAAGAAAGAAAACATGGTATTTACCCAACATGGAGTAGTACTTTGTCACAAGGAGATAAACTTGAGTCACCTCGGGGAGAGTAGATGGACCTTGAGACCATAATGTCAAATGAAATAAATCATATCTACTAGCAAGCTTAAATATTACATGCTTCCTCTTATAGGACACACCCAAGGTATGAATAAGCAACAAAAGAAAAGAGAGATAACAAAGCAGGGGTGACACATCTTTCGCAAATGTTTGTTTTGCTTTGTTTTTGGAGGGGGATGGTACCGGGGACTGAGTTATGACCTTGAGCTTGCCAGGCAAGTGCTTATGCTGCTGAGCCATCTCCCTGGCCCAGTCTCTCTTAGATAGAAGAGGGTCAAGAGCTGGGAAGGGTGGGGGAGGGGAAGGAGATGGCAAGGGAAGGAAGACCTGTTATGTATGTGCTCCAACCACACACAAGGGATGCAGGCATGGTGTCCTGAAAACACATAGTCAAATGAACAAAAGACCAAGAGCCCCAACCTGGGAAGTGACATTAACAAATGCAGAAGCCGTTAATAAACATGGTGGCTCCTTGTCAGCCAGCTGGGGGAGAACAGCTCATGTGGCAGCCCAGGTGAGGAAAACTCCATCAAGTACCCCAGATGTCCCCAGACACCAGGTCCGCCTGTGACACACACTGGGTGTAGGCAGGGCTGGAGGCCAGCAGTGGGATGGTGGACCCTGTAGCTTGTGCAAGGATACCTGCAACTCCTGTGTCCTTCACAGTGTCTTCTGGGCTGGTTGTGGGGTGGGGACAGTGATACTGCTGCAGATGGTGTCCCTTTCTGAGCTTACAGTGAATTCTACATCGTACGCAGCCAGTTTGTGCTGTGCCAAATGACGTGTCAGGGGTGCTGGGATACATGATCTGTAGGTTATGTGGAGTCACACATGGGAAGGATTCCCACTTGGATAAAATGAGTCATCTCATTCACCTCCTGAGCATGGCTTTCTAAATTAAAACCTCATGCTCTATTTTTATTGAAACCCATGGTGAAGGTTTGGTTTCCCGATCAACCAACCCTAGCCCTCCACACTCTCTCCCTTCTGTGCTATGTTGAAAGTTTGATAAATGATCCCTCCCACCTGATTTTGCACTGGCCTCAGAAATTCATCATTCCAATTTGTCATCATCCGTCTCCTTGGTGTCATAGCTGGCTTGTTCTTGGCCTGGGTGTCATTTTCCTGTGTGCTATCAGGAGAGGCTTGCAGGTGCCAGACAGATGAGGCTGGCTCAACTGCTGCACTCCAGCAAACAGAGAGGACGCTGGCTCCCTCCTGGCCAGGGCCGGCAAGCCTGGCTCTGCAGAGCCAGAGGCTCCAGACACCGAGAGATGCCGGGCCAGCTGCGCTGAGACCAGCAGAGCCCAAGGGACAGAGCGGGACTTTGGGTCAGTGTCCAAATCTCCCAGGAGCTGCTGCTAACCTCTCCAGGTCCTGAGATCCTCCCCACTAAAGTTAGATATTCTGGTCCCTTTGAACCTAGTGCCGAAGGCAACCCCACAGGGAATGATGGGGTGGGCTCTTTGTGCCTGGCCTCAGGCCCCAGGCCACACTCGGACTATTCACCTCTGGCCAGAGTCTCTCCTGCTGCTGCTAGCAAGTCTGTTCATCTGTCCTGCTTCAGCCTTGTGTCCCATGACACCTGGCTGGTCCCTGTGCTGCATCTGTCCCCTGCAGGGGGGGGACAGATCCTACTGCCACCATACGGAAGGTACGTGCAGTACAGTGCCCCATGTGGGCTTCCAGGGGCTCGCAGGTCATGGGGACAAATGCTGCCATCACCGTGTGCCACCTGTGTGACTGTCCTTGCAGCAGCAGGACCTGACAGCTGCATGCGGTCCTGGGTTGCTCCCACAGACATTCCTGGGCTTCTGCTCAGGTGGAAAGGCAGAAACGCTGCCTGTACCCTCAGTGGTGTGTGTGACACAACGCAAGGAGCAGGGCGCCTGAGACCTGGAGGCTTTGGTCACAGGGGGATACAAGCGAAGGACCATTATGTATCTGTATATACAAAATAGTCAGAATAGATATATAGCTACTTTCTCTTAATTCAATGAGAAAAAAGATTTATTTGTGCTAATAGTGTTTGTGGACAGGATATCATGTCTGCATCTTGTATTATGAATAACCACTATGAAGACAACAATATGCAATGTATTAACTATTGAAGCTGTCCTATTAATCTATTAATCAGTTTTGAAGCTATCTCATTGCTATTTGTTTCTCAATAACATTAATAAAAAAATAAAGCTGAGTCACATCTTTACAATCTCACCAGCCTGAGAACACTATCGCCTCTGTGGTCATCCTTTTATACATCTCTCTGTGCAAATCTCTTTCTTCCATGTTGGGTTTGGAGATGTGGGAACAGACAACATGGTCCAGGGGCTCCAGTGCAGAAAGCAGAGTGTGAAGATGCTGGCATGGGGGCTTGGGTCCAGCCAGCTGCCCAACCCTGGCTGCTTCTTGGCCTCCCAGCCCCTTTCCCCTGCAGGCTGGGGTAATGAGCAGGTGAGGCCGGCAGCACCCTGAGAGAGCATTGGGGTCCCTCTGCTGAGTGTCAGGGAGGTCAGCTGGAGAGGAGCCCATTCTGGGGGCTCCAAGGAGGCCTCTGGGACCTGGGCACTAGCTGAGCTCTGGCCTGTGTGCATCTGGAACAAGGTTAAGCACTCATGAGCATGCCTGTGCCCAGGTCAGCTGGGAAGCTCAGGCAGCAGTGCCCCTCCCTCCCTAGAGCTCCCAGCAATGTTGGCCCTTTGCTTCCCTCTCTTAGAGCTGCTGCTCCAAGGCACTCCTGGCAAAACCCTGCAGGGTGCAGACACTGGGCAGTGAAGCACCTGGAATCCCTCCTAGGGGACTCTGGGTCTGTGTTCTGCAGCTTCCCTCCAGGGCAGCTATGTTTTCAGGACCAGAAAAGCCAGTGTCCACACTGGGGTGCAGCCTTGCTGGAGCAGCTCCAGGGTGGAGGGCTGTGAGGACAGTTGCGTGCTCTCCATGGTCTGCTGCAGAGTGTGAGTCCCCAGGGAAGAAGACAAGGGTTCAAGAGATGCCAGTGTGCAAGTTGTGTGCTGGCGAGCTCCTTTGAGGCTGGGCTGAAGAACCTGTCTGTCCCCAACTCTCCCCTTGGGTCATGCTGGGTGTCTCTTCTCCCCATGTCTGCTTGCATCCTGCTCCT
>NW_004524584.1:22777530-22790024 GCF_000260255.1 Octodon degus | reverse complement strand
ATGTCCAAATTTCCCTCTTGCAAGGACTACGGTTCTATTGGATCAGGGTCCACTCCAAGGACTTCATCTTAACTAATTATTATCTAGAAAGACTCTGATTCTAAATAAGGTCATCCTCTGAAGCTTTGGGACTCAGCCTTCCAATAGGAATCCTAAAAAGGACAAAATTCGACCTGTAACACCGAGTGAGGTCACGTGTATGAGACTACCCCACAGCATCCCTCGTAAGTGCTCAGTATCGCAGGGGCAGGTGGCTACCGAAAGGGTGGCTTGGGGACTCCAAACACAGCATTGCACGCTCTGGTAAAACCTTACAAACTTCTTGACTTGTATAAATTGTTTTTATTATGTAGCTAAAGCTAGAAGTTTTCATCATCTGGCACATGTTATATTTGTCAAACAAATAAACTATGTCAGATGTTTGTATAATATTTTATATTTATCCTACCATGCAAAATAGGAATATCATAAAGTGCTTGGTAATTTAGTCATTTCCATATTTATTTGAATTTCTAAACTTTCCTCTCTCCATTCTTAACAGGGGCTTGCATAATATTTGTTTTTTCTCATGTCTTGCAATATAAAATTTCTTGTCATTCAATGTTTTCTCATACCCATAAGAAAATAAATTTTCCATTATTTTAGACTTAGTTTAACTTTAAAAATCTACTGTATTTCAGTTTTATAAAAACTCAGATTAGCTGGGCATGGTGGCATCCACCTGTAATCTCAGTACTCAGGAGGCTGAAGCAGGAGGACTTCTGTGTATTTGAAGCAACCCTGGGCTACAAAGTGAGTTCAATGCCAGCCTAAGGTGCACAGTGATACCATACCCCCAAGAGACAGGTACAAATAAACTAAAATCTCTCAGATTACTGTTACTGAGTAACAGGCTTCTGTTCCTGTGACAAAAGACTGAGATAAACAGCTTGAAGGAAGAGAAATTTAGTCGGGCTCACAGCTTCCAAGGTTCAGCCCACAACTCGCTGGCTCCCCTGCTTTCAGTCCTGTGGGGAGGCAGAGGCAGCATGCTGAGAGAGGTGTGGAAGAAAGAGGCTCACCTCGTGGTGGTCAGGAGGCTGAACAGGGGCCTGAGAGGAAAGGGCTGGAGGCAAGCGACAGTCCCCAGGGCAGGGCCGCTCCTCTTTCACCAGGTTCCACCCTGCAAGTTTCTCTCTCTTCCCAATAGTGCCATCCAATTATGACTCTGTCAATGGAGTCATCCGCTGATGACATCAGCCCTCAGAATTCCATCACCCTCCCAAAGCCCTACCTGTGCACACTGCTTTGCGGTAAGCCAACTCAGAAGTGTTTGAAGGACATTTTGTATCTAAACCAGACACTTTGCTGTCATCAAATCACCAGTATGTAAGTCATTCTGGGGAAGCCAGTCACTTTAAGACAAAGTTATTCTAGGACCATGTCATTGCCAGAACCCACAGGCAGGATGAAGACGGATCCCACCAGCCACAACCAAATGAAGTGAGTGAAGCCTGGACCAAAGTTAGGGGAGCAGGGCTCCAGATCCAGATGCGCTCACTCACGGGGGATGCGGATGAGTGCTACTATCCCTGGACCTTCGTTTCCACATCTGCTCCAAGGAGGGGCTGCTTTGGTCGGCTGCTCAGGGAGGGTGTGGAGCATCCTTCGGGGGAGCGTGCAGACAACAGCGAGCCTGACACCCAGCGCTTGCCATCCTGTGGCTGACCTGCAGGGTCTCACCCGGCTGGCTCTGGCCGCTGTAGGCAGAGGTCTCTTTACTCCAGGCCCTTGTGACATCAGTTCTCCACTGGCCCATGCTCCTCACTGGCAGTCCCCTCTTCAGGGTGCCTGGGCCCCTCCTTGCTTCCCTCTCCAAGACTTGATTTCCTTAATCTGAGTGTTATTGTCTTTTTGTAGAACTTTACATTGACTCAGAAAATGTCTAACTTGGTGAAATGAGTTCACAGGGGAGCACCGGGCCACAAAGGAAACTGACTGGCTGACCTTACTGAGGCATGAAGTGGGCACCTCCGCGGACTTGGCAGCTGGAAGGAAGGGGCCACTGGGAAGCAGCAGGTGCTCGGGGCGAAGGGAAGTCTGTGCCAGAGGGAGTGGCACTGGCCAGTGTGTCTCTGAAATCCTCCTGGCCTTCTTTTCTGGCAAGAAAGTAGGAGACAGGGTAAATGTAAGGGGTCTTCCAAAGTGAGCTGATGAATAATTTAGCAATCTGAATGAATTTGTTGGTATAACACCAAATGTACTTCTGCGTACGTAAAGCCTGATAAAATCATGATGTGTCTTTAGATCAAAAATGGATTACAATGAAGACACATTACCAAGTGTCTTTTAATAAGTAACACCAATAACAGACATGCATGGAGCACCTGTCATAGGCCGGGTCTTAATGGAGCTACATGCATGTATCTTACGGGTGCGACTGGCTAGTCATGATTGGTTTGCCCCCCTCAGAATTCTTCCCTTTGCTTGGAGTGCACTCATCTGTCACTCTTGTCCCTTTCTAAAGCAGCTCTGGAGTCCTCTTTTGAGAGTGTTTTCTATAAGGTACAACAACAGCAATGACAATGACAACAGCAACAACAATAAAATGGTGACTGTTGCAGCTAAGTGCCACGAACAGAAATTCAGGCTTGTAAACAACATTACACGATGCCCCCTCGCCCCTCACTCCCTGAACCAGGCACTGTGCAGCCTCTGCCTCTTCTCCAAAATCGAGATGACTGCAAAAGGCAAAGGTTCTGCGCTGATTCGGGCCCCAGAGGCAGCTGTGGCAGCGCCCCTGAACACGTGCAGGCAGGACAGCACTTCCAGAACTGTGTCCGAGGCAGCAAGAGCGATGGGGTGCGTGTGCTTGCAGTCGGGGGAGAACTTTAGGGGGACTCGTGGCAATGTATCTTCTGCTGCAAAATGTTTTAAAATTTAAATATTCAGGGCATTGTTTGATCACACCTCCTGTGTGTGTGTGTGTGCGTGTGGTGTGTTGGCGAGGGATGGAACACCAGGACCTCACGCATAACGGTTACGTAGTCTACCACTGAACTGTGTCCTAGCCAAGAAGACAGACGCAGTCACCAAAGTACCCGGCAGCTTCAGCTGCCTTAAAATGCATAAATTGGCCGGGGAGATGGCTCGGTGGAATAAGCGCTTCCCTGGCAAGCACAAAGGCCTGAGTTCAATCTCTGGTTCTGCCAAAAATAAATAAATAGATAAAATAAAATAAAATAAAATAAAATAAAATAAAATAAAATAAAATAAAATAAAATGCATAAATCACGTGCTGGCCACCAGTGTGAATGTATCTCTTGTGCAGTGGGAAATCTTGGTTTAATCTAGAGCCTTTTGGCCTAAGGCCTGGTCTGTGGCAGGTGCTTAATGTGTATTTATTATTAGTGCTATTATGGCTATTATCTTTAAGAAGTAGTGTTTTCCTGGTAAGGGAAGCCTGGACTTTTGTTTATAATTCTAATTCCTACTGACCCTGTAAAGTGAGGCTTATAAACTTTACTTCCAATTTAATTATATTCACCTCTGTCCTTTGCAAATTATATAGACATTTCACTTATTTCCTAGCTCCTGGCTGCTAGTAACTAGAACTTTAATTAATTTTGGCAAAGCGGTTCCTGACGTGTGGCCGGCTCTCCTTGGCTGAACACCAGGACTCAGAGTGTCCCCTCCAGTCCCAGGTGGGCGGAAGCACAGGAAGGTCCTCACACTGTGTGCTGTTCATGTCAGCCGGAGGAAGTGGGAAGAATTCTCTGTTCTTTGTAATAAAATTGTTCAGGCTTCTTATTGTCATTAGAGCACTGGTCACCTGTTTCTCATTTGCTCTGCATGACAGCACTGTGCGGCAAGGTAGTCAGGGTCCTCGTTTATTGATAAGGAAACTGAGGTCATGGAGGCACCTGGCTTGATGGGGCTTTGCGGCTTCTCAGTGGTGAGCACACAGGTCGGTGGCATGAGTGTGGCCTATTAGCCTATCAAAGGCTCCCTGCCAATCCCACTACACTGAGCATCAGGCTCCAAAATAC
Source organism: Octodon degus (assembly GCF_000260255.1). Classification (NCBI taxonomy): domain Eukaryota; kingdom Metazoa; phylum Chordata; class Mammalia; order Rodentia; family Octodontidae; genus Octodon; species Octodon degus. Next base: position 22,785,996 of record NW_004524584.1, on the reverse strand, counting down.
CAACTTGGGGGGGACACATCTAGACCACAGTGTCTCACTCCTACCCTGCAATTGATGTCCTCACATGCAAGATACCTTCATTATGTCCTCCAGCTCCCAAGAGAGCACTCACGGATCAAGGTATCCTCCAAATAGGGACTAAGCACAGTGAGGTGTACAGGTGAGGTTCCAGGTAAGGTCGCTCTGAGGCCAATCACTCTCCAGCTGTGAACCTGTGACGTCGAACAAGTTCTGTACTTCTGGAGTACATAGGATCCACATTCCTGTTCTAAACTAGAGAAATAGGAAAGGAAGAAGGGAGGGAGAAGAGCCGGAGGGAGAGAGGGAGGAAAGGAGGGAGGGAGGGACAGGTACCAGGTAAGTGCAAAACTCAAATGCACAAAGCATGTGGGACCTTGAGGCCCATGACTAACCCACCCTGGTGCCAAGCTCAGTGGGGCTCTGTGACCTCTAGGTGGAGCTAGCCATGACCCTCCCCAGGTCCTTATACTTTGTATGCGAGCACAGATGGAAGCCCATGGCTGTCACTAAAGTCTCCAGCCTGCTCCACCAGAGAAGTGGCCCCTAAGCTGGTGCTGCACCAGGGCCTTCCAGATCTGCCTCCGCTGTGGACCAGAAGCACAGGGCAGAGCGCAGGACAGGAAGCAGCTTGGGCAGCATGCCTCAAGGCCCTGCCAATGCCACAGTTCCTCCTCTGAAGCCACCCATGTCCCTGTTCTGAACCCCTGTGCTCTGGGCCTGTGGTGGACGGGCAGCCCTGAGGAGCTGCGAATGCTCTTCAGGTCATTCTTCCCTGGTCTTGGGCAACAGCTCCTGGCGCTGGTTTGACAGGAGACCTTGACTGATGCCCTCAGTGCTCCCTTTGTCACTTGAGGTCACACCCTTGGTACTCTTTCTGAGCAGCCTTTCTCCTTGTTTTCCGGTACAGAGTACTCCCCAAACACTGAAGTCTGGCTGCCTTTTTGATCATCGGTTCAGCCCTTAGTGCATTTCTCCCTCCTCACATTTCACTATGAAGCATCAGAAGCTGAGTTCATCTTCAATGCTTTGCTCAGAAACAGTTTTAGTTAAATGCTCCGCTTCAGTGCTTGCCCTGTGTACCGTCCACGAAACGCTAGAATGTGAGCTCACCTTGCTCTTTCCCAATACTACTGTTTGCCAATGTTCTTTCTCCTCCGTTTCCTAGTACCAGCTTCCTCGTATCCATCTGGCACCTCCTCAAGCTGGCTTGCTTTTCCCGCTGTTGTTCTGCCAGCGCTCTTCTTAGACTCACTCAGGCTTCCCCCAGGAGGATCAAAGCTTTCTTCTCTAGTCCCCCTTCCTTTCCCAGTCTCCTGCTCCCATGTTGGAGGGTGCGTGCCTGCAAAGCTGGCCTGCTGAAGTCCCTACCCTGTGTGTGGTGGTCCTCAGAGGCTGAGCCCCTGGGAGGTGGGTAGGCACGAAGGCAGAGTCCTCAAGACTGGGATTCCTGCTCTCACAAACAGGACTCCAGGAGATTCCTTCCCTTCTGCCCCAGCAAGAAAGCACCATGTTCAGAAAATCTGGGACACAACTGAGTTACATGATGTTACAGTACAGGGTCTCCTATGTCCTGAGTCTTCACTGGCCTTGAAAGGCTAGGGCTGAAATGTTGGCTGTCCTTGAAGCCCTTCTGTTTCTCTAATTTTTGGTGTGCAAACTTAGGTTGTTAATCCTCCAGAAGAGAAGCTTATTATTACCCTACATCTTATGCAGTTGGTTTTAATTACACTATTTGTCTGAATATAAACATCTTAGGCCTAACATGAAACAGGTATTTTCCATCAAGTATTGATATGTTAAACATTAAGTCCCTACAGAATATGGAGATAAAAATTTAAACAATGAAAAATATTTAAAGAATATGAATAAACCATTATGGGGCCACAGAGCAACATGACTGATGATGTAGAATGTGCCTAAGGAGTGTCACTTGGAGAGAAAACATTCTCTCAGGCTTTCACAGAGAGCACATTGGTCAAGCAGTGGCCATGACTCATCCACATGGCTGACACTGACAAAGGATCTGCAAACTGCTGTACAGGGTTTCAGGATAAATCCTGAGGGTACTTGACTGACCTTATCAGATACAAAAGGTACATTTCTTGTTATATGGGTCTTGCTTTATCTTAGTCTTAACCATTCAGCAGAAAAGTATAAAAGTGAGGTATATAAAGTAAAGCCGTACTAATATGCTGAGCTGTGGAAGGCTCAAGTCAACAACTTCTACGGATAACCCACTACTATTGTGGACTGCTGGACTGTGCTGGATTGTTTTGCTGAAATCACGCACCTATAGTATTTAGATGCCAATGGAATACCCATCTCTGACAGGACTAAACAAAAAAAGGGATACAAAGGAAGGACCATTTTGTTTGTGTATATGCAGAATAGTTAAGATAGATATACAGCTACTTTCGCTTAATTCAACGAGAAGAAAGATTTGTACTAATAGTGTTTGGACAGGATATCCTGTCTGCTTCTTGAACTATGGATAACCACTAAGAAGATAACAATGTACAATGTATTAATTATTGAAGCTGTCCTATTAATCAGTTTTGAAACTGTCTCATTGCTATTTGTTTCTCAATAAAATAAACTAATATAAAATATAAAAAAAGAAAAGAAAGTACCACGTGTGATCCAGGCAGCGAGCCCTCATCTGTCACCAGGCCTAACACCACCTTGACCTCAGGCAGTCCAGACTCCACAGCTCTGAGTGGGCAGTGTCTCCTATTTGTGTAGAAAGCACCCCCTCTGTGCTAATCTGCTGAAGCAGCCTGTGGCCTTTATGGCCTTCATTCCAGAAGGCCATCACAGGAGCTGTTTGGTACAGGAATAAGCATTTGCTTAAAGACAAAGAATATTAAATATACCCAGCAATGGCTGCATCCTCCGAGCCCCCGGGTGTGTCTGCCTCTGTTGCACACATCTCCACCCTCTGAGGCCAAGTCGCCTGCCGCCTCCACAGCGCCTGTGCTCTAACCTGCTGCGGAGTGGTGAGACTCCACCCTCAACGGGTCTGGGGTCTGCTCCTGTGTGGACAGTGTGCGCAGACACCCTGACAGTGTATGCAGGCAGGAGCCTTTGGCTGCTGTCATCAACACGGCTATGCGGGGGAGCGTCACGCCCCTGCCCTCTCTGGGTCCTCTCTGCGTATCGCTTGCACAGCCACCCCATAGAGGCCTCCCCAGGCCTTGAGATTGTCAAAGAGATTCCAAGAAGGGCTGCCTGATTCAGGGAAAATCCACAAACTATTTTCTTGCAAGCCCGCTCTGAGCTAGGCATAGGACAAGGTAAACAGTGATAGGAAGAGGAAATCCTGCCCTTGCTTATATGGTGCAGGCTCCTCTGGATGCTCTGGGACCCCACGTGACTCGGGAGTCACGTGAGTGTGGCCCCCACAGGGTCCCACCCTGGGCTGGTGAACAACCCTGGTCTCCAAGCTGATAAGCACTATTAGCACTCTTTAAAAATAACATGTGTCTTGTAAAGCCCTCAGGGCTCCAGGACGTAGGGAAGCATGAATAAGAGATGGGGTGCAAGGAGGAGACTACTACTAAGCACAGTGGGGTTGGTGCCTCTGCACTGGCAGGTTGGAGGGTCCTCGACACACATGGCTCACTTGAGGAGCTCCACCTTTGGGCCTAGTGTGAGGATTCTACTGCAGTGATGCTCAAAGTGGCCGAGAGAACTGAGAATAATAAATTCTGTATGTTTTAGGAGGAAGAAGTGCTAGGCTCATAGATCTGAGGAAGATGTAGGCAGGAATATAAATCTTTCTGAGCACTTGTGAACGTAAGAATGGGATAGCTATAGGTAATCCCCGTCCTCCTTGAAATAGACAATTTTTCTTCTGGAAGAGATAGAGCAGTTGCAGCTCTGGGCAGGCTTGCTGCTCATAACTCCTCTGGAGTGGCTGCAACTGGCCAGCGCAGGAAGTCCCCGTTTGATGCAGTCTTCCTGTGCAGGTCCTCGCCTGCCTTGCTGGGGAGGCCAGGGCCAATCACAGGGAGTCCAGGCAGAGGAGCAGGGGCAAGTGATGGGACTGATCTCTCTTCACCTCTTTTCTAACCAAAGAGGGTCACAAGAGCAGTCCAGACTCAAGAGCAGGGAAATAAATGTTACCTCTTCATGGAAAATCTCATTGCAGAAGAAAATAGGTTCAGACAAAGAATGAGCAGCAACCAGTCTAACCCCAAAAGTTAAGAAGAAAAAAATGCCAAACACAAACCAAGCTAGAATTAAAGTTTAGGTCATCCTGCAGACATGAGAGGTAGAAAAACAAATCTTGGTCCTACTCTATGAATTGGTGACTCCAGATACATTTTGTGTTCTTCCATATTGACTTTATGAGTGAGGCCTCAGGAGAAGTCCCTTGATAGAAGATTTTGCTCTTTTTTTCTTATTCCCAGAAATGGCCTCTTGGTACCTATTGCAGAGGATGAGAAGAAATCAAGAAAAAGGGGGAGAACTTTTGCCGACATCTAAATGAAATGCGGCCAGCTTTACCTGCACTCAGTTTCTTGCATGCTCTGCCAGTTGGGAATCACTGTATACCTAATGTCCCTTCCTCCTGGCCCTCCATGGGCTTGGTGCATATTAGGCTCCCCCACTGCCCGCCTCAGCTTCTCCCAGAGGATGTGAGGATTCACAACTCCCCCAGGCGTCCCTGTGTAACTCCAGTGCACATTGTGGAGCCCTCTCATGTGGCAGGCAGTGGTCCCCGGTCGGGTCTTGCCAGTCCTGCAAACATACTTCAGTACAAGGAAAGCTTGCTTTCTATCAGCAGCTTGCATGTCTGCCTTGGTGGCATAAACCACTTGCAAAAGGAAGGCCTTTGAAGAAGAGATCCACAATAAATCTACGCTTTCATGGCTCAGCCTCCTGGAATCCTGGGAAGAACAGACCTTAAGATTGTCCCCCTTGCTGGCCTTGACTGTGCCTGTGTGAATCATCCGAGAACTCCCCCCCTTCTATGAGCTCCGACCTGAGGTCGAAACGTCAGTCAGTAATTCCTGCTGCTTACAGCTGAGCCCCAAATTTACATAAATTGCTTTGATTCAAAGGAGATAAAATAAAAGAAGCAGCCCTTCCCTTGTCCATAGTGACACTGGAGCAACTCTGCTTTTGTGTAAGACAATGGTGATGTGATGAGTGGCTATTGATAGCAGCAGTCAGAAATGCACACTTGACTGGTGACTACTCAATAAAATCAGAGAGATTTTTGTGAAAGAAATATAATTAACAGGAGGTGTCCTCTTAGCATTTGTCAAAAAATTGCGGTGGAAGAAAAATAAAAGTCCTTACAAAAGCAGCAATATGCTCTTGACCTGTGATTTTCAGGACCATAAGACCCGAGTCAGGACAGCACCCCGCATGGGGACACAGCAGCTCCTTCCAACGAAAGAAAGCCCACAGCCAGGAGTCCACAACAGTGTGCACTTCTGAGAGCCAAATGAGGGACTCATCAACCCTCTTGTCATGCCCCGGGGCAAGTGGGTGGAGGCCCTGCTCCCTGCTTCACACACGTGGACAAGGCAGAGCCCAGAATCCTCACGCAGGCGACTCCGCACCTGGGCCCACTGTTTTGCTGTCCGAGATCAAAATGCTCCCTCGCTCCTCAGGTGGGGCCAAGTGGCTGGGAGGGAGGGGCCTCCTGAGGGGCTGGCTGAAGAGCCTGGCTGGAGTCGGGGTCTTAGGGCGCCTGGGATCTGGCCCATTTAGATGCCTCTCCCATCCCCCAATGCACCCTGTGAACTGCCCCTTGAGCATGCTCTTTTGCCCTCCTAGCTAAATTTCTGTCTTTAAAATGTTTTACTTTTATTAGTAAAAGTTTGCAGTACCTAATGATTACAGTGGAGAGTGTCGGTGGGTACCTGACACATCTCAATTCTCTCGATGTCCCCTTTACTCCCTCCCGCATCTCTTGGTTCCCTCCTACTTGCAAAGATCTGTCTTGCTGCTTCCTGTTATCTTCTATTTTCTGTTTGATTTACTTCTCTGCTTGGTTTCTCATAGGAGAGAAACCCCACGATATTTAAGCTGCTGAGTTTGACCTAAGTTTGGAGGAAATGTGGTGTATGCACAATTGCATTTTGTCATTGAACTAAAAAGACAAGAGATGCCCGAGTCTGTAGGAGTAGAATATAGATGTCCAGGGAGACACCTCCACCCGACCCAGCCCTACGGAGTCGCTTCTCCCTCGACCCGGGATGGAGGGTGTTGCTTGCTTTCTGGCACTGTCCCAGTGGCCCCAGAACACCGGTAGCCTTGTGCTAATCGTGACCCCTAACTGAATCTAATGAGGCGTGGCAAAGGGGGCCAGAGGGTGCGCAGCGAGGGGTGTGCGTCTCGTCAATCACGCAGGCTGCCTTCTGGGGTCTGAATGGCTGATGAGAAGCGCTGCGAGGGCCTCTGCCTCTGACAGGCCTACCAGATGCCTGGTGCGCTCTTGCCACACGGGCGAAGCATTCATCTCTGTCCATTATTTCCGCGATGGCCCAGCCCCTAATGAGGGGCCGGCAGCAGCTGATTGAGAAGGTAGGCGGTCCGGGCAGTGCTGGGGGCTTGTCTCAGCTCACACAAAGGCTGCAGTGTGGCCTCCAGGGATGAGGGAGAGAGGAGCACCAGACAGGCTGGCTGTGTCCCAATCCTAGTGCCAGGGTCTGCATTTCTGGCTTTTGTCTCGTTGGTTGACTATGCCTGAAAGGAAGCCGGGCCAGGTGGCTCCTGGACCCACATGTGGGGAGAGGAAAGGGGACTGCTGTCACACAGAGAAGACCATCCTGCTGTGTCGTGGTGGGGTGTCAGATGCACACCCCGGTCTTCCCACCCCTGCAGATGGAAGGCTATCAGGCTTGCGCCCGTCTGTCTTCCTCCCATCATAGGAAGAGTTGGGACCTTCACCATCAGGTCCTGGTAAGCTTTCTGTCTTGTGACAAAATAAATAAATCATTTAAAGGAGGGCCGGAGAGATAGCTCAGCGGACTAAGAGCCTGCTTAGGCAAGCACAGTCACCTGGATTCGGTACCTGGCACCACGTGCTGCACCGGCCCCACCCCCCACCCACAGGTGGCCACGGACTCCAGGCATGGTAGAGGGTGCCTGTAATCCCGGCACTGGGGGACTTGAAAACAGGAGGATCACTACGAGTCCGAGCCCTGTAGTGAGACCCTGCACAAAACACATAGTAAATAAATAAATACGGAAAGGTTCATTTTGGCTCATGGTTTAGACGGTGCAAACAAGGATCACTTGGCCCCACTGCTTTGGACCTGTGGAGCAGGCCACTGAAGGTGTAGGGAGCAGGCCTGTTCACTTCATGGTCACTGCGAAACAAAAGGAAAAAGAGAAAGGGGCTCGGGACCTGACACCCTCTCTAGGAGTCTGGGCCTGAAGAACTCATCACTTTCCTCCTGCCAGGCCCCATCTACTGAAAGTCCCATCCCCAACAGAGCCATCTACTGGACACTGAGCTTTCAACACATGAAGCTTGGGGCCATCTAGGATCCGAGCCATGTTCCACCTCTGCCACAGGAATGTCAAAAGGACGTGGATCCCTGGAGGGAGATTGCTATACAACTGTAATAATCTCCTTCCGTTTCTGTTTTTCTCTGCCTAGCTCTATATCACGTCATCTCCCAACAATCACTTATAAACTGTTTGAAATGAAAGACTTGGGTGGCAAACTGCTTCCCCTCACTTAGGGCCTTCTTCAATTGGTTTTCTCTTCTTTCCCTGCACTGAAAACTCTATGTGCAGGAAACTACTGGTGGCTGGTTTGTAGATGCTGCCTTCTTCCTTAGAACCGGGGATGCTGGAAGTCCTGGAGGTCGCTACCAGTCATGGGTGCTACTGAAGAAGATGGGTCCTCTCAGGTGATGGGGAGGTGTGGCAGGTCATGGAAACAACACGGTGTGTGTCGTAGAATCAGCCACAAGTGGATGGGTTTTCTCTGTACAGCCCAATGACTTCCACAGGACCGGGACAGAAGCATAGGACCCACTTGGACCTCAAGAAGGAAATGAACTACACAGAGGCTGCAAGAGCATCCATCAAGATATTCATTCATTCATTCATTCACTCATTCATTCACTCATTCATTCACTCACTTATTCATTCACTCATTCATTCATTCCTTCCTTAAATTCATTTATTCAATGTACTTTTTGATTGGAGAACTGTACTCCATGTCCTGGGATACAAGAAGCACATTTCTGGGAGCCTGACTTCTCCATGGGATCATCCTCGCATGGTTGGCCTCTGTGCTTCAGTTCTTCCTCTTCCCCATAAGTTCCCATCAAGATGCTGCTCAGAATAAGCTTTGCATGTGCCTGATGTTAAGCCTCTGAGCTCCACATGCTCTTCTGTGAAACGGAGTCCTCTGTATGCCTTCTGGTTTCTAAACATCCCCCTCGGCTCCCCGCCTCCCATCAAGGCTGGTTT
>NW_004524584.1:22772825-22777020 GCF_000260255.1 Octodon degus | reverse complement strand
TCAATGTACTTTTTGATTGGAGGAGAACTGTACTCCATGTCCTGGGATACAACATCTCTGTGACTGTTGCCAGAGATGCAATAACTGGGATTAGACCAAGGACAAGCCTTCTGGAAGGATTTCTGAGACAATGAAAGGGCCCTGTTTTCATCACTTTCCTCACGGATGAGATGCATTATGGACCCTGCAACTTAGAGGAGGAGACCTTCGTTTCAGCTCCAGTCTGCAGTCCACAGCTGGCTGCTCTGGGCAGGACATCGTGGTGGTAGGTCTGCTGGAGGACGGCGCTCACCTCATGCAGCCAGGAGGAGGAAGAGAGAGATGATGCAGGCACGGGAAGCGAGGCACACCCTCCCAGCTCGCTCCTCCAGTGACCCTTCTCTTGGGACTCTTACAGACCCCACCTCCTAAGAGCAAGTTGGTTACTGGCCACCACAATCCAATCACCCTCCGAATGCTTGACGCTTAGGGGCCCATTTTAGATCTAAACCCTCAGGAGGTGCAAGCACCAAACCTCTGAACCTCAGCTCTGTTATTTTGAAAGCTCAAATGATCAGATGGGAGCGTTTACAGCCTGTTTCATGTGGAGAGATGGCTTTCTTCCTCTTATTTATAAAATAAGATGTTCACATTCTCCACCTCCAAATAAGTGCTGTCTCTTTTACTGGGAGAAAGAGGCTACACACAGATAAGATCTGTTATTATTATTAAATTGTTCAGGACTTGTTAGCATATTCATGAGGCTATTCAAGCTAAAGTATATTTCATTTCCTCAGCACAGCAAATAATTCCTCTTTCTTATGACGGTTGCAAAATTTAATATCGAAGGGATTTCACTTGGCAGCTTGCATGAGTGAAAATTCAGCCCAGAGTTGCAGTGCTGGAGAGGGAGAGAGATGAGGCTCTTTGCACCAGCAAATGAAAGAAGAAATCTGGCTGGATCTGGAGTTTGCACACAGGGCCGAGAGCAGGACTGAAGTCCCCTCCCCCACTGCCCGCAGTGCTTCCAGGGCTGCAGGGCCAGCACGGCGCACTTAGGCAGCCTTCAGGGTAGCGGGCATTTGGCACATGAATGGGTTGTTTTCTTTGTATCCAGGAGCAGCTGGTGATGTTCAATGAAGCAGTGCTCACTGCCTTGCAGGGCTAAATGGTGACAGGACAGTGCTGGACTGGACTTGGCTGTAGGGAGTCCTTTCCTTTCCTCTCCTTTTCTCTCTTCTCCTCTCCTCTCCTTCCTGCCTCCTCTTCCCCTCCCTTCCCCTTTCCTTCCCTCCCCTCCCTTCCCCTACCTTATTCTTTTTTCCCCTCCCCTCCTCTCCTCTCCCTTCTCCTCCCCCCCTTCTCTTCCCCAGCTTCTCTTTCTTTGATTTTGGGACAACAGCTTGCTACGTCCCTAAGCTGTCCAGGGTTGGTGTGAACGTGCAATCCTCCTGCCTCCTGCCACAGCGGTGGTACCATAGGTGTGTGTCAGTGATCCGGGCCACAGGGCACGGCAGATGGGCCAGACGGTTCTGAGGTGGAAAAGTGGTGTCAGACTCCAGACTGATCGATGTTCACTTTGGCTGCCAGGGCAACAGCATCCGTTGTGCACAAAGCAACTGATCACAGCTCAGCAGACAGAAAGGCACATGTGTAGGTTTGCTCTGAAGTACCTGAATGATTTGGGAGGTTTCGAGGTGCTGTTAGAGAAAAAACAAGGGCTACACAAAAACATCAAGGCTGGGGCTCCAAGGTCCATCCTGGCTCTAGGAAGCTTTCAGAGGTGAGTTGGGACCAGATTTTTTTTTAATGTATTTGGTACAGGGTTTCACTACCCAGCTTGGACTCGTAGTGATCCTACCCCGCACTGGGATTACAGGCTTGCCCCACCACGCCCGGACTCCGATGCAGGCTCTGTGTGCCTGAGGGTGGGGCCAGCACAGCACGTGGTATCAGGGATCAAACTGTGGTCCCTGTGCTTGCCTAAGCAGGCGCTTAGTCCGTTGAGCTATCTTGCCGGCCCAGGACCAGAAATTGTGTTGCCATTTGGCTCTCTGGACTCCTGCGACTCACAGCGGGTCAAATCATCATTCTCATCAACCCCAGTCAGCACATTAGAATTTCTACCTTATTTTCATATGAAGTGAAGGTTTTCTTTTTTACTCAAAGTATTTAACGTAACCCACGTGCTAATCTTTCTTATTTGAGATAATGACTATAAAGACAGAAATATGTTCTGATAGGCGCTTGCATTTTCAAAACCCCACATACTGCCAGGAAGGACCGCATTCCCCAGCCCCTACGTTCTGATGGAGAAATCATCGCTGATTCGTCCTTGAACTATTTCAGTTAATTAAAGAACATGGAAGAAGCCGGTCTCCCCGGCTTGGTATTGTTAATTACAAAGATATTCAATATGCCACTGCAAATGGCATTCTGCTAGTGCTTAATTAAAATAAATACAAAAATTTAAAGGAATTAAACAGATTTTGGCACTGGTCTGTGGGTGCAGGGCCAAATTTTATGTGTGGATATAATGTGAATGGAGGAATAAATCATTCCCCTTTGCTCCTAGTGGGTTGGCATGGGGCCAGACGCAGGAACGCCGGCTCCTGCGCCCCCTACCCCCAGGGCTCCAGAAAGGGCTCAGCCCACTCTCCTCCCAGCGCACACCATCCGTGTCCTCACTCAGTGGTGGAGGGACATAAAAGCACCCCACCCCCAGGGGAGGAGTGACAGCTCATCCCATGAAGCCATCCTTCTTCTAAGAATTCACAATGTGCAGAGCAACATATTGTATTTATTCACCACACTTCATGTCAGGGCTCTGAGGCATTTTTGAGATATGAGCTCATTAATCTTGCCCACTCCTTGCAACGTCGGGTATGGGAAAGCAAGATGCTCCACGCTGACCCGGTAGGAGGGGGCGAAGGATACCTCGAGGGCTCCTTCCCCTAGAGCTCCCACCTGGGCACAGGTGGCCAAACCTGACCTTTGTACCCTGGGCAAAGGCCTTGCTATTAAACACTGGGTGGGCAAAGCAAATGCAGTGTTTTCACAGAAGTCAGATGGAATGCTTTATTACCCACCAGGTTTCCAAGTGACTCAGGGCTGCTATTTACATGTGAATCATTCATGCCGCAGAACTCCGTGTGTGTCTCTACCCCAGTGGGACCTCCATGCTGGGACTTCCGGTTAGCAGAACTGTGTGAGGGGAAGTAACAGCCATGGTTTGCATCACTGAGGATCTCCGCTGCAATTCTTCGAAAACAACTATAATTAAATTTGATTTTGAAAATACAGTAAGTCCCTCCAAATAGGAAAGGACTTGTTTGGTTAAAAGTGGTAGAAACCCAACCCAGCCAGGTTGCAGGGCAGAGGGGATCCCTGGGGGAGAGTGGCTCTGGTGTCTCAGGCAGGCAGAGCAGTGAGAGGAAAGCCCAGCCCAGCTCTCAGGCCCCGGCAGCCCCTCAGCCCACCCTTCTCCCCATGGCTTGTCTGTGTCTCCTCATTCCTAGTTCCCACCTTTCTTCTTCCCATCTTTTTTGGGGTGCCCTGTGATTACTGAAGTGTCTGGCAAGGACTTCGCTCTTTAGCTTAGTCGGCAGCTGAGGGTCTCAGAGATCACTGATCAGCAGGGTGCCCTGGGGCTGCTGTGGAAGTGGAGGACAACTTGGAAGGTGCTTCTGTCTTGTCGTGTGTGTAGTAACACTGAGCAGGAGTCACACAGTTGGGGGGGACGGTGCTGGCAGCCACCTCTGCTCCTTGGCACCCCTGTTCATGGGCAGGCAAGAGAAGACGCGACAGCATCTACTTCCCCGGGGCCTCTAAGTGCCCAGAGTCTGTGGCGGGCAGAGTCAGGCGTTGTCACTACAGGGCGGTGCAGGGCTCTCTGCAGCCAGGAGGGCAGGCGCCAGGGGCCACTGACAGTAATGTAATCCAAGGGTTAAGTCTAGGATGTGAGGATGGGGTGCGATGGGGATAGCCCCTGACAGAGTGAGGGGCGAGGCCAGATGGAGCCCTCAGAGGCTTCAAGAGCAGGATCTCAGGGAGGCTGGCACCCTCTTAGGGTGGCTGGAGGTGGCCCTGTTGCCTGGGGGCATGAGACCTGCTCTGAGGAGTGGCAGGGGCCCTGCGGGTGCAAGCAGCCACCGTGCAGCCTGGGCATAGCTGTTGACTGTTTCTCCTGGGCAACCTGGAACGCTCTGTGTGAGAC
>NW_004524584.1:22758993-22772674 GCF_000260255.1 Octodon degus | reverse complement strand
CTCCCACCCTTCCCTCCTTTCTTCTCTCCTGCCCTCCCCTCCCCTCTCCCGCTCCTTCGAGCTCCCACACCTTATCCGACCTTGGAGAAGCGGCTTCTCTCTGAACAGACAGAAGGAAGCAACAGTTGTTTATGGCCTGATCCACGCAGGGCTGCAGTAAACCGGATACCTGTTTTCTGAGGGACGGGTAATTAGTGTCAGTTTTACAGGCAACTTCTTAGCGCTGATTAAAAGCTCCGCAGGCGAAGTGTGGCTGGCTGATCAAGACTGCTCGTGCGCGCTCCCAGAGCTGCTCGTTAGAGAGCGGGCGGCCCCAGCGCTGTCAGCGTCCTTGCTGCGGACGGACGCACGGACCCGGCCTCGGCCTCGGAGGCTCCCGCCCGCCCCGCTGCTAGCAGGGAAACGAGGCGGCTGGCCCTGGGCGTCTCCAGATGTGCTTGTGGCTTCCTCGGGGCCTCGGATGGCCCGGCCCGGCCGGGCTCTCCTCGGAGCTGCTTCTGCTTCCTCTTCGCCACTTACTGTGCATCTTCTGAGCTTTCCTTGTAAAGATATTGAAATCACTTGTATCGTTTTGGGGAACAAGTTGTTTAGTGCTAGTGAAGTAACATCCACGTGTGGCTGTAAAAATTACAGAAATTAGGGCTGAATTCTGGAATTAAAATAGAAAGCAGACACTCATCCAATTTGTGACCCACCTAGACGTGAGATCTAATGTGCCCAGGACCCAGGCCACAAAAAGAAGCTTGACCCTCGCCCGCCCTTGCGCAGGCAGGCTGAGAAGCCCCGACGGCGGAGCTGCTGCGCGCACGCGCTTATGGGATCCCATCTTCGCAGGATGCCGGGAGGACACGTGGACCCTAGCACTGCCACTGTCACAGAGTCCTGCGCGCAGCAAGAGTTCAGCCCTGTGGCCACCAGTGAGGGCCTCCTGGCTTCAGGGACCTGGGCAGGGGCAAGGAGAGAGGACGTTTTTGCTGGAGGATAGTGCAGAAAATGACCCTGCTCTCTGGACCCAGGGAATCTGTGACACAGGCCCACCTGGGATCAGGTACCCTGTTGGGAGCAAGGACCGACACTTCGTGAGGGACGGTGTTTTGAAGGGGATTAATGGCGATGTGTCATTTGCTGAAAATTTTTTTGTTTAAAAAATTAATATTCAAAAAAATTAATATTCACCATGTATTTTGATCATACCACATAGTCCACTTAACTCAGATCAGTTTTAAGTTATCGCATCATTACTTTTGGTTCCCAACAGACTAATTTTTGCTTTCATACAACAGCCATTATGTTCTAGAGCAGTTTTAGGAACAGAAATAACGAGCGCGGTGATCAAGGCTCCCGGATCCCTCGCCTCCACCCACCCACAAGCTCTCCGGCTGTGAGCATCTTGAATGGGGGTGGAACATTGCGGCACTTGAGCAGCCCCTAACGATGCCTTATTACTAAAGCCTGAAGTCTACAGCAGGGCTTACTGGATGGTGTGGGTCTGAGTTTTTTCAAATGTGTAGTGTGGTACAGAATCTTTTCACCGCACTCATTTTTTTTTTTTAAAGACATTCGAATTCTTCAACTTTTTGTAGTATTTCTTGCTGTCTGAGTTCTGTTCTGTATCACTGATTTCTTTCTCTTTCCTCTCAATTTTTCTTTTTTTATTCTTCTTTTTTATTTATTTATTTATTTTTTTGGCTACTTCAGGCTGCCTTAAGGGCAGAGCTGGTGCAGCTTCCGGATCTGGGAATCGAACCTCAGTCCTATGTGCCTGCCTGCGTTTACCCAAGCAGTGCTTTAAACAACTGAGCTATTAGGCCCAGCCCCTCCTCTCACGTTCTCTAAGTGTTTTATTTTGTGTTGTCAAGGTTGATAACATTTGAAGTCTGTTCTGAAGTTACCTATTATTTTTGCCTGTTTTATCAATTGATAGGAAAAGCTGCAGATCTTTTGGGGAGACTTGCATGCTTGTGGTGCCGTAGGCATTAGGTCCCGAAGAGCCAGATGTTTCTCGCTAACACTAATGCTACAGAAACAACGAGTGCGGTGATCAAGGCTCCCGGATCTGTACCACACTACACATTTCAAAAAACTCAGACCCACACCATCCAGTAAGCCCTGCTGTAGACTTCAGGCTTTAGTAATAAGGCATCGTTAGGGGCTGCTCAAGTGCCGCAATGTTCCACCGCCATTCAAGATGCTCACAGCCGGAGAGCTTGTGGGTGGGTGGAGGCGAGGGATCCGGGAGCCTTGATCACCGCGCTAATGCTACATTTACTTTTTAACAGATTTAGGGTTGTGACTGTGGTGTGACCCTACATAATCCTGTCACCCAGGGGAGAACCATCTACCATCAGTGATGAATGGGCTCTGTTTTCTTGTATCTCATTGAATTGCTGACAGTTTTTTTCTGTTTCATTCGCTTCCTATTTTGATCTTAATTTTGTTTTGTTTTTTTATATGTTTCCTGTGTGTCTTTCTTTTATTGCTGTTGTCAACAAACTTTTACATTGTGTCTCTCATTTCATACATCCTATTTTCCTAAAAGACTTATTTTGAGCATAGTATCATCAAAGCTAATTTAGATAAATAGCTTCCTACATAAGCTGCAATATGTTTTTTTTTTTTTTTTTTTTCATGAAATTGGATTCTGTTTTTGAACTTGCTGTCTTTCCTTTGTTTTGTTTGACTGGCACATATACTAGTAACTTTCTAAAACAGGGAAAGAAAATTTCCTGGGTTTTGGAATTTCAGAATCTATGTTTATTTTCCTTTAAACTCTAGAGCAAGGTAAGTTAAGACTTCTGTGTCCAAAGGACATGATCAGGAGTCCCACTCTGTCCTCCTCCCACCAGCACCTCCACACAGCTCCTGCCCATCATCATCCCTCAGCCTCAGATGCCAGCCAGTAGCCTTCGAGCAGGAAGCCAGGGGCTGCCAGCATGCGCGCACGCTGTGACTCCTCAGTAGATGAGAACCTCCGCCTTCTCCCAGCCAGCTTTAGAGTCCAGCCCTGGCCTGGTGGGCTTCTCTTCACAGGACGATGTCTGCCCTCTTCAGCATGAGAAGGCCAGGTTTCTGCTCTTGGACTCCTGCAGCCCTACGCCCCTTGCTCCATCCACCTTGCTGTGGAGAGGGGTGCTGTGGCTCTGCGGTGACTGCTAGGACTGTGTCCTGTGAAGCTGTGCTCTCTGATACATAGAACCTGAATGTCAGCAGCTCTTGAGGACAGCCTGGGCCACCTCAGGCTAAGTGCCGAATTTCAGCTCTCTAATCGGCTGCAAACTAGCATAACGCTGTCCTGAATGTTAGGTAATTAGACACTGGAGCCGCCCATCCTTTGGTTCAACAAAGGGAGCCAGACTGCAAAAGAAAATCCCCAGGAGGACAGGAGTTGTGGCCCAGGAGGGGAAGGGTCAGCCCTCTGCAGAGGGATGCCTCCTGCCTCACCAGCTTCCTGTCTGCTCTAACTTGGGAGGCAGTGCTGGGCTTAGCTCCTGCTGGGTGACATCTGGGGACAACCTCCACTGCTCAGGCCCTGTTCTCTATCCTGTGGGATCAGAGCTTTAGAGATAAAGAAGTAGGAGGCGCTGGCCAACAGATAAACAACAGGGGACCTGCATGCGGTCACTGCACTGCTTCAGGAGGGGAGGAGGAAGGGGTAATGGAAGAAAGGAGGGGAACAAGGACACCTTCCCCATAGCAAGGGGAGGAGGGAAGGCAGGGCTGCGGGTGGTTTAACCTGGACAGGGCAGAGGGCAGCCAGAGACTGCTGGCCTGGAGCTGCCTCCTCGCTAAGCCATGTGTTCACCTCTTGTGTCGTTTGCGTCTGTGGGATTTGGAGTCCACCCCATGCTTCTGCCTGGCTCTGTGATCTTAAATTGCAAATTGCAGGTTGAGCATTATTAGTAGTAAACCACTCAAGTATGTCCCCAGGAAGTGTTAATGTCAAGGTCTGAGAATAACCTTGAGGCCCACAGCCACACAACATCCTGCTGCTTACCAAAAAGATCCAAAAGGAAAAAAATTGCTTACAGCAGCAGTTCCCCATCAAGCTGTGTGGTAGAATCTTCTGGAAGCTCCAGAGCCTGTAGTCCCTCTCCTTGTGAAACCTGATCGGGGGGTAGGTATCCGACCCCATTGCATCCTGAAGCCAGGTAGTGATTGTGGGGTACAGGCAGATTTGGGGACACCTGGCTGGAGGATTTGTCAGAGTGAGAAGGTAGCCAATGCTACCTTCTCTGGAGTATTTACTTGGTCTGCTTTCTGGTCAACTTGGGACTTGTCAATTCCATTTGCAGCATCTTTTATGGCTTGGGAGACCAGTGACTGCTGGCCAGACACCACTGTGTGGAAAGGGCTGGAAGGTACATTCAGATTAGACCCAGACAAGGTCCATGGCCACGTGATGCTCTCTTAGCTATCAGGGAGCAGTTCTGTTGCCGTCTCAACATCTTCCTGGGTCAGGCTTTCCTCAGGTGACCTTTGTTCTGGCTGGATTGGAAGATCACATAATCTTCTCTGAGTGTGACCTTCCTTCTAATGATTCAAGCTCCTTTTGATAATTGGGGATTCAAAAAGGAACAAATGGTTTCAAATGGATTTACCCAGACCCAGTAAGGGGTCACCATTGCACCTCCATTCTAAGCCCCTTTCTGCCCACCTCGGGAGGAAGTCATTTCTTTTAGCTGTGGGGCTGGGCCTCTCTCACCGGGTGCATTATCCTCTGGACCTACCCAGGGCGCTCTTCTTCTGAATGGCAGCTCCTGTAGGCCCCCCCCCCCCAGCTGTGTCCTCACACCCATACCAGGTCTTCTCTCCTGTGCATCTCTCCATTTCTGGGACACAGATACATTGATTCTGATATTGAGAGACTGACCTTGTCAAAGTCATTGGGATTGGTTGAATAGTTTAAGGGGAACTTCACAAAGGGGGTGCTGAGCCAGGTGTGGTGGCACACAGCTCTAACCCCAGCACTGGGGAGGCTGAGGCAGGAGGATCCTTAGGCATTCGAGACCATCCTGGGGCTACACAGTATGCTCAAGGCTAGCTTGAGTTGTATAGCAAGACCCCGTCTCAAAAATGACCAAAAAGAGAGGGAAAGAGAGAGAGAGAGAGAGAGAGAGAGAGAGAGAGAGAGAGAGAGAGAGAGAGAGAGAGAGAGAAAGAGAGAAGAAAAGCAACAGGGGGCTGCAGCAGGGTCCTGCTGGCCTCCATGATGAGGCTGTGCATGCCCCAGAGGAGGACATTAGGTGTGGTTGCCCTTGGTGTGGCGTGGACATGGAGACAGGGCTCTAGGACCCAGCATGTCCATCTGTTCCCATTTGAAGAGCAGGCTCATTCTAAAGATTCCTCGCCCAACTCCATTATCCACATTTCTCTCTTTTCTATCTTACAATTACACACACAGGGGTCACCTTGTATTTGCAAAGCAGTGTGATGCCCCAACTCGAGCCTTCGCACAGGAAAACTCAAGAGTAAACGCTTTTCCTTGCCCTCCTAGGCTCAGCGAAGGCAAGTGCCCAGCTAGCGAAGCCCTTGCTTGCAGGGCCTTGTCTTGTCAACCATCTTCATTTTGGTAGCATATGTTTGCAATGCACAGTAGTGACGTTCATTCTGGGGCATGGATTCCCTCGTGTTACGCATGATGGCCACTTTCAGTCTCTTTCTGTCCCCGCTCCCTGACCCCCAGCTCTCTGCTGGCCTCACTCTCCATGCCAGGAGCCCGCCTTCCGATTCCCACCCCTCTCCTCTAATTCATTAGCATTTTAGGTTTCATGCACAAGAGAAATCACGTGGCATTTAACTTCTTGCATTTGACCCAGCTCTCATAGTCTAATGATCTTAATGAGTGTCTCTTTCTGAAAACGCTCTCTTCTCCTTTTGCCTTGCAGGCCACTGAGCTATGCAGCTTTGTGTCTGCACTCCCATTCCACTAGCATCCCATGTTCCTAGGCGCAGTGTCTGCAGAGGCTGCCCTCCTGTGTCCCCAGTGTGATGCCCGAGATGCCGCCCCCTCCTGGGCAGGTGAGTCCTAGGGCTGATCTCTTTGTACTGAGAACCTGCATCTTTATCACAGTGTTATTACAACATGGAGCCATTATTATAACATAGAAAAAAAAAGAGAAGGAAATGGACCCCTAAAGGTTGAAGGAGTGGAGTGGGGTGAACAGAAGGAACAAAGAGGCACAGAGAAGGAAACCCCGAATGTAACCATGCCCTTCCAGGTAGCCAACATGCAGCAGGCTGGACCCCTGGGGACAGTTCCTCGGGTTGCCGCCACTTGCCTCTTTACCTTCCATACTGCAGACAGACCCTGAGCCTTCACAGTCCAGAGTCCTAGCCCAGGCACTTCCTGTGACCTCCTGCATGATCTCGGGGGAAGAGACTTGTTGGAGGAGACCAGACAAGACGCTGGCCAGCACTGGCCCTCTGAGCTCCGGGACCTCTTCCACGGCCCGTAAGCAGACCTACCACGAGTCCCGAAGCCACCTGTGTGAGCAGTTACCACCCTCTGTTTGCCAGCCGAACAGCTCCCTAGCTGTGCCCATCAGGTCAGAGCATGAGCTTGATTCTGTCTGGTTCTGTGTCAGAAAACTCTGCCCTCCTTTCTCTGCATGATTCTCCGACTGGCCCTGGCTGATGCTGCCGGGCACTGCAGCCTCAGAAAGCCATACATAGCACTACTGTCTGCAGCTCTGCCTGCAAGGAAGCCAGTGATATATTTTTTAAATTTTAAAAAATATTTTATATATTTATTTATTTGGTACAGGGCATCACTATGAAGCTCAGGCTCCCCAACACTGGAATTACAGGTGTACACCACATGTCCAGTCTTGGTGGTCAGCTCAGTGTGCCTGGGGTTCTGGGGCCAGCACAGCATGCGGTACCAGGGATGGAACCCTGGTCCTTGTACTTGCCACGCAGGTGCTTAGACCGCCAAGCTATCTCCCTGGCCCAGCCAACAATATTTTGTCCCCTTCAATTTACTACATGACCATGGGAAGCATTTCTGTTATGTATGTATGCCTCATTTTTGAAATGGTTATAACTATAATCACTCTAATAAATCCACACGCTTATTGTGTGCTATGGATCTAGAGATTCTTTACAATATGTTTGTTTTATCCCTACCATTATCATGCTAGATTTCTCCAAACAGGCTGCCTTTGATACTGAAAGAATGATCCCTTGCCATGTGTTAGTTTAGATCAGGCAGGGGTGACTACAGCCAACATGTTTGTCTGAAAAATAGTGTTAAGTACGGTGGAGAGATAATCCCAAACCAGAACACATCTTGACTGATCATGGCAATAAAAGCGAGCAGAAGCGTGGATAATCCAAAGCAATGAATAATAAAAAAGATTTTATGCTTTGGATTGAAATATTTAGCTTGCATTTTGCAAGCGATGTGTGTCTCCCTTGCTGTTCTATTGAAAGAGGGCTGCAGCCGCACTGTGCCCATCAGGGCTGGGGCAGAGTGGCTTTAGTGGAGGACGCTCTATGAGTAGTCTGGGAACTGCGTGGTACAGCCCCTGCAAAGCACAGTCATCCCACATTAGAGCAGGTGGTCAGTGAGACCTGGGGGCTGGCTCACTCCACAGTGGATGTGCCTTGGGTTTTCCTTGGTCGGAGAAACTAGAGGCCGTGATGTGGCCAAAGATTTGAGATGCGTGGTGCAATGAGGTCTGCTCCTGGAGTGTCTGTTGTCACCAGGAGAGGAATATTGTAGGTTGGCCTTGATCCTACACAGAGGACAAAACACATGGCCAAGCCCAGCTGGGGACAAAGCAACCAGCACGTCGCTCTCCTGCTGTGAAGACACACATGGTCCTGCAGGGTGGGCTCCGGGGATACCGAGCCAGCTGCAACTAGTACGCACTCACATATTAAACAGGCATCGTTCCTGTTCCACCTATTGGCTTGAGGACTTGACTCAATTACCTGATACTGTGAGCTCCAATTTTCTCATCTGTAAAACAGCTATAATTATACTAATCTTCTAGGGCTTTTGTGAGAATAAGTGAACCAAAGTATATGTGCGCAAAATTCCACCAGGTTCCTGGTCTTTGGAATACGCTCAGCACAGCAGCCGGTCAGTAGTAACAGCAGGGGAAGTTGACTGCTGCTGGAGGGAGATGGACAGGTGGAGCGTGAGCACCTGCGCATTGTGCGGGGACGAGGGGGCTGTGGAGTCTGCAGGGGCTAAGCCTCAGGAAGTCTCGGCATCCATGTCCAAACACTGCCTCCTCCTCCCTGTGCATCGTGAGTCCCCAAGGGTTTCATTGTGTGGTGCCAGAACCCACGGAGAGATGTCTGTGTAGGTGAATTCCTTATTTACCTTGGACCCTGATAAACATGATATTTTATAACAGCCTTCCAGCCTAGCAAGCATTTTCTAGCATGGTGATATAGGTCGTGGTTCTCTGGATAAGACCACGATCCAGTTGAACTCTGGTCCTCTGGAAGAAACAGAAATGAACTCCTATGCAATACCTATTGCTTGTCAGACACTAAGTTGGAAAAGGAATAAGTATTGCACAGCCCATTTCTGATTGTTTCTTCCAGAGGGGAATCTACCTGCCTGCATGGTTTGGCCCAGAGAAGGTACTCATTGGGCAGCTGCTTCATGGAGTAGCTCACTTTGGTCTGCTGCATGTGGAGCCTGTGGAATCTTCTGGCTCTGAAGGCGGAAGCCTGCTCTGTAAGATGAGAAATTGGCCCTGAAAGATGTCGCTGGGCTTTAAGGAGCTGCCCAGAACATGTTGAGTTCTGGTGTCTCAGAAGCCTGTCCACAGTCAAGAGCCAGGTGGGGAACTGTTCCGGAAGTGCTTCCAGGCCCACACCTGCCAGGAAGTGAAGGCAGCGGGGCGAGCAGCTGAGCCACTGTGCAGTCCCCATGAGGGCCTGGGTCAGTTTCTGGATCCTGCAGGAGCTCTGGGGCTGAGAAGCGGCCCTCTTCAGCTGCCATCTCTTAAGGAAAGGGGACATGGTCTTCATCCTGCAGCACTGAGCCAGTTATTATGCGTGGAAACCCTTGGGAATAAGGTCTGACTGTGGCTGAGGGGTCTCTCTTCAGCCAAAATTTTGTCCCCGTGTTGGACTGAGCTTCAAGCTGCCAGCTCCCCATGTCTCCGAGCTGAGGTCCGTGCAATGCCTGGGCCGTGAATGAGCACACGAGTGAAATAGGGTCTGCTGGATGGGTTCCAAAGGATCTAGACCCCAGAAGGGAATCCCCAGGAAAACCTGAAGGAGGAGCAGCTTCAGGTGGACTGAGGGGCAAGGAGAATAGTTTGTAAGTCACTTCACCTGGGCTGTCGAATCTACGTGAAAGCAGACAGAGACATCTGTGAAAGCCCATGAAGCGAGTCTGGGTAGAGTTAGGAGTCATTCAGTCTGGTCAGGAGGTTGAAGCCTCACAGTGAAAGGAGTGAAACAGAATCACAATGAGGCCCTTGAGGCCAGAGTAAGGAGAGATACAGAAGGCAGGCTCCATGTGTGGGCTTTGTCTGCAGAACTACTGGTCCATCTCTTGACAAGAAGTGAAGGAGACAGGTGGCATCTCCCAGAGGTGGCACCAAGGAGCCCACAGTGGCGAGAGGTGGAAGGCTTGTGACCTGGAGGTTCTAGAAACACAGAGAAACTAAGCTGGGCCCAGTTGGAAAGTGTGCAGGGGGTGAGGCAGCAGTGTGGGGGGGCGTCCTCCAATGCCAGTCTGCGTGCTAGGCAGGGCTCTACCCCTGCAAGAAAGCTTCGGGGTGGCAGAGCTGTGAGCAGCAGGATGGCCTGACCTCGAGGCAACACAGTGCCCGTCAAGCCCACCGCCAGAAAGCCCCAGCTGCAGCTGGACTGGGATGGACCAACACTTCTGAAACCCCTACCAAGGGTCACAAAAGCACAGCGGATGATCACAGACTCTGCCCTGGACAGCAAAGGCCACTTTATGAAGTGTTTCTACTCTGTCTTCGTTAGTCCTGAAGAATTATGTACAAAGTAAAGATGAGTATTCCTAGTCTGCAACCAATCGGGCAAGCGCAGAAGATCAGCAGTGCCTGTTTTGGAGACCGTGTTTGAGCCTTTTTGTCCACTTAGACTCTGGAGGAAAATATGACAATACACAATCAGATGGAAAGACGGGTTTTCCATGTAGCTACAGACCAGTGCAGCCGATATCAGATCTTGCCTCTAACTGGAATTAATCAATTAAATCATTAATTTAATTTCCCAATTCACTGGCAATAAAAAGCATAACAACGTATATTTGCCAACATGATTTGCAACCTCAAGTTAAGAACAGTAATTCAGCAATTAAGTACAAAGGAGTTCTATTAATTTGTATTGCTTTTACGTAGCAAGGCAGTTAATTACAAAGTGGAATCATTAGTCAGAAATTGATACTAATCAAAGTGTGAGCAGCAGGAAGAAAATGCCCAAGGAAGGAGATGACAAAGTCATTGCCGAGAGGCTAATCGTTAATATTAATATTTGATATTGAAGCCACCCATCCCACAGCAGAGCAGTGGAGCTCGCGGGAACGCTGGACAGAACAGCTATAAGCAATCACCGAAAAGTATCGCACACCTGCAATTTCCTATTGAAATAGTTGAAAAATCAACACTAACTATTTATTATACTTCAAATCAAGGTGTTAAGCCAAAGAAGAAACTCCTGGTAGCACTGAAGAAATCAAAAGTATCACTTACATCCTCTACTGCTTACACTCTACTGCTGTGAGCGGTGGGGCAGCAGTGGAGGAGGCTGCGAGAGGCTTTGGGCTCTCTGTCCTTCTCAGCACCTGCCCGTACAGTTCCCCAGACCCACCTGCAGCAAACTAGAATGAGCTCTGGGCAAAATACGAAACTCTGGGGAAGATGGCAAATGCGCAGGGACCAACCAGGAAATGCACGTGGCAAGGAGCTCCCTCCTGGGTTCAGGAAGCTGTGGAAGTCCTGGTTTGGGTGGGGAGGAGGTGCCCACTCCTCTAAGCAGGCTGGGGATGCAGCAAGTTTGAAACCAAGTACACATTTCATTTTTAATCATTTGTTTGTTTATTTTATTTATTTATTTATTTGGCACAGGGTCTTGCTATGCAGCTCAGACTTCTAGTGATCCTCCTGTCTCAGCCTCCCCTGTCCTGGGATAGTAGGCGTATACCACCCTGTCTGGTTTTGGTGGTTGGCAAGGCATGCCCGGGGTTCCAGGGCTGGAGCAGCAGGTGGTGCCAGGGATCAAACCCAGGTCATTGTGCTTGCCAGGCAGGTGCTTGGACTGCCGAGGTATCACCCCAGCTCCACACGTACCCATTTTTAGGATAAGACAATAAAAACTTTTGATAAGTCTAAGCATCTCACATGCTGACTAAATAAAGTGATGAGCGTATAGTCCTGTGGGGTGAACATTTTTATTTCCTGTGTCCCCATGGGGAAGGGAGTTTGTCTTTCTCGGTCCTATAGAAAACAAATCAGTACAGAGTGGTGGGTCGTGCTCCAGGCTGTGCAACTACAGAGAGGCTGAGCTCAGGTGCAAAGCCTCCCCAGGGGCTCCTGGGGCCACAGGAGCCAGAACTCTATTGAAAATACATCAAGGGCCTTACAACCCCACTAACAAAGATAAGCATGTCCAAAGACAAAGGGCAAAGATTTACATAGCAAATGAGAAGAAGAAAAATCTAAATGATTCATAAACATATGAAAAGATCAATCTCACCCAAATCAGAGGGGTGCAAATTAACATAAAAAGCGACTGTGCACCACAAGAGCCGGCTGACACAGCAGAATGGAGACAGCCAGGGAGGCAGAACAGGCACCAGCAGCACTGTGTTTCTTGGGGTGTGTGAAGAGCTGCTTCCCTGGGCCACAGCGGTCACAGCTGGGCTACTTGTGTGTCTCCCCACCCTTCTCCTTCTGCTGACCTCACTTTCCAGAGAAGAACCCTGGTGGGATTTTGCAAGTACAGACAGAAAAGGTTACGACGGTGATGGGGCAAAAACCAGTGGACATTATTCACCCATCTGTAAGGGACTTGCGGGACCATGGACCTGGGTAGCCCCAGCAGCCTCCACAATGCGGACTCCAGAGCAGTGATGTCAGAGACTGAACCCCATGTGTCAGGTGGAGCAGGAAGGTCTCTAGGCAGGGCTGCTGAGGCATAAAAGGAAGCTGCAGAGAATTGGGCATCTTCCTTTCTTTGCAGTCAGCTGTGTGTGTGTGTGTGTGTGTGTGTGTGTGTGCACGCGCATGTGTGTGTGTGACAATGCATAGAATGTGGCAACATGGCTTTCTTAGGTGCAGTGTGGATAGAGATATCCATGAAGCAGGGGGTGTAGGGTAGAGAAGCAACGAGGAAAGGCAAAGAAAAATAAAAACACTTCACTGTGAATTAGTGCTGCAATCTCTTCAAATCTGTGTGGCCATAATGTTGCATACCTAGATCCGTTAATCTGAGCAACAGATTTGATGATAAAAATGCATAATATAACAACCATTGTTCATTTTTTATTCTTGTTCTGAAATTCTGTACCATACATATTGCAGTATGTTACTCTGTTTCTGTCTTTGTTTTTGAAAAAGAAAGGAAATGTAAAAAGACAGAGACAGTACAGGTCTTTGTCTGCCCCTTCTCTTCCTGTGATGGACAGGGCTGTCCCTAGTCATGAAACAAAGCCAAGTGCGTATGAGGCGACTCTTCCCATGCATGGGGAAGCCATGCACCAAGCTGCTGGGTTGGGCAGCGGGCAGGGAGAGGGCAAGTTTTCTTCACACAGGTCTCACAGCACTTGGAATATCCAGATACATCCTTTGTGTGGCGCCAAGAAAGCTATAGACATGATTTACACACCTGCAGCAAGACCGCTGTGTGCCCCGTGCAGAAGCTAACCTCTTTTCCCTTGATCAGATGTCTCTTGTGAGTTCTGTATAACTCTGGTGGAACAGCCGGAGTTCTCCCGATGCCACGCCATTGTCACTCATCATACTATCTTTCCAAGTGTTTCCTGCATTTCGGACATCAGAACCCTTTCGTTCTCAGGGGAACAGCTCTCCTTGCTCCGTGGGGAAACTGGAAGTGCTGTTGACCTCAGAGCACAGACCTTCTGGGCAGAGAGCCGCCAAGGAAGGCGACCGGAGACAGCCTGCATGGTCCGTGCAGCTCTTGGTGCGTCTGCAGCTCAGGGTCATCAGCCCACCGCCCCAGAGGGATGCTGTTTTCTCTCTTGCCGTGGCCAGACCCGAGGCAGTGCTGAGTCTCTCCTTCCTTGGTACAGATGCCCCTTCCGATTCCCCAGCATGTGTGGTGTCAGCGGCGTCCTCCTGCTTGCCTGCTTGTGGTGCTTCAACCTCTAAGGACAAGCCAGTGTGGGAACTTTCAATCAGGCATTGATTTTCAGTCTGAATATTAAACCTGTATTGAGGAAGAAATTGTGCCTAATTAACAAGGTGTCTCCTCCTTCCCCCCCAGTTGGCCGGGGTAACAGGGCTGCCTGACCGTCCTAGTTTCAGCTTCCTGTGTTGCCCAGCAGGCGTGGCTGTTTTCTGGTAACTGATTCCACCTTCAGGCGTGGAAGGCCAGGAAGAATGATGCGGTGGCAGGCACTGTGAGCAGCCGCATGTTCATACGTGGGGAGTATGTTCTTTAGTGACAAAAGTCTCAGATTTTTATAACTAGACTTTCTTTTCACTTGCCACACATGTTT
>NW_004524584.1:22752345-22757918 GCF_000260255.1 Octodon degus | reverse complement strand
AAGGAAGACCAGCACGGAAGACATTAGGAAGGAAGGAATCGCCATGCTCTGCTCATTGACAAAGTGGATGCTGATCACACTGTGCAGCTTGGTGGGTGTATGGCGCATTCAACAAGGAAAAAGAAGTAAGGACCGCTCTGAGACTACAGAATGGTTCCCAGGACGTGAGTTCAGTGTATGATAGGTCCTCACCTGGGTCAGATTAACTTCAGGAGTAAGTCTTTCGGTCAGACCTAAAACAGGGTGTTCCAGAGTGGGACATCCTTCTACCCTGACAGACGATGCTTCGTAAGGAAGAGGTGTTGGGGCCACCGTGAAGGCGATGCAGTCAGAAAGAGACAGCCACCTGCCGTGGTCTAGGTGCTGCCTTCTAGACACATGCTGATGTGTGTGGCTTTAGGTGCCGATGTGGTGGCTTTAGGTGATCAAGGCTTAGAGGTGAGGAGGCTCTGGAGACGGTGGAGAGGGGTAGTTACAGTGAAGGTGGATTAGTTGTGTTGTAGAAAGAAGAAGACTCTCTCTTCCTCTCTTCCCCTTCCCCTCCTCTCCCTCTCTTCCTTTCCCTGTCTTCTTCGCACATCTTTCACCTTATGCTGGCTGCTGCTGTACTGTGAGTAGGCAATCACAACTGTGGTCCACCGACTGTAGGTCTCCAGTCCCCGCAGCCAGCAGCCCAGGGTGCTGCTATTGCTTCCATTTATCTACTCTGTGGTACTCTATCCCGCACAGACCTAAGGATGGCCAGAGAGAGCATGTGGGAGCCCTCCATGAATTTTGGATTGAATGTCACTAGCCAGGAGACTCCTCTCATGGTTCTGCGGGACCAAGGGATTTACAAAAGATAGCACTCTCCCTCTGCAATGTCATGAGAAAAACTCAAACTAAGACTTTGTTTTTGTCTGTTGCAACTCTTAGATTTAAAACGAAAACTACTTGAGAACCATGAGTGGCTATTCTGGCTGATGTATATATTTTTTCACTTTGGAAATTCAAGAGATGTGACATGAGAAGTTTGTTGTGTTGTTCTGACTGGACTCTCAGCTCACTGTCCTCTGCTGGGACAGCTTCCTCAAGCCAGGGCTGGTAGCCAGGAGAGCAGGTGGGTGATCAGTGAGGAGGAGGAGCCCCTCATTAGTGGCCTGGGGGGCTGTGTCTATCCAAGAAAGCAGCAGCCCCCTAGAGCAGGGACGCAGGGAATTAGTGAGGCGTGGTGGTATTAAAATGCAGACTAAAGGTTTTAGCTAAATCTTCATGCTCATTCCCATAATGAGAGGCCAATAAACAAGTGTCCCCTGGAGGAGCGTCAAGCTGCTGAGTGAATGGGACAACTGGGGACAGGAGGGTCTGCAGAGCGCTGTGAAACTGCTTCAGGGCTTGAAGTCCTGTGACTAGGAAAAAGGAGACTGAGCAGGATGATTGATTTTAGTGGAGGAAGAGAGGGGAAGAGAGGAATAGAGAGAATAACCATTTTCCAGGGAAAAAGCAGCTGATCTGCTGAGGAGGGCTGCAGCTGTCCCGTCTTTCCAGTGACACTAACACAAAAGAAGGGGACTCGCGAGGCAATAGGAAGTTTAGGGCTGGACAACCAGCTCTGTGTTTTGACAGAGAGGGCAGTGGGTGGGACCTGCAACAGACCCCGCTGGTTCCCAAGGAGAGGGCCTCCCTCAGGTGCTGGCGGCAGCTGGGTTGGAGGGTAGGAGTTGGTGGGGAGTTGCAGGGGGCAGGGAAGGCGGTCGTGTTCTGAGCCTGCTTGGGCTGGGATGGCACCGCCCACTCACCCTGTAGTCTTTCATATAGCATGTGTTCAAGATCTATATGAATGATTTGCAAGTTTTTCATGTTATCTAGATGGTCTTTTTGCTTCCTTAGGCTTGAAACGTGGATCAGCTGTGTGGGGGCCACTACCTCTGTGGTCCACACCCCAGAGAAGTCCCCCAGCACAGGTGAGATGTCACATGTGTTTCTATCCTTTCCTGCCCAAGTCGGGACAAACTCCAGCTCAGTGTTCTCTGGTTCTCAGCCATCACCGGGCCCCAGGCTTCCAAGTAAGTCTGAAACAGAGAAAGACCAGCACACCCACCTCTCAGAATGACTTTGAAGTAAAAAAAATGATAGCATCTCAGATTGCAGGCACCCTGGTTACTAATTGCGCTAGGATAATCTGTCTCTTATTTGGAGAATGGGACTAGAAATCGGGTTCATGCAGTGCTACACAATTGTTTGCCAAAGGTCGCAATCAACAGACAGTTTGTCCTAGACCTGTCATTTTCTGATGGCATTTTTCCTATTTTGGTTGAAATAGAGAGGAAACTTCACTTATTGAACTTTTTCTGACGATGAACAGAGTAAATACCGCCGCCGATTCTTCTCCTCTAATCTTTCTGTGGATCTGAGTCATGGCTCCTCTAATTTCACACACATTCCTCCCTGGTCTCTCCAGGACTGCTCTGTGATTAATTTTCTCCGCAGCTATCAGGCATCGTCATGCCTGCTTAACGGGGGAGTTGGGATCAATCAATGGATTAATCACTGAGGCTGTCAATTAGATGAGAGAAGAAACATTTTAGCTGCCCAAATGCTTCTTTCAGTTGGGATTAACTTGCTTGCTTATTTCCTTGGAAAAGCTGTCACTCTATCCTAGAGTGACCCAGGATGGGGAGAGGCAGCCAGCATGCTACACCCTGACTCATACTTCTCATAGTCCGGAGCCAAAATGGCGTCTTCTGCCCTCACCTTACACTCTGGGCATGTACAAGTCTGCTCAGGACAAACGACCTGGTCAGTTATTTCAAGATTTAATTCACATACCATAAAATTCTGTTAAAAAACATATACTTTAGCATATTCAGAAGGTCCGACAAACATAACGATTGTTTTAAGCCACCCACATTTTCTTCCTTTCGAAAGAAACACTCTACCCTTCAGCAGTTACTGTCTACTGCCTACTTCCCCATCCCTGGCAACCATTAATTCATTTTAATGGATATACTTATTCTGGACATTTCATATAAATAGAATCCTACAGCACATAATGCTTTGTGAGCGACTTCTTTGACTTAGGACAGCATTATCTGAATCCATCTATGTCATAGCACGTATCCATGCTTCATTCCTTGAATGGCTGAATAACCATCCAAGGCACAGGTCCACCCATTCTCTTCATTCATTCATTCATTCATTCATTCACTCACTCATTTGGATTACTTCTGTTGTTTGATTGTATCTGTTTGATTGTCCTTTTGCTACTATGAATAATAGTGAATAACATTGCTTTAAACACTTGTGTAAAAGTTTTTGTACTTTAGCATTCTAAGGTAGGTACCTAAAATTAAATTTGCTGGGTTACATGGTAATTCTATTCTCGGTTTTAGAGGAACAGCCCGATACCTCCCAGTGGGTGCATCATTTTGTGTTCCACCAGCAGTAATGACTCGGTCTCTGTTTCTTCTACCTTGTCCATCATGGTGTGTGGACCTTACAGCTTAGAGCCACCGTATGATTTTGATTTTCATTTCCCTGCTCACCAACGATGTCGCGTGCCCCTTTGTGCACTTTTCAGCCCTGGATAGATCCTCTCCAAAGAAGTGTCTGTTCAGCCCCTTTGCTCATAGTTTAACTGAGTACTTCTCTTTTTATTTTTGAATTGTAAATGCTCTTTTCATATAGCATGCATTCCAGATCTATATTAAGTATATGACTTGTAATTTTTTTCGTGTTATCTAGATTGTCTTTTCACTTCCTTAACAGCATCAGTTGATGCATAAAAATTTTTAGTTTTGATGAAAGCATTGGCCAACTTTTTCTAAATAGGCTTGTCAGCATTTCTCTACATTCTTTCATTATCAGTCCCCTAAGGAGAAAATTTTAATTTAATTTAATGAGTTAAATTAAATATTAAGGCATAGATTTTGTTGGTTAGCACTGAGCTTTGAAGAGCCTCAGACCATTCGCTGCAACACACAGGATTTCTCTCTCTCTCTCTGTGCATCAGCCTTACCTCCTGAGGGTGATATTGTTCTCTCTTTCTCACTGAGGATGTGTGAGTTGGGTCAAGGGTTTGTTCCTTACCTAAGGAGGGCAGAAGTGTGAAAAGTGATCTGTCCCTGTGCCCAAGGCCTCTGTTCCGGCTCTGAGCCTCAGTGGTGTCTGTCTCTTGCCCCATATAAGTGGAAAGGAAGGAGCTCATGGCCTTGCTCTGCTCGCCTGGCACAGCATCTCATCATTCCCATGAATGGTTCCACGGGCACGATTTGCTGTTTCATTGTACAGTCCAGGTTTGTATCCTGGTGTTTCTACCTGCCTGTCCTCCCACAGCTGGAGTTTCACTTGACGTACATCACTGACCTTGGACACACTCTTAGAAGGCCGAAGTATATTTCACTCCTTTCAATTTGGTTTTCAAGTTTACTGCCTCATGATGTCGAGAAGGTCTCTTCTCTGCCTTTGCAAATTCTCGGCTTGAGTTTTGTGCACTCCGTGGGGTTTAATGCTTATGACCTGTGTAAAATTTGAGTTTCTTTGTCACCAAAAAATAATGCAGGGGCCTTGTTAAAGTAACTATCTGACAGCTCTTTTATGCTGAGTGTCACTAATCCTGTAGGGGTGACATTCACAGGGCCAGAGTCACCTGTCTACTATATAACGAACCTGATCAGTTGGAACAGGTCGAAACAATAGTGACACAGGCTTCACACACTGCGAGAGGGCTCTGGGCACTAGACTAGAATCAGCATGCAGTGTGTTCTCCCAAAGCTACCAGAAACCACATTAGTTTAGTTCTCGGTAAGCTTAGGAAGGGGAACCTGACTTAGGACCTCTTAGCTGTAGTCATTTATTATCAGACATCTGGTTCTTTAGGGGGCTGAAGGTAGGAAGCCAGAGGGGGGGGTGAACTGCCAGGGTCTGTGGTGTGGAAGTAGTGATGAGGCAGGTTGGGGAGCCGTGGACAGCTCAGCCTGGTGACTGTTCTTACTGGGAGGTGGCCAGAGGGATTTGAAGACATGGCCTGCTCCAAATGACTGCCTGAAGTGGTATGATGAGAAGCCAGGGCATGTAGACCACCCTGGGAGGGTGATCAACCTGTTTTGGAGACACTGAAGCTGAAGTGACATGAAGTCCTGGAGCAGAAGACTGTGCTGTAGCCAGGTCTCTTTGATAGTCACACTTGGGAATGTCCAAGAGAGAAGGGAGTGGGTACCCATAACCTCTGGCCTGAGGACTGCAGAATTACATGGGGCTTCATGTATCTAGTTTTGATAATGAACATGACTTCATTCTTTTCTCTGAACTCTCCCTGGATACCATGGACAACTCTGTGGTGTGTTACCAATGAGACTTGTCCTAATGGAACTTGACACAAAGGTGGTGAGATGAGGATCTCCCTAGGGGAAAGGATTTTGGGACCTGGTGTGTGAGCTGGCTCCTTTGATCTTCCTTGGAAGTAGAATGGTTTCCTTCTCTGTCTTTATGTCCCTGTCCCACCTCTCTCCATCTCTGCCTCTCTATCTTTGTCTCCATTTGTGTATGTCTCTGTTTCCATCTGTCTCTCTGTCTCTCTGTCTCTCTGTCTCTCT
>NW_004524584.1:22745175-22752245 GCF_000260255.1 Octodon degus | reverse complement strand
CACCTCTCTCCATCTCTGCCTCTCTATCTTTGTCTCCATTTTGGATATTCTTTCTCTCTCTCTCTCTCTCTCTCTCTCTCTCTCTCTCTCTCTCTCTCTCTCTCTCTCTTTCTCTCTCTCTCTCCCTCTTCCCTCTCTCTCTCCTGCCTGTTTGCTCCTTCTCTCTTTAGTAACTTCTATGGTCTCCAGTTTTGGAGTCACACTTTCTTCTTTGTGTCTTTTTTCACATAGAAAGAGGGTAGCTGAGTCAGTAGGAGAGAGATGGTGGAGATGGTCATTCACACACTTTGCAGACCAAGAGCCTGCGGAGGCATCTGATTCTTCTCATTGCTTTATGTAGCTCTACTCGGTGGCCCCAGTCACTGGGTAATAGAAGGAAGCTGGGATAAGTAAAATCCTCATGACTCTATGAAGTGTCCTCCAAGGATGGACATAGAACAAATGCATTTGCTGGAGATCAGATACCCTCAACCCCTTCTGCCCAGCCAGGGCCAGCTGGAGTCATACTCCACAGCCACGCAAGCTGGGACAGTTGTACCAAATTCCGAACATCAAAGAGATGGCTTTCCTCCCTCCAAACTGCAGAGCCTCCAGCAGGGGATGCTGGGTTACTGGGGAAAGGATGTACTCACGTAGCCTAAGTGACCTGAGGGAAGACAGGAGAACCCTTCTCCATGATGAGCTCCAGGGTGTCTGGACCTTCCAGTTTACATGGAACAGTATGACTTAGCCAGCGCATGGAGTTTCCCTGTAAGGAATGAAAGAAAATTTGAACTCTTCTAGAAGACATCTGAGAAATCAAGGAGCCTTCCCTCCTCAACTGCTAAGAGGCTGTAGAAATAGATGAGCTCCCTTACCCACTGTAGGAGAGTCTGGACTTGATACTAACTCACATGTGCATTAACTTCTGGAGTTATCAGTGGACGCATGTGGGTTCTGTCCCTGGGGGTGGACACAGGGATCTCTCTCATGGAGAATCTTGACTTTTCTACATGGTTTCTCTACCTGGGTAGAAAATATCTTCAGGTGCACCAGTGTTGGGCTCCCACGGTATGGAAGTGAAAGCAGGCTAGATGCTGTCAGATGATAAACTGAGGTGCTACTAGGTTAGCTGCGATAGGTGTTCTGGAGACTCTGACTTCCTGTTGGCTTACAGCTCTCTGGCTGACTCCTCAGAAGACTAGCTGTGGCCCACTCAGGCAGTCTGTCACTGCAAAACCTGCCATTGCGGGAAGAATTTTCTTTTCAAGGAAGAGAAAGAATGGGTGAAATTAGATGTAGGATAAACTTCCTACTCTCAGCCCCCTAAAGTTCATGGCACATGAATTTTAAAGTGTCCAAGGCAGCCACTGCCCTGAGCAAACACAAGATCTTTTTGGGGGGTGTCTGCCTGCACCGCCATCCCCCATGCACCCAAAGCCTACATTGCATCTACTGCCATCAGAAAGAATTCCCTCCTCTCTCTTCCTTTCCCTGCCTCTTTACTCACACGGTGCAAGAGTAGTTGTTATCTCCCTTGGTTGGCTGCTACAAATGGTGTCTTTCCTCATCTAAAAAGACTGCATAATCATCTGCCAGAAAATTGAATAGCAATTGATTAAGAGCCATTGTAGGTTATGTATTCTTGGATCGAATA
Source organism: Octodon degus (assembly GCF_000260255.1). Classification (NCBI taxonomy): domain Eukaryota; kingdom Metazoa; phylum Chordata; class Mammalia; order Rodentia; family Octodontidae; genus Octodon; species Octodon degus. The sequence continues at coordinate 22,750,609 of NW_004524584.1, read as the reverse complement.
TCTCAATTATGGTATTGTCTGTCCACACCGAGAAGTTGAATTCTCTTGGATAATTTCTTAAAGACTTGAATTGTCTTGGGGCAACCGTGCGCTCCTCAGTGAGATGTAACCACACAAGTTATGATGACTCGAACGGCTTTTATTGCATTTTATTTAAGAATTTCCTAGATCTGAGCATGTTGGCATATTCCTGTTATCCAAGTACTCAGGAGACTGATGCAGGAGGATCCCTGTGAGTTTGAGGCCAGCCCTCGGATGCATGATGAGTTCAAGGCCAGCCTGAACTATGCAATGAGACCCTGTCTAAAAACAGACCAAAAAAAAAAAAAAAAAAAAAAAAGAATTTTCTAGTACAATGAGTTCCTAATGTATAATTAGTTTATCAATTTATTTAGATTCACTCTATATTGTAAATTTTATTCCTTGATAGCTGTTGAAACCCAGCGTGGTCATTTGTATTAATTCACCTTTACTTCATTTCAGAATCTTTGTTAGTTACATTTTAAATTCTTAAAATTAAACAGGCCTGTAATGAAGATCAATGTGGTGGATTAAAAACATAAAGATGACTTACGACATTAAAAAAAGTGAGGTGCTCTTAATCATCTCTGAGTCAACTGCGGTTTTCAGAAGAATTGATAGCACGTCTACACTTGGTTAAGTAACTAGTTATCATAAATCACATGGAGAATCCCTTGTTAATTGCCACAAGGTCTGAGAAATGACATGACCTAGAATCTCTGACCATGGACAGCCCATTATCTAGGGAGGTAAGGTTAAAACACACACACACACACACACACACACACACACACACACACACACGCACGCACGCACACACCACACAAAGGCAGGCAGATCACTCTGTCGGTGAATGACTTATGTGCATTTTAATTGAGGGCAACTCAAGCTGCTGTGAATCTACTGCAGATATTTGATGAAGATGATGAACAAATTGTTGCACCATAAGAGTAAAGAGGCAGGGAAAGGAAGAGAGAGGAGGGAATTCTTTCTGATGGCAGTAGATGCAACATAGGTAGGCTTTGGGTGCATGGGGGTTGGGGGTGGAGGCAGATTCCCCTGAAAAGCTCTTGTGTTTGCTCAGGGCAGTGGCTGCCTTGGACACTTTAAGCACTAAAATGAGATAACAGCAGAGAAGTAGTATGGCAGTGGATGAGCTGAAGTAGAGAGATGGTGGATACTGTACCGTTGTAGTACAGAGTGGATAGGCTGGAGGCACAGCTGTGCAGAGGGTGGGCACTGAGTGTGGGATGAAGAGGTGGAAAATGTGGGCTGAACCATAGGCCTGGCCACTGAGTAGCCATGGGTGGAATGGGAAAGGAGAGGAGAGGGATGAAGGTGAATCCATGGATTACGTCTACATGATGAGAAAAATGGTTGTGTGTGGGAGCAAGGGAAGAGTCTGGTCTTGTGGAGGAATAATTGTACTTATAAAGGAAGCACCAAAAAAAAAATAATAAAATAAAGGAAGCACCCTGAGGGGTGCATGTCTGATGAGCAGAGTGGGGGGTGTGTGCTGAGAGATGGTGAATTCCAGGCAGAGCAAGCGAACAGCACCTTTATGCAGGTATAAGGGAAAAGGAAGCAGAGGACCAGGCCGTAGAGGGGAGGATGGTGAAGAATCGCGTGGCAGGGCGACTTTGTTCTCCAGTGCACCGGACTCTCAGGCGTGAGCCCTTCCCCAACAGATGTGAGCTTACCACGGGGCATCTCTGACACCCAGCGTGTTCCCCTAGTCCCTTAGTCCCTTTGTTCTCCCCTTCCTCATCATCTCTTCTCCCTCTCCCCTTCAGTGGTCCCAAGTTCAATGAGGCAAGCCAGGAAACAGGAAAGCCCAAGACACCCTGAGCCCTCCACACTCTGTTATGCTTTCTTATCAGCAGTACATGAAGTTGAGGTAGTAAGGGTGGGTCAGCAAAACATTTTCTTTTTCTTTTTTTTTTTTTTTTTTAGAACCGAGGATTGAACTCAGGCCCTTGCACTTGCCAGGGAAGCGCATATTCCACTGAGCCATCTCCCCGGCCCCAAAGAACTGAGCTAGGGCCAGGCCCCCTATCAGTACATTTTTAATGCAATTAACGAATGTTTATTTTATCCCAAAGTCATGAAGGTATTCGCTGGTGGTGTTGTCCATATGCTGGAAAATTTTTCTTTTCTTTTATGGCATGAATTTGCCTGAAGGTAAAGTGTCACTGTACAATATGCGAGGCAGAACTCGGATTTTCTATTTATTTCTCCATATGGATATCTGGTTGTCCTAGAAGGGTTTATCCAAAGAGATCATGTCCTTAGTGGTCTCAGAGGTCCCCCTGGGCTGTACCAAGAGTGCACGTATGTACTGTGTATGAACTTAAAGTCCCAGTCCTCCAATCTGCTCCTTCACTCTCTGCATAAGTCACAGCAGTGTGCTGTCTTGGTCTCATTTGTAACAATGCTTTGGGTAGAGTGAGTAGTTTTTGCACTTCTTCATTCTTCTTCAAGAGTAATGTGGATAGTTGAATTTCTCTAAATCCCCGATTCAGTCATTTTTCCATTGCTATAAGTAAAGCACCCGAGATGTGACCCATCTAGGAAGACAAAAGATCTACTTCGCTCCCCATTTGGAGCTTCTAGCTCATGGTGAGAGGTCCCTGTACTAGGGGTCTCAGAGGAGCTGCACATGGTGGCAGACACATGTAACACAGTTAACAGCTCAACTCTCAACCAGACAGGAAAGAGAGGAGAAGGGCAAAGAGGCCAGAGGCCCACAGTCCCTTGTAGGAGATGCCTCCCAGCGGTGGTGATGACCCTAAGGCAAACAGCTTGCTGCCTCCAAATAGCGCCCCCTAGAGAGACGTCGGCACATGGACCCTGGGGCACATTGGACATCCGAACTATGAAATTTCCGTGGAAGGCTGGTTGGTTTGTTTATTTATTTGTTTATTTGGTACAGGTCTCGCTACACAGCTCTGACTCATAGTGATCATTCTGTGTCCACCTCCCCAGCACTGGGATTACAGGTGTGCGCCACTAAGCCCAATTCCGGGGTTGGCACTGTATGGGATGCAGGGGATCAGACCCTGGTCTTCATGTTTGCCAGGCAGGCGCTTAGACTGCCGAGCCATAACCCCAGCCCCTCCATGGAAGTTTTTAGCCATCCTCTGAATGCTTCTATATCTTACTGCAATGCTAACTGGAAGGCTCATTGATTCTGTAGATAAATTTAGAAAGAACCAGACTCCTTACAAAGCAGATTCTATCAACTTATGTTTCTATAGAGTTGGGTGTTTTCATTTATCTGGATATTTTATAATTTTTTCCTATGAAACTCTTGTGTACTCTTTTGTTAGGCTTTTATTCTAACTTGTTTGTTTCTCTCTTTGTCTCAGTTACTCTTCTCTCTTTGCAGGGACAAATACCTGACACCCAAAATGAAGGAAGGAAAGGTTTATCTAGCTCAGTTACTGGAGGTTTCAGTCCCTACTCAGCTGGCTCCAAGGCAGCCTGGCACGTGGCAGAGGGCAGCAGCTCATGGCTGCAGCAGAGAGCAGAGAAAGCAAAGAGCGGAGCAGCAGCAATAACGGCTGCAGGGAGGAAGCCTGCCTCCCTTGAGCTGCCTTCGGGCTGTCCGCCCCAGCTGGGTGTAGTGCTCACACCCATAATCCCAGCAGTACTAAGACCCATAATCCCAGCCTTGATGATGAATTAATCTCAAACTCTAGAAGTCTCTACCCCATGACTACATGAGGCTTTGGGGGGACACCTAGACACAAACCATAACACTATTTTAGTTGATACTTTTATTGGTTTTTAGTCTTTCATTGTCATGTGGAAATACAACTGGTTTTTATAAGCTGGGTTTTAGCAAATTTTCCATTTTGCTAATTTTTTCTATAATCTCTACTGAATTACATATGGGTACCTTTCTGTGTAAAACATTCTCTCATCTCCAAAAGCATACGTGCCCCCTTCGTGTGTCTGCTGCCCTTTCTTTTCTATGACTTTCCTTCCTCTGTGCTGGCTGGCAGCTGGTACACGCTGGAAGGAGTTCATGACATCCCGGTTCTGTGCCTCATCGCAAACACAAAACGTTTCAGCTTTGAACTTATTTCCTGTAGAGCTTGATATTTGTTTTTTGAAAATGTTCTTTATTAGCCTGAGAAAATGGCTTTTCTTCCTTGTTTATTTGACCATTTATCATTTCTTTCATGAAAATGTTTTTTATCAAATATCAGATGCCTTGTGCACCTGGGATTTATTTTTCTTGTAATATTTCGGCTGATGTTTTTCCATTCTCAATCTTCCACTGTGAAACTAAACAATATATTCATCATGAATGGTTTAGTTTGCTTGTATTTTGCTGATATTTTATTATGGAAAATTACGTTTAATGCAATTCTTGATGTACATCGGTCTGCATGTATCATCTTACTTAGTGATTTGTGTTTCTTCTATACCTTTTTTTTGTGTACTTTTTCCTTCGTCAACTATATTAATAGTATTTTAAAGACATGAATTGGAAAATTACACATGCATCTGTTATTTTAAGGTTTATCTTATCAATTATAACATAACTTACTTCTGTACAATACTTTTATCCTCTTTTCAAACAATAAAAGAAATCTGTAACACTTAAACCCAGTTTACCCAGTCCTACCTTATTTTCTATTGTTCTACTTTTTTGTTATGTTCTAATCCTCAAAAGACATTTATGTTTTTTACATTATAAATTTTATTTAGATTTATGCATGAGTTTTCAAATTGTTTACTTGTATTTTCATCTTGCATGTGAGACCCTCTATACAATGTTTCTTCTGATTCACACACCTTTAGGAACTTTTTTTCAGTCTGCTATGGTAATGTTTTTGAGTCTGTTGTGATACATTCAGTTTTATTATTGTGCAAGATTTTTTTTCAGTGAAACTAAATCGAATTTTTGTTAGAATTTTATTTCCCAACCTGAGCTCCAGGCCCTAAATGGATTGAATTATTGAACATGCAGTCATGTGTCTCATGGCTTACATGACATTGTAGAAAATGTCAGGTATTATTCTCTTTCTTTATATAAAGATGTGTGTGTTTGTATGCATGTGCATGTGTACTTTCACTGCTTGCTTTTAGGATTGGATCTTCTTTAGTGTTTGAAATTTCATGATGTTCTGCCTTACAGTGAGCTTATTCTTATATTTTCTGCTTACAGTGTGTTAGACTTTAGAATGTGAGTAATTGGATAAATTATGACAAAGCAACATTGAAATCAGAAAAAGATGAGAGAGACAATGTCACAAAGAGACAATAGCTTGAGAAGCTATTGGACAAAAGTAGATGAGAAAGGTTCCCTTGCAGAGCTAGGTGTTTAAGAAAGGACCAACATGGGGGACCCAGAAGGCAGAGTTGCAGGTGGCCACACCTTCACGGAATCTTGGTGGTCACA
>NW_004524584.1:22708903-22744276 GCF_000260255.1 Octodon degus | reverse complement strand
TGGTGGTTACACCTGCATGGAACCCTTGGTAGTCACACCTGCATGGAACCCTTGGTGGTCACATGTGCATGGAACCCTTGGTGTCACACATGCATGGAACCCTTGGTGGTCACACGTGCATGGAACCCTTGGTGTCACACGTGCATTGAAGTTGGAGGCTGGAATACAAGCAAATTACTCTCTTTTATCATTAAACTCCTGGCACAAAATTCTGTAAATGAGAGCTCAGTAGTGTGAGAGGTCCAGTATTAATTCTTGCAATTGTCAAAGACGATAGAAGATGAAACATAAGCCTGACCCATGAGATCATGTTAGCTTGAACTTTTTCTGAAATTAAACATAATGTTGACTTTTAGGTTGTGTCGTCTAATTTGAGTACACATTTAGTTTAAAAATGAGAACATTGAACAAATGAAGTTAATTTTCTTCACCAAGTAGAACATATTATATGAACTCTTTCTGTCCTTTAGTTACCTTAAAAGCTTTACAATTGTTAAATCTTGAATTGCTTTTTGTAAGAACACAAATAATGAAAAGTGAGTTTCCTTCCAGTGGCTCAATACCCTGATTAATTAGTTATGTTTAAAGACATCCTGGCAGTGAGGTATAGTGACGATCGATTGCCAGGATGTATGTAAGGCAGTGAAAGCAGGTCCAGGGGGAGCAATTTTAAAACATCAGTGCATCCAGCTCTCAGCATTGAAGCTCCTCCATATTAGTCCACTGTGCTGGCGATCTGACCTAGCTTCCGTAGGTCTGCCCTCTGGCTGTGGCTGTGGTCTCCTGCTATGGTGGGTATGTGTCTCTTCCAAAACTCAGGGGTTGCCAGTGGCTGTGTGTGTGTGTGTGTGTGTGTGTGTGTGTGTGTGTGTAACTGGGGATTGAATTCAGGCCCTTGCACTTGCCAGGCAAGTTCTTATTCTACCTAGCCATCTCCCCAGCCCCTGGAATAGTTTTAAGAGCCAAATATATAAGAGGTGACTGATCGAGTCATGAGGGCTCCTCCCTCATGAAAAGGACTAGGTCGCCCTTCTTTAGGGGCTTGGTAGAAGGATTTCTCCCTCCTGACTGTACCCCTTCCCTCCTGTGAGAACAGAGCATCCGTTCCTCCTGGAGTCCCAGGAGGAAGCCCTCAGCAGTCCCCAAGCGCTGGGACACTAGTGTTATATTTTCCACTCTCCAAAACAGGCAGAAATAAATGTCTGCTCTTTACAAGTTACCCAGTCTGTTTATTTTAGTAGAAAAAATGGATAATTATACTTTTCTTGTTTATGACAGAAGAAATGAGAGACCCACTAGACTCTTATAATTAGTCAAACTTTTCTCTCACATATCCTTGTCTCCTCATTTGCCTGTAGCCACAGAGACATTAAGACAAAGGAGCCCTGAAGCATTAGCTCTCCTGTACACCAGGGTCCTCAGGCTTCATTGTTTGGCCCTAAGTGGGGCTTTCATCCCAGGAGTCCAACCAGTGTGGCAACCCAGCCGCATTTTCCTTTCTCTGCGCTCTTCTTAGGTTGACGTTTCTCCCTGGGCTGCACCTGCTCTCAGAGACAGTGTCTTTGTATCAACTAAGGTCTCTGACATCAGCTAAGAAAGGGAATTTTTTTTGAAGGCCCAAAGCTACCAGAAGTGAAGTGCTAAGGCTTTCTAGCCAAATGCGTCTGTCTACAGTGTCAGGCACCCACCCAGCTTGGGTCTGCACCCATGCTTTTATCCCTTGGATGACTTTGCAATCAGGCAGGTGATCTGTGTGGGGCTACTTCCCTTTCTCATCTGGTCCTGCTTTAGATGATAGAAAACATCAGCCTGGATTTAGGTACCCAGGATCCACCCCTGGAGCTGATGAGTAATGATAAGCCGGCTGTCTGAAACTTATTGGTGGCTCAAAGGATTCAGCAACAGGAGGAAAGAGCCTGGACCACCTTAGTCCTTTCCTGTCTCCTGCACGGTTGGATGATCCTGGTCACAGCTGTTTTACCACAAGAAAATTGAGATCATTCTCACCTTTCAGGGTCACCATGGGAACAGAGTGAGATCACAGATGCCCAGCCTTTGCTGAGCCCATGTCAACCGGTCCATCTAAAAGAGTTGCTGTTGCACACTCCAGTGGTGCAATCTGCTGGAGTGCGTTGCTTAGGAAGGAGCTGCTCTCACTGGTCAGGAAACCATGGCGATTTTCCTGAGTGGTCTGAAAATTTCCAGTTAATGCACAGTATCTCAGCTCTAACCCTATGGAGGCAGGGTTTGCATGTGCATAATAGCCAGTGAGCACACCCAGATTTCCAAATCAAAGTTTGCTTTGGAAATTCCCACAGAAATGGTGGCAATGCCATTCAAAGACTCTCTGTCTCTCTCTGTCTCTCTCTCTGTCTCTGTCTCTCTGTCTCTCTATCTGTCTCTCCCTCTCTTTCTCTCTGTCTCTGTCTCTGTCTCTGTCTCTGTCTCTGCCTCGGTCTGTCTCCTTCTCTCTCTCCTTCCTCCCCCTCTCCCCACCCTCACCCTCAGTCCAGGAATCCAAGTAACTCAATTGCTGAGTTCAGGAAGCTGTTAACCACCCACTGTATGCAAGCCAGCCATGTAAGAGTTATTTCATCATATTAAAAACTCCTCAAGGTTGTCATCATCAATTTTTCCTTTGTCTTGCAGGTGAAAGAAGCCTTACTGCTAGAACATGATGAAGCAAAAACTGGGTCCCATCCTGCCTGGTTCTGTCTGGAGCCAGCACATCCTCTTCTCAACTGAGTTGTAGGCTGAGAGGAGCAGGAAGAGGCAGCAGGGGAAACCCTGTGGCTGGGGACCTGCCGCCTGCTGAGGTGGCCCTAATGGTAACACATGGGCTGGTTATGGTTAGAGTTTACAGTATGGATTAAAAACAAGCAGGAATTTAAGTGGAATGTTTGCCATGCTCAGAAGGTGGGGATCAAACAACAGGAGCCCTTCTCTGTCCTTCTCAGTTCCTGCTTCTTCTAGAGGCTGAACCCTTGCTTCCCCCAAAGTCGACACCAGAAAGCCCTGCTCCCCCCTCCCCATGTGGCTATGGTGGCACTGAAATCCAGGGTTTCTGGGTGGCACTTAGAGGACAGAGTCCTCAGACCTGCTGTGGTGAATAGGGTTTGTCCTCCCTGCACCTCAGGTCCAGGTTTGATACTTCAGGGCCTCCGCGTTGGGGCAGGTGCTTAGTGGGAGGTGTTGCGGTCACAGGGGCAATGCCTCACGAATGGACTCAGGCCTTTCCTGCATAAGTGAGATCTTGTCCTTTCAGGGCTTGGCTGGTCCCTGCTGGGGCAGGCAGTTGTACAGTGAGCCCACCCCTCCTAGTCTCACTTTTTTTTTTACACATCCAGTTGCTTTCTACTTTCTGCAAAAAGAGGCTCTCACCATATGCAGTCACCAGATCATGAACTGCAGCTACCAGACCTGTGTGTAAAATTGACCTCTTCTTTTTGAGTATTTCTCAGTCTCAGGTAACCCGTAATAGCAACAGAAAACAAATGAAGACAGTCCTCATATGAAAGGAACCCTTGAGAGCTGCCTTGGCCCCTCTGTCACATGAAAAAACAACACAAATTCACCATCTATTTCTTCTAGAGAAAGGGCTCTCACCAGACCTTGAATCTGCCTTAGTTTAGATGTGTACCATCCTGCACAGTGGGAAATAAACTTCTATTGCCTACAAACCATCCTGATGATGGTATTTTGTCACAGTAGCATCAATGAGCCAGGACATCTTTTCCCCTCTTCCTGTCTGCAAAAGTTGTGGTAATTTTTACTTTGTGAATTACCAATAAACAGATGAGAGGCTCTTGGAAGAGCCTGCCATATTAGCAAAGCAGGTTTAAATAGCTGTAAAGGATATGAAGGATTGAAAACAAAACAAAAAAAAAAATTGGGCCGATTATAGGAAGGCCATGCTTTAAGATTGTCTGGTAAATATAGAGTAAAAAATAGGTCAGTTTTTTTTTAAATTCATGCTTATGCAGGGCATTAACAATAGTGTGATTACTGGACACTTCACTCCTAAGTGGAGAGGCCTGCCGACAGAAAGGAGGACTAAGCAAAATGTGATTTGATTTACACACATTCAGCTAAAATATTTCAAGGTAATTTCTGTGAGCAGCACAAAGGCATGGCAGCCCAAGAAAGATGGGCTGCTTAGAAATGCTGACGTCCCCTTGTTTCTTACGAAAGCATTTTTGTTGATTTCCTATCACAAGAGATTTCCATTTGGTTCTAGACTAGTAATTCACTTTCATATGTTACAATTCTCAATCCAATAGTTTCTGACCCTCATTTGATTGAAAAAAGCTAATTGAATTCACTAAGCTTCTATACCATGTGCCTAAGATTTTGCACCAAAGCCCCTGGACTTGTAGCCATCATTTCTCAGTAAGTGCATTTCTTTAAGGAATCCCCAACACTGAATATAATCTGCGTAAGGGAAAAATGTTGACTTCTGTTTGAGGTCTGAATTTGTTTTATTAGACTCACCTTGAGGCAGGCAGTTTTGCCTTGACTGATTATAGTAGATTGCCATTCTTCCAGGGTTGGTTCTTGAACTAGGGGACTTTTAAGACTGAACTCAGGACACCTTCATCTATTTCTAAATGTCTGTCTCAAGGGAGAAGAAATCAAATGGCCAGTAGCTGACCAGGGTGAAATCCTAGCCTTACACTGTTGGCTGAATTTTCTGACTCTCAGTGAGTTTCTTATCAAGCTCCCCTTATGTAGTTTCACACTCGCCCTTCTGGACTGTGCTATTGGGCTGAGACCTGATAGAGCTCTGCAAGTGGCTCATCTGCTTTGCTAGGTGCACAGCCGGGCTTTGCTAATAGGAATCACTGGAGGGAGACCAACAGCCTGGTGGGTAGATGGGAATGAGCTCTCCATGCTCATTCACTCAAACTAGATTTTAGTTCATGTTGCTACTCTGAATTCACATGCCCCAATCCAGCCTCAGTACCCTCAAAGAGATGTAGGCTTCCTCTTTCACAGCTCCAGAGGTGACCAAACAAGTGGGCCTGGTACCTGCACCTCCTCCTCTTCTTTTCTAAATTCTAATCATCTCAGAATCTTTGCTTATCTCCTCTGATTCCAAAGATGTAGAAGTTTTTGTATGTTCTACCTCCATGTCATGAACCTCCCGAACTTTCTATTTCATACATATTTGACTGATTCCAAATAATACATTTTCTCTGTTAACATGACTGGAGGGATTTCTAGTTTTCCATGTGGACTGGGGCTGGTGCTTTTTCTTTCTTTGTAAGAAAGTAAAATGACAGCAAGAGGCTTTCTGTTATGGTTGAAATGCATTGCTGCCTCCTATTCATACATTGGGATACTAATCCCTAGTCCCTAAGAATGTGAGCTTCTTTGGAAACAGGCTTATTGTAGATGTAATGTGCTAAGATGCATCACACTGGAGTCCAGTAGGCTCTAAATCCAATGACCACTGTCCTCATAATAGGAGACAAGGACATATGATGACAGAACTGAGACTGCAGTGACCCATGCAATGGTAAGGGTAGCCAGCTGTCACCAGAAGCTAGAGGAACACGTGGTACTGACTCTGCTTCTGAGTTCTCAGAAGGAGCTACCCTTCCCAGGCCCTGGTTTCAGGTTCTCAGAATTGTCAGAAAATAAACATCTAAGGCTTCAAGACACACAGAAGTTAGCCCTTTGTTACAGGAAGCTCATGCAATTCCTTGTGAGTTGATTGCAAGTGATGAATAACTAGAGTTGCAACAACAAGCAGGAAGACCAAACAAACACAGGATTTGGAGATTTGGAGGCAGATTTTCTATGCCAATGGACACTGATCAAGATCATTTCCAAAATATCAAGACCGGTGGTCTAGGGCTTACATGGGATAAGCAAGCAGGAAGTACAGAGTGGCTTGTTGATTAGGAATTGGTTTATACAATGTGCATCCTAGTAACCAGCTATGCATCATAGTGACCAGCTGTTTCTAAGGGACAGGAGCAACCAGAACTGGAACAGGAACTGTTGTGGGTTATCTGGACAACTAAGAAACTTACGTGCACTGGATAGGTGCCTGTGGGGGGTTTTCTGCTACAGAATATCTTGCTTGAGACTCAACACCTGTAAGTTATCAATAAAGTTCTCATGGGCTGTGCCTGACCTGAATTTTAGCCTCCTACTCAGCTGCCAATAAAGTTGACAACACAGCCACACTCAAAGTGTGACCAGATATCTTCTCCTTAATGCCTCATAAGCAGAGGACCTGTCTTAAGGACTCCCAGATCCTGAGCTCCTATAGGGTGGGTGGAGGCTCTGTGGCCCTGAGGGACCCTAGTTATCCTTCTTCCTTCATGTGTCTGCCTGCCTTTCCTCTCAGGGCTGTCCCCAACTACCTGTGCATGCGCATCTCCAAGTCTAGTCCCTCAGAGCCTGTTGTATACTTGTCTGTGGTAAATACAAAGCTTTGTGCTGGAGCTTTACAAAGCACTATTTGCATACATATCAAGCTGATGGGAAACAATGGAGTTTATAAAAATTCTTGAGGTTTTAAATATTATATAACCCGCTGCCTCAGCCTTATCAGGTATTCGTACTAACCAGCTAATGATCTTTTTTGCCTAGGTGGCCCTCATGTCAGAAGCAATAAAAATTCTACTTGAGAAACACAGCAGGTCCTTGGCTGGTTTATGGTCCTTGGCTGGTTTAAATGTCACCTGCTGAATCCTAGACCTTTCTGGCAGTGGTCTTAGATTAAATACAATATTTACCAGTCTGAGACCTGTAACACAAAGCTCTTTTGATGCAATAAATGACATAAATGTGGCTGGATGCGAAAAGCTATTCTGTCTGGACACATGGAATTCTCTCTCCACAGTGAAACAGTCAATTCTAAGAGACAAATGATGAACACATCTGGGAGTTTGTTGCTTTATAGGTTCTATTTATGTTTCCATTGTGAAGATGCATTGAAAGTCATTTGTGATGCAAAGATCTGAATGCTTGGAGTTCCAGATTTCTTGCTTAATGAAATAATTACTTTCCCCTGCACATCCTGTACTCATTTACATGGTAATACACAGGTACAATACTGGTACACTCGTCACAAGTCAATACAGCAATCTCTACCTTTCAGGAGGAAGCGTCTATGTTTGCTGCTTATCATATAGATGAGCTCTGGAGGGAGCTCACGAGGACGTTCCAATTATCTTAGACTGAGAGGAGCAAAGCATTCTCGAACATTCTTGTCTTTCACCTACATTTATTCAGCTTCTTTGAAAAAAGAAAGCTAAAAGTGAGTAAGCATTCAGGGTGTGGAGCAGGCTAATGGCTTCTGGGCATTTTCTGGGAGCTTTGTTTTGTAATGTCAACCTGAACTCCTATGACGTAGTTGTGCTTTTAATAAACACTAATACATTATGATAAAAGGCATGAACTCACTAACACTTTGAAATGTTTTTGCATTACACATTCTGTGCAGTGTCTATGTATTTTGGAAATGTGGCCCTCAGCACTGCCCTGCATTCTGAGGCCTGCAGTTGGCAAGGAGGGAAGGAGGGGACCTGGTCTCCTGTCCTGGCCTTCTCATTGATTGACTGTGTTACCTCGGAGGACTCCATCTTCTGGTGTTTCTACTTCTTCTCTATAAAGGAGGGTAGAATTTGGGAGCTCTGTTCATGTCAGCATACCCTCCCAGGAGTCTGCTCCATGCTCTGCTGCCTGAACTTTTGTATGCAATGATTCTCCAGTTCCAAAACATGGTTTCTACCTGCTGTGCCCACCGTCTCTACCTGGATCAGCTAATGGGCATCTCAGTGGGGATCGTTTGCTCCTGTGAACACTGAATTAACTCAGGGAGTTGCTGTCCAGGTGGCAGGAATGGCCAATGTCTGAGCCCTAGGTTACCCTCTACCCACCATTCTGAGGCTTGGCTGCTGGTCATTGGTGAGGTCACCTGATCGGCTGTCCTGTGTCCGCTCTTCCCAGACCTCCTCTGAGAGTAAACTTCTTTATTCTGTGATTTCCTCTCTGCTATATGCACACATTTAAGTACCAAAATGAATTCCATTGGCCTCTTGTAGTTCATGCTGTGGCCCACTTAGCTTTTCCTGTGGGATAGAGGCAGGTAGCTCTTCTCCACCTGGTTTCCTGGCTGGAGGCATCAAGTCTTCTATCAGAATCCAAATGGTACAGAACCAGGATCACAAGATGATCCCAAGTGCACAGCGCACTCTAGGACATTTGGAGTTCATGCCCAGAGTAAGACCAGGTCATCTGCCTTTTACCACTGCTGAAGACTTCTAGAGCAATTCCTGGAGCTTATATTCTCAAACTTTGACAAAAATTCGTGTGTAGCAACTTAAGAAATGTTGTCCTTTTCCCCCGGGAATATTAGCTTACAATTATTTTTATTTGCATAAATTGTGTTTCACGATGATTGTATGCTGACGATTTTGATGACTGGTAGCTTGTTGTACACATGAACTTTCTTTCAGTGAGAATTATTGTTTTCGGCCATGTGTTGACCACGATCAATATTCTGTAGCCAATATTTTCTTCTCTTTTTAAATTAGTGTGTGTGTGATAAACAATATCTATGTTCACTGTAGGGCGTTGGCGCGAACGCACAGTGCATCTGGATCCTTTTGGCTGCCCCTTCTTTCTCTTCCCTTTTGTCTCTCCTTCCACAAGTATAAATCTAACTTTTTGACAAAGTTTCGATAACTTTGTAAATTATTTATTGACTAACTATCACAGGAGTGTTTAGACTTCATCATTCTTCTTAAATACTAATAGCATCAGTACTGCTGGGAATTGTAATTTTAAACTGAAGCTAATTTTAGTGGGAGTTCTGCTAATTCACAGGAGAATTGAGGCAATTTTTCTAAGATGTTACAGCATTTCTTTACTACTCAGATTTGATAAATTTGCTGTTTCTGTCTCACATTCTTTGAACCCATCTAGAAGATTACTAAAAATATACAATATCATTTTAAGTTGTATGGAGTACAATGAAATGCCTAGGGATAAGTTTAGCAAAACTGTTTGAATTTATTGTGCACCAAAGTTTGCAAAATAACTTGTTGAAAAAAAGAAAGAAGATAGAAACTATGTACATGGAGCAGAAAATGTAATATTGTTAGGGTGTTAATTCCCCCAAATTGACTTATAACATTTATATGCTCTTAATCTATCTCTCTATATTTAATCATAGGGCTCTTGTGTAGGTGATCCATTCCATAATTATTTAATTTTCTTTAAAATTTTCATTAGTAATTTTGTGGTTTTCTGTATAGAGGTCTTATGTTTTGTTATTTTAAAAACAACTGTGAATAACATATTTAAACATTTTTCTCTTCTTTCTTTTCTTTTCTTTTTTTCTTTTTTCTTTTTATAGGAAATCAAACTCAGGACCTTGCATTTGCCAGGCAGACACTTACATTGCTGAACTATATCCGCAGCCCTAAAATTCTTATTTTCTAATCATCTGTTGCTACTGTAGTACCAGGCAAACGTGTTAAATACATTTTTGTTTTTGATATTGTTATTTTAGATGTTTTTAAATTAAAACAAAATAATCATGTCTTGTAATAATCAAAGGACAGTTTGTTTTTCTTTCTTCAATCATTACATTTAAATATTTTTTATTTCTTAGTGACCCAAAATTAATGTAAAATATTTAACAGCTGTGGTTGTTATGATTCAGATCTAACATAGCCCCCCTCCCCCGCAAGGCTAGTTGCGGTGCAGGCTTGTTCTCTGACCCAGAACTTGGGCTTTGGCAACTGCTCAGACAGCCTTCTGCATGGCTTCATCCATAGACACACTGAACCCAGGGACTCCAGAGCTGTTAGAGTGGGGCCTACCAGGGACTCACTGGGGGTGTGGCCTTGGGGACTGTGCAAGATCCCCAGTCCTTCTTCTCTGGCTGTGTCTCTCTCTGGCTCCTGGTTACCACTGCCACACATGTCCACCATGCCTTCTGCCACACGTGTCCACCATGATGTTTGTGTCTCACCATAGACCTGCAAGCCATGCAGCCTGCTGGCTGTGGACTGAGACCTCGGAATCCACGAAGCAAAGTAAATCTTCCTTCTTTTTAAGTTCTTGTTGTCAGGCATCTTGTACAGATGTGGCCCACTGGCCCAGAGCATAACAGTCAACCTCCCGGCCTTTTTCCTGACCAAAAGGACAAAGCTGTCAATATTTTACATAAAGAATGGATGTGTACTATAAGTATGTTGTGGATAAGCTTCATCAAATTAAGAAATATTCCACCAACTAGCAGTTTTATCATAAAATATTTTTAATTTTCACAAGTGTTTTTCTGTATCTACTGAGGTAAGCATATGTTTTCCATTTTTATTCTGTTATTATGTTATTCATTTTTATTCTGTTAACATTTTTAAATTCAAGGATTGTATTTTCTTAGGCTTAATGGATGTAGCATTCTTGCCAAATTCTGTTGGGATATATTTGTTTTTTAATATGTTTCTAGTATTTAGTTGTTGGATTTTATCTTGGATTTTTCCATTGGTAATGAGAACTAAATTATAATTTTACTTTTTTTGTAGTGTCCTGTCAGAATTTAATATCGAAATCACATGGGTTTTCTAAAACAGTTAAGTTCGCTCTCTCTTTATTTTCTGAAAGGCTTTATACAAGGTTGTTGGTATTTCTCTTTTCTTTTTTACTTATTTTAAAGAGAAAAAAGGCAATAAAAAGGGGATGGCATTTATTCTTTAAATATTTGCAAAAATTAACTTGTGAAGCTAAGTAAATCTGGAGTCCTTTAATAAATACATGTAACTACTCCTATTTTCCATTTTCTGTGTCTTATCCCTTGTTTTTGGCAACATTTTTTGTGTTTGATCTGAATTTTCATAGTTTGAAATGTTCCTCAAAATTTTCCATAATATCTTTATTTTTAATGTACACAGATCTTTCTTGAGATTGATATTTGTATAGTCTCTCTTTTTTTCTTGATTATTCTTGGCAGACATTTTGCTCGTCTTCTGACACGACCTAATTCTCTTTTGTGATGCTTCTTTTTCCACTTCCTTTGTTCCTCATTCTCTAGCATTTTGGAAGTGGGGAGAAGGCGTGGATGAATGTGACATCCCCATGCAAGGAAGTGAGAACTGACGCCTGAGTCAGGTCTGACAGAGAAGGAAAACTGAATTCTGTGGCCCAAAGCCTAAAAGTGGAAGGTAAAATAAGATGCTCCAGAAAACAACAGGGGAATGTCTTCCTGTCTTCGGTGCTTGCAAAGCCTCTTAAACATGACACTAAAAGCTTTCACCGTGACACAAAAATCAATAAGTTGCACTGCACTGAGACCCAGAAATTTCATTCACCGAAAGACACTATGCAGGTACACAAAGGAAGGCTACAGAATGGGGTGGTGATATTTGCAAGCCTTAGGTTCAAATGTTATGAACACATCTTGCAAATGAATAAGCAAAATCTAATACCCCAATATGAAAAAGGATACAAGCCCGAGGGGGCTGACACCGAGATGAGCATTAACAGATAAAAACACCATCAGGGAAGTGGAGCTTTCTCCACAGTGTGACATTGCATGCCACCCTGGATATGGCCACCAGTTAGAAGGGCAACACCAAGTGTGACCGGGGGTGGGAGCTGAGGCATCACAAGATTACTTGGCAGCCTTTTCTAAAGCTCTGCCTGCGCACACCTGACAAACCTGAGCTCTAGGTGTGGGCCTGATAGGAACGGGAATACTCTGGCTCAGGGCAGACAAGGATGGATGCTCCCAGTTGTGTTCCTTATAATCTCACCAGGTGAAAAAGGCTCAGAAGTCTGTCAACACTCATGTTGGGTAATGTCTTGATCACTTAGCTCATCCCTAGAACAAGGTACTCAGCACCTGGAACTCAAAGGAAGAAAGATTCGTCGTGGGTCCCAGTTTAGTCCATGGTCAGTGACCCCAAAGGAAAGCAACACACCAGAAGGGATGGGGGAGGAGGACAGCTGCTCATGTCATGGGATCCAGGAAGCAGAGAGAGGTGAGAGGAGCGGAGGGGAATCTTGAGTTTTCCAGCTCCCACCACCACCCACCTCTTCTGAGCAGGCTCCCGGTAGCGTATGCAGCTAGAAACCCCTCAGTGGACTAATTCACCAGTGAGAAGAGTGCCCCATGATCCAGTCACCACCCCAAAACCCTGCCTATGACATATGAGATTTTGGGGGACCATCCAGATATAAGCCACTACAGGCATATCCAAGCAGTGCCCTGTGAAACAGCAACAGAAGGAGAAAACCATGCTCCATATTTCATAACAAGCACTAGACAAGCCCACTGCATAATTCAACTTTTAGAAAGAAAGTAAAGTACATCCTGTCATCAGAGAGGGTAAGGATTTTATATAAAAGCCCACGCATCTAGATGCTTACAACTGTATACTTCAATGCAACATTTTTAAATAAGCAAAAATTGGTGTAGAAGTGATGATGAAAATGTAAACAAGAAGAGCATGTAGGAGCACTCACTTGTTGAAAATCCTCCCAGGATATCCATGTGCCTTTCGCCCTTCACAATCAAGCTTGTCAACCATGTGACCCTGTGACAGTTGGACAGGCTGGTCCCCAAATCCATTTCATTTTTTCCATTGCTGTGTGGCTCTGGCTTCTTAGTAGACATTTAGGCCTCAGGGTACATAACATCGATAGGTTCTGGTGCTAGTATAAATTGCTGAATTACTACGGGGCCATCCAATATGGCTGCAGCCCTTGAAACAACAGCGTATCTTCCCAGAGCCCACCTCCCTGCTTCTTCTCCAGCCCAGCCCAGGGTGCAATTTCCTCTCACCTTTCCCGCCACCTCAGCAAAGTCCCCAGTCAGCTCCTCAGATATTTCTAAGCAACTCTACCCCTAGCAGAAGTCCCTAACAGCCCAGCTTTCTACGTCTCAGGCTGGAGGATCCACCTGACCCCTCTGCCCTGGATCCTCTCCATGTCTTTGGGGTCAATAAAGGCTTCTTGTATCTTTCCTTTCTCTTTACTGCACCAATCGTATTCTCAGAGAAGAATTTCGTTGTTTTCTGCTCTTCTTCTCTCAGATTTCCATGTGTGTATTTTTGCTTCATCAGAAGAAAATGCTGATCTACGCAGGGCAGGGCCTTGGCTGCTCTCAGGACAGCACAGTGTTGTCATGTCTTGCCTTTCTCAATGTGTCCATTCACCTGCACCACCTGCCTGCGGGGACCCAGGTCCAAAAGTTTTTGTTCTTTGGCCCTCACCTCCTTGGTTATTCCTAGTAGTTAATGGAAAGTAAAATCAAATTCTTTGGGTCCTGTGTCCATCAAACTGAAACTCTCCCGCTTGTTTGAGGGAGCCACAGGGCATCCCATTCCACCATGAGGCTCTTGCAAACAGCCCCTGCCGTGAGGGCTTCCCCAAAGCAGCAGAAATAGATCTTTGAATTCTTGGCTCTGGAAGGCACTTTTATAACTGGAGAAACTATTAAGATTCTCTATCAGGTACCCATGGCTGTTTAAGATGCGCTCTCCCATCAGTCTTGTAAGAGAAGGAAAACTTCTAAATTTACTATCCACATCAATAGGAAAAGAAAATTACACAGAATGTCCCTGCCAAGTTTTCCTTCCTGGGAGCAGGTTATCTCTTGAGAGGCTTCTCTTTCCCTAAACTTGCCATTTGTACTCTGCCTTAGTCACTAGGGTGTTTGCTTATTTGGAAACAGAGAACCACCATCATTAACTTCGTTCTGGATAATACTTATTGAACACTCGGCATGTGCTGGGTCCTGAGCTACCTGCAGGAGATACCCACAGTCTCTCCTGTGCCTCTCCCTCTCCCTGTCCCTCTTGCTGTCCCTCTCCCTGTCCCTGTCCCTGTCCCTGTCCCTCTCCCTCTTTCTCTCCCTCTCTCTCTCCCACCCTGAGACACTCTCACTATACCTGAGAATCAAGCCAAACACCCCATATCTGTGGTTGTGGTTCAATGCAGGGTAATAAGAGCTGTAAAGGGAAATCCACAGAATGCCGGCGAAGCCTCACTGCTAAACTTTAGGGAGGAAGACTGGAATAGAGGGCAGCTTCACAAAACAAACAGCACAGTTTGGCTGAGAAAATAGCACGTGCAGAGGCCCAGCACACCAGGATAGTTTGTATGCATGAGAAGCTTATTTCTCACTTCGTGTGTACCAAGGTACCACTGTCCACAGGAGCACGTGTGTGTCCACAGCGCGCGCGCGCGCGCGCACACACACACACACACACACACACACACACAGCTTGAGGTCCTTCCTCTGCGCATGGGGCAGAGCAGAGCCAGGGCTGTGACGCGAGCAGCACTCAGCGGTCGCTTGGATCCGGTTTCTTTGTTCCGGAGAGCTAGGCTGCCAGAGGCCCACGCTCTTGTTCTGCATAGATGCATGGACTGGCGAGTCTGTCATTCCTTTTCAGAAATGGAATTGTCGTCCTTTGAACTAGATGTGTCACCGTAACATGAAGTGGACTGCCAAGTGCTTGCGATCCAGCCCAAGCGGGGAGGCTTCCTTTTAAACTCCACTTTTAAAACAGCTGTAGTTGGATTGGCTGAAACTGTCCCTGCTGCCCACAGCGGGGTGAAGAAAAGCCAGCGTGCACGACAGCAAAGTCTAAAACACGGTGCTGCCTCAGTGCAAGGAAAAACTCTTATTCCCTTCACATAGAAGGCCTCTCCGCTCACAGGAGAGGAGCAGAGGCCTGGTCTCTGGGAAGCACCTTGTGCAGGGCGGGGCAGGTCACCTTGCCTGCAGGGGCTGGCCAGGCCCCCACTCAGCCATGGCAGCTGCTTGTGAGAAAGCAGCCACACATCCCTTCTCCCTCCTGCAGACATCCACAGGCTTTCCAGCTCCTACATGGTACCGGCCCTCCGTTCCTCGCTCCTGCCCTCCTCCTCCCCTCCCTCCTTCACTTGCGCTCTCTCTCTCTCTCTCTCTCTCTCTCTCTCTCTCTTTCTCTTCCCTCCTTCCCTCCCTCCTTCACTCCCTCCTTCCCTCCCTCCCTTCTTCCCTCCCTCCCTTCTTCCCTCCCTCCTTCCTTCCCTCCTGCCCACCTTCCTTCCTTCCTTCCTTCCTTCCTTCCTTCCTTCCTTCCTTCCTTCCTTCCATCTTTCTTTTCTTTTCTGTGTTTGCTGCTGTTCTAAGCCTAGCTTTTATATGTATTAAAGAAACTGTCTCAAAATTTTCCTAAGGCATGTATTTATTAAGTTACACTTTAACCTTTGGGAGAAAAAAAAGAGATCTCCTTGAAATTACTATTTTTTTCTGACTCTCATTAACTGGGTAACGTGGCTGGCTATAAATACTAGTGACTTTCAATCCAGGGATGCCTTCCTCACCAAGAGGTTGTTTCTATAAAGAGAAATTGCTGACGGCTTGTTTTGCTTGGCAGGCTGCGGGTGGGGAAGAACGTGGCTCCTTGCTCCAGCATGCTCTCCCGGAGTGGGTGTGTGATGACCAGCCGCTGCTCGTAGATCATCCATCCCAGGGCTGCTTGGGTGCTGTGCACAGTTCCTCCTGCGCTCTTCATGGAGCGTGTGTGCTGAGTGCACACACAGGGACACAGACGTGCGCGGCTGCAGAGAGCAGATGGGCATTGCAGTGCTGGCTGTCAAAGCTCAGCCTCTTATTTTGTACACTAGCTGTGACTCGCAGGCACTCAGCTGTCTTCTCAGCGTCGGGGCTGGGGCATTGCTGCCTCACTCCCAGGCACCTGGCACATCATAGGTGCTTAGCACAGTCTCCTTCCAGTGTGAGCTTTCCCAAAAAGCATACCCAGGACATTTTGCTCTGACACTGTCCACAGGAGCAGTTACTGCTTCAGAGGGTTTAGATATTAAAGGACATCAGCAGGGACACAGGGAGACCCTCCTGGAGAGTTCACAGGGCTGTAGAGTTAGAAGCTTGTTGAGGGGAGAACTCATTTCTCTCTCCCCTTAGACCAAGAGTTGGTGAGAAGGTACGAGTGCAGGCAGTGGGTGAGAAGACTCAGAATCCTCCAGTTAAGCCCTCTTAAGTGGCAGGAAAACAGCACTGGGCTTCTGTTTCTTCATCCCTGGGATTTGCTGTGTGGTGTGAGAACCAGAGAGCACTTACACACTGGGAATTGATAAGCTCTTCTTTAATTTGAGCCTATTAGCCTTAGAATTCAGTGCTTTGACGTTTTCCAGGTACACTCTGCACCAAGGCAGGTCGGCAGTTCTGGGGGTAGAAACGGGGCAGGATTTCCCACCGCACCGATCAGCTCACAAGGGAGAGGATCAAGGCAGTGGAAGGAAGGGCCTCCTCCACCAGGCAAATTTAAGTCCTGTGGGTCTCCAGCCACTTTCTTTGGGAACCTGGTGGCCACAAGTGTCCCCACACCTCACTCAGCCTCTTAGTGCTGGTGATTCACTGTCTGAAAATATTCCCTAGTGTTTGGTCACTCTCCTGTCAGTGGGACAATCCAACACCCACAACTTGAAGGAAGAGAGGTTTATTTGAACACTATTTGCAGGGGCTTAGTTCATGGTTGGTTGGCTTCAAGGCAGAAATGGCATGGTGGAAGACTGTAGTGGAGGACAGCTGCTCCACATGCGGCACCTGGGAAGCAGAGAGAGAGAGAGAGAGAGAGAGAGAGAGAGAGAGAGAGAGAGAGGCCATGGGCAAGCTAGACCCCTCCAGGCTGTACTTCTAGTGGCACCTCTCTACCAGCCAGGACCCATGTCCTATGGGTGCCTTCAGCTGTGAACTCATCAATGAATTGATCCCTGAAAGATACAGCACCTCACCATCCCCTCCCCTCCCCAGAGCTCCACTCTGAACAC
Organism: Octodon degus; assembly: GCF_000260255.1. Lineage (NCBI taxonomy): Eukaryota > Metazoa > Chordata > Mammalia > Rodentia > Octodontidae > Octodon > Octodon degus. Next base: position 22,727,464 of record NW_004524584.1, on the reverse strand, counting down.
ATGGGACTCTGGGAGGACACTTAGATCTGAGTCCTAACCTCTTTGCAATTGAAGCATGCCCTGGGGGCTCTGCCAACACCAAATGTGTGAATCCACACAGAGATCTACACTTTCTCTATTTGGTGACAGCTGTCACTTTAGTCTCTGCTTCCTAATTTTGTGTACGATTTACCTGCACACGACAAAATTATTATTTGTATTGTGATTGTGGCTGGTGTACTTGGATGAAGTAGAACAGGGAGGCTGCTGGCAGTGCAGGACCACTTCCGGGAGTCTTGGCTCACCACAGCCTGGAGTGGCTCCATTGTCTCAGTCTCAGTTCTTGTCCTGTCTGAGGCCTATGGTCACGGTGGTCAGGCCCCAGCATGACTGGTGGTGCGCAAGGTGATGTGTGTGGCAGCAGGGCTTTGTGCCTGCTGGGGGGTGTGTGAGCATGCGTTGAGTGTGTGTGTTACTGAGCATGACGTGTGAACAGGTGTCAGTGTATGTGAATGTGAGCATGTATGTGATACATGCAAAATATATGTATAAGAATGTGTGCACTGTTGCACTATCATGGTGCTCTAATGTTTGTCTACTAGAAAAACCCAATGTAGTAGGTGCACTTTCCAAATCTTATAAGAATTGGAGTTTTACTCAAACAATGAAATAAATGTCATGGTTAATGTGAGGAAGAGACTTGCAGCAGGCAGAAAGTAAGGTGCGACTTGGGAGGATGCTCTCTTCAGAGTGGTCTCCTCAGAGATGCTGGGCATCTCCCCAGACACTCCAGGCCAGGGTCCCCGCATTTCCCCAGGATCTTGGAGAGACTCCCCACTTGGCTTCACTGACTGCAGAAGGTCTTTTCTGGGGAAGGTGCCCCACAGCCCGTCTGAGCTGTGCCCAGGCTATGCCTTCCGATGGTTCCAAGTTCTCCTGAGGTCCTTGCGGTTCGTACTTGGCCCAACATCCTCGCTGCACCTAACGTGAGCAGAACACAGCTCTAGGCATGTTGAAGTTGTAGTTTGTCCTCTGCTGTGTCATAGCAAATTTCAGGTAGAAGCACCCAGACATCCCAGAGGCCTGGCCTGCAGCAGCCTCAGCAGCTGAATCAGGGCACTGTGCTCGTCCTACAGTGCTCGCAAAAGACTGCTCTGGGACCACGATGTGCCCCTGAGCACAGGTGCTGCTGCACTGCCGTGCGCTCAAGCACAGCATGAAGCAAGACTTAGTGCAAAGCTGCACGGTGCAAGAAGGCGCCGGCAGGGGAAGCATGCTCCCTTTGGGGCTTGGATAACAAAAGGCAAATGGGCCTGGATATAGGATGGCCAGAGCTGAGCCCACTCGAGAAGAAATGTATGTTCTTCAGAGGCACGTGGAGGTGTACGTGGTAGTGAGCACCTGTAATCCCAGCAATTTGGATGGCTGAGGCAGGAGGATCACAGGTTTGGGCCTAATTTGGACAACTTAGGTTCATAGCAAGACCCTGACTCAAAATTAAAAACAAACAAACAAAATAAATAAATAAATAGGTCTGGAAATATGACCCAGTGGTAGGCCTTGTGTTGGATTCAACCTCTGGTATCACAATAAGCACAAGAAAGAGGGAGAGGAGAGAGGTATGGAGGGAGAGAGGCAAGGAGGAAGAAAAGAAGGAAGAAACAAAGGAAGGAATAACTGAAGGAAGGAAAGGAAAAGAAAAAGACCTTAAAGTACAGTTGAGATTGTTTCTCAGGAAAGACATAGCTGTTGGTAGATTGTGAGTTTGTAAAAACAGTCTTGAATATTTTTTGCAAATCAGCTTGCAGTACACCACTGTGTACCAGTCACACTGAAAATATGTTATGGTAAGAATTGTGCCAAAGTCAGGAGTTGAACAGGACTTGGCTTTGATGGACAACAGAAGGCCCATTTTTTTCTTCCTCTCGAGATCATAAACTCTTAGCATTAAATATGCGTTAACAACCACAGGTTTCAAAGATAGGGGCTAAATTAATTCCATCTCTATATTGCAGGCCATGGGCCAAGGTGCTAATTTTACATCTTAATGGTCCCAAGGAGGAGGGCATCTTGTGTCTCCCTCCTGAGACCTGAAGGTTTGAGGAAGAAACTCTGTTGGAGGCTGAGTGCATGGTGAAGGGAAGAGCAGAGAACCTAGAGTTCTTTGGTTCTTTGCAGGAAGCAGGGTGTAGAGTTTTAAACGTAAAGTTCAGGACCAAACAACTTAAAGCTCAACAGAAGAGAAATAGCAGACCAGCGCATCACGTAGGAAAATTCCATCTTTTATTCTGGAAATGAGAGGCTACCTCCAAGGGCTTCAGAAGTATCAGCATAAGGCAGGGCTTCCTTCCTGGTCCCCTCACACTCTTGCTGGGTGATTCTAGAGCCAAGTTGCTCCCTGAGCCTCCAGGTCAGGCACCAGCGCAGCAAAACATCTTCAGAGCAGAGCCCGTGCCTCCAACGAAAGTGTGCGGCGAAACGCCACGTGCTCTGAATCTGAAGAGTGCCCACAAACTTCCCAGTTAATTTTCTCTTTTTAGTGCATGGCACTTCTGAAGAACTAAAGAGAAACACTCTTTTTAGCTCCTAAGGAGTCAGAGAGAAGAGGGACACTCAGTGACTCAAGGTGTAGGTGTTAGGGGTCTCCATTGTGTTGCAAATCATGAAGCCATTCAGGCTGTTCAAAGGATGCTTTCTTCTTGCTCATTAAATTGGGAATTAAAAAGGGTCACACTCACTCTAGAGCTCTGGGGCAGTAATGCCGACTGCGGTCTAAATGTGAAGCTTAAGAGTGGGGGATGGGAAAATCCACATTCCTGCTCTAACAGCAGGCAGGGAGAGGGGCATCCTCCCTGCCTTCCCCTGTTTGTTCTACCCAGGCCCTCAATGGATCGGGTGATGTCACTAAACATTTTCACGGCCACATCTTGAAGTGGAGTTTAAGCACACACCTTGGTGTCACCTGATCTTGTCCAGCTGACTCCTGGCTTCAAGCACAGTGAGAAGATGGTGTGTGCCAGGAGTCCACAGCAGAAAGTCAGCATGTGAGCGAGGAAGGAGTGGCGCCTAGGGACCCCCTGAAGGTCCTGCTCCCAGCTCTGCCTGGCCTTCCCCTCTCCACCCACCTCCAGTCTGTCCCCAGGAGCAAAATGGATCCAGGATTCGGCTTCCCCTAAGTATTCTTCCCTATGGGGCAAGAGGAGAGCTCAAGCCATGGCTGTGGGCATGGGGTCCCTTCCCAGGCCTCCACTTCCAGAACTGAGCTTGTCCACAGCAGAAGTCACAGCCTTTGGGGAGAGCCCCTCCTGTCTGAATCATCTGCCAATCACAGCCCTTCCTGTAGAGGAGAAGAGTTTAGGGGAGTTTTCCGGACCCTTTTGTCAAGTTAAAACACTATCATTGGTAGGAGAGAGAGAGAGAAGTAGAGATGGGGTGCTCAGAGTCCTTCAGGGCTGTGTGCCACTTGCAGAATAAGGAGAACAGTGGAGCTCCCTGGTGTCCCCTCTCATGAGCTGTGCTGTATTTGCTGGTGTGAAAGCTGACCTCTGGACCCTCTGGTCCTCTAGCACACAAAAACTTGGGAAAACAACTTCATCCTTAGGCCCAGGCTGGAGAAAAGAGTGTCTGACATGGCCTTGGTTTGCGCTGCGTTTTTATGAGCAGCCCAACCTCCCACCTGATTTATTTCACTCCTATGACTTATCCTTTTGTCAGCAAAGAATAAATCACCCCACCACTGTTAACGGCCCCAAGCACCTGGAATGCAATGGATGGGTGAGGGGCAGGCACTCAATTCAGTGTTCATCAAGAGAAGAAGACTATTTTCCCTTTCATTTTAAAGAAACAAATTGTTTTTCTCTAATTCAATGAACAAAAGGAAATAAACAGCACATAGCTGCAGCTGGACCTCTGAGGCACGGGCAGGGTTTGCTTGTAGGGCTGAGGTCGCTGGGTGGTTTCTGTGCTGATGTCCACGCTTCAGTGCCTGAGGAGAGACAGTGTTGCCTGAAGCTAGGACCACTGTCACAGTCTGGGAGAGGACCACAGGGACATCAGGAGGAGGTCCCACGCTTCAAGAGCACCAGAACTGTTCCTGAGAAAAATCTCTTTAAAAACTTGTATTTTGATTTCAAGGACACTGGTGTGGCAGGGGCAAAGGCAGCCAGGGAAGAGTAAGGTCAGCGTAGCAGAAGACACAATCAACTCCTGCCAGGGGAGAACAAATAGATGTATCTGTTCCTACTGGAGGAAGGACTCAGACACCCAGGGAGACATTAATGCCCAAGGTTTGAGGAAAGGAGAGGAGAACACAGGAGACAGGTGGAATGCAAAGGACACAGCTGCCTGTGCTGTGTCCCAGGTCACCTGGGCTGTGGGGGCAGGAGCTCCTCTGGAGCCATCCAAGGCTGCCTGTTCTGTCACCCAGAACAGGACAGCATGGGCTGGGAGGTCCCAGACAATCTAGGCTCTCTAGACTTGTGTCACAGAAATGCCACGAGCCAGGGGTTATGATGCCCGTCTATAATCCCAGCACTTGGGATGCGAGAGGATGACCTCAAGTTCAAGGCCAGTCTGCACTGTGTGGTGAGATTGTCCAAAAAATTTGTTTAAAAAAGAAGAAATAAAGAAAAGACATTCCTCTTACTTCTAGGTAGGATTTTTTAATATGCCAAACCACAGAATTATCTCAGCATTCTGAGATCCTGAATTACAAGTTTTCTTGTAACTTCCCCAGAATTACCTAACTAAATACTGGACTAGTATTTAGTTCTAGTGCCTTTCCTCCTCTTTTAACTGAGACACCCTGGACTTCCCCTGGTGTATGTCCAGAGTAAATAAAATCTGAAAGGTATAATAGATACTGTTAAAGGGAAAGAATCTGCTCTAAGGAAAGGTATCACTGGGCTGAAGGAAAACACAAAAGAAAGAAGGAAAAAGAAGGAAAGTGCTATGGTTTGTGTCTGGTTGTCCCCCCAAAGCCTCAGGCAGTCATGGGGCTGCTTCTGGAGTTTGTGATTGATTCTTGATTCGATTATAGGTGTGATCCCTTGGGGCAGATGCTTTGCATTGAAATGTAAGAAAGGAGACTGACATGCTACCTGCTGGAGCTGCTGTCACTCCTTAGAACCTGTTCTCTCCAAAGGCTCCACTTCCTGACACCATCACCCGGGGAGTTAGGATGTCAGTGTGTGAATTTCGGTGGGGGAACAAACAGTGAGACCAGAGCAACACAGGGTGCTCATGGTGAGTTTTGAGAAGAAGAGATTGATAATTTCTTGACTACAAACTGAGGCACTACCTCATACAAGACTTCAGGGGACACAGTTGTGTTACCACAGGACATGTAGGCTACAGAAAGTATGGAAAACGGAAGAGTACAAACAAGAGAGCTGGTGATGATGGGAAGCTACCTGGCCTATGAGACCTCTCAGAGGAAGTGATGTCATTTCTGAATAGTGATGAAAAATAGGCAGAACCATGTGATAGCCAGAGAGATAGTGCAAGGTGGAGATCCTGTAAGAAGAGGGCCAGCAAGGCTGAAGACCCTGTGATTCAAATGCAGCTCACACTTGGAATGGTCTGTCTCTCAATTACTTTTCACTCATTGCTGGGACAAAATACCTGACACCCAAATTAGGGGAAGGAAAGGTTCATATAAGTCACAGTTAGTAGAGGTTTCAGTCCATACTCAGCTGGCTCCAAAGCCACACATGGAAGAGGGCAGCCATTCCTGGTGGCAGAAAACAAAGAAGTGCAAGGGAAGGAGCCACAGCTGTGGCTTTTAGCAATCCTCCCTCCCTTCTTCCCACACTGACTGTAAAGACTGGGGCTCCTTGGAGGAAATGGAACACTCCTTCCTTCTTCAATTCCCTTTTATGTCTTTTAAGTGATGAGTCACCCTGGGGTGGGGCCTCCATGCCCTAGGGAATGGAATTGCTGAGCCAGTTTAGTTAAGCTTTTAACTTCTCAAGTTCACACAATGCATCGACCACTACACTAAGTAAATAAAGGATTGGATGAATGAATGAATGAATGAATGAATGAATGAATGAATGAATGAGTGAATGAATGAGTGTATGCACACAAAGCTGGAGATGGATGGTGAGCAGCAAAGTCATCGTGCAGGCCCTGGAACCAAGCATCGTTGTCCCCACACCGGCTGCATCCAGCCCATGTTGAATGATTCCTGACACAAACCTTCCATCACTTCTCCAAAGCCTATTTTTCCCAGAGTGAGCTCTTAGGATGACCAGTCTTATGTGGCTCATCCCTGCTACCTTATCAGGGGAGTGCAGCAGAGAGGCAGTGGTTCTGCTCATGCAGGATGAACGTCCAACCCGATGGTTCTGCAAGGCAAGTGCAAAAGCCAAGAGCACAGCTGACTGAGGTCCCTAGGTATCCCCAACCCATTCTTGGCCTCATGTACTAGAACTCAAATGTATTTGATGTCTCTCTCTGATCATTCTCTTAGTTTGGGAAATATTTCAATAATAAAATGAACAAAGGAGCATCACTTGCTCGTTGTCTGATCTGTTGGATATCTGTTCAACCCTCACTAATCGTGAGAGCAGCACCCATGTCCAGAGCTTGCTCTATACTGGGCTCTGGTAGGGACAAAATTCCTGAGCTAGCGCAGGAGATAGGGGCTCCTCAGATTAGATGACTTGCCCACAAGACTTGGAAGTGGCAAGGCAGGTACTTGCACCTGGGCAGTCCTGCTCCAGAGGTCTCACTTCTAACCACTAATAACACTACTTATTTCATGTTGTTGGAGCCTGCTCTGAACACAGAAAACAGTTCATGGATGTTCAGCTGATGTTTTGGATCATAGTTCCATGACATCATGGCTCCATGACTTATACCAGCACCTCTGGCAATAGTTGTCTGTCTGGGTGGCCTTCAGGTGGCCCTGGATGACCAGTCAGGGCTGGCTTGTTGCAACAGCATGGCATCGTTGTCTGGACTGTCAGTGTCCCTCTTTTGCTCTTTAACAGAAGGGCCAGTGTAGGAAGGAGCTGACTTCCACTGCCTTGGGATAAGTCTCCCTTTGGAAGACAATGGTTCTACTATTTTCCCATTTGCAGATAGGGTAGATGGTGGGGCCAATGTATGGGAGTCTTATCCCTCGGGAGCTCTCCCAGAACGTTCAAAGACCAAATGAGATGCTTTGAGTTTCCAACAAAATACTCCAGGTCCGAGCAATTTCTTTGTTTTAAATTATAGACACATTGCTTTTAAGTTTCCTCATGATCCTGCATATATTTCTTATGAATGATGAACTCCACAGCCCATCACCGAAGAGCTAACTTCCACGGCAAGCTAGCTACAGTAGGGTCACTCCCACTGTAATGAGAGATCATAAATGATAAAGGAAGAACAACAGTATAACACACACGCAGTTCAGAAAAATATGGATTTAGTGGAGTGCATTGATTTATTCAAGGGAACAAAACACCAGGCCATAAAAGAGAACCACTGATCTACTGGGTTCTCTGTAAATTTTTCTACTGTAAATTCTTGGTATTAAGTCTCAAGTGTCAATCCGAAGACTAATCTTGCTGTATCGTATCACAGAGGAAATTTATCTCTCTGTATGGAAATACATGCTTCACGTCAGGAAGGTTAAATCAGTCACTCTGGAATTTACGAGCATAAAAAAATGCACCCCAGTAAACTTATGGTTGGTTTTACATTTTTAAATTTTTAATTTCAAATCAAAGTGGGCACGCTGCTGTGAATAGTTCATGCTAAAATTTAATTTGTGTCTTTCTTCATCCTAATTACCTCAGGGTTGGCTTTGGAATTGCAGTCTGATAGCAAATAGAATTCTTTGAACAGCATGAAGGAAGAAGAAGAAAAAAAAAAGCCTAAGTAAAGCCAAAGAGATGATGATAATAAATCAGTCCACAAAATACAGGGTTTTATTAATTTCAGTGGTTTCCTTAGGAAGTCCTGGTTTACTTCTTGAATAATTAATAGTTTGCTGAATGCATAACGTATGTGTGCATAGCAATGAAGCGGGGCTGCCCATTTCAATAAGCCATGGAGAGCAGATCACCCCTCTGCCCTTAAACAACAGAGGCCCTGGAGAGGTCTGCCTGCTGTCCTGGAAGCCCAGTTGTCTTTTCCTGTCTTAAAAGTGTTCTTTATGAATTGTGCTCAGCGTTACAAAACATTAGGATGAAATATATTTATACAATCTTTATGCTTTCCTGCAGAGTTACGAGTGCCTTCTCTCGTAATGTATGATGGGAGTCTTTTCGTCCATAAAGTAGGTGGCCTTGCTGTTTGTCCTATTTACAGGCAGGAAGATGACAGATGACTGGCACATGGTCACCTGCTCCCAAGGGATCCTTGCTCTGGGGCTTCTGTCCTATTTCTAAGGCAGGAATATGATTGCAGGCCTGGACTGCTGCATATTCTTCAGGGAGGAAACCCAAATGCCTTTGTAAGTGGTGTGGACTAAACAGAACTGGCCATACTCCTAGAGCGAAGTCTTGATCCCCAGAGTGACTGTGTTAGGGGCTTTGGTCCTTAAGTGGTAAACAAGGTCGTAAGTGTGGGGCTCTAATATGACAGCCAGGAGTAGCTGTCCACCTGTCAGTGAGAGAGAGACTTCATCGGCACCAGATCAGATGGCCCCAGCCTCGGATTTCCAGACTCCCAAACTGATTTGTGTTGTTCAAGTGCTCTGTCCTCTGGTACTGCTGTGGCAGCTGCAGCTGACCAGTACAGGACCACATGCAGCTCTCTTCAGGACCCAGCTTCCGTGGAGTGCTGGACCTGCTTCTGCGCGCCTCCTACAAGCTTCCTCTCACCTGCACTCAACACTCAAGAACTTCTTTCCTTTCTTGGGCATGGCCTTTCACAAAAAGCACTTTGTTCTCTTCACAGTCTTCAAAACACAGCTTTAATGCCACCTTCTCAGCTGCCTGCTCAAGCTGGAAGTGTCATTGTGCAGCCTGGCTCTGGCCTCTGCTCTACTGTGATACCTTCTCTCTCTGACCTAACTGTAGCCTTTGTGCACCTGGAGAACGGGGCTATTGATGCTTTCTCTCTCTGACGTAACTGTTGGCTTTGTATCTGTAGCCTTTGTGCACCTGGAGAATGGGGCTATTGATGCCTTTCTCTTTGAAATGCTCTCCCAGACTTATCTCCCAGTGCGTCAACAGCAAGCCTGGGTGGACAGAAGGGGCTGGTGACTCCGAGAACAGAACAGCCTCTTGCTTTCTGGCTCCATGGAGGTGTTAAGGCCCTGTGAACATAGAGATTGAACGTTTTAAGGAGAAAAGTGGGTGGAGAGTGACTTACTGTCCTCACCCAGTTCCATCTCAACCTTAGGGTGGGCTCTGTTCCAGTCAATCTTTCTTCCAAGAGGTCAAACATGGTAGATGAGAGAAAAAGGTGTGAAAAGCCCATGTGGTTGGTGTGCGAGCTCCAGGCAAGATCAGTCATACTGAGTGGGTAGAGGCATGCAATGGTTCCACAGCCAGGGACAGATGCAGACAGGACTGCGGGAACAGCCACCCAGGCAGCAGGTGGTCCAAGGGGGTTGGGCATGGCTGTAGAATTCAGGATCAAAGCCTCTGGGCCCAGGGAGTGGGCTGGAGTGAAGGACTGAGAAGAAATATCTTGGAAATCCCTGGCTGTGGTTCCAATCTGTGTAGCACAGCACCTCTGCTTTCTGCCTTAGAAGGGTGATGCTAATTTATTACAAAATATATGCTCGTACTCACCATGTACCATATTATAGATGCTTAGGGATGCCTGCAAGTGAATCCAAGAAGGGCTTTGCTGGGTTAGTCGTATTACCTAGCAGAAGCACACAGACAATTTAAAAGGGGAATACATTGAAAGCCTATAGGATAGAAAGTGCTAAGAGCAATGGAAAAGGACAGACGGAGAGCAGACCACAATGAGGACCCACGCCAGGTCCTACTGGGCCACTGGTGGAGGAATGAGTGAAGTGATCAACTGGGTCCAAAGACTCTTCAGAGTTCCGTGGCTTTGTGTTCCATCAGGTGAATCTGCATCCTCAGTCTCCTCCCCCTTCTCCTCCTCCTAGCTGCCTCTGCGCTTTGCGTCGCTAGCACCCACTGCTAAGCCCTTTCACCAGAGCAGATGAATGGGCGGGCTTTGCTTGTCAGCTGCTGATTCAGACTGGTTCACATCTTCAAAAGGGTCATGAAGTCTAGACTCAGTCTTGACTTCTGAGCATCCCCAGGCTCTGTCCTTATCAATTCTCCAGCTGTCCTGCCCCATAGCAGCTGGAGGATAAAACACAGCCCAGCCAGTATTGGGCACTTTGACTCACTCATTTATTCTTCAGTTCCTTCTGCAAACATTTACCATCTCCTTTGGGATCGTAGGCCAGTTACAGGCCTACATTTATTTTGCATTTATTTTGTCCTTGAGCAAGAACAAAGAAGGGGCTTTTCCAATTGGCCCAGTGAGAGTGAATGACATAGAGATAAACTCTTGCAATTCCACCCAGGGGGCAAACCAATAACCTAATTAAGAATGGAAGATCAGAGATGCCCTTTGAGAAGGGATGTCTAGATAAATGTGAATGATGACACTGGTGATTCATGGGGCCTCCAAGCCTGTCTTCCAGGGTGCAGGTCCTCAGCTTTGCTTGGTTAACTGCCGGCAGTGTGCACTGCAGGAAGGTAGAGGGGGCAGGGTCTAGGTGAGGTTGGCTTCCACCTTGCATGTGGGGAGGCGTGAATGCTGCTCAGGGACTGTGGCTTGGCAGAGGCCTTGGCCACAAGTGAGAGGGTCACGCTTGGAACTCAGTGGACTTTCCTCCAGGAAAGATGCCAGCAAGTGCTGAAGGGCAATCGGAGCATGTGGCCTCCCATAGATTCAAGATTGCTTGTGATATATTTTTTAACCATTTTGTGTTTTTTGAAAAAACCCACAAAATTTAATAACAAGAGGATAACAAGTTAATATTCTCTGTACCATTGTCTTCAAAGTAGTTATTCAGAAGAGAAGAGAGCAAAAAAGATTCTGTCTTATAAAGAAGAAACACACAGATAATCTCACCAAATTTTCTTTTCAGTGAACCAAGAGAAACTAATCTTATAAATGAAACAAATCAGCATGTCTATGAAATGTTTGCAGGAATGGAGGAAGTGATTTGGGAGCCCATTCAGGGCCTCATGGCGGCTTCCCAGGACATGGTGCTATTGCATAATTTATTCCTAGTGATAAGTACCAAATGCAATGTCATCTTCTTGTATTCCTTCTACAAACAGCCTTTCTGTAGTGAAATTGTATATAAAATACACATGTGCACATGTTTCTATTGGACGCATGGATGTGTGTGAAAGCTGGGTCATACATGAGGTCCAGTGGAACAATGGGACATAAACTGAATGTTGCTGTCCTCTCTGCCCCACTCACCACACCAGAACAAAGCTGTCAACCCTTGTGTGTGTCCTCAGATTACTCCGTGTGTGTGCAGGGTTTGTGTAATTAGTGTTCGTATTAATAGAAGTCCAGACATCTACAGGTCACTCTGCAGGAGATAAGGATGTGCTACAAGGACACATGTGTGCTGCACAAGTATGCTGTGGCATTCCACCTGACATAGTGGTCATCTCGGACACTCTAAGTGCAAATCTGTGTGTATCTTGGAGAGATAAGGCCAGAAGAGAGGTGGACAGTCCTCCACGCTAGGGCCACAGCAGTTGGCATTGATCACCACGGGATTCTTTGTACCAATGGCCGGAAGTGTGTCTTCCCACAACTGGAAGAGCTAGAAGATGGGGAAAGGAGAAATTGGGAGGCTGGGTGACACATCTAAGCCACACTGGGGCTGACACAGCCATGGGGCATTGGGACAGCCTTGTCCCATGCCTTATGTGGTTGGCATCATCCTCTTTCTGGACAGAAACTACCTGGTGGAAGAGCAGCAGCTCTGAGATGAGAAGCGAGTGATCTTCACAGAGACAGAGGCAACAGCTGAGTCCAGCATACACTGGTTAGTTAGAACCTAAGGGAACATTCTAGAACATTCCACTGCTGTTAGAGCCCAATGTTCTCGAAAAGTCCATGACACTTACTGGTGGCCAGGTGTCACTTGTGGGACTGAGCTACTGCTATTTCCTTGAAATTCACCCCTTAGAACCAGATGGAATCATGATCCATAGGGTGCAGGAGAAGTCGATTTGTAGAGTGTGCTGGAGAAAATATTTTGCTGCTATACACAAAAGAATAACTGAAAGACTTCTTTTGTGTACCTCTTCTCCTGTATTTACTTGTTTGCCCTATTTGGTAGGTTCTTTGCATTCTCATTCATGGAGTTATGATCATTTTACTTCCTCTCTAGGACATCATTTAGTAGACTGTGTAGGCTTGGCTTTGTCATCATGAAATTCTTAAGTTGTTCTTTGTCATGGAAGTATTTCACTTCTCCACTACACTTGGAAGAGAGTTTTGAAGGGTATAGCGGTCTGGGTTGGAATTTGTTTTCTTGCAAGATTTGTATTATTTTACTCCATGCTCTTCTTGACTTGATGAGTTTTGAAGGGAAATTTGCCATTATTCTGATGGGTTTTCCTTTAAATGTGATCTGTTTCTTTTCTTTAGCAGCTTTTAGTATACTGTTCCTATGCTGAATTTCTGGGATTTTGATTATTATATGTCTGGGTGTGGTTTTCATTGGATTGATGCTATTTGGAGTTCTATATGCTTCAGTTCCCTGAATGTCACATTGTTGCCCCATATTTAGGAAGTTTTCTTTTTCTTTATTTCCATAATTTTATTGAGAAACAAATAGCAATGAGACAGTTTCAATTCAAATTGGTAGGACAGTTTCAATAATTAGCACATTGCATACATTCTTTCAGGTGGTTAATTGCTGTACAAGATGTGGACACGATATTCTATTTACAAACACCATTAGAACAAATCCCTCTATTCATTAAGAGAATGTAACTATATATCTATCCTAACCACTTTGCATACACAGATAAAAAATGGACATAATCTGATTTGCAAATTTTCTCATTGCTCAGCTGCATTCCAGAGGTGTGGGTGATGGCTTGACAGGGGAGCCAGTGTGTGTTGGCAACAGAAAAAATGCGAGGGAGCAAATTGGTGGCAGGATGGCCAACGACTCCTTAAGGTATGTGGAGACGTGGATTGAAATCTTTGCTCAGGGCCCACAGAGACATGGTTCTGCCATCTCACTGAGGTTCCCACTCAGTAACCAGCAGCACGGCTGGCACCTTTTTCTCAGAGTGCCTGCACACCTACTGGGAGTGGAAGGCACAGGGAGCTGGGCTTCGCCACCTTTCATGATGAAGGCAGGAGTGATAGCTGCAGCAATGGGATTTCTCAGTGATTGTTGCTGTTGTAATCTGTGTACCAACCACAGGTCTTACCTGCTTTAGGATTAGCCATGGTATCTTCATCTGAGTCCCATGTCACTCCTACCGGGGACCGTCTTCTCTTGAGTAGCTTATCAATTTCTTTAGGCTGCGGCAGCAAACAGCACACACATGAAAGCCAAAAATGACCAATGGTCACCCTCGCTCAGTTCTCGAAGCTGGAAGTCCAAACTTCTTCATCTGGAGATGCTTAATTTGGTTTGATCCGCTGCTACTGATTAAATGTTTGTGTCTTGTCTAAAGTTATATGTTGAAGTCCTACCGTCGAACTCTGATAGGACACAGGGTCTTCAGGAAATAAAGAAATCATGGTGATGGAGTACTCACAATCAGTAGAGCTCTTTTAGAAAACTTCCCAGGGAACCAGTTTGTCCTTTTCACCTTGTGAGGATGGGGCAAGAGACACCTTGTGTCTCTGGGCCAGCAAGATGACCTCACCATACCCCAAATTTGCTGGCAGGTTGATATTGTGCTTTACAGCCTCCAGGACAAGGAGCGATGTCTTTTTTTGTTTGTGAATTGCCCAATGTATAGTATTTTGTTATAGCTGCTCAAATGGATGAAGGTATGTAAGAGACCCCCCCCCTTTCCAAATAAGACCCCATATGCAGGTTCTAGAGCTTAGAACGTGCCCATAGCTTTTTGGAGCTAGCATTCAGCCCAGTACAAGCGTGGATGCAGAGTCCAAGTAGGGTTCTTGGCCTCCCCCAGGAGCAGGTGTCCAGGCCTTGATCAGCCTCCTGTGGGGAGGGGGTGTGACTGCCTGCGGGAGGCTGGGCCGGGACCGCTGTGTCCCCTCAGGGAGCCTCTGTCTTTGGGGCTCACTGAGAAGTGGGAAAGCTGCATAGCGATCATCTCACACTGAGCAGAGGCTCAGTGGCTTCTGGGTCCCTAGAGGGATTTCTACTCTCTCTGATTTGGAGTCTTCTTATTTTATTGGAGGGAGTTGAGAGAACATTGGAATTGTAAAGTTTCATTCTCCCAAGCCTTTGGGGATGGCACAGTGTGGCAATCCGGGCTCAGAGACCCTGGTACATCCTATAAAGCCCTATACTTTGTTTCTGGCCTTGCAGCTAGATTTCCCAGGAGGAGTACTATGTTTAGTTTCCCGGCTGACAAATCTCAAAGCATATCCCAGTCAGCTTGGGCTCCAGTGTCTGCACTCTTTCTACAAACATTGCCCATTTGACTGCTAAGAAAATGGAAGCCCAGAGGGCTAAAACAATCTGTGATCAGTCCCATGGCAAATACGTCTGCATGTTCAGGTGATGTGTGCTAAACCCACACTTCGACCTCCACACACATGGCCCAGGCGTGGCAGCAAATCTATGCAAGGATGATTCTCCGGTGCATCTGTGTCTGAGAACATGTTCTGAGACTTGCTCCACCGCTTTCGAATACTCTCTGCCCTCTTCCAGAGTAGGCAGTATTTCATCAGAGAATACACAGTAAATAAGGAATCAAAATTAATTAATTGTAGCATGAATGGAGCTAATTCTGTAATTTATCACAGTCATAGATTTTCTGTATTTCAAGTAAAGATAATGGAAGGTGCTGCTGTGTCGCTCTGAATGTAAGCTGAGAGATGTAAATTCCAGCCCTAGTGACACGTACTTGCTGGAGTGCCTGGTGGAGGGAGCAGGGAGTGGCCATTTGTAACTGTCATTGGACACAGCCTGCTGAATTCCACGGATAAATGTGATTCTATTTTGGGGCCTCGATAAATTCTGGGAAGAGGCTAATTTTGTACCTGCAAATCTGGGTTACCTTCTCCTTTTCAAGCAACATCAGGTCCTGTGGAAGTATGATATTAAACACATAGATACCTTAGCCCCCAGGCAAGAGTCCTGGTCATTGCTAGGTGATCAACTCCAAGGAAAACCTAGGCTTCCTCTTATCAAAAGCTCCTGTTGGTACTTCTGAGATTGCCCTCACTTTTTCTCTCTCCCTTTCTGCCACCCCTAACCTTATGCCCCCAGATAAGCTTGTCTCAAAGAATTGTTCACAATGTGAAAAGAAATAAAATAAAGCTACCGCTGTGTCCAAGAGATTAGTCTTAAAGAGTAGACATTGGAGCATTAAGGAATGGATGATGCTTGTAAAAAGTTTGGAAAAAGATGACTCTGATAGGATCACACAGGTAGACCCATTAAAAGGGCATGCTCAAAAATTGAAAGCCTTCAATTTAAAATCAGGAAAAGGCACGGATACCCACTGTCACCACTCCTGCCCAATATGGTTTGGGAAACATCAGCCAAAGCAGTTAGACAAGAGAAAAAAATAAAAGGAATAATGATTAGAATGGAAAAAGGGAATCATCATTATTTGCAGATGAGATGATACTGTACATAGAAGACCTCAAAAATTCCACTAAGAGACTTGTAGATTTAATAGCTAAATTCAGTAGCATAGCAGGATACAAAGTCAACACTCAAAACTCAAAAGCATTTATACACACAAACAAGGAACACACCCAGAGAGATGCTATGGAAACCATGTCTTTCACAATAACACCCCCAAGAATGAAACACTTAGGAATCAGTCTCACAAAGGAAGTACAAAATTTATATGTGAAAATTATGGTACTCTGAAAAGAGAGACCAAAGAAGATTTCAGAAAATGGAAAGATATTCCCTGCACCTGGAGAGCAAGAACCAACACTGTGAAAATAGTCATACTCCCAAAATTGTTATACAGATTCAATAAAATCCCAATTAAAATATCATTTGTATATTTCACAGATCTAGAGAAAACATGCCTAAAATTAATCTGGGACAAGAGTCTTAAATACTAAAAACAATCTTGGGTAACAAAGACAAGACAGGACACATCACAATTCCTGACTTGAAATTACACTATAGAACTACTGTGATAAAATCAGCATGGTACTGAAAACAAAACAAAACAACAACAACAACAAAAGACCTGAGGATCAGTGAAACAGACTGTAAAATGCAGAAACAACTACAAGCACATTCAGCCACCTTATCTTTGGCAAAGTGGCCAAACATGTTCACTGGAGAAAGACAGCCTCTTCCATAAGTGGTGCTGGATAAACTGGCTTTCCACATGCTTAAAACAGATGCATGCTTATCCGCATGCACAAAACTACAGTCAATAGGGATCAAATATTTAAATATTAAAACAGAGACACTAAATTTTCTGGAAGAGAAAGTAAGTAGAAATCCTAAGGACATAGAGGTAGGTAGAGAGTTTTCACGAACAAAAATCAAACTGTATGAGAAATACTTCAAAGAATCAACAATTGGGAACTCATCTATTTGAAAAGTTTCTGCACATCAAAACAAATCACCAACAGAGTAAAAATAAAACCCACAAATTGGGAAAAAATTATATCAGACTGTCTTTCAGACAAAGAACTATTATCTAGAACACATAAGAATAAAAAAAAAAAAAGTCAGGCCTTCAAAATTCAAATACCCAATCCTAACTGGTCATCTGAGATGAATATACACTTCACAAATGAAGAGATACAAATGCAAATAAATATATGAAAAAATGTTCAACATCTGTCATCATTCAAGGTTGCATGTTAAAATAACACTGAGATGCCATCTTATGCCAGAAAGAATGGCTATCATCAAAAACTAGACCAATAACAAATGCTGGAGAGGCTGTGGGGAAAAAGGAATTCTTTTCCACTGTTGGTGGGAGTGCAGGCTGGTATAACGACTATGGAAATCAATGTGAATATCCTCAAAAACTAGTATTGGAGGTCTCATTCAAGCCAGCTATTTCCTTCCTATGTATTTTCCCCAAAAGAACAGAAATCATCACACCACAGTGATATATGTGCACCCATGTTTATAGCAGTGCAATTTGTCCTAGCTAAATCTTGGAAATAACCCAAATGTCTATCAACTGAGGAATGGATAAAAAAGAGATGGTATTTTTACACAACTGAGTATTATTCAGCTATTAGAAAAGATAAATTCAAGGCTTTTGTAGATAAGTGGATGCAGCTAAACACTCTATTTGTAAGCGAATGAAACCAGATCCACATCTGCAATCATTGTATTATCTTACTAGTATGTGAACCTGAAAGAGTAATTAAAATCCAAAAGGTGTAATGGATCTCATGATGTGAAAGGGAAATAATTTATTCAACGGGCATGAAAAACTGGGGTGAGGTAAAGGACAAGTGAAAGGAGGGAAACAGATTTAGGTATGTATGCAAAAAGAATAGTTTGGGGTAATGGTACTGTCAATTTCTGTTGATCTTTTGAAAGGAGCAGTTAAGGCTTAAATTTTTTTTCTTTTTATTATTTTTTCAAATTTCAGACAACTTTTTTGTTTTGTTTTATTTTTTTTTCCTTAATCCAGTCTTGCACATTTATATCTGATAATGTAAACAACCAATTTGAAGATATCATCATGCAATACAGCAATCCTTGTTGAATTCCTATTACTTTGCTTAGTGAAATTTTGTACCATTTCTAATGCAGTTTTTGCCCATCATTATTTTGTATTCTTTAAAAAATAAAAAAATAAATAAATAAAAGTCAGACAGTGAGGTAGAGCAAGCCATGGGAAAGGCCATATGATGGAGCTGTCCATGGTGCCGCTCATGTGTGGAGATGGTGTTTCACAGGGTGTGTGTGAAGATCCATTGAGTATAAACAGAAGTTCATGGGTGGAGTGGTTTACAGCAAGGTGAGGTGCAAGGTGGGCACCCCACTCAGGTGGATGATGCTTTCTGATGGCCTCTGTGGGTCTTGGTGTATACTGACACTGTAGGCAAGGGAATGTGGAAGGCATAGGTTCTCAGCTAGGATAATCAGGAGGCTAAGATGTGCTCTGTTGTCATAAGCTTTCCACTATAGTGTGGGGACACAGTGACTGGCAGAGAGTACCAAAGACAAAAGAAATCATCAGTCTTGCTTATCAAATTGTGACCGGTTGGGATTTCTAATAATTGAAAACAATGATAAATTTAATTAGACACAAAATATATAATCAATTTGAAAATTTGGAAAGACACTGCCAACTAGAAAATGTGATAATTCCTATTGCCTGAAGCTTATATGTTAGACCATTGTAAATGTAATTTAAAAAAAATAGATCAAGAGTTTGGCAGAGTGGAACTGGGAGAAGGGTCTGAGTCCCAAAACTGGACACAGTAAGGTAAGGCATATTGCTAGGCCCAGTAAGGTCCAACTGA
>NW_004524584.1:22706595-22707908 GCF_000260255.1 Octodon degus | reverse complement strand
TCTCAATCTGATAAATGCCAGCTATGACACACCAACAGCCAACATCATTCTAAATGGAGAAAAAAATGAAAGCTTTTACTCTAAAATCAGGTACAAGTCAAGGATGTCCACTATCAGCATTCTTATTCAATATAGTTCTGGAAACATTAGCTAGAGCTGTTAGACAAGAGAGATAAATAAAAGGACCAAGACGATGAAAGGAAAAAGTTAAACTATCATTATTTGTAGTTGACATGATGCTCTTCATGGAAGACCCAAAACACTCTAGCAGGAAGTTCCTAGAATTAATAAACAATTCAGTAGCAAAGCAGGATACAAAGTCAACACCCACAGACCAATAGCATTCCTCTACACAGATAAACTCACTGAGAGAGAAATTAGAGAAACAATCCCTTCACAATAGCATCAAAATTAAAAGAAATAGAAATTAATATAATAAAGAGAGTAAAAGATCTATACAATGAAAATTACAATACTGTGAAATAAGAGATCAAAGAGGATTTTTAAAAATGAGAAGATATTCTCTGCTCATGAAGAACCAACATTGTGAAAATGGCCATACTCCCAAAATTCTCATAGAGATTTAATTCAATTCCTATCAAAATACAATCAATATACCTCACAGATCTAGAGAAAATATTCCTAAAATTTATTTGGAACCAGAAAAGATGTAGAATAGCAAAGGCAATCCTGAGCAACAAAGGCAAGGCAGGAGGCATTACAATCCCTAACTTGAAATTATACTATAAAGATACTGTGATAAAACCAGCATGGTACTGGCAAACAACAAACCTGAGGATCAATGGAACAGATTAGAAAATGCAGCCACAACTACAAGCATGCAGCCACTTTATCTTGACAGGGAGGTCAAACATGTTCAATGTAAGAAAGATAGTCTATTTAACAAATGGTTCTGTAAAAACTGGCTTTCCACATGCTGAAAACTAAGAGTCTATCACAATGCACTAAACTGAAGTAAAAATGGATCAAAAATTTGAATGTTAAAACAGACACACTAAATCTCCTGGAATAGAAAGTAGGTGGAAATCTTGAAGGCATAGGAGTTGGCAGAAATTTCATAAACAAAAACCAAACAACACAGGAAATACTTCAAGAATCAGCAGCTTGGAGCTCATCTATTTGAAAAGTTTCTTCATGTCAAAAGAACTCACCAAAAGAGTAAAAAGTCAACCTACAAATTGAAAAAAAAAAAAATCTAAACCAACAGTCACTCAGACAAAGAACTTCTATCTATAATATATAAAGAACTAAAAATATCTGGCTCAAAAATTCAAAGACCCAATCCAAAAATG
>NW_004524584.1:22692098-22705203 GCF_000260255.1 Octodon degus | reverse complement strand
TCAGTGTGCCCCGGGGGTGGGGATGGCATGGCGGGCTCAGGTATCGAACCCCCAGCCACTGTGCCTGCTTGCAGGTCCTTTAATGTTTTACTGTTTAAAATGAAATCAAAATAATAAATAGATCCAACTGTAGCCATTGCCTTTCTTTTCTCAGGGCTGGGAGATACGTGTAATACAATCTTTGGTGTTAAGTTTTTATATTTTACTTGTTCATGTATTACCAAGTGGTTTCCCAACATGACAGTGCCATTCCCAGGTATGCCAGCAGATATGGAGACTTTAGTTGCTTCCAATCTTCGTGTCATTAAATTTTGTCAGTGTTTTAAATTTTAGCCCTACTGAGGTTTTATTTATATTTCCCTTGTGAGCTGAAATTGCCAACATCCTATAACGTATGCATATCTTATTGTATGTATTCTTTGGTCTCCATTTAAGTAGTTATGCTCAACTTAACTAGTTACACTTAATTTAAAAAGTTGAGTTGTTTCCTAATTATTGAATTCAGAGAGAGAGAGAGAGAGAGAGAGAGAGAGAGAGAGAGAGAGAGAGAGAGAATATGTTTTATATTTTGGATAGAAATACTACACTGAATATTTTGTTTCTCAAATATTTTCTTTCAGTCTGTGACTTGCCTCTTCATTTTCTTAATGGAGTCTTTTGAGCCAACATTTTCCAATTTTAATAACATTAGAGATATATCATTTTTGTACTTTTCATTTTATATGTTCTATTTTAAAGATCATTATTTTCACTTAGGATATAAAAATGTTTTTCTCTACAAGTATATAATTATAGTTGTGCAGTGAGACCAGTTATGTACTTTTAAGTTTTTTTTACATGAAGAACAAATTTTATTTTAAAAATGGATCTCAGTAACAACAAAATACCAAAAGTGGGTCATTATAACAGAAAAACAAACAGTAAGAGGAATTTGCTTTATTTGTTTTCTGAAAATACAGAATTACTATCCTCATATATTGCTAACTCTCACCTGTTTTTATTTGGCTTATTCCTTTTATGGATTATTCAAGGATGTTTAAAAATCAGGGTAGCTTCTGTATCATATTTAAATTTCATCTGGATTGCTTTTATCTTTAAGTTCTTATAGCTATGAATTAAGGTACAGGTTTACGTATTTATTAAATGAATATTTAAGTGTTATAGAAAAAATTATGTTTCATTTATGAGTATTTTGCTAAAAATAAGTTTGCAATGTTTGATCTTTCAATGGACAACTTCTGCTCCCTTGTCTGTACTTATAGCAAAAGAGCCTTGGCTACTGTATTGCTATATGGTAGCTTTACAGCATGCATCTTCATCACTTTCCTATGGATGAGAGAAAAGACCTGAGACTCAAAGGAGGACAGGTCTATTTTGGCTTGCAGTTTCAGAGGAGTGAGTCCATGGTCAGCAAGCTCAAACACGGACATGGCATGGTGGAAGGATTTCCCCTGCAATTTTCAGCAAAGCCTCCCACTTCATGGTGGATAGGAATCAGAGAGTAAAGGAAGGAGCCAGAACCACAGGCTATGTACTTCTAGGCCTTAACTGCTGTGTCATGCCAGCAGCATGGCCCAACTCCTAACGGCACAATTAGGAAATCTGATACAGTGCCCCCATGGTTCCATCATCTTCCAAGGCCGTGCCTCTTAGTGCATCAGTCCATGTACCAACCACCACAGTTGGTCTTTAAGTGAGGTATTGTGGGAAATCTGATTATGTCCTTTGTCAACATCATTTGGCTTTCTTAGGATATTTGCATTCCTTATGAATTTTCTAATTATCTTGTCACTATACAAAATATTTGCTGGGTTTTAGTTGGAGTTACATTGAATCTAGTTGTGGACAATTAACTCTCCAATACTTTGAGTCTTTTAGCTATGGTCATGGCTCTGTTTACTGAGGTCTTTATTTCTCTCATCAAATATTTTATAATTTTCAACTAGCAGGTCTTGAATACTTTTTATTGTCTTTATTATATGTAATGTTATTTTTTGATCTCCTTATAAATGCTTTATTTTATTCATTTCTATACCAAACTTTTAATTTGATAGTATATAGACTTCAACTGAATTTTTCATATTGTGACTGTATCCTGTAGACTAGGTTGGTAGGTACATTAAGTTTTTCTAAACATTAGATCATTTTATGTTATTTTTGGTGAAGATATTTTTTAAAAATTCTAAATGAAAAATGTGCTTTAAAATGCAGCTTCTCGGTGTTCCCGTGGAAGAGAAATGGACTCGGTTCCCTTTGTGTATGCAGGAGGAAGGGGAGGGAGTACTGTTTTCACACAGCTCTGTATCTTAAGGGTCAGTGCAGCGCACATTGTCTTGGAAGACAAGGCTTCCCTTGCGTCATTTTGTGTGTGCCCAAGTTCCATGATTGCAAAGGGACACGAGTTGACCAGCAAGACAGAAAGGATGTAGCTCAGCCCTTCCTTAGTCTGATTTTCCAAGGTAGGGAGCCACAGGTACTTCCCAAACCACTTTCTGAGGCACCTCATCCACCCCAGGAAGATGGTAGTACACCATGTCTTGACCCCAATTTCTCTACTAGCCTAATAAATGTCCTTTAGAATTTTGCAGAGCTGTGGTTGACAAGAGCGGATGTGGCAGGGAGTCATGAAGAAAGAAATGTTATCCACTTATATGGAGCCAAGATAGTGTAATTTCAAATAACAGATTGAGTAGTCTGATGTCAAGAGGGACAGAATTTAGAAAAATGAGTTAGAAAGTCAAAACGCATCATATTTTAAACAAGCACTGATCTGGAGAAAGCAAAGCTGCTTGTGCCAGTAGCTAAGTGCCTTAGACACTTTAACTGTGGGTAGATCTTGTCACTGACTAAGCTTCAGTCGTCTAGTCTGAGCCAGATGTCCCAAGTGAGGATATGGAACAATACGGCAGGATGTGCAGAGAACGTGTAAGCACTTCTGTGGACAGTCGTTTAGGTTTCGTGTTAGCGAAGATGTAATGCTTACTACAATAGTATAGGTGCGCCTGTGCTACACCGCACGCAGGGCTTTAGTAGTAATACATGATCAAAATTCCTGTCTTTTGAAAAATGTGCAATATGTTTAAGAACTTTGTAGTCACATGGTGATGGGAAACATTCAGTTATACCATAAGATCTGTTTTCTGGTTCTGTGTATATCATGTAGGACTTTGTGTGTGTCTCAGCATTGGAAGGAAGCCCTTGGGAAGCTTAGAGCAAGCAGGGAGGCTGCGGTGGCCCTGCCACCTGCCACGTTATTCTAGCTTAGGAAGACCAGAAGACCCCATCTTTCCTTTGTAACACCTGTTTTGTACAGATTTTATTTTACTTCATTGAATGCTTTTCTTAATTAACTTTCCTATGATGCAACATGTCTACAATTACTAATTCAGCACTACATCCTAGTGACACTTTTTTTCTGGAGAACTGGAACGGAATGGCTCAGCAGGTGCAAGCCTGCAATCTGCATGGTTTGGCCACCTGTTTCGGCGTGACAAGTCTCCACAAAACATAGAAACCACAGCAGTGTTGTTGTGTCTCCTGTTTCTCTTTTTGGACTAGACTCCATGGGTAGGTTTTCTGGGGTCTAACCTAAGGGGACTGCAGGTAGATGCGGGCCAGACCTGGAGCCCCTAGAGATGTGCTTGAGCTGGGATGATGGGACTCTGTAGCCTCCACATTGCCCCAGGGTCTAGCTGGAAAAATTATTCAGTGACACTTCTTGAAACCCAGTAGGGCAGATTCAATTCAGGATAATCATGATGGATTGAAGGACTATTACATATTTTGTAGCAAGGCTGAATCCTGATTTATATGATCCCTTGCAGTGTCTGATGCAGTGTCCTGTAAAACACCAGTTTGGGATAAAATGAATCACAGACCAGCCTGATTCATGGTATAAGGCTACATAAGAGGGTAGATATCAGAGAAGTGCCTTATTTACAGCTTCTCTAGAAAGTAGCTCTCTCAACCTGTTACTGCTTCAACCCAGAGAACAGGCGGTGACTCAAACTTCTGAGAAAGATTAAATTTTATTTTATAGGAAGATAAAATGATAGGTATATAAGAGACAGGATTTATTGGAACACTAGTACAGAAGCGCTGAGGAAGTTTCCAGAAAACAAAGTCATGCCTTTCTCCTGTCTGCTTGACCTGTGAACTCTTGTCTTGGCTTTATTTTACATAGAAGAGAGTAAGACTTTTCATTTAAGGAAGTGATAATTTATTTTTCTTTTAAAATTTCTATTAAAATATTATCTGGATCTAGCTGGATGTTATCCACCAGAAGTTTGCACCTGAATGAAGATATGAACTAATCAATCCCAATATATTTCATTTACTGACCATTCTTTTGCAGTTAGGAGATACTTACTGTGCACCTACTAGAGAACAGCTGGACACAGCCTTGGGGACATGCATTAGTCATTTTCCATCACTGGGACAAATACCTGCCATTCACAACTGAAGGATGAGAGGTTTATTTTGCTAATGGTTTTCAGCAGGCTCAGTCTAAGGTCAGCTGACGCAAAGGCAGAAGGGGCAGGGTGGATGGGCTGGGGAGATAGCTCAGTCATCTAAGCGCCTGCATGGCAAGGACAAGGACATGAGTTCGATCCTCTGGATTGTGTGCCATGCTGGGAGCATCATGCCTGGCACCAAAACCAGATGTGGTGGCACATGCCTGTAATCTCAGTGCTGGGAAGGCTGAGCCAGGGGGATTACTACTAGTTTGAACTGTGTAGCCAGACTCTGTAACAAATAAATAATTAAATTAATTAATTAAAAGTAAGAGAAATGTCCTGGTGGAAAGGTATGGTAGGCAAAACCTCTCCAGGGCAGCAATGAGGCAGGAAGAAAAGGGAGAAACAGGGGACAAGAACACATTCTTCCACCTTCCACCCCAGTGACCACCTCCATTCAGGACCTCCTGTTAGCTGCACACTTTCAGGAGCTCATCTCTCTGAATGCACAAGACCCTTTGGAGACATTTTAGGTCTAAACCATGGCAGTTCAGAAGGGGGAGCAGGGCAGGAGAGGTCTGGTGAAGGAGGTAGCTGTGAGCCTGGGCCCAGAAGAATGAGCCCCACTGGAGAGGTACATGTGGGTGAGAAAGTGCTCCAGAGAGATGACTGGGGCCACATGGCCGCGCCCAGTTAGCACACACTCCAGAGAAGCCATCAGAGCTGCAAAGGAGCACACAGTACAGAGCATAACCTTCACAGGTCCTGTGGTCTGTGTCATAGTCATTCAGCCCTGTGGGCAGTGTGAGGAGGGCAATAGTTAATACATACGTGAATACGTGAATGTCATTCTTGGTATCCCTGAACTTTACTGGGACCCATGGACCACCTCTTGTGGACTCCTAGTCTAGAGAGATTCTTAGACCTCAGTACCTACACGCCTCCTGGGAGGCTGCTTAAAACAGATTATGGGTCCTACCTTACAGGTTTTTGACTCAGCAGGTCTGCAATGGGGTCTGAGCACTTGCATTGTCCCAAACCTCCCAAGCAAGGCAGGTGGATGCCTCTGGCCTTGGCCCCAGCTCAGGCCACTTATGCTTTTCTTCCTCTGTCACTTGTGCTTAGGATTTCCCCCAAAGCTGGTACTCGGAAGTTTGCAGCTGTTCAGCTGCCCTGTGGGGCAGTGTCTCTAGTTAACAGTGCTCGCCAAAACTAGTTCTCAGGTTGTCTTCCTGCAGCCTTGTCACCCTCTCTCTGTGCTGCTTCAACTTGTCTTCACTTACCTTCTGGCCCAGCTGAACTGAAATTCTCAGTAACTGGTCCTCACTGGGCAACAGTCACAGAAGGCAGAAAGGACCCAGACGTGTCATTATTTAAGACAGTAGTAATTGCAAACATTTGTAATGGCCAGGCATTATTTTTAGGGCTTTATTGACTCATTTACATGTACCAGTAACTGCACAATCTCGGTAGCATGATTGCACCCATTTCTCTGATGGGGGCACTGAAGCATGGAGAGGTCACGACTACGTGGAGAAGATAATCTGTGCTTTCCGTTTTGTCAGTGTGTGCACCCAGGCACAGGGAGGAAGAGGCTTGCTCCAGGCTCTTTGGTTTGCTTATTGCCTTCTTCTCTTAACCCGGTACCTGTTGTATTCACTTTCCACATCCCTGGAACAACCTACCTGATGACCACAACTGAAAGGAAGAAAAGTTCATTTGGGTTCCCAGTTTTCAGAGGTTTCAGTCCCTGGTTGGCTGTTTTCCAGGAAGAAATAGCTTGGTGGAAGGGTCTGCCTGGAGGAAAGCTGCCCCTGTCATGGTGTCCAAGAAACAGAGAGAAAGAGATGGAGAGGGTGAGGAGAGGGAGGAGTCAGGGAGAGATGAATTTCTGGGTCACACCTCAGTGACCTGCTTCTACTGACTGGGCCCCTCATCCTAACAGCTCATTTGCCTATAGTGCCCGTGTGATCCACTCACCTTTGAAAGCCCCACCTATGAGCACCTCGGCATTTTGGGGGTCAATTTTGATCCCCAGAACCTGTAACCCTGCCCAACTAAGCACAGGCATGGTGCTGGAGCAAGCAGGTTTCTCTGGTAGAAGCAAGGCTGTCCTGTAGCAGAGTGAGGGAGAGGAGTCTACAGTTCTGAAAGAGTGTGACAACACAATGGAGTCATGGTTGGTGGTGGCTCTGCTCCTCAGTGACCACCTGGGTAGATCACTGCTCCATGGAGGACAAGGGAACAGGTAGAGATTGAGAACTTCAGTCTTCCCATGGAAGTTCTTTCCCCTCTACGAGCTTACCTGAGCAAAGGTTGACCTAAGTTGTCAGCCTAGGCCGTTCCATGACGCTGTCTCCAGCTTCATGGAAACCAGCAGCAAGCAGGGCTGCCATGTACCGCAGAGCTCCCAGAATTCTGTTTTGGTTGGGGCTGGATGTTGTGGAAGATGAAGAAGGTTCTGGAAACGTGGAGGGGTGCTGAGCTAAGCACTTGGTGCCCAGTGCTCTGGACAAATGAGCTGCTACTGTCTCTAAGAACATAACGTGAGGAAAAATCAGGAACCATTACTGCAACCCCGAAGTTGCAAATGGAAGCTGAAACTTTGAAACTTCTCTGTGCCTGGAACTTTGTTCATCTTTTAACCAAGCCCGTGGGGGTGGCGGCTCTCGGAAGTCACACCTCGCAGACGGAGCTCCAGCGAGGGCACTGGACTGTGTTCCACCTGCCATGACTGTAAGGCTCTAACCTACTCAGTAACCTTCTTACTGTGAAGAGAAACAATGAGAGACGAGACTACCCACTCCAGAAACTGCCTCTGCTGGGAGCCGTGAGTCACGGAGCGTCAGCAGCAGTATACCCGTGACTCCGGGCAGTTTCTAATTGCTCAAAAATAAGTCCTTCACCCTCCTCAGATGGACGGAATAGCTATGCACTGACCTTGGCGGACCTTGTGAAGTGCCCAGTTGGGGTTCTGTGCTTGGATGTGGCCACCAAGGTGGGCTGCACCCCTTCACCTCTGTCCACTGCTATGGCTGTCCAGGTAGCAATCTGCAGGGGAGCTCAAAGCACACTGGGTGCCAAGGGAAAGGGGCGTGAGCTCACTCACAGACCTGGCTTGATCTGTTTTGGGCCCCCCCCAAATCTTCCAGAGCCAATGCCACCTTAGAAGGGCAGAGAGAAATATTTTGTTCTTTTAAAGAGAACTACATGACAGTCTTAATTTCAGAAGGACGTAGTTCCCAATTCCTTTGATAGCACACATTACACAATCTGTTTTGCCACCATGCCAGCAATCTTGCAAAGAGCCAGGAGAAGATGAAAAGAAAGTCTCCTATAACATGAGCAAAATGATCTGTCAGAAAAGCTTGTCAGTTGTTTTATGGGATCTTTTGTTCATAAACAGGATATTGCATTTTATAAATCAGTTAGGCTCTGGCTGCATTCTAGGCATATATTACAGTAAGTCAATAAATGTCACTGGAGAAAGTGTTTTAATTGAACTTGGGAGCAAAGAAAATATAAAATTTGTGTGAGATATACTAGACAGCAGAGTCTGTCTGGGTGCCAGGGGATACTGGAGTATTTAACTGCTGGGAATCTTGAAGCGCATGTGCAGATGTGGGTCATTTATCTAGTGGAGCAGTCTCCTGCAAAACAACACCGCACACTTCCAAGTGGCGCCTTGGCTGGATGCAAGCCCTCAGGAATGAATACTAGCTCCCTTCTCCAGACCAGCCTCTTGCCTGGGCTCAGGAAGCGCTTGAGTGGGCTCTGTACAAAATGCAAGGACGGCCACCTTCTGCACAAAGCAGCTTGGGCACAGCTTTCTGGAGGAGGGGTGCGAGCTGGGGCCTTCACCTCTTCCTGGTGCCTTTCTTCTGTGCATGTGACTGTTTGCACATGTCCGTCATGGGGTTTGGAGCTGTTTACCATGCACACATTTGCTGATTGTTCCCTGTTCTTCAGTGTGTCCCAGGCTCTGATGTTTTCTATCCATCTGTTCTCCGAGAGTCTTTTCTATCAAGTTGAAACGTAGGCCTCTCCAAGTGATTTCCTAAGACTTTTCTCTCCTAATTGCCACTCTATAAACCTGGATATCTGTTTGAATTATCTTCTTATTTTGGCTCTTTGTGAGAAACACCTTTCTCTGATGTTACAAAAACAATGAGTTTCAGTGAAAATCACTGGCAATGCCTGAGAAACTGTAAGCAGAAGACAGGAAACTTTTTCCTTTTCTCTATCTCTCTCTCTCCACCTCCTCCCTCCCTCCTTGCATTCATTTCCTCCCTCCCTTCCTCGCTGACTCCCTCCTTTGTTTCTGCCTTTCCCCCTCATCCTCCTCTCCTTCCCTTCCCCGCCCTAACCCTACCGCTCTTTCTCCCCATACTCAACCAGAGCCTGCTGTGTCTCAGAAACATCCCTCACTCTGGGGCACAGCAGTACACAAAACAAAGGAAGCCTCTTCCTGGAGCTTACATTTGAAAGGGGTAAGAAACAATAAAATAAATGTGATTTTTAAAATATGATGTGTAAAAAAATATTGTTGTTAATTCCTCTCAGAATATTCCCCCCACTTTGTCTTTTCACATTTATTTATTTATTTATTCATGGCCGGCTCAGCCCACCCTGGGGGCAGGGCTGGCACAGCATGTGGTGCCAGGATCCACCTAACCACGTGTCTGTACACTTGCCTAGGCTTGCCTAAGCAGGCCCTTTAGACCCCTGAGCTACCTCAGTGGCCCTTGCCCCTCACTTTAAACATGCACATCCCATCTCTGGCCACTGTGAAGCAGTTCTGGAGTCCACCTCCCTGATTGTCTTCGGTAGCCCTGTCCTGGCCACAGCAAAATCCTGAATACACTCCAAACGTTTCCATTTCATTGTCACTTTTCCCTTTGGGAAAGGGCTGGATGTAACACGGCGTGAACCCTGATTGTTGAGGTGGTGAGGGACAGAGCATCGTGCTTTTACGAGGCTGACTTTCCACCGGATGCCGCTTGGCAGCAGCAGTCACTGTCTTCTTGATCACATTTTGTAAAGACACTCACAAAGGAGGACTCCAGAGCTGCTGCAGGCAGTGGCAAGAACAACGGAATAGATATGTTTAAAGTAAAGGGATGTATCTTGAGGAGGACTGATAGCAATGTACCTTTTAAGGCCACAAACATTTTTATTTAAGCCTTCAGGGTATTTCCCATCACTTCTTGTACGCACACTGCCCGTGTATTATGATACATACACTTGTGCTCCTGTGTGGGTAGGTACCCAGAGGTATGGGGACATCCAGGTCCCAGCAGCGATGAGTGCCTTGGCTTTGAATGGGGCTGTCCTAGGGCACAAGAACAGGGTGGCTGCAGTCCCACCCTGTTTGCTGCTGGGACAGATCAGAGGGTGCAAGCTGTGTCAGGAAGTAACCAGCTCTCCAGGTGGCAAGTGCTGCTGGAGGAGGAATAGGGTGCTGCTCCTTAGGAGACCCAGTGTGGCAGGAGCACCTTGAGCCCAGGAGTCAGAGTACAGCCACGCAGGCCACACAGCTACATGCCATAGGCCTGATGCCAAGAGGAAATCTCAGTGTGTCCAAAGCCCAGGAGGCAGGATGCTTGCACTCTGTAGTGGGAGGCAAGTGGGGGCCTTGGGACACACAGACTGCAAGGGTTCCTGACAGAGCAGGTAAAAGGCTGGGTGGGTGCCACTGGGGCAGGGACACTGGTGCTCCTCTGCCTTCCATCAGGGGAGGACCACAGCATAGATGGAGGAGAAGAGCCCAGCAAAGACAGCGGCCAGCAAAGAGAAGAGCTGGGAAGTGGATGGCTGGAAGTAGACACACTGACCTGGGGAAGACAGCAAAATCAACTCCAAAATGGCATGGGCAGGGGACGTCAGGCCAGCTTGGGACATTTACATCTGTGTGTGTGTGTGTGTGTGTGTGTGTGTGTGTGTGTGTGTAAAGGGAAGCCAAGAGTGGAGCTGGAGTCACAGAAGAAGAGGGGGGCAGATTGAAGATGGCTTTTGGTGCAAAGGGGAGGTGTAGATTGCTTAGCAATGCACTGGCGATCACTGCTTTCCGAACCAACCCAGTACAGTGTTGTACTACTGCTGTGGCCTCTTCTTGGATTCAAGACTCTGGCACCGATTCTGTGCACATGAAGTCCTAGCTCTGGGCTCCTCAAGGACACACCAAATATGCATCACGGGCCCAGTAAGCCCCCCTACAAGGAACCTCAGTACAATACGGATGGAAGAAGTGACAGGTTCTTGGTTCAGACTGGTGATTTGGGAAGTGGGGTTTAATCATGAAGACAGAGAAGTTCGAGAGGTACAGAATCAGCTCCCAACCCAAAGGTTGCCTTGGCCACCGAAGCAGGGTTGATGGAAGATCCCACCATGACCTGATCAGTGGTCGACAGGGAGCATTTGAAGGCATTCATCAGAGTCTAGGTGTAAGAAGAGGCCTAGCCAGGGAAGCTCAGCATTATGCATTAAGAGAAGACATGGCAGGATTCATACAGTGTGCCGTGGTGGAGATTTCTACTCCTTTTCAGCTGTAAAACTCATTTCTTGCCCCATCCTAGCATTTCCCAAATATTCTTAATTGCATTTCATTGTCACTCTGGAGGTAATAATCATTCCCAGCTCATGAAGATTTTGTAAGGCTTAAAAATGATAAAGTTTGCTAAAAATACTGTGGCTTGCACACTGGAGCCATGTAATAATAATAATAACCTTGATAATGATAATAATTGATATCACCTATTATTATATCATTAAGGATTATGAAATCTTCAAAAGTAGATTCATTTTGACTCAAAGGAAGGTAGTAAGAAAATAAGAGCACACTTTGGTATGGAAGAGGCATCAAGCTCAGTGCTTGAAGCGACGCTTGGGAAGGGATTCTGGGACAGAAAATTCAGCTTAGCTCCTGATGGGGCGTGACACGAAAGTCCTGGAACCAATCGCAGGCTGCCTGTGCATGTCGCGCTCTATCCACACTCTTGAGGGAAATAGAAAGATGGGGATTCGAGGGCGAGCAAGGCCTTTCTATCTCAGTATGCGTAAGAACCATGAGCATTTGCGTGATCTGTTTAGGATCTGAAAAAAGAGATTTGAATTATCTTTTTTTTTCCTTTCAAAGTTTTATTGATAAACATATAGCAATGAGACAGTTTCAAATCAAATCGAAAGTACAGTTTCAACAAATAATACACTGCATATATTCTTCTATTTGAATTATCTTGCTCCTTTCTTTGGGGAGACATCAGACAGATCATGGGAGTTGTGAACATTTATAGGGTTTGAAATTTGACCCTGGCACTGCTGCCTGCTGGAGCAGGGACTAGGTGCATGGCTTACTGGAGTGTGTGCGAACTTTTGATTGCGGTGACAAATCACCAACTGCCATCACACATAGCAGCCTTTTTGTTGCCAATGCACTCATCTAGGGTTGTGGCGTGACCCTCGGGGTTGTCCATCCTCCTGCCACCTCCCCAGCTTACCTTCCATGTTACTCTTCTCAATTTTCTCTGATACTTCCTCTGAGTTGCTTTGAGAAGCTGCTTTGGTAACAAGCAACAAGTCCTAGAAGACTTGTGGGAGAGCCTGCTGGCAAATCAAGCTGCGTGAGCAAGTCTGAGGCTGAACACTTGGGGCCTCGGGTCCATCTGTACAGTGGAGCCAGCAGGGTGCTTCTGGCTCACCTTCCCCAGGCTGAGCCCGAGGGGTCTGCACGTGCTGCAGTCAAACCCTGTGCATCCCGCTCTGGGGCTGCGCGGAGCTGCATACTCAGCTCAACTATGCTAAACCCAGGTGGGGAAAGGATGTGGCAGGAGATGTACACAAAGCACTGAGCAATTAAAGCCAAAGTGCAACAGGCGAGAACCCGATGAATGATTTAAATTACATTGTAATCAATGCTACTTGCTTGCACGTTTCTAGAGGTAGAACAGCAATTTTCAGTCTTTAAACCATCTCAAATATGGTTATTTCCTAAGTGCATCACATTGCCTCCTTGGAGGTGCTGGGGCTGAGCAGATCTGCCTGCGGTCCTTCCCAGGCATCCTCACTTGCTGCGATCTCCAGGCTCTGCAAAAGAGAATGGAGGCCAGAGAGGTGTTTCAATTACAATGGGATCAAGATGTCCCCAGAGAGGAGGTGGCAGCAGAGGGGTGAATAGGCAGGGGACAAGGGAGAAAGTTATCTTGTAGGTAGGAGGCAGATCATGTGGACGTTCTGGGCAGGGGATGGGCCCAAATCCTGAAAGAGGAGACAGGGAGGGGTGCAAGGTGGAGCACAGGCATCTGGGAAGGAGAAGAATGAGTGTGGAGGGGACGGGCAGGCTGGAGAAGCTGGGGGAGCCGCGGGTGAGAACACAACTTTCAGTACACATGGAGGTTGCTCCCTGTTGGCTGGGCGTGGAGTGACTGTGCATGCGTGCATGTGCATGCTTGTGTGTGCATGTGTGCATGTGTTTCCACACTGTTTCAGTGTACAGATGAAGAGCTTGGACTCAGGGAGGAGCAGTTACCACGCTGCTGCCTCGCAGAACCTCTCCTTCCTCCCCTGGGAAAACCTGTCTGAGGAAGTCCCCAGACTCAGCCTGGCACTGTACTCCTCTGGCTGTGTTTCTTTTCTTTTTCTTTTTCTTTTTT
>NW_004524584.1:22687512-22691843 GCF_000260255.1 Octodon degus | reverse complement strand
TGTACGAGATGCAGACATGATATCCTGTCTCAAACACTATTAGAACAAATCTCTCTATTCATTGAATTAAGAGATTGCAGCTGTATATCTATCCTAACTATTTTGAATATACAGATACAAAATGGTCGTTCATTTGTATCCCCCTTTTTTGGTTAGTTTTGTCAGAGAAGGGCATTCCATTGTCATTTAAATACTGCAAGTGCATGAATTCAGCAAAATATCCCAATATAGTTTAGTAGTCTATAATAGTAATGGGTTTTCCATAAGACTGTCAATGTCCGAAGTTGTTGACTTGAGCCTTTTACAGTTCAGCATATTAATATGGCTTTACTTTTTATACTTCATTTTCATACTTTATCTGCTGGATAGTTAACACCAAGAAAGAGCAAGACCTGTATAACAAGAAATGTAACTTTGTCCTGAGAATGTGGCCTCGGGACAGCATGTTTCGACAGCATCATGAGTCCTGAAGCCCTGGTGTCCAAGCAGTCACTTCCTGCAAGGCCCCGGCTGACCTTGCCACCTGTAGAAACGTTTTCAATAAACACAGGCAATCAGCAGCAGGTACTTATGTGACTATGACCAAATGATGCTGTTTCTG
Source organism: Octodon degus (assembly GCF_000260255.1). NCBI lineage: Eukaryota > Metazoa > Chordata > Mammalia > Rodentia > Octodontidae > Octodon > Octodon degus. The sequence goes on along the minus strand of NW_004524584.1, from coordinate 22,691,242 downwards.
AGATTATTCAGTTTTTATTAAAACAGGCCGCAACTTTCAATCATGCTGAAAATACATTTTTAGCCCAATTCAGAACAAGTCTTAAATTTAATGTTTTATGTACAACTTCATTCAATGATCATATCTCCTCTGTCTATAAGCCTCTATTTGATAGATTCTGGATATTATTTGCTTTCCAGAACAAAGCGACTTCCTACCCACGTCCCTCTGCACCTCTTAGATGCTGAAGTCATGACCTCCAGTCTGTATTCTGTCTCTACTGATTTCTCCTATGAGGATTCCTGTAAACAGAACCATCCAGTGTGGCTTTCCCAATTCGTATAACCTAATGTTGTGGAGGGACCTTCATGCGGCAGCCTCTGTCTCTGCTTCATCCTTTTAAAGGCTGAATGATTTCCCACCGTCTGCATCCGCCACGCTTGGGCCCAGGGCAGCTGGAAGCACACCAGTGTGTCTGCCTGTCGTGTGCTCAGTTCCCCTGGGCTTGTGCGTAGGAGGGGCTGGAAGAGTCTCTGCTCACCAAAGCTCTTCGCTCCCCCTCTGCTGTCCCTACTGCAGCAGGGAAGCAAAGCGCTGCTCTTTTTTCTCCTGGGCTCTGGCAGCTGATTGTTGACTCATCCCCTTGTTTTAATCGGTGTTGATGTCACCCTTCACTTCAGGGGATCTTGACTTGACTTGGGAGCAGAACAGCAATCAATGTACTTATTGAGAAAACCTTCTCAGGGGACCTTTCAGGGAGCTCTTTGAAATATACACTCCATCCCATCCCTGGAGAGAGCATTTAAAAATCAGTGTCTTCATTCTAAGGAGACAAAAGAGTATTCAAATAAAGTTAAGAAATATAAAATTGCAAGAATAACAATCATAATTCAATTTATACATTTTATGCAGTTCTAAAGTGGCAAAAGCAGATTTATGGGGAGAATTGGCCCTTGTTCATCTGTCAGTGGAGCAGAGCTTCTGGAAAGAGCATTAGCTGAGAATTATTCAGAGAGAGCTCACCACCTCTGAAGAGTTTGGGTAATTAGCATTAGAAGTTGCTTAGGTTTTACTATCTGGCATACGGTGTGCTGAGGTCATTCCTGCCCTAGAGGGAACAGAGGGTAAATGAGATAGCAGGTCAGTGGTTGCAACCTTGCCCACACAGGGAACAGCTCGGGGAGCTGTCGCCAGGGTAACTCTGCGTTCCACCTAACACATTCATCTTTCGATTGTGTGTGAGTATGGCAGGGGCTTTGTATTTGATGAAGCATCCCTCTCCCTCTGCACATTCTAGGTAACTCCAGGCATGTAGCATTGAGCCCCCCATTTAGGGGTCTTCTAGAACTTTTTAAAATTAATTTTATTGAGAAACAAATAGCAAGGAGACAGTCTCGAAACAGGTTAGTAGGACAGTTACAATAATTAGGACATTGCATATTGTTGTCTTCATAGTTATCCATAGTGTAAGATGCAGACATGGTATCCTGTCCAAACACTATTAGTACAAATCTTTGCTCTCATTGAATTAAGAGAAAGTAGCTGTATATCTATCCTATTTTGTATATACAGATACAAAATGGTCCTTCATTTCTATCCCCTTTTATTGCTTAGTTTTGTCAAAGATGGGTATTCCATTGCCATTTAAATATTGTAGGTGTGTGAATTCAGCAAAATAATCCAATAGAGTCCAGTAGTCCACAATAGTAGTGGGTTATCCACAGAATTGGCAATGTCAGAAGTTATTGTCTTGTTATAAATGTTAACCATTTTATAGCTCAGCATATTAATATGGCTTTACTTTTTGTACTTCATTTTTATACTGTTCTACTGGATGGTTAACACAAAGATATTGTAGAACTTTTTTCAAAAAGTTACTTTATTTGATACTAGTGTTCAGTATAACAGCTGAATTGTACGCACGTATATTTTTGTCCCTCAACCTCCACTTCCAAAAAACAAGGGTCTATGTCTTAAATGCTAATTGTATTTAGGATAGTAGGATCATAGAGAAGTTTTCATCTCAAAACATCGGCCTAGGTAACTCACCACTGCTTCTCAAAAGGCTCCTTTACCAAGGCACTGCATAGGACTCAGACAATCTAATGGGAAGAACTCTTTTTAAAAAAATATATTTATTTTTTTATTGAGAAATAAATATGAATGAGACAGTTTCACAGCTGATTAATAGGACAGTTTTGAAAGTCAATACACTGTACATTGTTATCTTCTTAGTGGTTATCCATAGTACAAGAAGCAGAAAGGATATTCTGTCCAAACACTGTTGGTACACCTCTTTCTTCTCATTGAGTTAAGGAAAAGTAGCTGTAAATTTATCCTATTTTCTATATGTAAATACAAAATGATCTTTCATTTGTATCTTTTTTTAAATTTTAATTTTAATTAATTAATTTATTTATTTTGTCCTGTCAGAGGTGAATATTCTATTGGCATCTAAATACTATAGGTGTTTGAATTCAACTAAACAATCTAACACTGTCTAGCAGACTATAATATTAGTGGGTTATCCTCAGAAGTTATTGGCTTGAGCCTTTTACAGCTCGTCGTATTAATATGAATTTACTTTATATACCTCATTTTTATACTTTTCTGCTGGATGGTTAAGACCAAGATATAGCAAGACCTATATACCAAGGAATGTAACTTTTGTATCTGATAAGGTCAGCCAAGCACTCTCAGGATTTATCCTGTGGCCCTGTACCGCCTTTTGTACACCCTTTTGTCAGTGTCTGACCTGAGGATGAGTCACGGCCATTGCTTGACCAATTTGCTCTCTGTGAAAGCCTGAGAATGTTTTTTCTCTCCATGTGACTCTCCCCAGGCTCACTTTAAATCACTGAACACATTTCTCTGTGGCTCCATAATGGGAAGAACTCTTCCATCGACATCTATTAGCGGCCATGGCTGGTAGCCTTGTTAGCTGGGAGTTCATGAGACACTTGAAACCTGAATAGCTAACTGCCCTTGTGGCAATAGTAGCCCAGTCAATAGTCCCAAGTGTATGATCACTTGGGGGCACAAATAGATAGTGCATGTTTAGCGGAAGATTAAAGGAGTCCTTCCTGGACCTTATGTTCCTAATCATGCCAAGAATGCTGTTGAATACAGCAAACAAATCAAGATTTTGCATGATGCTTTAAAATATGGACAAGTGAATTTTGTCAAAGGAAAGCATATACTTATTTTATAAGTTCCAGGCAGAAAACCAGGTTTTCAGGGGAGTTGCTTCTGACCTACCTCACATGGAGACCAAGCCACACTTCTCAAGGACTCCTCATTCCAAGCAGAGGGTGGCTTGAGAAGATTGACAAAGTTGGGTATCTTTTTCTTTTTTCACTTTCCAAAAAGAGACGTAGTTGCATCCCAGACTGGCTGCATTGTTAGAGAATAACTCACTTTCTTTTTTTTTTCTTTCTTGTTTTATTCATTACCTTGTAATCTGCAGAGAAGGACAAAAGTCATGTCAAGTTGGAAAAGCACAGTCAATGTAGCAGAAAACTGGTATTTTATCTGTGTGGAAAGATGCTAACAAAGTACTGGCTCTCAGCAAACTGAAGAGGCTTTGCTCTGTAGTGTACAGGCTTTAACTCGTAGGTATCAGCATTTTCTGCGGACTGAAGTAGAGGTTAGAGACTTTGAATGATGCCTTGTCAATAACCTTCACTGAAACAGAAAAAAAACCCCATAATGTGGATGAGGACACCCAAGCTGAGCTGCACCCTGGCTGCGT
>NW_004524584.1:22684166-22685965 GCF_000260255.1 Octodon degus | reverse complement strand
AATTTTTTCTGCACACATCTTGTACTCTGAGCAACTAGTTTGAAGATAATAACACACAATGCATTGACTATTGTCATTCCCCTATTATTTTATTAGAAGGTTTTGGTGGTTTTCTTGCATAAAATAAAGAAAGAAAATGGGCTTACAATTTTTATGACTTATAAGATATGCCTGTGTGTTATTAGATGTATTACACAGGCAGGAAGGCAGAGATCCATACTCAAATATCCATAGGCTGCCTTGGTGACTTGTCCTGCTGACCTCAGCGTGCCAGGCCTCTGCACAGCACCCAGGTGCCCGCCCCTACTGCCTACTCTCTTTAGTGGATTACTCCATTGATGAGCTCATAATCTGATTATGTCACTGGGAGATGATAGAATCGGGGGTGAACCCCAGCAGTGGACAATGCAGCTGCGGCTCTGGCTCTGTGTTTGGGCCCTGGCTCGTCCCTCTCCAGCTACGTCCCTCTTTCTTGCTTTTTGGCTGGCCTAAGCTGCGCAGCCTTCTATTGTTATGTCCTTCTGCTGTGATTTTCTACTCCACTTCAAGCCTAGAGTAACAACAGGTGGCCAGTCATAGACTGAAGCCTCGGAAACTGAGCAAAATAATTCTTCCTCCTTTACATTGATTTTCTTAGGTATGTAGTTTTGGCAATGAAAATCTGACCAACACAGAAATTGATACCAAGAAATGGAGTTTTCCTATGATTATCCCTGACTAGCTTCAGAAGATTTTGGAATTTTTTTGTAGAAGGAATCTAGAAAGATTTTGAAACACAGGCTAGAAAAAAGCTTAGAAGGCTGGCAATATAGCTCAGTGGATTAATTGCCTGATTAGGCAAGAACAGGGACAGGGATTAGATCCCTGGTGTGGCATGCTATGCTGGTCCTGCCCCCAGGCACACTGAGACAGCCAACTAGTCTGGTGTGGTGGCGCATGCCTCTAATCCCAGCACTGGGGAGGCTGAAAACAGGAGGATCACTATGAGTCTGAGCTGCATAGTGAGACTCTGTACCAAATACATTTAAAAAAAAAGGAAGAAAGAAAGAAAAAGAAAAGAAAAAGCTTAGAATGCTAGAAGCAGAACTTCATGGGAAATTTTAGTGGAAACTCAGCAGACAGGATGCAAATAGGAATGAAGACAGTGTAGATCATTTTGATGAACTTTTAGGTGGAAAATTTATCTTTGTTGTGGATTTGATGAGAGGTCTTTCATGTTAAATTCTGAAAAAAACCCCAAACCCTTGTCTATATCTTACCTATGCTTTAAGACTGTGTGAGGTTGAATTTAAAGGTAATAAATAATATGGCAGAAGAAACCCAAGGCAACACAGCATTCAGATGGGGGCATAGGTACTGTTGACTGCTTTTGCCAGATTTACAATGAGAATTTGGAGAAAAACCAGAGTGCAAACATTTGAAAAAATTTGCAGTTTGGCCATAAAAGAAACACGTTTAGAGTTGAGTCTAAAGAGGGTGCAGTTGAGGCAGAGATTAGTGCTGCTAGGGAGAGGCCAGATTCTTCGGATTAGGAAAACAGGAAAGATGTGAGGAAGTCCTCCAGAAGTTGAGCCAACGGCATGGTCCTGGCTCAAGTGATTCCACTATGAGAAAAGCCACTCCTCAGACAAGAGAAATCATGTCCCTCTGGTGTGTAGCAGAGTCGGGCCCTGAGGCTCTGCTCTCTACCCCGCAGGCCCAGAATCCTGTCCTTTCCTGTCTCAGGGCCCTGGTGATCTCTGGAGATTAGCCCAGGGTTAGCATCTCACAAATTTCCAGATATTGTATTTGCCTACCAG
>NW_004524584.1:22658660-22683511 GCF_000260255.1 Octodon degus | reverse complement strand
AACCGCAGTCCCTGTGCTTTGCTAAGCTTCTTCTAAGTAGGTGCTTTAGACCACTGAGCCATCTCACCAGCCCTGGAGAAGTTTTTAAAGGATCTTTTCATACTTGATGGCAGTCCAAAGATTGTAGGTACTTGAATTCAGCAAAATAACCCAATATAGTCCAATAGTCCCTAATAGTAGTGAGTTATCAGCACAACTGGCAATTGTCTGCAGTTGTTGACTTGAGCCTTTTACAGCTCAGCATATTAATGTAGCTTTACTTTTTATACCTCTTTTATTAAAAGACATTTGACAGTTGCAAGCCTGTGCTCTCTTTCACTAAACATTAACAAGTACAGACAGCAAGGTCATTTTGAAAGTGTCAAAATTACCCTTCTTGCTAGTGAGTAGCCTACACTATGGTTTTTTTAATTGATCCTAAAATAAAATACAGTCAGTGATATTAAATCTCCTAGAATCTTTATAAGATCATAATTTATAAAGAGACAGAAATTCTTGTCAAGTCAGCATCTGAAGCAAGAATATTTTGCAATGCAAATTCTTGCACATTCTACATTTATGCATGTGAATTAGCAAAACACACAGCTCCCATGCTGTTTGCACATGCAAATCAGAGGCCATGGTCCCTGGAGATTTTGTATTTCGAATCTTCCCTCTATTGTGCTTTGCCTATGTGCAAAGCAAGCTTGTTTGATTATGCAAGACACACATCACCTGGTGAGTGTAAGAATGGAGGTCCTCCCTTTCCTCCCAAATGCCCAAATCACCTCCACAGGGGCTGACCTTTCGTGGATGCTTGGTAAGTGCATCTCTTGGGCATTCAGGATTCAAATTCTGGTGATCTGTAACTTTGCTTATTTGTGTTAGTTTGCTATAGGGTTACCGCAACAAAGCTGCAGCTTGCCAAAACATCAGAATTGCTCCATCTCTGCTTTCTGGAAGGTGGAAGAGTAAGATCCGGATGTCAGCAAGGCTAGTTCTTTGTGAGGGTTTGGAGGAGAATCCATTCCAGGTCCTTGTGTTTTGATGGCAACCTGCCTTTTCTTTGTTGTAGTACTCTGCTTTTTCTTCACTTTGTATTTTCTCTTTGCCCAATTTTCCTGATTTTAAATTTACATTCACATGGCATTAGGGCCACCTTACTCTGGTATGATCTCATCTTAATTCATTACATTTGTAACAACTTTATTTCTAAGCTAAGCACAATTCAACTGATAATATCATGCAGAGTAACCACTACTCCAGACCAATCCTGGTCACTCAAAGCCCTGCTTTTGACATGGGACGCTTTAAAACCTAAGTTCTTAGTGTTGGCTACATGTTACATTAACCTGATTGGTTTTTTTTTTTTTTTTTTTTTTGCGGAACCGGGGATTGAACTCAGGCCTTTGTGCTTGCCAGAACCTGATTGGTTTTTAAAAGATATGAAGTTGCAGTTTTTTCACAGTAAGTTAAATTGTGATCCTTCAGAATAGGGCCAGGATTTCTAAAAGTTCCTCAGATGCACAGCTGGTTGATGGCCGTTACTTTTGAGTGGCTATTGATCAGAGATCCTCTGGGATTCATTCATGCTGGACATGTCTTTCTTGAAAAATGGAAGGTCTGGAAATTGCTCCCCAACAGCTTGTCCTTTGCCCTCAGATATGAATTGTAGGGTGTTTCTACACCATATTAGGATGCAGCATGTTTTGGTTCCTGCCTCAGAGCCAACTGGAAGCATCAGACCAGGGAAACAGAGGAGGCCACAAGAAGAGGCATGTTGGGGCCGGGGAGATGGCTCAGTAGAATAAGCGCTTCCCTGGCAAGTGCAAGGGCCTGAGTTCAATCCCTGTTTCTGCCCAAAAAGAAAAAAGAAGAAAGGTATGAAGACGGCCAGGGAAGTAGGGATTGACCACCTCCCTCAGGACGAAAGGCAGAGAGCCAGGGGCACACATCCGGAGCTCTGTATGATCATGTCCACTGAAAAGCAAGGGGTCAGGAGAACACCAAAGCCTCGTCAACAGCTCTGCTTGAGGAGGCAGGGAAATGCATGATGCAGGTTTGAAGGTATTATCAGGAGGAGGGGAAGATAACTGGAAAGTGAGAAAGGATGCCATTTGGGTAACTGCTGTATTCATTCCTGGGCAACATAGGTTTCCTGACAACACTGGGCTAACTCTATTATTTTATTGAATACATTTGCTATTTTATTTGCAAAATTGAATGAGACTTACTTAAGCAGTGAGAAGATTCTGTTGATTATCTTATTATAAATCTTTTTTGCCGAGCTCAAGTTGGCAAGATTGTCTTCAAGACTTTCCTGACCTCCACCCTTATTCAGACTTTATTCTAATTCCAACAACATAATCAAAGGTTGCAAAGGAGATTCACCTCAGGTGGGAAGATTTTGAACAGTAAAGATGAAGGCGCTTGATCAGAGCCACACGGTGACAGTGGGCGGTGTTTGGGTCCTCCTAGGCATGCCACCTTTCCTCTGAAACTCTCAGGGAGTTTCTGGGAGGATTGATAGGGCTATTGATAAGCCAGTGAAGAGCCTTGCACTTGCTACTTGTGTTGCCAGGTGTGACCAGGTGTGACCAAGGCTCCTGTAGGTAACCAACATGAAGACTGTGTACACTGTAGTCATGTCCACATTGTGTACAAGCATCTTCATGTGTACGGGCCAGTCAGATTAGGCCAATACTGCATCCAATGAAACACCACCTGCTTTGTATTATTTCATCACATAAATCAGAGCAGTTTGGATTGTATGATTTCCAAATTTTCCAAGCAAAAGCAGCAAGAAGATAGAAATGCAGTAAATAATGCTGACTAAATGAATTTGAAGGACCAGTAAAAGAGAAAGGTAAATAAAGGTCGAAGTTTAAAAATAAAAGTCTATTGCATTTTTGAAAAATAATTTCTTTGGAATTGTTACATTTCATGGCAAAATTGAAAGGAAGGCACAGAGTTAGTTTTTTATATATACCTGACTTCACAAATGAATAGCCTTCCCACTCCCAATATTGCTACACAGTGGAAAGTTTGTTAGAACTTATGATTCCACATAACACGTCATCTTCACAACTATAGAATAACATATATACACCATTATAGAATCAGAATACTTTCACTATGCTAAAATCCTCTGGGATGGGGCCAGCCAGATAGCTCAGCGCCTAGGATTGGATCCTCAGTTAGCCATGCTGGCCCTACTCCTGGGGCTTGCTGCGAAGGCAATTGAGACTGGGCGTCGTACACTGGGAAGCAGAAAACAGGAGAATGACTGAGTCTGATATCTATGCAATGAGACCCTGTAGGCCCTGTACTAAATAAAAAACAAGAAAAAAAGAAATCCTCTGGGGTCACCTATGCATATCTGCCTCTGACACCTGGCAATATGATTTATTTTTCTTCTTAAAAAAGAATAAAAAGTAGTAAAAGAAAAAAGAAACAATACAGAATTTTGCTAAAGAAAATGATAGAAACCCAGCAATGGTTGTTGTATTGCATATTGCTGTCTTCCAATTAGTTGTTCAGATTATCAGACATAAGCATGCAAAATTGGTCAAAAGATGGGTCAAAAAAATTGGTCAAAAATTTAAAAAGAAGAAAAAATTTAAGCATTAACTGTCCCTCTCAATAAACCAGCAGAAATCAACAGTACAATTGCCCAAGCTATCCGATGTATGTACATATACATTCTTCCCCTTCTTCTGTCTTTGTTTTCTCCTTTCCCTCATCTGCTTCCAAAGTGCTGCCTTTTCCAGGATGTCACAGAGGTAGAATCACAGTGGGGGCAAACTTTTTAGATTAGCTTCTTTGGCTTAGCGACGGAAATTAGGATCCAATCCTAATTTCCTCCGTATACTTAAATTTCCTCTGTATACATAAATTTCCTCCATATATTTAAATTTTCTCCGTATACTTAAATTTCCTCCATGCCTTTTCAAGATTTAACAGTTCATTTCCTTTCAGCACTAAGTAATGTTGTATTGTCAAAAAGAACTACAGTTTATTTCTCCAGAGTCCACTGAAAGGCATCTTTTCGTGCTCCCAAGTTTTGCCAATCCTGTATCATCCCGCATGGTCACAACTGTCCATACACAGGTTTTCGTGCGACCATGTTTTCAACACCTTTGGATAAATAACAAGGAGCACAATTGCTGGACTGTGTGGTGAAAGTACACGTAGCTTTGTATGAAAGTCAGGGACGGGCTTCCAAAACAGTCGTGCTATATTACACTTCCTTCAGCAAGAACTGATATTGCTGCACGTCTTCACCAGCGTCCCATGCCGCTAGTGCTCCCAATTTTCTTCTTTTCACTCGATATATAATAGATTGTTGAGATTTTTTTCTTTAAAGACATGGAATTTGACATATGACTATCTCCTTGGATGAGGTGTCTTTTAACACCTTTGTCCAATATTTTGTTGTTGCTTTCCTCGGTGTTGAACTTTTACTGCTCTTCATATACGTTGAGAAATGATCTTTTATCAGATGTGTCTTTTGAAAATATTTTAGCCAAGTCTCTGGTATGTTTTTTCATTTTTTAGTATTGTTTTTGATGGAGTAGAATTGTTTTATTTTAATGAATCCCAATTTATTAACTATTTCTTACATGAATCATGCCTTTCAAAAGTATGGTATCAAAAAAATCATCACATTACATGATATCATCTACATTTTCTCCTTTGTTATCTTTTAAGGGGTTTTGTTTCAAATTTGGATCTGTAACTCATTTTAATTAATTTTTGTGAGAGGCGTAAGTTCTGTGAATAGATTAATAAATTTTTGCATGTGTATATTCAGTTGTTTCAGTATGTCATGGAAAAAAATAATCTTTGCTCCATTGTGTTATTTCTTGTTTCTCAAAGGTCAGCAGACCATATTCATAGAAATGTGTTCCTAGATTTTCTATGTTTTTTTTATAATTTTATTGATAAACAGCAATGAGACAGTTTCAAATCAAATCGGTAGGACAGTTTCAATAACTAACACACTGCATATATTCTTCTTAGTGGTTAATTGCTGTACAAGATGCGGACTTGATATCCTATTTACAAACACCATTAGAACAAATCATTCTACTAAGAGAATGTAACTATATACCTATCCTAACCACTTTGAATACACAGATATTACGTTATTTCTGTTGATCTATGTGTACCCTTTCTGACCTGTATCACACTGCCTGGTCTATAGTAACTCTTAAGGTTGGGTAACACTCCTGATTACTTTTTTCTCTATCAACATTATATTGGCCATTTTGAATATATTAGTTTCTCCTTAATTTCTGGAGCTATAAAGTAGCCTGTCAGGATCTAGATTGTGTTTTCTTTGTGTTCACAGATTAATCTGAACAAAATTGACATGTTGATAGTGCTGAACTTTTCTCCCAGTGAAAATGCAATCTATCCAATTTCGTTGACATTTAAATTTATTTTAATAGTTTTGTAGTCTTTCCCATACAGAACTTATAATAGCTTGTATTTCTAATTTGAAATTCCACTTGTTCATTATTGGCATATAAGAAAGCTATGGATTTTTATATATTAGCCTTGTATCTATAACTTTGCTGTAACAATTTACTAGTTTCTGTTTTTTATTGTTGTTGATTCTTTCAGATTTCTATGCATGTAGATAATTGCCAATATGGCAGTAGTTCTTAGCTGTCTCAATCTGTATGCTTTCTTTTTTGTGTATTTTATTATATTAGCTAGAATTTTCAGAATCACATTGTAAAGGAGAGATGAGAGGGACTAGCTTTTATTGTACCTTATATTACTAGGAAATCTAATTTATTACCAAGAAATATTGTGTTGCTCTCTAATTTCAGTTTATAGTGAGGTTTTTTTTTTTAAATCACAAATAAATGACCTTAGATTTCATCAAATATTTTTTCTACATCAATTGATATGATCACGCTATTTTTCTTTTTTTGCCTGTTGATGAGACAGATTATATTAATTGACTTTCATTTGTTGTACCAGCTTTTTACCCCTGGGAAAAAGGTCACTGTGTCTAATTCTTTTTGTACATTGTTGAATTTAATTTGTTAATATTTTGGAAATGAATTTCACCTCTATGTTCAAGAGTGATGTTGGGTCTCTCATCCTATTTTCTTATGTCTGTTGTTTTTTTATTAGCATAATGTTGGCCTTGTGAAATGAATAAAACCTTATCCTGTGTTTCAATTTTTTGAAAGATGTTATTGAGGATAGTTAATAATACGTGCCTCAAATATTTAGTAAACATCACCAGTAAATCTACTGGGGTGTGCTGCTTTCTGTTTTAGAAGATTATTAGTTATTTATTTGATCTATTTAATAGAGATGACTCATTCAGAATATCTTGAGAGTTTGGGTACATCGTATCTTTCAAAAAACTGATCCAGCTCATCTAGGTAATTTAATATTTTTGACAGTGATTATTAGCATAATTCACAGTTCTCAAATAGTTTAATTAAGATTTTTTTTCATCATTTTAGGAGGCTGAGCTAGGAGGGTCCAAAAATCAAGCCCAGCTGGGGCATCTTAGTGATTCCATGATGTTCTTGTGCAAACCCTTAAAAAAATCAAGAAAGACCTGGGAATATGGTTCAGTACAAAAACCCTAGGTTCAATCCCTAGTACCACATAAACCAAACCCAAACAAACCTCTTTTTGTTATACATCGAAAAATACAAGTCCATGATAGACACTGTGTGTGAAGGCATACAGTGAAAGAGAAACATTTTACTTCTTTTATCTTTTTGTTTGATTGCTTTTAGATATTTGGCCAAGTGAAAAAGACTTATTTGTATAACACAAGACATTATTTGTTAATATTAAAAGAACTTTTTATTTGTCAATGCACATAAGAAATGTAAGCATGTTACACTATCTTAAAAAACCCAATGAATGCATTTTCATAGAGAAACCCTCCCCTCAGCCTCCGCCCCTGCCTGGCCCCACTGCCCTTGTGAATTAAGATGCTACAAGGCATAACTGTGGGACAGCTTGGCAGCGTTTTCCACCCAGAGTGCTTGCATGATGATTAGGTTCATGTTGCCTTTTTACAAAATTTCTTTTTTCTATTTAAAGAACAAAACAGAATCGTAACCCTGATTGCTCATTATAAAAAACTTCTGTATAAAAGTTCAATATATTGAAAAATGCTTTCCCTTCCCTCACAGCAATATTATATAGAACATAAAAGAGTCAAGAACAGATTGCTAATCTAGATGGAGCAATCTGGAATTTATGCCCTGACACATAGTGATTTATTTACCTCTTCTCTCCTAGGAACTTAAAAAACAGGAAACACATACACACTTAACAAAAACCAAAACCATTTGAGGGACTCTTTCCAAAGAGAACAGTTAGTTCAGTGTCAATCATTCAACAAAACATATGGGTAGGATTTCTCTTACAAAACTTTCAGGGTCAAGAAGGAAATTAAGGCCGTCACAGATTAAAAATTCATATAAAGGAAATATAAAAGTATTCTGTGCTTCTGAGAAGGCTCTGCTCTGCACGCAGGTAAGGTCTACCACACTTCTTTACATCGAGGAAGACAGTTCTTGAGGAGCTGACATAATTGCACAACTTATACTGGACATTCTGCAATAACCGCTTAATGCAATTTAATGGATGTAAACAAATGAGACCAAAGCACACAAGCATACGTACTTTGGGAAGAGTTGGGTTGATAAAAGCATACAGAAATGGAAAAAGAACAAAGGATTTAACTAACCATAAGTTCAACAAGAATCCAGATGGAGGCGTTTTAATATTGACACAAGATTCTCAGTTGTGTTAAACTACGTCAGAGAAAGGAACGACTGCTTCCTTCTGCACTGTTGTTTTTTATCTGAAAATTTTAGATGTGTTTTGCCAGTGAATTAAGTTAAATTGACTGTTAGCATCCTGCGATCAAATTTTGTAAACAGGATAAAAATACATAAAATGAAATAGTGTTAGTAACTATCTTTTCTGGTGAAACAAATCATCTGTGACAAAGCTCTTTGCTAAGTTTCAAAGTCATATATTAAGGTGATGTTGACAGCATCGCTGACCTGACTGCACAGGCTGTGCATCTGCCTAGCTTTCTCTGGAAGCTCACGAAGCCTTCATTTTTAGAAATGGCCGGCTGTGTTGTTAAGGGTGTTACAGGAAGGGTGTGGGGCTGTGAGGTAGGGATGGAGGGTGGCTGTGCAGGGGACTTTTGAGGTGGCTGCCACACAACGTGAAAGACTACGAATTGCTTCTTATACATCCATGCCCATCTCAAAATCTCTAATCCTGAGGGAGGGGGAGAGTGGAGCTGCTCATCACCGTGGTTTGCGTGTTATCCTCTTCAGGTTGTGTCTGGTTGGGATGCTCTGAGGCACAGCAGATGGTGCATGCTTTGCTTGGTGGGGGCAAGACAGAAACGATAGGGGACATTTGACTGCTTCTGTGGGATTATGACTTTAGCTGTTGGTAAGCTAACTAGAAGTGCCCAAGGCTGCAAACCCGGGGGACTGAAGTGCTGTGTTAGACCTCCGGTCTGTGGTATCCAAACCTGACATGGGGGACCTGTTTCTTGGCAGAAGATACACCTCTTCAAGGCCCACCTGTAACTTTAGGGTGCAGATGTCAAAAGCACCGTGGAGTAGGTGCTTTGTGACCAGCTTTCTGTGTTTCCGATTTCTTATCTCCCTAGATAGCTTCACTCTAAAAATACATAAAAGAAATCAAGAAATAAACTACCATACCAAAGGGTAGAAAAGCCACCCTTCTCCTACTCTCAGGGGTACAGGAAGCACTGAAGAAAAAAAGAGGCTGAAACTAAACATGGCGGCCCTTGAGACCACAGCAAAAGGGCGGGAAGTTCCTCTGCAAACATCTGCCCACTGAGCGCGGGTTCTTCCTTCGTGCTAGTGCTGTGGCTTGGGTCTACTTTGTCTCATAAGTGTTCACATATTGGAAGCCTGCTCTTCCATATGGAGATACAAAAAGGCTGAAGGAACTTAAAAGGTGGGCCTTAAAAAAAAAACAAAACACCAAAACAGAAAGGATTAAATGTTTCTCATGAGACTCCCATCAATTCTCCTCAGAGTGAGCTCCACCTTCTCTAGTCTCAGGTTTGTGTCTTGCTGTGATACCTGTTCCTTTCACACATGCTCCAGCCCTTTTGAAGTCATGTGCTGTGAGGCCCTCCCAGCGCTGAACAGCAACCCCTGTCATTCCACTGCATATCCAGAAGTCAGAGCCAAATAGGCTTTCCTTCTTAACAAAATATCCCACCTTGGGTGTTTTGGTATAGCAATGGAAAATGGACTGATGCAATGAATTTTCCTATATTATGATCATTTTTCTATAACCATCTTTTCTATATTTGATTATTTAAAATTCTGCTTTTAACCAATGGATTTCAAATTGTCACAATGAATGTAAATGTCACATGTCACCTGTATGAACTAAAGACAATATTTCATCGTTATTTTTAATGGAAAATTATTATCCATTTCTCAGGAACCCGTCTGAGTATAAACAGAAGGTTTTGTTTTTCTAGGGGGTACAGGGGTTCAAACTCAAGACCTTGCACTTCCCAGGTAGGCACTTATGCCTCTGAGCTATCTCCCCAGCTCTTAAACAGAAATGTAAAAATATCTCTCAAATTATACTTTCATGGAACTATAACTTACTTTGTCCATATGATCATTTATTAAGTAGAAAAATATGTTTAAACATAGCTGAAATCATCACTATCCAGTCTGAACATCTCAAAAACCAATCATGTTCATCTATCAGTAATAGAGGTGAAAGTAATGAAAAAGTAAGTAAAAAGCTTACTTTTAAGTATTTTCAGGCATCTTAAGAAGTGTGCTCCATAACTGGTGGTGCTGGAAATTCCATATCATCTATGCATAGAGGAATGTATTTTTTTCCTAAAATATTTTTCTACACTTGATCTTAGCCAAAGGCCTGAGAAGCGACAAATAAAATATTTTTTTCTGGCAGAAAAAGTCTTGTGTATTTTTGTAACTATGATGCAGGTTTTTCTGACCTTACCTATATGACAAATATAACTAAATCTATGTGGAATTTTGTTTTTAATTAGAAGAAATCTTACGATCTTAAAGTTCATCTTGCATTTTCAACAACGCGATCGAAAGAGGACTCTGACGCCCTTCACAGGCACCTTCCCTATGGGGTCTGCCCTGCAAGCAAGCCTTCCCAGTGCCTCACATTCATCCCAAGGTGAAGGGCAGCAGGAAGAGGAGTTAGAAATGAAAAAGGGCAGCGGAAGAAGCATCCTGCAATGCCAAAGTAGAAGTATTGGCCTTATATTGTTAAAAAATGTGTGATTAAAAAAATAAAACATATCTGTAGACAGCAGAAGTTCTTAGGGGTCATCTATAGCTGGCAGGAGGGATGTCTTGGGCACCCACAATTCTCATTTCTAGTTAAACCAACACCTGTTCTTCTACCTCTATGGAATCATAGGCCATAGAAACGTGAAACGTCTGTTAGAGGCTATCCTTTATTATGTCAGTGTACTCCTATGCACTACCACCAGCCCAAGCAATAAACTTCAGGGGGCCACGATGGGCAAGGCAGGCGTCTCTGGGCAGGGGAGGGTCACTGGGAGACAGACGCACTCTCCACTCATGCTACTCGGACCAGGATGCTTCTGCTTTGAGCAGCAGTGCTGGTGCCCAGTCACCCTGTCCCTCACACTGAGGAAGGACCTTGATGGTGCCTGTGTCCTCCAGGACCATCTCATGAGCTGGGGCTTGAGAGATAGGAGCATCCTCTTTCTCTGGAGACATGGCTGTTTTCTTAGACCCAAAGACAAGTAAGTTCTGGAGTAAGAGCCAAACCTCACAGATCCAACTACCTGGGGCTCCTGGAACAGGGATGATTGTTCATCCTAAAGAAATCCAGGGGAGTAGAGGGATGATATGTGGAGGAGTTGCTGCCTTAGATGGCTGTGGGTAGATGGAGACCCCCAGGTACTCCATGGGTTCACATGGGCATCTTTGCTGCAACAAAAAGGTGGTCTTCAATATCACCTTTAAACCAGGTATTGTACAAAGCTGTTGAGGGGCTAAAGCTCCGGAACTCGTGCATGGAGTCCACACTGCTACTCCTTAGCACCAAGTTCTGGTGTGGATGTGCTTCACTTCACTGTCCAGGCAGGAGTGTAAGAGACTCTCTTAACCATGAGATGTGGTGATGTGCCTCATCCCCAGGGGCTGTCAACGTCTGAGAAGTGAAACACCTGTTGGAGAGGATTCTCCAGCCGAACAGTCTTTCTGCGGTCAGTTCTAAAAGACTTCTTAGCAGAGGCAGAGAGATGCATGTCAAATAGTGTGATATGTGCGTGCATGTGTGCTCACACACACACACACACACACACACTCATGTACACACAGCACACCCTTGCTGGAAGGATTTATTGGCCACTTACTGGGCTAAACACCATGCTTGGTGCTTCCCTTTCTTCATTTAAAATAATCTTCCAAATGGTTCTGTGACACCAGGGTAGTTATGCCCTTTTAAATGTGATAGAGACACTTTAGTGCTATTTTCCCAGTTAGCCATTTAGCTCTGGGCGTTTTGATTTGTCAGTGCTTTTAGGGAATTGGTCTTTATAGCTCCTCAAGAGAGGTGTATACAGCTATTTCTCATATCTAAAAGGATCTGGAGGGCTAAGTTCCCTCCTCAGGTCACCTAGTATTTCAGGGACTTGGGTGACCTCCATTATTTCCTGTGATGCTGCCAGAGTGGCTTTTCTGGTTGACCTGGAGAAGGCATTGGAGCCACTTAATTCAGCCCCATGTCTGGATCAAATGGCAAACTAGAGGAGGAGGCTGCTTCATGAATTCATCAGCACATCTCCCTAGCTCCAGGCCGCACACTGCGACTGCAATGCAGAGCTGCCCGGCCCTCTGGTAAGGCTGTCTCCAAGCAGGGGCAGCATCAGAGGCCAGGCCAGCAGGGCTCAGTGGCCAGGCCAGAATCGGAACGAGAAACTGAGCCTCGGGTTGCTCCTTTCTTATTGGAGCTCTGAAGAAATTGACATCATTTGTGATTATCCAAACTTGCAGACCAAGTGGAGGCCTTGTGACAAGTCAGATGAGGGTGGGTGGGGCAGGCGTGTGTGCAAGCACGTGTGTGTGTGCATGCGTGTGTGTGTGTGCACGCCCACAGATGCAGATGCATTATGATGTAAAGCTGGACTGGGAGAAAGAGAAGGAGCAGGAGAGAAACCAAAGAGGGGGTCAATCTCAGTTCCATCTCACATGTTATGCAACCAGCAGCCTGCTTAGTTTGTACAGTCAAGGCCCTCTTTCCTCAGAAGCCAAGAATCATGTAACCTTTTCCTTTTTCTCCCTTGAAGTTCAGATTAATGTATTACACCTTGGAACCCAGGTCTTCATATCTTCAGAATTTAAGGCATACCAAATTTATATTAAGATCTAGAATTGAAATTTGCCAAATAAACATATCACTATGCATATAGCAAGTCACCTCAGGTCCTTCCCTGCTGTTTTGTTTATTTGTTTTGGTACCAAGAATCGAACTCAGGACCTTGCACTTGCCAGGCAGGCGCTGTGCCCCTGAGCTACATCACTGGCGTCCTTTCCTGCTGTTGTCCTTGGGGTCACGCTAGGCATCTTTTCTGGAGACTGGTCTGAGTCACTGTGAGCGCTGGGTCCTTTCAAGGCCAGCAGGGTCCCTCCTCAGAGGTGGTCCAAAGAGCCCACTGTAAGCAAGGGTGCCGGCGGTGAGAGCAGCCCCGTATCCTTGCTCTGGCTTCCTCCCTCTTTGTATTCGCCCTCTGCCTGGCTCCATCTCTGTCTCCTCCTTCCTCACCTTTAACCTAGGACCAGCCTGAGACGCTGTGACTGCCACTTCATGGACGGTGCCTCTCTGCATACCAACCCTCACTAGAGCCTGAACTCCAGAGGCTTGTGCTGCCTGATGCATGAGCACAATTGTGTTCTGTGCATCCTGGTTGGCATTAATTCAACCCTGACAATTTTATGGTTAGGCTGCAATACCCGGCTGTGCCATGCTCGGAGAAATACAGTATCATCGATGCGGATCAGAAATTCTGAAGTTTCTTAGTGTTTCATCCAGCACAGTCCTGAACTCACACTGCTACTCAAAAAAATGGTGGACATAATGTCCGTCTCTTCCCAGAGATCATCCCGAGCCCTGTCCCTGCTTCATGGGAGTACACGCAGCTGCTGTGACTTGATCCGGGTATTTTTCAAGGCCATGCTGGAACATGCTTTATAGAGGAGCCATTTCATTTTCCACATCTTGGCCAATCCAGGAACAAAACACCACCCCATCCGTCTCCCAGCATGAAGGAACACTCATTAGAAAGGAGAGCTACTGAATTTCTAATGAGAGTACCAGGAAGGGAGGGGACCCAAAAACAGCTGTAACAAAAAACAGCCTCTGTCATTAAGGCAGCGAAACAAACAATATGAAAATGGACGCACTTGAGAACAGGCTCTATTCCCACAATTTATGGAAAGGGCTTTTCCCTACCTTTAATGTCCGTCAGGAGCTCCGTTAAGAATCTCCCCCTCTCCTTCTTCTTTTATACCCTCAAATTAGAAAGCAGGGAGGCAGTCTGCATTTTGCTTTAATCCCACTTAGTTTATTGAGATGTCCTCTGCTTTGTGTGCTTTGATTGGGTGCTAGAGCCACCCCGGGATGGGACATGCAGAAGGCCCAAGAAAGCCCAGCTAGGTGGGGCAGGTTGAATAGCTGGAGGCTGTTGGCTTCTACTTGCAACGATCGATCAGGCGAAGCCTGCCTTTACCCGCAGGGCTTTTTAGTCCTCCCTCTGGTGGAGGCCACAGCCACCTGAGAGAGGCCAGCACCCAGCCCAAACAGCAGGCAGGCATTCACCATGACGGATGTTTTCCTCTTGTCCCCATGTGATCATTTTGAAGAAAACATGAGTCTTTGGGGTGCAGGAAAGACACCATCCCAGCCCTACTGCGCACAAGGAGAAAGGGAGAGAAGGGCAAGCAGAGGCCCAACTGAGGCCCGCGCTGCACAGTAAGGGCAAGGCAGGGCAGGTTTTGCACACAGGGAGACCACCGTGATCACAGGACCCTCATGAGCTCTGCCTCCCCTGCGCACCAGTGCAAGGGTTCAGAACAACTCTGTTATTTGGCTTTGTGGGCACTGTGTTCCTTCAAGTGGTGCTGAACACCAGGACCCACAAGTTTATCCTGAGGCTCGGCCCCAAAGGCTCCCTGCCACTGTGTGCCTGGCAGATGACTGGTGGGTATGGCTCATTCCTGGAGACACAGGCAGCAGCTCTGCTGCAAGGAAAGAACACGGGGTGCAGCGGAAAAGGGCGGCACCTGGGGAGAAGAAGGTTTCCCCAGGGGAGAAACAAGACCTATAGAGTGAAGTCCCAAGAACTGGGTCTGGTTGGGGCGCAAAGGGCAGGTACCTGAGTCAGAGGAAGGAGGTTCCTGCACAGCAGGAAACACACAGACAGAGTTACAGGGACTTTTATCCTGCCTGATTTTACTCTAAAAGGACAGGGGGCTGCTGGATTTGAAGTCAAGTGACATGATCAGTGTTTGGAGCACTCACCCAGTGCAGGGGTGATGTGGAAGACCCCGGGGATGGGAGTGGTGGGCACATTTTGGAACACCCACCTGGCAGCAGGGCTTGCAGGGTGTGGCCCTGGGAGTGGAGAGGAAGGGCCATGTGAGGCTTTATGGGCACTCGGATTCTCTGTGGAGCACTGAGTGGGCCCGGGGAGCACGCTGAGATGCATGGCTTGTTGGTTGGGGACTGAGTGTCACATTAATTAGAACAAGAATTGAAAGGTGAGGGGCGAGAGCTGAAAGTGTTCCTGTGCCTGATGCAGGGAGAGGAGAAGGGGCGGGCTTCACTGTGCCTCACAGGGAGGATGCTGGGGCTCCTGCTGGTGCTAGGCGTGCACAAGTCCACAGTTCTCTGCCCTCTGGGAAATGGAAGACACCACTGTGAACTGGGGAACACAATTTAAAATTTAAATTGAAAGTGTCCCCCAGAAGTCTCATATATGTAGCAGTGGGGCTTTCAGATGGTGAATGGATCCTGGGGCAGGGGCTGTACTGATTAGTGTGTCGATCCACCCTTGAGTTCACAGCTGAGTGCGCTGTTGGGAGATTAGATCCGGCTTTCAGCGATTCGGCGCTGGTGGGTGGGGTCGAGGGGAGCGTTCTCTTCCCCAGCTCCTTTTGTTTCTCTCTCTGCTTCCTGAGTACTGTGGAGTGAGCAGCCTTCCCTGGTCATTCCTTTCCACTGTGTTTCTGCCTCGGAGCTCTCCAGCCACGGACTGACCCTCCAGGAGCTGTGAACCAAGTAAATGTTTTGTTATGACTGTCAGGTATTTTATTCCAGTAATGGGAAAAATGTCTGATACAGATGTCAATATGAACAGAGAAGCTGAACACAGCAGCAATAATATGTGAAAAGAAAGATGTGTACACACACACACACTCACGTGGCAAGGATGGTGGGAATATATCCAAGGAAATCAATTAAAATGTGTATGTGAAAAAAGAAAAATATGTGCATAGTATTCTCTGATTTCATAAATGAAAATATATAAGATTATCACAAAGAACTTCTGTGTAACTTTCATCAGAAACTTATTAGACTTCAGTACTTAAGTACTTCAAACACACAATGGTACGGAGTAAACACCCGATTCCAAAAGGGAAGAATAAGAGAATAGAAAGAAATCACACCAAAGCCAGTCTAAAACCAAGTGGAGAAAATGTTAAATCCTGTAGCTCCATGCAAACCACTTGGAGAAGGTTAAGGTGAGATGTGAGCTCCAGGAAGTCCGGCAGCCCCACAACTACGATTCTGCTGTTTGCAGTCTACCCCGCCTCTTTCTTGGGTTCCTTCTGATTGCTTCCTGTAGCTGTCCTCAGTAGACCTTCTATACTCCTCAGATTTCCCGATTCTTGGGGCTTGAGTGCGCTGATAACTTCACATTCACACTTTCAGGCATCCATCTTCAAGGGACACATTCCTTAGCCTCCAAGCCTTCTTTGGAAATCTGGGTGGAATCCTCCATAATCTTATGGTTCTTACATTCTGTATGTCTGTAAAATCAGTACCATGTGGCTGATAATAAGGGTTATCACCAGCTTGAGCACTAGCAGTCCCCCTTAGATCATGGCTGCAGTGGCTTCTGAGAGCCTGGATAGCCAAACTTGAGGCAATCTAAATGAGCAAGGAGCCTCCTGCTCTCTTCTCAAGGAAAATTCTTTCAGGACAGTTTATCTTTTCAGATCATTGTGCTTGCAAATAATGCAGCTGGCCAAATCCTGAGATGCCATCAGCCCACCTTTTCTATTGTCCTGATGCACAATACTTGGGTTCTTTTAATGACAGTCTTCTTGATCCCAATTTTGCAGCTCTTCTTCTCTTGTGAAGCTGAAAACTTCACATCTTTCAGATTGACTTTTTTTTTTTTACTTGATTCTCACCATAAATCTGACAAAAATTCACTGATAGTAGCTACTGAATGCCTTGACATATTCTCCACTGGGTCAGTCAATTCACCATTTTTAAATTCCATCTCTTGTAAAATAAAATACAAAAAACAAAAAACAAAACAAACCAACAAACAAAAAACACCCAATACCCCTTTGTTAGAAGGAAACACATATGGCTTCCCTCTTACCTAAAACATCCTGAGCCTGGTCCAGATTCTTACCAGTAATCTAGTTTTCAGAACTCCAAGCAGAATTACCCATCAGCTCAGATTACATTTTGTAGGCCAGCATCTCCAGACCTTTCCAAGCTTTTCCCTCAAACCAGTCCCAAAAGCTTCTAAATCACATGATCAGAAATAGTCACAGCAAGAGCCCACTTCTCTGGTACTACTTTTTGTATTAGTCATTTTCTTATTGCTGGGACAAAATTCACAAAACTCATAACTTAAAAGAGGAGAAGTTTTATTGACATTTTCAACCTGGCTCGGTTGATGGGCGGCTGCCCCTAAGGCAGAAGCAGCATTCTGAAGGACCATGGTGCGGGAGGACAGTTACCCCTGACAACCAGGAAGTTGACAGGGAAGGACCGATCCGGGGACAAAAGCACTCTTTCCAGGTCATGCACGTAGTGAACACGTCTTCTGACCAGGCCACTGCTCTGAACACACGAGACTTTGGGGGAGCATTTTAGATTGAAATCACAGCATGGCGATACTCCTGATTGCTATGATTTTGTAGAATGTCCTGAAGTCTGGTAATGTAAATCTAGCCAGTTTGTAAATTAACAGTTTCAAAGTTGTTTTCTTATTCTAGACCTTTTCCATTTCCACATATATTTTAATCAATTTGTCAATTTCTACAAAATGTCTTTTGGAATAGGGTTAGGGATTATCTTGCAGCTGTAGATAAATCTGGGAAAAATTCTTAGAGCCACAGTAATGAGATTTTTTTTTTAAATCATAAAACTCAGTGTGTATCTATTCATTCATTTTATTAGTTTTTATAGTTTTTGTTATGTTTATTCATAATTTTTATGATATAAACATAATTCATGATTCGAGTTTCAATTTTGAAGTTTTGGCCTAGTAATCAGAGAAATGCGCTTAGTTAAGTTTGCAGCAATTATATACCCTTGTGTCTTGTTAGATTCACTTATGTTAATATATTTTATATTTCTTAGGATTTTTATATGCAGAATTTCATTATATGTGAATAGGTATTCACTTCTTCCTCTCTGGTCTGGATGTTCCATGTGTTTTCTTGCCTTCTTGCATTGGCTAGTATGCCCTCCATGATGCTGCATGCAGGCAAAGAAGTTAGGCATTCGTGTCTCTTTTATTACAAGCACTAGTGTTCTCCATTAGATATGTGCGTGGCTGGAGGCTTTTTATAGGTGTACTCTATCAGGTAAAGGCATTACTTCCCATTCCTAAGGGTTTTTCCCCCATGAATTATTACTGAATTCTATAAGATGTGTTTTAAAAAAAAAAAAAAAAAGATTTGAAGGGAATCTGGAGCAGGTGTGACTGCCCCAAAACTTGCTTAATTACCTACATTTATCATAACTCATCAAAATGCATATTTAAATAAAATTTTACATTATTTGGGTGAATAAAATATTCTCCACTGAAGCTCTGTGGTCCTTCAGGACTCCTCATGAGGGACAGACTGGCAGGGAAAGGATTAGAAGACATATTAGTGTCAGCCACAGTGATGATCACAGAGGCTCAGGGGCCCTGGGAAGTGCTGTCATTATAGGACTTGGTGCCTGGTGAGCGAGAGGCAGGAGGTCTGAACGCTGGTTCAGGGGAGCCAAGTGTAGCACATGGTGTTGTATCCTCACGTGGAAAGTCATTATTGTCCTTAATCTGTTTCAGGCTCATAGCCCCAGCGCTGGGATTCCAGGCATGCACTTCCACGCCCGGACTCAGTTGCCCGCTCAGCTCACTGGGGACAGGGCTGGCGCAGCATGTGGTGTTGGGCCTTGAACCCTGATCCCTGAGTTCGCCTAAGCAGGTGCTTAGTCTGCTGAGCTATCTCACCAGCCCTTCCATGCATCTTTAGAATGCAACAAAACCTATTTCACAAAAGATTGAAATCTCTTAATTTTGCTAGTGAAAAGAAAGAAAAAAAAAAAAGAGAAGAGAAAGTACTATGTAATATTCTTGGCTTCTGAGATAACAAGCCTGTATAACACAGTTGTTTTGATTCCTTTGAGCAAGACATCTTAACTCCAGGCAGTTCCTGTCCCTCCATTTGCTCCTCCACTGCACTGATTCTATCCAAGTGACACATTGTAATCAATGTATGCTGTGTCGTAGGCATTAAAATTGAATGCGGCCACTCCAAGTCACAGCTTCTGCCCTGTGTGACTTCCTGGGAAAGGGCCCGACTACTGTAAGGCTTGGTTTGTTGCTCACAGTCTAGGAATAGCACCTGGTTGCTGACAAGAATAAGTCCCTGGTGCAGAGTTCTTCCTCATTTGGGGTGTGTGTGTGTGTGTGTGTGTGTGTGTGTGTGTGTTCACGGGCACACGTGCCATTGCAGCAAATAGAAAGCCATTGAAAATCTAAGTACGCAACGAATTCATCTTTACTGGACTCAGAACGTTAAGATGCATCAGCATGTAGCGTCTGTCACCTACACAGAAGCCCAGCAGTCGCCTGGGTGTGATTCAGAGTGCAGCTGGGGTTACCCCACCGAAGGTGGAACTTGCTAGCCCCTCTGTTCTGATTTGCTGTGTTATCTCATTGCAGCTTGAACCGCACCAAAAAAAAAAAAAAACCCTCCCTTGATCAAATGATTTATAGCATGTCTTCAGGGGATAAGAATAATTTATGAGGAATATTTTTCCATATTTCAGCAGGCGATATCTTTTTCAACAATAACGTCAGGTGTTTTTCTGATATCTGTTCAGGACAGAGCTAAGTTCTTGGTCCAAAGCTTGGGGCAGGCCCCTGGGTGTGCACACTACTGTGTGAAGAGCTTTGGGGAGCGTACTGTCTGCCACAACAATTTCATGTATTTCTTTCAAGTCAAATAGGGATTATTTCTGAGGGATTAGATTATGACTCATAATTTTTATTTTATTCTACTCTCTAAAATTACTCTACTGGCCCTGTTTTAGCCTTATAAACAATAAAAGAACTTTTTTAAAAAAGGATGTTATCGTGAGGTTATGGATCTCAGTCACTGATAAATAAGTGGAAAAATTGGGATGTGTGAAGATTTTCCCTTCCAC
Organism: Octodon degus; assembly: GCF_000260255.1. Taxonomy (NCBI): domain Eukaryota; kingdom Metazoa; phylum Chordata; class Mammalia; order Rodentia; family Octodontidae; genus Octodon; species Octodon degus. The sequence continues at coordinate 22,663,777 of NW_004524584.1, read as the reverse complement.
CCAGATCAGATATAATTAAAGTCAAATTTGAAATTTAGTTTGTAATAACTTCACAAACGTGAGTACACATATGAAACATAAAACTTTTATGACATTTTGGAAAATAAGTAAATGAAACAAGGGAGATAAGTGGTCTTTGACTAAATAAATAACAGAGCTTAAAACTTATATTGCTTTCATTAACAGATTAATTTGTACTTAATTATAATATGCAAATCAAAAGTACAGGTAGCCCTGAGAGATTATCTCTCCATATTTTTATCACATACTAAATCAGTTCTAAATCCTTTCTAATGAAATTACTCCTTGAATTAAAGGTAAATACATTGGCATCTAGCCAAGGGAGGTTTACTGCAGGATTTGGCTGGTGCTGGGTGGAGGAGGCTGGGGGAGGATCCAAGCTTGGTTTGCTTTTAGGAACACTTCTGAGAAGGAGCCACTGTGCAATTTGGGAAGGTGTCTTCATTATTTTTCTCTCATTGCTGAGACAAAATATCCAAAACTCAAGGTTAAGGAAGAAAGCTGGCGAGATGGCTCAGCAGACGAAGTGCCTGCTTAGGCAAGCACAGGGATCGGGGTTTGATCCCTGGCACGACATGCCATGCTGGCCCTGCTCCTGGGTGCACTGAGCCAGTGACTGAGTCCGGGCGTGGTGGTGCACGCCTGCGATCTCAGCACTAGGGAGGCTGAAAACAGGAGGACCGCTTCTAGTCTGAGCTGTGTAGTGAGACCTGGTACCAAATACATTTTTTAAAAAAAGTTAAGGAAGAAAAGGTTTATTTAGCTCACAGTGTGTTGAGGTATCAGTCTGTAATTAGCTGGCTCCAAGGCAGGGTGGCACGGTGCAGGGGTAACAGTGCAGCTGGGCAGAAGACAGCAAAAGCAACAAGAGCAAATGGTGGGGAGCAAGCCTCTTTTTCTTCCTTAAAATTGTAAGAGGCTACCACCCTAGGGCAAGTGTAGCACTCACACATTCCCCACACCCTCCTCTTGCAAAGGCTCAGGACATTTACAAAGAGAGGACCCTGAGCCCCTGCTGAGTCCCTTAGTTAAACTTCTCAACTTCTTAAGTTGTCACAATGAACAGCATCCTAGAGCCATAAGGTCATACCCTGTACACCCCAGAATGTGGAACTGCTGAATTACTTAGCTAAACTTGTGGACTTCCCAAGTTGACCTAATGTAATCCCAGCAGGAGAGAACATGTACAGGAATAAGCTGAGGACTGACTTGGTCAGGGTGGCCCTTTGGAACCAGCAGGTGTGTAGACTGTTGAGGGGCAGGGGCTCTACAACTTCTTTTGAGGGGCTCACAGAGTGGGCTGTGGACATAGAGAGAACTCTGTTTCCCACCACCCTGCCCTGGGAGAAAAAAGTAAATACACAACTTAGAAAGGACAGTGGACATGTCTTCTGCTACAGGTCCTACTTGCCTAATGAGCCAGGGACAGTCACACCTGGGGGACTCAGAGCCTGGAAGTACCAGGTCCTCCAGAGGGGACTCAGGGTGTGGGTGGGTGTCCACTTCTGTGTCCAGCATGAAAAGAGAAGCTGGCCAGAAGAAAGGAAATAAATAAAAGGACAAAGGGAAACACACACAAAATTAATGAAGCAAGAAGAAACGATTCTAGGCAAATCATCTGAAATGCTATATGAACAATTGCCTCTAGTTTTCATAGATGTTTATCTGGTAAAAATGAAACATATAAAATATACAGGAAGGTTGCGAAGAAATTCTACGTGACCTATCACAATCTTAACTGCTGCTGCGTGTCACATCTATTGGTCATCCATTTCCACATACTTGTAATATTTTTCAGTGCTGTTTGTGAGTAGGTGATAGACAGGGCAGCTCTTTATTCGAAAATAGTTCAGTGTGACTTTCCTAAGAAGGACACTGTTTCACAACCACAAACAAAATGTGCACAATCAGAGAGTTCTTGGCCTTCATCTAGCAGAGCTGAACTTAGGGCACGCATGTTACTGTGCTTTTCTTTTCAGACAAAAGGCATTAGTGCATGGATTCTTTCTCTAAGCTACAGCCTCGGGATTCAGATGTAATTGAAATGGTGGGACTATGTGATAAATAAGTGGGTTTGGGTTACAATTGGGCACTTGGTCTCTAAAAGGTTAGAGGTGCCAGTCTACTCTGCATATTACCTTCATTTCCTACCAGTTGTCCCCCCAATATTGCTCACAGCGATATGTCCTTCGACCCTGTAGTTTATGCCGTGAAGCCGCCAGCCATGGGCTGAACACTCTGAAAACCATGAGCCCAAGTCAGCCTCACTTCCTTTATGTTATGGGTGTTGGGTATTGTGTCCTAATGATGGGATGGTGACTCATACAAGACACCAGCCCAGTGAGGGCAAGGGAAGCAAGGCAGTGTGCACAGGCTTCCTTGCAGAGGAGGCTTGGGCCCTATTCAGACAACTGTCCCAGGCTGCAGCCTTTCCTGATGCAGGTCTAGATGGCTGTGCTGAAGTTCCTGCAGAGCAAGGGCAAGTGTGCTTTGAGCTAGCGAACTGGCTCTTGGTCCTGGACAGTAGACGCACCCAGAACCTCTGCACCATAGCTGGGACAGACTATCTGAGGTCTGAGAGCTGCCTCACCCTATCTCTGTTCTCTTCTCCTCCTGAGGTTTGCAGAAGACAGCTGACCCTGGTGCCTTGGGGCCATCTCAGTCACCTTAAAGTTTGTCCAGATCATTAGCATTGTTGAGGCTACTACTTCCAGAGAAGTGGCTTAGAAGGGCCTTCAGAGCCTCAGGTCATCATGCCTGAAAGATGAAAAGCAGCTATGGGTGACAGAGATATCTTCAGTGTCATACTGGCGACTGTTTGTATTTCCATGAATATATAATTAGCTTCATTAATAAGGGAAAGTGCTTCTTTCCTCTAAAATATTCATCTGGGTACTATTAGCTCCTAATTGAATCTGCATAGGTAGCATTGTCATGAGAGTGATTTGTCTGGCCTTGGGCAATTTTAAAATGTTAAATCCTGTCTGCAAGTAGCCATCCAGTTTTCATATGAAGTTGTTGAGTTTCTACCCACTGAGAGGACACCCAGGTGGTAGGTGGACACAGACATATTCTGAGGGTGCATCCCCCTCAAATAGGGGCTGTGTGTCTCCCCTTCAGCCATGGGCTGTGACTCCTTCCTCCACACAGAAATGAGGAAGGGATTACACAGGGACACAGGACATGCAGGTGTCTGCCCTCGCCCATGCTTGGGATGTTGTCAAACCTGGCAGGCAAAGCCGTTAGCTTCAAAAGCAGAGACTGCTGTGCATGTGAGATTTGGGATTCGTGAGGCACAAATAGCCCAGGCCAGGGACGATGGGACTCTGGGTTGTCTTGAAATCCTGATGTCTTCTCTTCTTGAGCATGTCTGGGAAGTTGCTCCTGGCTGGGCCCAGAAATTCCTGCATTGATGAAACACAGTTGAAGGAAGAACTTTGGGTGTTTAGAAATGAGGGTGCTGATGAAAGACTGGGATGCAAGTTTATGCTGAGAAAGTAAAGTCTGCAACTGATAACGGAATGCTAGATTTGGGGAGCCCCAGGCTGCTCGTGGTCTGCAGGGTCTTCCTTTAGCGCACAGTAATTCCAGTGCAGGGAAGAAAGCAAGCCTTTGCCAAAGCTAAGAGAAGAGGAAAAACTGCTGATGTATCGTGAAGCAGTAGGAAAGAGCTGGGTGCCACGCGGTGAGCCCTGGGAAATTGTGTGCCAGCCTGTCCTCAGCCTCCCCTGGCCTCCGCTAACGATGCCTCATCAGCCTTTCAGGGGGCTCTGCTCAACGGGAACACATTTTCCTGTAGGCAAATGCTGCCCCTGAATGGGTGTGATCGTCAGATTTCTCCTTACTGGGACAAGTCCCATAACGCCCACAATTTACAAAAGGAGAGGTTTATTTGGCTCATAGTTTTCGGTGGATTCAGTCCACTGTCTTCTGGGTCCAAGTAGAAACTTTGGAAGTCATGGGGCATGCCAGTTGCGAACCTCTTTGCAGCCTGGAAGCAGAGAGCGCGGGGAGGAGCCAGGGGCAAGAACCCACCCTTCTGGGTCACACCCCAGTCCTAGGGACCTCCTCTACCCAGGCCACACCTCTAACTTCACATGCCGCCCTGAACTCGGAGTGCCCTGCCCATTCCCTCCCGCCCCCCTTGGTCCAGTCATCGTCCACACTCTAGAGCTTGGGGGCACATCTGAAATCGAAGCTGTCACACTGGGTGAGTGGAGGAGAATCGGGAGAAAAAAAGAGGAAAGGGAACTTCCTAACATTCGTGCCTACTGGGTGGAGGAAGACCCAGTGGAAGCCTGTGGACTTGGTAGGAATCTTGTGGTTCAGGGCATGCCTTCCTTTTTAAATAAAAAAAGGGAAAGAGACAAAGAAACTTACAGAACGTGTTGCTTTCCGGTGCAGGACTGGGTGTCACTGTAGCACAAGAGCATGGGTGTGCTCGTCTCCCTGGCCAGGTAAGGGCGACGTGGCTTCCACCTGGGGCGCTTGCAGCAGCGTCACACTGCGCAGTGGGTGGTGCACAGTCCCCTCTGCTGCCGCAGGTCTGTCTGCATTTCCAGCCTGGGGTGGGGTCCGTGGCTAGCCTGAAGGTGCGCTCTTAGTCCATTGCATGAAGATAAGTGAGGCCACCTGCAGGCTTCTGTGACAGATTCAGAGTGTCACGTGCACGTTTCCAGGATTCGGGAGTGGCACTGGGAAGACAGCTGTCCCAACTGCATGACGCTCCACTCCCCTCCCCCTCCAGGGATGCTTTCTTTACCTGCCAGCTTGGCAGATCTACTGGACGCTTCTAGCTGAGCTAGAACAGACCCCCCCCCACCAGCCGGCGCCTGGCTCAGCATAGAAATGCTCCCCCTAACCTGCTGTACCCTGGCAGCTCACGTGGTAGACACCTCCCACAGCTCCCCAGGCTGGAAGCGCACGATCCAGACAATCTGGACAGGAGCAGACTCAGCTCCAGGTTACAGCCGCATCCTGGCTTGCAGAGGGCTATAGCTAGAGAGCGACACAGTGGGGGATGGGGAGGGAGGAAGGGAGGAAGAGAGGAATGAGGAGAGAGGGAGGGAGACACAGTGGGGGATGGGGAGGGAGGA
>NW_004524584.1:22654514-22658560 GCF_000260255.1 Octodon degus | reverse complement strand
GAGAGGAATGAGGAGAGAGGGAGGGAGACACAGTGGGGGATGGGGAGGGAGGAAGAGAGGAATGAGGAGAGAGGGAGGGAGACCCATCGCCCCTGGCCTGGGCTGTTTGTGCCTCACAAATCCCCTCCCTCTCTTACATGAAGAGAATGAATTCTCTCTCTTCATGTAAGTGCACTAACCCCATTACCGTGGGGCCCACCCTCCACCCTGGCACCCTGCCCTGTGCTGTGGGAATCTTCCAAGTGGAGCACCTGACTTCCACCCCAGCACCCAGGGCATGGAGGGGCTCAAGTGCAGCAGGAGTGCTGCCTCACCTGTGCCACCTCTCTGTGCCCCACACTGGCTGGCCTAGTCTCACCAGGTCCCTGGTTGTCCCTCTCCCACGGCCATGCCCTTGGGCCTCTTTTCCTTCCACCCAAGCATTGCTCTGGAGCTCTGTCCTTGGTCCTGGCTGCCTCCTTCACCCCGGTAGCTGAGAAGCAGGTGTCCCCAGAAGGGCTGTGCTGGAACACGCAGTCCACTGCATTAGCTCCTCAGGTCTGGAACTCATCTGCAAGAGGCACCTGACCCCTGATAACGAATTCCCTTCTGTGTGCCTGTCTTTCCCTTGTCAGCCCCCCAGCACCCCACACCAGGACACTGAACACCAGCTCTGGCTGCTGAGACCGTGCTCAGTGCAGTCACTGGTGGGTTTTAGAACACAGCCATGCTCAGAATTGAATTCAGGCTCTACTGTGCAAAAGTCTCCTCTAGGATGCTGGCACCCGCACCCCGAAGCACTCAGCCCAGCTGGGTCGCAGTGCACATCCCTGCCCGGGCACCTCTTCTGATGCTGCCTCTACACTGTGGGATCAGGTCTGCTCATTCTGTCACCAGGGAGCTGGGAGGAGAGCAGGCAGCTTTTCCTACAGCTGGTGAGGGCACAGACTTGGTTTGGAGTTCACCTCGTGGCCAACAGGAGCCACCTCTCTCAGTGTCTCTGTCGAGGGTGCAGGATGGGAGCTGGGTTGGTGCCCAGCTGCAGGGCAGTGAGATTTTATCACAAACCCTAATAAAAGGAAGAGAGAGCCGAGATGATTAAACCTACTGACAAAGGTCAGTGCAATACCATATATAGGACCTGCAGTCCTTTCACAAATATTTGTTTCTTCATCCCTCAGGACTGTAGAAAATACATGCAATAAGAAAAGCAAAGAAAAGATGAAATATGCTTTTCCAAGGAGCACCTGGAAGCTGCATACTGGATTCTATCCGCAATTTTCACTTTTCTGACCTGATTTTAAACATTTATGTCGATTATATCCAACAGTGCCTGCCTGTCACAACCCTGGCATTCATACGGGGTCAACCTTTCCAGGGGCTCTGGGCTGTACTGTGGTGTGCAAGGGCAGCTCCTGGGCCAGTCTAGTGCCAACGGCACAGGAGTGGGGGAACGGGGATTACTGCAGCACTTCCCAGGAAACCACCCCTCTGATGAGGCTGGGGCAGCCCCACTGGCCCTGCCCCACAGCAGGTGTCCTCCAGAAGGACACAAGGAGGAGGCTGCCACAGTTCTTTCTGTGTCTGTCTTCTTTCCCCTGGTGCCCATACACGGAGCACTGGTGACCTCAGATCACTAAGACCCGGAGATTCAGAAGAACACGTGAACATTCTGCTTTTCAGCCTCTGCAAGTAAGCCTTCGCGTGGTCCTGGAGGACACTGTTAGGAAAAGCGCAAGTTATAAAGTTGTGTGAGTTCTGGTCAGTAAGATGATTAGAGCATCATGCTGAAGCTTCGCTTTCAGGACCTGGGGAGTCAGTGTCGTCCTTGGCATCCCCATCTGCTCCACAGGGCCTTTCCGACCCTGGAGCATCAGTGGGACAGCAACAGGGTGCCAGGAGAGCTCATGCCATGAACGCAAAGATGAGTATATCAATCACAGGGTTTGCTGTGTGGCTAAATTTGCATTTCAATTTCAAGCACTTAGCAGAAGGTGGCAGGACGACAGAAGGATGACAGGGTGGTATGGGCAAGGGAACTCAAGAGAAGCCAGGACCGATCTCCTGTCCCCACCTGAGCCAGCTGCTGTCTGCAGTGAAGCAGCGAAAAAGGAGGGGGAAGGGATAAGTGGGCAACATTCTCTGGAATCTCCTCTCTTTAGCTGCCCTTCACCTTCATCCAAATCTCACCCACCAGTCTCTCAAATTTCTGATGCCGCGGAGTCTTTTGTGGCAGAGCCCGACCTTTCGTGTCACTTTCAAGTGTCTTGTTCCATCTCTATCTGAGCTGGGGAGAACGGCAGACAGCTTCCCAGCAGTGTCACAGCTTGTGATATTGCAGAGCAGAAGAAATGAGATTGGAGCCTGATGTGTCTAGACAGCATATTTAAGCAACCAGAAAGAAAACACGGCCCTCTCTCAGGCTCACACTCTCGGTCCTACGTGGCTTTGGGCGCTCTGATCCATTTTCCTTCTTGATTTCCCCTGCAGGGAGCTGAGAGGCCGAGCACGGGGCCAGCACAGTGCTTGCTCTTGCCGCGTATTAGTGCTGGCTCCAATCAATTCTCCACTATCTAGGATCAGCCCTTCTCCTGCGACTTACAGACTTGTCTCACGTCAACCACAATGTGCCAACAATGTGCGAAACACAATCTCTTCCTTGTGAGCCTCCCTCCCTAATGACAATATCTGGCAATCTTCCACGACAAGCCATGCTTAACCCTTCAGTGGCTAGTGACTCATGTTTGGAACCCCCATAACCATGGAACGTACTGAAATGTGTTCTCTTCAAATTCTTGTTACATGAGGTTTTCTAGGTAGCAAATATACATTTCATGCAAAATCTCAAAAAAGTTCAATCTTTGGCGTAAATGGCTTAGTATGTTAAAATATGGAGGAAGAGCCACAAAAAACATAAAGCGTGTTAAAGAATGAATCAAGTACTTTTAGAAGCATGGTATGTAGGATGAAACAAATAAATTGTGACAGTTGACTGATTGTATTGATGTAAGTGAAAACGCTCAATGGTATTGCATCAGCATAGTTCTGGGTGTGGCTGAGTGCATTTACTGAAGACAGAAGACCCAGCCTAGGTATGAGTGATGCCAACTGATAGGCCTATGGCCTGAATGAAATAAAAGAGAAACAAAGAAGAAAGAGTTGTTCCTGGGTTTTTTTGCAGGAGCTACAGTCATTGCCTTCACCTTCCATATCATCTTCTGAGCTCAGACTCTTTAGGCTCCTAATACAGACTCGCAGGGACACTACAGTGGGCTCCTGGATCCTTTGGTCCCCAGGGCACTGACTGACCTTTGACATCCTTCTGCACCCTACTGTGTGGACAACCATTGCAAACCAAGGTTTTAAATGCTTATATTTGTAGATCTGGCATTGAATCTGCTTCTCTAATAAGCTCTGAGTGATATGTAACTATGTCATGTGAAAATCAGTAAGCTAGCAGAGTCCAAGTGACAATGAAGACAGTGTTTTAGAAGAGTAGGACAGATGGGTAACTTAACGATGCATCTCTGGAGGACACAGGGCATGGAATGTTCCAGAGCAGACAGTGGGTGGATAGCTTGAGTCTAGATACAGAAGGTCTCATGACTTCCTTCCTGAATATTTTTATTTTTATCTATTTTATTTTTTATTAATTCTATTGAGAGACAAATAGTAATGAGACAGTTTCAAAACAAGATAGTAGGACAGTTACAATAATTAATACGTTGCATATTGCTGTCTTCATAGTATTCATAGTACAAGATGCATACATGGTATCCTGTCCAAATACTGTTAATAGAAATCTTACTTCTCATTGAATTAAGAGAAAATAGCTTTATATCGCTCCTATTTTGTATATACAGATACAAAATGGTCTTTCATTTATTTAGCCTTTTTGCATTTAGTTTTGTCAGAGATGGGTACTCTATTGCCATTTAAATATTGTAGGTGCATGAATTCAGCAAAATAATCCAATATAGTCCAGTAGTCATAATGGGTTATTTGTAGGACTATGCAGACCTCAAAAGTCATCTCTGAAATTGCTGGGCTCCAGACCTTGTTCCCTG
>NW_004524584.1:22651130-22654150 GCF_000260255.1 Octodon degus | reverse complement strand
TGAGTCCCCTACAGCTCACCATAACAGCATGGCTTTACTTCTTATACTTCATTTTTTATACTTTTCTGCTGGGTGGTTAAGACCAAGGTAGAGGAAGACCTATGCAACAAGAGCTGTAGCTTTTGGATCTGACAAGGTCAGAGGGGATTTGACTGATCTGAATATTTTTATTCAATGAACAAAAGTTTTCTTTGGACAAAACCTTAGCTTTCAGTATTGAAAAGGGTCCCATCCCACGTGACTGGAACTTTTCAGTGGCTGAAGACAAATGAGCGGTACCAGAAACAGAAGGCTTGGGAACAGGTGGGAAAGGTGGAACTCAGATGGAAGATCCTTTGGCCCTGTGACTCATCACTGATGCTTCCATATCCTCCTGCAAATGAAACAGAGCTCAATCATTTTCACAAAGAAGAGTTCAAAAAGGAAATATTTAACTGCTTTTTTGCTCATAGAACAGAACGTAGCAAAACAAATGTTCACAGCCTCTGCTGTGACTCTTAAACAGATTGCATTTGGAAGGTTCCTGTGAAGAGCTTTGGTCAGCTGTTCTGAAACAAAATGCTCTGCATGTGACAGCTGCGTGAGGTGGGCATGCTCAGGCCTATGTCTCATGGGTGTCTGAAGCACCACATCCACATACAGCTGCCCAGGGACTTGGTCAGCGTCTCTTAACCCAAAGCAAACTCAAAAGTCCAGTTGCATTGACGGTGAGTGATTTTTCTCATTGAAAGAAAGCATCTCAGAATGATGGGAGGGTTGAAATTCCATGCTGGTTGTCTACCTTCAGAACCACTCTAACAGGTTCTGAACCTAGATGTGACCAGCAGGGGCAGGGGCCAGATGGGCTTTGTCTTCCACTGAATTAAATGCTGGTCCACACAGCGAGGCATGTGTGGACAACCTTACATTTTTCTGATTGTACTCACAGCTTCCAAGCTGATCTTCACCCGTCTCCCTGCACATTGTATATGTCAGCTGCCTGGTACCTGTTTAAGGTTTCAATTTCAGCATTTGCATAGCTCCTTTTACTTTCTACTTAATAATTCAGGTACACTGAGTTGGGAGGATTGAGGGACTCAGGCAGTGAGTTTGTCACACAACAATGAAGCTTTGCAACAAAGACAGTCACTAAAATGGGGTAAGAATACTTGTTTTGAAAACAAACGGAAAATGCAGGGAACCTTATAAGTAGACAGACTGGAGTCCGTTTCTCCCACCAACACCAACACTCCTTGAACTCACTTTGCTTTCTGGCTACAGGTAATATCTACCTCTCAATGTTCAAATGGAAATTGCACAGTCTAAGGCCATTTATGCATATTTTACACCAATATAAAATAAAATTTGTATTAGGCAGAGTTGAACTGATTACTTAAATGCAATAAAAAGTATGTTAATCATATTAAATGATATTGAAGGGGACACGTATTTTGGGCAATCTGGTAAAAATCTGAATGTGTAACAATTGTAAAGATAGCTGTCATTTACATTGAGTCTGAGAATGGCTCTCAGCAATTTGCAAATGTTAACTTGTTTATTTCTTCCACAACCTTTAGGATAGGAAATATTTTTCTTTCCAGTTTTCAAATGGTATAGGAATTGCCAGTCTTTCAAAAGTCATCTTAATGTTGGCGACCCAGGTATGAAGCAGGCTGACGAGGCATGAGGCTTCTGACTACCTGTTACAGGATCAGGGCACGCTACCTGGTTTGAAAATCAGCTAGGAGCAGGTAGAAGTGCTTGGAGTGCTACAGGTGTGTATTTTTAAATATGTAGAAAAATACCAGGAAAGCAAAAGAAAAGTTTGGGAATACCAGAATGTGGGAAAGCCTTGAAAAGAATTGGTAACTATATTTTTTCCCCAGTATTGGAATTGACAGGGAACCTAAGTCTTTTGCATGAAGAAGTATCCCTCTCCCTTTTTAGTTGTTCTTTTGACACAGGGTCTATGTGGCCCAGTCTTGCTTCTGTGAACTTGTGGTCCTTCTGCCCCAGCACCCCTGCCCACCCGAGTGCTTGCTGTCGTTTTTGTTCCAGGAAAGGACAGGACAGGGCGAGAGAAAGCTGAGGGTGGGGTGACAGATCTGTCTAACCACAGCCGTGGGTCAATGGAAGGTCGATGCCAGGAACAGCACCTTCACAGAGTGACCTATTTGTTGAAAAAGCAGAGAAGGAAAGTGTTGGGTATCTCAGAAAGCAAGCAAGTTTTCTCACTTAGACCTGGGCCTGGGAAGACCAAAGTGTTTTAAAGATGATGTAGCATAAGCCTGCTTCACTGTTGAAATTTATGCTCTTGTATCCAGAATGTGGTTAATTGGCACAGAAGTGGCCCATGGCCAGAACACCTCTGTGGCAAAGAAAATAAGACCCTCCGATCACACTTCAGGGGTTCACTTACAATTCATCCACCTAGGACTTCCCAACATAATGCGCCCTGGAGATGGAGTCACAAGGCAACACAGCAGGAGAACATATCATGGTCAGGGAGAGATGTCTGAGCATTTCAGAGGACAGGGCTCCTGGGGCAACGATGAGAAAAAGACATTTAAAATAATTAAGTACATGGTGAGCAGAACACAAGGTGTAAGAAAAATGAAAGCTAAAATTAACATACTAGAAACATATAAAAAAAAGTGACAAAATCCGTGAAATGCAACACACTTGAGGAAATGAAAACTCACACAAGACACACAGACATCCTGATTGCTGCGAGGACCCACCCAGTGCGATGCCAAGGTCTTTTTTTTTTTTTTTTTTTTTAGTGTATTGAGTTTTTACAGTTTCACTGCACAGCTCGACTCGTAGTGGTGCTCCTGTTTTAGCCTCCCCAGTGCTGGGATTACAGGCCTGTGTCCCTATGCCCAGACTCTGTGCCCTGCTCCGCCTGCCCTGGGGGCGGGGCTGGTGTGGCATGTGGCTCAGGTGATGGAACCGCGGTCCCTGTGCTTGCCTAATCTTGCCTAAGCAGGTGCTCTGGTCCCCGGAGCTATCTCGAGGGCCCCCTGGTTTTTTTTTTTTTT
>NW_004524584.1:22649058-22650245 GCF_000260255.1 Octodon degus | reverse complement strand
ATTTATTTATTGTATTTATTACAGGGTCTACAGGGTCTCACTACACAGACCTGACTCCTAGTGATTCTTCCTGTTTTTCAGCCTCCCAAGCACTGGGATTACAGGCATGCACCACCAAGCCTAGTCTCAGTTGCCATCTCAGTGCGCTCCAGAGGTGGGGCTGGCATGGCACACTGGGGATCGAACCCCCGGTCCCTGCATCTACCTAAGCAGGTGCTTTAATCTGCTGAGTGATGTGGCTTTCCCTAGAAATATTTTAGAATTGAGGAACAGTCTACAATTTCCTAAGTCTCAAAGAATACAACTACACAAATATATGACAGACACGCACATATTAAACCAGAGAAGCTATAAACTGGAAAAAAGACCAAATTAAATAAGTGGAAAAAATGTTTATTTGAACTGTGAAAGCCTTCTCGATGTGGATAGAAATATATGACAATGGAACACTCTAAAATATTGAAGGAAAAAAAAGTAAAGGAAATTCATTTTCTCTGTGAAATTCTACACTCAGCTACACTATTATTTAGCAGAATGTTAGATAGCAGCATTTTCAGACAAAGATTTAAAAATGCCACTGTTAACTAAATTCTGTACAAGAAGAGAAAATAAATATAGAAGGAAGAAAATTAAAACCAGAATAAACTGTAAGAAAGAATAGTTGGCAGGACTAAACTAGTCTCGCCTGCCTAAAGCAATAAAAGTAGTCTTTACTATTTTTGATTATCTGTGTACTACAGCGAAAGAGGAGCTGAAGCCCTAGCTATCATTTGACAGAGAAGATGCTGTGAGGGGATCACAGGGACACCTCCACTCCTGAGGAGAGGTACAAAGGTCACGACAGCTTACATACTATTTAAAAAATTTATTTGGTCCAAGGTCTCACTACCGCAGCTCAGACTTGTAATGATCCTCCTGTCTCAGCCTCCCTAGTGCTGGGATTACAGGCTTGTGCCACCACACCCAGGCTTGGTGGCTGGCTCAGTATGCCCAGGGTCAGGGCCAGCGCTGCAAGTGGTGTTGGGGATTGAACCCTGGTTGCTGCAGGCACTTAGTCTTCTGAGCTAAGTCTCCAGCCCTCAGTTTATATATTTAAGTCAAATATTTATGTTAAAATTTGAAGTGTGATCATAAAAGATTTGCTAGAGAACAGAAAACTTCTATGTTAATAATAGGAATTGGGGGCC
>NW_004524584.1:22644330-22648958 GCF_000260255.1 Octodon degus | reverse complement strand
AAAAAAAAAAAAAAAAAAAAAAGGAATAAAGTGGGGGTGAATGATATTTGATGTGTGTAAGAAGAAAACAAAAATAGAATGGAAGCAACAGGAAAAAAAAAGAAAAAGAAAAAGATTTTAATATTCTTATTTATAAGAACTTGGTAATAATGTCATAAGTAACTAGTTATATACTTACTCTTATGTATGATGTATTTATTATAAATTAATTGTAGGACTGCAGGTGTATCTCAGTGGTCTAAGCACCTGCCTGGGCAAACAGAAGGACCTGAATTAGCTCTCCAACACCACATGCAGTTCTGGCCCCACCCTGGGTGTGCTGAGCCAGCCACAAAGACTGGGTGTGGTGGCACATGCCTGTAATCCCAGTGCTGGGGAGGATGAAACAGGAGAATCACTACAAGTTCGAGCTGCATGTGGGACCCCTGTATCAAATACATAAAAATTAAAAAAATTAATTGCATAAGGAGTCAATAACCATGCAATTGAACACATAAAGCAAACAATAGATCTAAACTCCCAAGAACTCAGGAAGAAATTTTCTTCTATAATCCATGAAACAAAGAAGGTCTCAAATTATTAGAAGCCTTTTAAAAAGTATGGAGTCCAAAATATAAGGGCAGGTCACCATGAAAAAGCAAGGATTTGATAAAGATTGCTTCTAGAAATGAAAAATAAGGTCTTTTTTAAAAAGCAAACAACATTGAACAGACTGATATATTTGAAGGTACAGGGATAAATGGGAAGACAGATTTGCAGATAAAACACAATTAGCCATAGAGAGGTAGAGCCACAGGTATTTACAAAAGCAATTCAACTTAATGGAATAAGGAAGTGAAGCACATTTCCAATAAAACTCTGCAGTGGAGTCAATTGTCCAAGAAACACTGGCTAAAACTTTTCAAAATTTGAGCAGCAACATGAACAGCCATACCATGTCCTAGGCTGAATCAATGAACACGCTTATAAACACTCAGGGAAGCAATTTCTCTGCACGAAATACTAGGAGCAGAGGCTTGATGCTGAACAGAGAGAGTGTTTGGGAAGTCATAACAACCTGGCTAACTTCAGCGTTACGCCAGGTAATGAGTGGGTGCCGCAGAAGTGCTGAAGGCATCCTGTTAGGCTTTGTGTCTCGTTGTGCCCCCCCCCACCCCAAGCCTCATGTAGTCATGGGGTGGACTTCTAGAGTTTGTGATTAAGGTTATGAGTGCTGCTGGGATTATGCATGTGAGGGCTACACCCAGCCTGGGGTGGAGGGACTGAATACAGTTTAAGGGAGACAGACTAGTTGTCTGTAGCCATTGTTGCCACTGCTTCTGCCCTTCTGCACTTGCTCTCTTGCTTTTTGCCACCCCCATGAGTGGACACTCTCTGCCGTGTTCCACTCTGCCTTGGAGCCAGCTGAGTATGGACTGAAACCTCCACCAACTACGAGCTAAATAAACCTTTCCTTCCTTCATTTTACATGTTGGGTATTTGTCCCAGTGACAAAAGAAGAGTAACTGAGCCATTCTTCCAGGCCAATCACATCACCAGCAAAATGAAGATACAGAAAAGTGACCAATGTCATACCTTCAGTCATGAGCCACTGATGGTAATGGAGGAAATCAGTGGTAAGGAAACTGAATCCAGAATGAAGGAACTGCAATGAAACTGCATGAAAACATTCATATATCTAAGCAAGTGTAGACTGTATTAAACTCTAGCACAACTCAGTTCAGCAGTGCTGACAAGTAAAGTGATCACACAGGATGGCATCCAGGGCGTACCCTACTCCAGCCCACAGACCAACAGCACAGGTGTCCTCACTGCCCACCCACCAGCTGCAGCACAGGTGCACACTGCATGTGTTCTCTGAGGTTGATTTTCTTCAGCTGTGAAGTGGGGATAGTAACAATCACTCCCAGACCATTGTGAAGATTAAATAAAGGCCCTTTAACTCATGATACATCCCCCAGTGGACACCTCATACAAGCAACTGGGATACTGAATTCTTCAAGTTCTTAGCCACAAAGACCGGATGCTCAGGAGGTACAGATAGGTACAAGTGCTGTCTACAGGGTCTGAGCAGTGTCAGGTATCGAATAGCAGGAAAGGCTCCTGCACATTCACATGTTTTGTGAGAACACTCTTTTCCTCAGTTTTCCCATCACTGGGAAAAAAACACCTGGCTCCTGTGACTCAAAGGAAGTGCACTTTATTTTGGCTCACAGTTGCAATGGTTCATCATGGATGGCCTGCTCCAAGGCAGATGCAGCAGGGTGAAGATCACATTGGAGAACTCCTCATGCTGTGGTGCCCGGGAAGGGAGGGAGGGAGGGAGGACCTAGTGACCAGAATGCCCCCTTCCACATCCCAGCCTCAGGGACACCACCAGTGTGTTCAGCTGCCGAACTCATCAATGGTTTAATGCACTTGTGAGTATAGCACCCTGTGAGCCAGTCACCTCCCAAACACGAGAGATTCAGGGGACATTTAGAGCCAAACTAAATACCTCTGAAAATGCAAACAGTTAAAAACCACTGATCTGGGGTGCAGCTTGCTCAGCGTTAAACAGTGACCTGCAAATTTCCTTTCAACAACAGTAACCTTTCATATATATTATGAAAGTCACTAATAGTGTTTGGACAAGATATCATGTCTGTATCTTGTGCTTTGAATAACTAGTACAAAGACAAAAATATGCAATGTATTAATTGTTGTAACTCTCCTACCAATCTGTTTTAAAGCTGCCACATTGCAATTTTTTTCTCTTAATAAAACAACAAAAAAAGAAAGAAATTAGAGCATCAAAAAAAAAAAAGAAAGAAATTCACACTTACAGATACTATTTTTATAAAAAGTACCAGGGGTACATGTGTTCAGGGAAGTGTGACAACCCCATAAAGCCATTTCCAGGGCTGGAAGTCCTCCTTGCTTGACGCACAAAACACAGGAGGAACAGCTGACTTATTCAAAAATTCTCTAAAGGAAGCGACACTGGAAAGCACCTCCTTCCTCGCCAATTTTCAATGTCCACACTTGCCTTTAATTTTCAGAGTAATAAACGTGTCACTTTCCAGAATACAACTTGTCCTTTGCCATGTGTGCTACTGGCTGCGCTCCCAGGGCAACTTTTCCCATGACACAGGGCTTCTCTTGCCTGCAGTGACAAACACTGTAGTGAACCAGTGTCATACCAACCTTTGTGGAAGCTTTGATGAAGTATGTATTCAACACAACTTGCCACATTTAAAGAGGAATAAAAATTCTTATTGCTACAAGGAACAATTTTAAGAGCTGATTAACCTTCACTAAAAAGTACAATCTTGACAGACTAGAAAGTTAAGAAATGATATGGAGTAGGAGGAAAGCTAAGGTGACGGGCTCTGGCAGAGAGGGTGTGGAGGTAGTTGTTGTACTCTCGTCTCCTTTTGTATTTGTGCTGAATTTCTAAGATGCTACAGGGCAGCTTAGCTTTGCTTTCACTTTCTCCTATAGAGAGAAACACACAACACACAAAAAGGTACTTATTTTGAGGGAAAAAAAATGCATTCATAGCATACATGTTTAACTTTTCTTAAATAGAGTAATATTGTGGTCATTCACAGATAATTTATAACTTTGATGGTTCATCATGATTAATCCAGGCACTATCAGGGAAGAAAGACTTTGGTAATGGAAGAATTATGCATCTAAATTTGTAGGCCTAAGATAGGAAGTTTTTTTTCAGATTCCCTCAAGTATACTCAAATTACCCAGTTGTCTGTAACAACTAATACATGGTAGTTAAAATAATGAGTCAAGTTTCTATATTAAAATATCAACCAATGCAATTTACATATTTTAAAAGCTTTCAGTAGCTCAGCCTATTCATTTATTTAATTATATCTTGTTGATTCTAGTTGACTTACACATGTGTATACATAATTACACACACAGCAGTATACAAACTTCATGAAGAGCAACCTCATATGTTTGGTGATACTGGGGATCAAACTAAAGGTCTCTGCACAGAGCTACATCCTCAGCCCTTTGTGACTTATACTGAGATAGGATCTCACTAAGGTGGGCACCCTGGGTGTAGCTGGCAATTGTCCTGCTTCAGCCTCCGAGTGCTATGATTATAGGCATGGGGCACCATGCCCGGCTGAAAGGTTATTTCTGAAACCTCTCTTTTGTGGCCCTTCTGAATCTGAGCTTGAACCATCTTTGGTACAGTTACATTACCTCTTCCACTCTTATCCTGAAATTCCTCCAACTCCTTACTTTATGTACTATGCTCTAGTTTATTGTTTTGTTGCAGGAAACAAGTGATTTTACTATCTAATTTTTCACATATTAAAGAATCACATCTCTGGATTTTCTTGACAGTGTGATGGAATTCAGTCATTCTACTTGGAAAACAATGGATAAGGATGAAAAGATTTATGGGGGGAGGTGTATTACTCCAAAGTCCTGGGGCTAGGGAGATAGCTCAGTAGACTAAGTGCTTGCCTGGCAAGTGCAAGGGCCTGAGTTCAATCCTCAGTTCTGCCAAAACAAACAAACAAACAAACAAACAAACAAACAAACAAACAAACGGTGCTTTCATGGTACCAGTAAATGTGTGTACGTGGTTCTTCCTGCGTCAATTTTTACCATTT
>NW_004524584.1:22631473-22637235 GCF_000260255.1 Octodon degus | reverse complement strand
AATGTGGAGTAGGTGGGAGAGGCAACTCTTCTACACACTTACTTGGTCTTGGCTAGGACTGGGTCAGGGAGTTCCCAGAACGCAGCAGAATTTCCTACTGGGTGGGCACGGTTGGGAAGGTGCTGCGGAATGGTGGGGGGTGTCCCAAGTGGGTGGAAGAGGGTCTCACCCACACTGCGCCTGGGCTGGGACCAGTAGTTGGTCTCGCTGGCGCAGGGTAGCAGGAAGGTCTCCCACACATTCACCGGACCTGGGCTAGGACTGGGTCTGGGGGTTCCCTGAATACGGCAGACATTCCTACTCTGCAGGTGGGGTGGGGGAGGTGCTGCAGAGTGGTGGGGGGTGTCCCAAGGGGATGGAAGAGGGTCTCACCCACGCTGCACCTGGGCTGGGACCAGTAGTTGGTCCTGCAGGCGCAGGGTAGCCAGAAGCTCTCCCACACACTCACCGGACCTGGGCTAGGACTCTTTCTTTTTTGAGAGAGAGAGAGAGAGAGAGAGAGAGAGAGAGAGAGAGAGAGAGAGAGAGATTAGGGCATCTCAGTCACCAAGGAGCTTTCTATATTTTAGTGGAGAAGTAGATTGCATGAGACACTATCTACTGATTTGAAGACTAACTAGGCTTGACTCAGATGACTAAAGTTAAGACCCAATAAAAATATAAAGGCTAAGAGTACAGAGAATAGACTCAGGAGGCAGAAGACAGCTGGAATTGGGATCACAGAGGAGCGAATGCTACAGAAGAGAAATTCTCCAGGACCCATGGGCTAGAGGAGCAGCAGCTGGTACTTCTCTTCGCTGCTTGCACGAGTAATGGATCCCTGTTTGCCCACACAGCACACACCAATGGGCTGAGCCTCCACAAGGTGTGAGCTTGCGAAGGTTGTCACTCCCAGGGGTGGTTCCACAGAGTGTCATAGAATGTTGTGATGTTCGCAGTGATGATATTTTGGTTTGAGATGTCTTATACACACTCATTTTTCTACTATTTAGTGGCCAATAGATAATCCTCAGGTTGTTTGTGAACTAGGGGAAGAATTTAGTAGAGAGCAGAGGAAGAAAGAGAGACACAGCACACACTGGTCAAGTACTCACTTCAGCAGTTATTAATTATTTTTCTTAAAAGATTAAGACATAAGCAGTTATTTACTGAACACACTAAGTCAAGCACAGAGTTGAAACACTGAGGAGAGTTGTAGTTTGGCTGAGCTGGGGACCTGGCTATGGCCTTTTGGAACCTTGGCTTCTTCATCTGAAAAAATGGAAATTTGAATTACTGAATTTTTTTAGTGGCCAAAATCCATCTGGAAATGTGTTAAAATAAAAACCAAGGTAGGTAAGATGACATTATTCCTTACCAACTGTTCCTGTCTTGCTTCTAAACATGGTATTTACCATCATAATTCCTTTTAAAACCACATGGAAACAACAGTGACCTAGAAAACTCTGGATCTCTTGGAAAGAACAGTAGTAGAATTTTGGCCTCTGCCATCCACAGCAAGACATACTGTGCTGGTGCTTGGCTTCCTACTGCCCCATAAGACCAAGAGCAGCAGACACACAGGTCCTTCAGCTGCAGCATTGTGTCCAGGGACCTCCACGTGTCATTTGACCCAGATGCCATTGTGGAGTCCAAGGGAGTGGAGCAGTCATGCAACCACTGTTCCTGCATCCCTCCAGCTGTAACAAGGAGTGCCTGTCTGTGGATGTTTGTCCCAATCACTTCTTGTGACAAAACACACAAGGTAGTCTCTGCTGTCCTGACCATGTATGTCTAGGTGAGGAAACAAGTATAGAGTGTTTGAACTAGTGGTATCCATTCAGAGCCAGGTCACCTTCCATGTTTGGGGGGTTTTTATGCATTTGGTACAGGGTCTCATTACACAGCTGTAACTCATAGTGATCCTCCTGTTTTCAGCCTCCCCAGCTCTGGGGTTACAGGTATGCACTACCACACCTGGACTCAGTGGCCAGCTCAGTGTGCCCGGGGGGCAGGGCCAGTGAAGTATGTGATACTGGTCCCTGTGTATGCCTAAGCAGGCTCTTAGTCCACTGAACTATCCTGCCAGCCCTTGTGATGGTTATTTGCATGTGTGTGTGTGTGTGTGTGTGTGTGCGCGCGCACATGTGATGAGAAATTTTTTGTCAATCTGATAAGGCACAGATGCCTAGCTGGCTAGTAAAATGCTATTTGTGGTGAGGCTGTGAATGTGTTTCTAGAAGATATTAATGATAGAATTGGTAGATGGGTAAAGATGATCTGTGCTGAGGTGAGAGAGGCATCCAGCACACAGAGGAGCAAATGGAACAAAATGTTGAGGAAGGGTGACTTCACTCTCCTGTCCTGAGCCAGGACACTGAAATCTGTCCATTCTTGGCTATTAGTACTCATGGTGCCTAAGCCTTCAGACTAAGTTAAAAATTTACAATTTTGAAACTGTTGTCCTAAGCCTTTGGGCTTAGATTAGAATTACTTAGGCTTTCCTGTGTCTCCACCTTTCAGGCTAAAGACCATAGGGTTACTTTTTATATAATCTTGTAAGCCAATCTCACATGGTTAGCTCCCTGTTCACCGTCTCTCTCTGTCTCTGTCTCTCTACATCTGTGTCTATATATCATCTATATGACATGGAGGTTAAATATGGCATGACTTATGTGAAAAACTCATTGCGTAAATAACTTAAAGAGCAAAAAAGAGGATAGACAATATGAAACAGGGACATAGATCTTTTGTAAGTGAGAAAGGGATCTAGAAATGGAAGGAGGAGAGGAGAAGAATAGGGGAAGGGGAATAAAAAAGAATCCAGATGATTTATGTACATTAGTAACTCCCCATAATAAATTTAGATATTCTGCACCACCCATATGCATTAACTAAAAGGTAGGTTATGTTCCTCTGGAAAACCCCAACCACCAGAAACTTGTGTTGAGATGTGGAGGAGCCACTGTTATAGATGCTTGAAAAGGTTGACACATCCTAGGAACTGGGTAGAGGGCAGAGGCTGGAAGAGTGTTGAGGCACATGCTAGAGCAAAGGCTACCTCGCTCAACATTGACCATGAAGAGTGGCTGTGGACCTGGCTCAGCAGACAGGGAGAGTTGTAGATAAATCATCAGGTCTCTCAGAGAAGACTAGAGCAACCCTGAGCCAAGCTTGGTAGACATATAGATGGTAGACACCATTCTGAAGAGGTCAAGGATAGATCTGGAAAAATTCTTAGACTCTGCATACTGAAATATTACAGAGGGACTGTTCCAGAAAGAACAAGGATTTGGGCAAAGGACCATGAGATAAAGGTGTAAGAAGGATGGGCTATCTCAGCAAAAAACAGGAACCAACATCTAAGTTGGCCCAAGACTCCAAGTTCATCTGACAGATCAAGCTTAAGGAATTTCAGAGTTAGTTTTTGCCTCCAGTCACAGCCCCAGTGCCCACACTCACGGGTGCCGTCACGAAGGTCCTCCCCATCTGTGGAAAGCTTCTGCTCTGTTACCCCTTACTTACTAAGCTTTTCTCCTTGATCCCTGATCTCTGTGGCTTCTGTTCACTCCCAGGGCCAAGCTCCCTCCCCTTTCTCTATCCTATGACATCTAAGTTAATGAGGCATTCAGCTCATGCCCTGGCTTGTCCTTATTTGACCATACCATCTTCTCACATGGTACAAATCATCAAGGAACCTATTCCTGACTTCTAAGTGTGAGTCCTAAAGCATCTCTAATTCCTGCCATGAGATGCTGATCCTAGTATCTAGTTACCAAGTGACAGCACACATGTGGATGCCCCACAGGTGTGTACATCATGTAGCTCACAGCTGCATGCAGGCTCTGCTTGACTCAAACACTGAGCGACCTCTGTGTTGGTACCCCATGAATACTAGCCTTTTGCACAAGCTGGGGAGCCTGGGCATTCCTGAGTCCCATGTTCTCCCATCCACTTTAAGGAAAACCACAGCAGCAAACCCTATCTTCATCTGCTACCTGCTACCTTCCTTCTTTCTGCATCCATTGTACCCCTACCACCATTCAGGGGAGCAGATATCTTATCCTGAGCATCTACATGGGTGGGCTCTCTATCTCTGCTTGGCCAGCCTCCTCCTTCCTAGCATTGGAGCCCACACATTTTATTGAAAACTCAAATGTATGATTGTACACCTCAGAAAGCCCCCACGCCTGTGTTTCTGGTGTTCCCTGTCCACTTATCCTGTCTAATGGTCTCACTCACACCTAAAGACTTGCAGCTCCCATTGAAACATTTTCTTTCTCTCATTTACTTTGGAAATTCCGCCTCTACACACTCTCATAGGGCACCTGCGTGGGGCACAGTCATTACGAAATTCCTTCATGTGCTGTCTTTCCCACACCTGCCCACAAGCACATGAGCCGCATTGCTAGAAGTTTCTCAAACCCATGAGGGTGAAAGCCTGGGAGTAGCATCTAGAACAAGAGAGCAACCAGCAATGAACTTGGTCCCCATCCACTGGTAGACATTTTGCTTCCTAAGGTATAGATTTATTTTTCTATTGAAACCTCTTAATGTGTCATTTAAATTTGAATAAATTCCCGCTACATGGATATATTATGATGAATCAGGGAGAAAGCAAGATAGAAAGGTTATGATTTAAGTACAGCATGCTTAGGTAAAAGCATTAGGTTAAAGTCTTGTGTTCCATTTCACATCATTCTGTAATGTCCCGAACCACTGGGTCAGTCAGTGAAGGTCACCTGAGGGAGGAGTGGGGAATTGAAGAGGGGACAAAGGACAGGAGACGCGAGAAACAGAGACAAGACAGGATTCTGATCAAGTCTCGTTTATTCAGGGGAGGTGCTGGGTATATATAGTGGAGGTGTAGGGAAATGACGTTGGCGGGTAAAAGGCGCGAGTAACTAGGCAACGGGACTAGGACAGGAAGTCCCACCTCCGGGGCATAGCAGGAGACTTAAGGGAAATAGGCGGGGTAAGAAGAATTAGGAGCTTAGCTCAGCAGGGGAATAGAATGGATACCGGTTAATGGTCTCGTACAGATCCCCCTTTACTTTTATATATGTATATAAAATATGGCTTTTGTAGATGGCTGATTACCTTGAAGGGGCAGTGCCTGTCTTAGGTCGAGGTGTCCTCTACTTGGACCCGACTCAAACCTTACCCATCATAGGAGACTAGGACGGCAGAAGGTCCCGTTCCTGTCTTAGGCGGTGAGTGGTGTCTCATGTATGCCCCTCATTACCTGTCTCTGGCTAGCCTGACCATCTCACCAAGGGTGGGAGAACTAAGAGGTCTTTGGACCTTCATCATCATAAGCTGGTTGTATTCCACTGGAGTTTTCCCTTTCAGCCATCTCATGCCTGTGATAATGGACCTGTATAGGTTTCATTTTAATGGCATTCAATTGTTTTTTAATGAAAGTCATCAGCCTATTGAAAAGTCAGAGTCCTATTGATAAAAATATTAATAATAGATCATCAAAAAAGGAAAAAAAAGGAACAGTTGTTCATTGAAAGACACACAAACACATAGACACACAGACACACAGACACATAAACCTCTTAAAAAAAATCGAGAGTGCACTCAAATATTTGGCCAAATTAAATTATAGTAACTATATTACAAGCTTTAGAAATTTTATAAGTAGACTAGTCAGATTTTGTTATTTGTCAATTATTAGAGATCTCTTATTAGAAAAACTTGGAAGGAAATCTTTCATCTATAAATAATATGCATATTTTGTATTTTTTATACTTTTTGTCACCTATTTAGACCTTAGA
>NW_004524584.1:22615339-22622641 GCF_000260255.1 Octodon degus | reverse complement strand
CTACAGGGTGTTCATAATCTCACTACTAGATCAGACTCATAGTGATCTGCCTGTTTACAGCCTCCCAAGAGCTGGGATTACAGGCACGTGCCACCAGGCCCAGTCTCAATTGCCATCTCAGCATGCCCCAAGGGTGGGGCCAGCATAGCAAGCCTGGGGATTGATCCCAGGCCCCTGCACCTGCTTGTAGGCACTTTAATATTCTGTAATAGTTATGCCAGCTATGGAACTTCTAGCTGGATTTGTTTAATAGCATGGCTATGTGCTTAGTTTCTTGAAAACTATATGGCGAACCATAGGAAAAAAGCAGCTGTGAAAAATTATGGCATTTTTATTTTGAAGAATGGCCATACTTGTAAAGTTGAAGCTTGGTATCTACTCATGGAAACTGTTTCATTGAAACATTTAGGGCTGATAAGACCAAATTTTTGGAACAAACAGTCATGTTTTCTGCTATCTACTATGTGATGGAGATGATAGGGAAGGTGAATAAATAATGGACATTATTTAGTAAGATTCATGTTTGATGAAAATTAATGCTCAGACAGTGATGAGGAAACGTGTACAGGAAGAGATACCGTGTGCAGGTGAATGTCTTGGTGAATTTCAGAGCTCGGCAGACAGCAATGAGTTTGGGGATGAGGATGCAGACAGAGCCCCAGAGTTCTCCTTCATGTGCTCACTCCCCGTCCCCCAGCTGTCTGAAGGACTGGTGACCTTAGGGTATCCATGGCAGTGGCTGCATCTGCTATAAATGCCATTGTATGGCATGTACAGTGGTACCTTGGTTCAGGATCTTACAGTGTGTCATTTGCTCCATGATTCTGAAAATGACAACCACAATCTTCTTCTTGCTGGAAAGACAGACACATTTATGTTCAATATTCAGTGTGGAGTTTGAAATAAAAAATGAAATTTTGCCAAATGCTTCTGTTTGTGATTCAAATGTCCTGTGGATGAGTGTTTGTGAACTGAGGCACCACTGTGCTGTCTTCCAGATGGATTCTTTTGGCCTGCACTGTATTTGCTATATTCACAATTGTTGTGGATAGTTGTGGGCTGTTCAACCTAAGCAATTTTAATCCAGAAGAGTCTACTTTAGAATCAGGTGAAGGGCTGACATGAAAAGAGAGAATTGCCCTTCTTGCTGGACAGTGAATGTCTGATGAGACCCCCAAGAAGGTGATTATGGGTTGAGTTTGTGAGGGACTTTCTGATTATTAAATGCCCGAGAAGCAAGAGCTAGCTTCAGGGAGACTTTGCATCTTCAGGGTTGGTCTGGAGATTCATCCCTGGTCAGATTAAAGATTAGACTGAAGTTTCCTTCCACCTTGTATATTCTAGAATTTTCCATGTATGCCACATTTATAGTGTCCTTGCATGGTGATGAGAGATAGAACTGGTCACCTGTGGATACTAAAGGCCTCCTTTATATTATATCAGATATTCAGAAATCCTTTCATAGTCTCTGGCCAATAGGTCTAGCCCCAGCCATCACCACCATGGTGCTCAACTGTGTGTAGTTTGCATAGGAAAACACCTGATCTCCAACTACCTCGATTTTTCCCAGGTTCTGGAAGTCCTGGGTTAAAGAATGCACTAAAGGAAGAACTTTTCACCAAAGAGCAAGCAAACCAGAAGACATATTCTTTCCGCTTACCCCTCAGAAAGACCACACTCTGAAGCAGTCATATTCTCTTGGGCAGATGGACTCACAGGCTTGAAGAAATTGGCTTTACTTGGAAAGGTGACCCATTTGCTAATGAATTTGGGTATTGGCTTGCCCCTGTGTCAGGGAATCACACTTCTTTATGAATAGCAGCGTAGAATCCTTTGGCCTCGTACCGTGATCCAAACTCAAGGCTGTGTGCCTCTTCTTGAGAAGACAATAGTAGATGAAAGTACAGATTGAAAAAGGCTTTATAAAGGTGAAATTAGAGGCTTTGTAGAAAAGTGTTAGAAATTGAGCTCAGAGGTAAAAGTGAATGCCAGCATCAGGGAAGTCAAATCAAAAAGGGAGGCAGGAGACTGGGGGCTGTGGGAGTCCAAACGGGGCCCCTTGTGGACATGGAGGACAGATGCTACTATGGCCTTCATGTGGCCTTGGAGAGGCTGCAAGAAAGAAGAGGGCTGGAGGGCTTTCTGATCCACAAGGAGATGTGGCCTGCTCCCCAGAACCCACTTACTAAAGTCTCCAGGGACCACAGCCAGGTGACAGTCATCACTCCACAGCCATGGTGGCTGCTGTCAGAGCCTCATGCTGGGTAGAAATTTTTGTATGAATGTCAGCATTTCTTAGGACTTTTGGATTCCTGGGCTTGCCTTTGCGTGACAGGGGCAGATCCCCTGTAAGGGCATGAACCTGGACGCAGATCCTCACTCTCCTTGCATCTTTCCTTTTAGGGGAAGTTGTGTGGGATGTGATGTTTCTGCAACATGCTGTACTTTGCAAATACTGTTAAACTTTCCTCTGAAGACTCTGCTGAAGCCATAGACATCACAGGTCTGCTGAGCGAGAAAGGGTTTTCTGGCCAGTCCTTCAGTTCAGAGACCATGCTTTCTCCTCAGAACAGAGAGCGAAGGATGAGAACTGCTCAGCCCTGCCATTTGCTGAGGCTGGCTGTGGACAGGGACTGTGATAGCCGAGGGCCAGGTGGAAACAACAGACTAGACAGCAAAGCTCAGATCTTTGACTGACAGAGCTTTTAGGTAGGCACAGCAGATGTTGCTTTGGTCTCTGGGATGAAGGTCCCTTTCCTACTTGTCTGTGCTGCTAAATTGTAGGTCACGGGCCTTGCTAGTAGATGCTGAACTGCAGATGTGGAGCAGGGATTTTTCCAGATGGACAGCATCTCTTTGAAAATTGTGCAGAAAATATTTTATGCCTCCCACTCATCCTCATCCCTGGGAGAGGGACCATAGGATGTGATCCCTCAAGGTGCAAGAACCGTTAGTGTAGAAAGACATTGCTTATGAGGAATGTGACCTCAATTATCTTCCAAAGCAGCATTCTGAAGAAGATGAGATGGCCTTGATTCTACTGTTGATCTTCATGTGTGTGCACACACACACACACACACACACACACACACACACACACACAGATATAGAGACAGAGAGAGTTCATTTTCTAGGAACTGAGATGGAAGGAAAGTGGCTCCCTTGTGCTTATGCCCTGCCAAATGACAGACATTAGGAAACATATTTTTCTTTCCCTAAACACAAAAGCAAAAATTTGAACTTACTCTTGCAGGGAGCTGACTCATGGAAGCACTAAAATCAACAAATCCAGGAAGAAAAAAATTCATCGGCTGAAGGGCATTTTCCCTTCTTAGTAGAAAATGTGAGGAGATGGTGCAGGACTCTCTGCATGCATGCGTGCCGCAGGGCCTCTGGGGCTCACCCTCTCCTCCCAGCTCTCCTCCTCCAGAGGTGTTGGGCTGCATCATGCAGCCACTGCAGTAGGCTGTAAATGATGTATGAAATTTAAAAAAGAAATCCCACACCAGGAACTCAGCCAAGACTGTGTTCATGGCTATTTTTGCTAGTGAGTTTCAGAGGCAACTGGAAAAGCTAAGCTCACACAGAGAGAGTGGCAACCACCAGGGACACAAGATGAAGCTTTTAAAAAAACCATTATTGCTCTTCCTCCTTCCTCTCTTCCTTTCCCATCTTGTAAGAAAACCTGTCAAGCAGAATACTTCAATAGGAGCAGAGGCAGTAGAGTAAATCAGCAAAGTCATCCTCCGAGGCAGCTTTCCTGTGGTGCTTTGAGGAGGTCAATCTTGAGCTCCTCAACATGGGAGGTGTGGCCCATCACATGCTCAATGCATCCTGTACTTGGCACTGACCTAGACCAGAGGGCCACCCATTTAGGCAACTGGGCTGCTGTCCATCACCTCTAACACAGGCTCTATGTATGCATATCTATGGTGTACCACCCTTTACTTCATCATGTTCTAATGTCTGAAGGCACTGCATAGACTTTGAGCAGGGATGTTACTAACAACAGTGGGGCACTAGGGTGTTTACTTGTTCCTGTTCTTTTTTTCCTAGTGTGTGAGTCCACAGCTATAAATTTCCCTCTAAGAATCACTTTCATCACATCCCATAAATTCCGATAAATTGTGCTTGAATTTTCATTGAATTATAGACATTGTTCCATTTCTTGTTTAATTTCATCTGTGACCCATTGGTTGCTAGGTGGGGTGTTGCTTAAAACCCCATTTATTTATGGGGTTTTCCTGGTTTCTTTTGTCATTTATTTCCAATTTCATTGCACCACGGTCAGATAATGTGCATGGGATAATTTCTGTTTTCTTGCATATACTTAAGCATAACCTATGAACTAGTATGTGGTCTATTTTAGAAAATGACTCATTCTGTACCTGTATATACAAAATAGGATAGATATACAGCTACTTTCTCTTAATTCAATAAGAATAAAGATTTGTACTAATAGTGTTTGGACAGGATATCATGTCTGCATCTTGCACTATGAATAACTACTATGAAGACAACAATATGCAGTGTATTAATTATTGTAACTTTCCTACTAACCTGTTTTGAAACTGTCTCATTGTTATTTGTTTCACAATAAAATTAATAAAAAATGAAATAAATAAAATAAAATTTTAGCAAAAAAGAAAAAAAACAACGGTGGGTATAAATTTGCAAAAAAAACAAAAAAAAAAAAAATATGTTTTATTAAAAAAAAGAAAAAAAACAACGGTGGGTATAAATTTGCATTTAAAATAGACTTCTTGGAAAATTCATATATTTGAGACAAATTCACAACCCCATATGTGGCAAGGTATTCTGCTTCATTTACTGGAATGCTTATTTTGTGTTTTCCTATTTATCTCTCAGTAAAAAATGGTTTCTATTAGGCTGAGCACTGTGCCTTCTGGGCACAATGGTGTGTTGTCAGTGAGGAAACAGCTCTGGCAAAAGGTGCATAATTGATACATGTGCAGCATATGATGAGATGGATGCTTTTTAGGTGGTTTTCCCAGGGAAGTTTTCAGTATGAAGATGACATTTGTGTAATGACTTGGGGGACTTCAGAGGGGGACTAGGAGGCCAGGGGGAAGATTAAAGGCTCAGGCACAGCGAGAGAAACAAGTGCAAAGAGTACCTACAAAAATCTTACTCTAGGAATAACTATCAGCTCTGCTAATTTTTTCTTGTTCCTACATGAACTTTGGTTGTTCCTGTATTTGTGAGGAACTACCCAGGATTAGAACAGCTGAGTCACGAGAGAGGTGTAAATGTAACTCTTAGAGAAATTTCTAGACTGTTTCTCCAAGCAGTTCTGTATTTATACAAGCACTTTGTATTCTGCTCATTACCTGCAAAGGTCAGCTCTCAGAATGTTAGGTGTTCTGGTAGGGCAGAGTGGTATCTCATGGTGGTTTTAATTTTCATTATCCTAATGAATAATGATGCTGAGCTCTTTGCAGGTGCTTATTTGCTGCACCGCATCTTCTTTAGTGAAGTGCCTGCCTAAATGGATGCTCAAATCTCTTAGCCCCTTTTTGATGGGTTTGTTTACAACCTAGTGGTGTTAACATCATTAGTTGTGAGTGTTCTCTGTGTACCCACAGTCCTTTTACAGCTATGTGATTTGAAAATACATCCTCCCTGTCTGTGGTTTACCATTTCTTTCTCTTAACACTCTATTTCCTTTTAAGAGCAGACATATTTTAAATTTTGCAGAATTTACCAGTTTTCTGTAGGCATTGTGCTTTTGAAATTTGCCAATTAAAGAAATCCTTTCTATTTATAAGGCCACAAAAGTTCTCTCTTTTGGTTTTGTAGTTTTCAATTTGGCACTTAGGTTTATGGCCCACATTATGTTTTGTGTATAGTTGTTCCCCCAAAGCCTCATGCAGAGGTGGGGCAGCTTCTGAAATCTGTGATTTATTGTGAGTGTGGATACTGCACCCACCCTGGGGCAGGTAATTTGCAGTACAATATAAGGAGAAGAGGGAGGCTAGCTAGCTGCCTGAGCTGCTGCCACTCCCTTCCCTCTGCTCTTTGCCACCACCATGAATGGATGCTCTCTGCCATTCACCATTCTGCCTTGGAGCCAGCTGAGTGTGGACTGAAACCTGCACTAACTATGAGCTAAATAAATCTTTCCTTCCCTAATTTTGGGTGTCGGGTATCTGTCCCAGCTAGAGAAGAGTAACCAAGACAGCCCATTTTGAGTTAATTCTTGTATGTGATTCAGAGAATAGTTTGTTATTTTTAAAAATATATAGATACAAATATTTCAGCACATTTCTCAAAAAAGTCAATCATTTATCCACTGAATTGCTTCACCTCATTGCACAACCAACTGTACACATATGTTTGCATCTATATTTATTCTGCTCTGCTAATCTTCAAGTCTTTATTTACAGTACTACAGTCTAGGTTACCATAGCTTTATAATTAATCATAAAACCAGGCACTACATGGTGTGATCAAAAAGTACAATGAAACACACATTGCTATTCATCCTTCCAAATCTCCCCCTTCACATAAAGCACACTTATCCCACTGTTCTCACCACTTTCTGAGACAGTGCGCTAAGTCTTCTCTCATGAGTGTCTTTATGAAGTGTGGGAAAAAATTCATTAACTGCTGCAGCTGGGTGCCATTCAATGGAAAGATGAGTTCACAAAACATCACAGTGTATTCTCATTGTCTTATTTATTAGGTCTTTAAGTTCTAATTTGTGCAAATATATAGAAACACTAAGTATATTGGTCTGCATTTTGCAAACTTGTTCAGCTACTTACTAGTTCTAGTAGCTTCTTTTAAAATGTTCTTTTAGATTTCATATATAGATGGCTCTGTCATCTGTGCATAATTAAAGCTTCAGATCTGCTTTCTCAACATAGATACTGCTCTAGAAAAAAATTATTTCCTAATTGCACTAGCTAAAACTTCTAGTACTAAGCTAAGCAGAATTTTTGAGAAAATACATCTTATTTTATTCCAGATCTTTGAGTTGCTGCAGTTAGTCATTTACCTTTAAGTATGTTACTGGCTATAATTTTTCATACTTTTCCTTAATTAGGTTGTAGAGGTTTCCTCTTATTTCTAGTATGTTTTGTGAGGAAGATTGATGATGTTGTCAAATGTTTTTGTGTGTATTTACATAATTATGTAACTTTTCTTTTTGTGTTTGTCATGATGGTGAAATATATTGACTGACCTTTGTTCTGTGTTAGTGTCCTCTGCACTAGTTATGAGTGGGCTTGGGTTCTAAGATTGCATTTTGCTCCTTCTCATTGTCATTTTGTGTAGCAC
>NW_004524584.1:22604797-22613654 GCF_000260255.1 Octodon degus | reverse complement strand
AACGTGTGCACCAGGCCAAGGAGCCCAAGGAGCGCTGCTGCTGTGTCATGTAAATTCTGGTAAGCTGGGGTACAAGGCCACAGATGACATGTGTACTGGAGGCATCCTGTCCGTTCTTTGATCTTCTCCTGGGGTACTATGGGCTAGCACTGTATGAATGTAGAGTTTGGTGAATGCAGGAAGGCGATGGAGATAGTAGCTTGTGTTCACAAAGTTTGTTACGCACATTCCTTAGCCTGCTTTTAGCCTTTCAGTAAATATGAGAAGTGTCAGTGGCTCGGGACTCAGTTGAGCAAGATTGGGCTCAGGTGTCCTCTGACTATATTAATCCAGTCTTCCCATTGTTTCTTTCAGCTCTGATTTATAACATACAACAAATTCTTCTTTATGTTTTTTCGTGGAACTATTCAGTGGAACCATCTGGGTCTAATTTTTTTTAAAGTTTATACCTGAAATTTAAATATTAATGGACAACATTATTACTATTGTTAGGCTATTTCTTTCTTCTTGAGTGAGTTTTGTGGTATTTTATGCTTTCTAGGAATTTATCTACTTAATTGATCAAGTTTATTGGTACAAAGCTATTTATTGTGTTCTCTTGTTATGATTTTAATATCTATGTGCCAGTACTTTATGTTGGCTCTTTTATTCCTGGTATTGGGAAAATATACTTTCCTGTTCTTTTTTTCAAAGGCTGTTGGAAATTTGTTAGTTTCATTGATAGTCTCAAAGAAGTAACAATTGATTTCACTGAAATACTTTTCTCTCATTACTTTTTTATTCCTTAGATTTTTGTTTTTATATCTATTATTTCTTTTCTTTTACCTACTCTGAATTTCATTTGCTTTTTTCTAGTTTCTTATGGTAGAAATTGAATTCATTTATCTGAGAGCTTTCTTTGTGTCTGATATAACATATTGTGCTAAGTATTCCTTCCTATAAACATTGCTTTCCTGGCATCAAACAAGTACTGTATAATGTTTCCATTTTCATCAAATCAAAATGTTCACTAATTTCTATTTTGATCTTTTATTTGCATTAATACTATTGACTTCTAAATGTTCAAAGATTTTCAAAGATTTTTGAATTTAAATTTAATTCACTTTGGGTAGGAATTTTAATCTTTCAATTTATTACGCGATGTTTTATGGCACCCAATACTTTCCAAAACTGTCTGTCTTGGTAATCATTTTAGGGATTTAGTAAGATTAGATATTCTGCCATTTTGGGTGTCATTTTTTAAAAAAAATTGTTTTATTTTATTTTAAAAAGTAAAGACCAAAGCAAAGCCGAAACATCAGAAACAAAGACTTAAATAGGATAACATACAACAATACGTATGTTACCAGATTTTTCAACTCAAGGATACCTGATTAAAATGAAGTATAAAAAGTAAAGCCATATTAATGTGCTGAACTGTAAAAGGCTCAAGTCAACAACTTCGGACATTGACAGTCTTATGGAAAACCCACTACTATTATGAACTCCTGGACTATATTAGAATATTTTGGTGAATTTACAAACAAAATTAATTATTGTGTCTCCAGTGAGCTCTAAGTAAGACAATCAAGGAAACTACCTGCTTCCCCAGGAAATCTATCCACCAGCCTTGATTTGCAGATATAGGGAGGGCTCAGCCAAAGGCGCATTGCTAAGCCGTAGGAAGACTACTTCCTTTCCAGTTAATATTTAATACAAGGAAGAACTCTTAATACTTAATACAAGAAAAAGCTTTTCCTCTTAGAGCCCAGGCCTCAGCTTGTCCTTCACCCTGTGTTCCTCATAGCTGACTTTGAAGACAGCTGCGGATAAACCAAGATTGAAATCTTTTTTTCTCTTCTCTTAATTATTGAGATTCTTGCACTTACTGACACATCACTGATAAAGTCATCAGGAAGAAGCAAAAGAGTTCACAGAACCAGGGCCAGCTTTGCAGCACTCCAACGGGCGCAACTCCTTATCCATTCTGTGATACAGAGAACTGACTCCGCTGAGTCCACATCTCCTTGGAGGTGAAGAGGCAGAGACCTTCGCCCTGTTTCTTTTTGGAATAGAACATGACAATTACAACTGAGCAAAGATTTGCTTCTGTACTAATAGTTTCTATGTTGCTTCTAATTTTCAAAGATCAGGAGGAGAAGGAAGCATCAGGGCAAATAACATGGGAGATGGAAATGATCAAAATATCCTACGGACATCAACCCCCCCAAATGTGAAAATACAGGAAAAGCATGAAAAGTGAAATGTTGGGGGTGAAAATGATCAAAATATGTGCACCTAGAAATCTGCCCAAATTATATCCAAGAATCTGTATAACCAATTTAAAAAAGAAGTGGAAACAGATGGCAGACTTCAGCATTAATTTCTACTCAGAATCCTTCTCCTGTCCTAGGATTGAATTTAATCTTCACACGAAAGTACTATCACATAACTGTAATCGTTTTTCTCTGTCAGTTAGAATGGTACATCAGGACCCTAAGTGCAGATATTTATTAAGCTAATACAACCCTCTTTCTACCAAAATTATTTCCTACAACTTGTAAGGAGCAGCGCTGGTGAGACAGTGAGTCTAAGCCCTGCGCTAATTTCCTCTTCATAAATTCATGTGGGAACATTAGTAGCAGGAGTACCCAATCTCATCTTCATCTCCCAGAATCTCTAATGTCTGAGTTTCTATTTTCGAATCCCATTTTTCACTAAGTGGTTAGCTTTGCTTCTGTCCTTAAGTTGAATTAATGAAGGCTTTGTCATGAGTAGTGGCCTTCAATGAATATGACTTCTCATTTTCTACCCACTTGCAGTCTAATAAAAGGGATCCCCCCATAGTGCTAGTAAATGAGACTGGCTGGCCGGAAGAAGCGCTTTAGAAGGTGAGGGCAGCTGTACAGGCATCAGTGCACAAAGCTGAGGTGTGCTTAGCATACGCGGAAATGTACAGATTCCAAGTCTTCAGCTGGGTAATTTTTTTGGACAATTTTGTACTCATCTGTAGCCACACTAAACATAAAACATGCCATGTTTCCACCTTACCAGAAAGTTCCATCATGGCTCTTCTTAGTCAGTGTCCCACAGGGGACCCAATAACCATGGTCTTAATTTTATCATCACACATCAATTTTCACTGCATTTATGTTATTTAAAAAAAGCAATGTGATCTCTTTTGTAAGACTGACTGAATCTTTACGTGTGTAAGTAGTTCATGGTTTTAAAACATTGCTGTTTATCCCTTTTTGTGGGTCTACTACAATTGTGACATCTTTCCAACTTGGGATAACTATGAACTTTTATGTACGAATCTCTTTCTTTAGATATGTTTTAATTTTTTTCAGGTAAATATATTAGGGTGAAATTGATGTTGTTTTACTTTTCTGATGATTTTCTGGTTTGAACCCAGCTCAGTAGGTCAGTTTTTCTCTGCTCCATGCAATGTCTGTTGAGACATCTTGAAACTGGAAAGCGCTGAAGTTGCTGGAAGCCTTACTCACTTTACATGTGGCAGCTGATGCTGGTGACGGTTGGTACTGCAGCTGGGGCTGGCATCCTATATTGTCTCCTTACAGAACTTGGCTGCCCTGTAGTATGACAACTGGCCTCTGACATCAGGCATTCAGCACACAAAACAGAAGTTTATAACATTTTTAATGACTCAGTCAGTGATCATAAAATAATTTCTGCTACACTCTACTGGTTTTAATCAGCCACCCAGTTCCACTTCAGTTCAAGAGGGTAGAAAGCACTACACTCCTGATATTGAAATCAGCCCCCACAGTGATATTGTTATGAGGCAGTGCCTTTTGATAAGTTCATTGGTCAGAGGGCGGGAGCCTTCATGACAGGGGTTAGGGCCCTTATAAATGACACCCCAGAGCCCACAGAGCTAGTACCCTTCTTGTGACACTGGGGGTTGAACTCAGGGCCTCAAAAATGCCAAGCAAGCACTCAAACTCTGAGCTACATCCCTAGCCTTGGTCCACCCTGTTTTCCATGTGAGGACACAACCAGGAGGCACTGTCTGTGACAAAGCGGGCTCCCACAAGATACCGAATCTGATGTCACCTTAGCCTTGAACTTTATAGTCTGCAGAATAGCAACAACTATCTCATTCGTAAGTTACCCAGTCTAAGGCCAGCTGATGCTTATCACTTCCTGATGGACTAAGACCGGGGGTAGGGCTTAGATCATCCCACTCAAAGGGAACACTGTCAACATCAAAAATAAAATATACTGTAAGAACAATATAGGAGATGTAATGTATTTTTTCACTTTGGAAAATATAATTTTCTTTAGCAGTTCAGAAGGCATAATCATTCTGCAGATAATAAGTATCACAAACTTTTGAGATTCTTATATCCTTTATTCTAGTTATCTCTTTTGGATGTTACTGTAATGAAATTTTGGCCCCAATACCCAGGCCTGTGTACAATTGTACTTGTAGTAGTGATAGTAACAAAGAAAAAATTAGAAATCAATCATAAGGGCCACTGAGATAGTTCAGCAGACTAAGCACCTGCTTAGGCAAGTGCATGTACCAGGGCTTGATCCCTGGCACCACAGGCCACACTGGCCCCACCCTCAGGCACACTGAGCTGACCACCAAGACTGGGAAGGGTGGCACAAGCCTGTAATCCCAGCACTGGAGAGACTGAAAAACGGAGGATCACTCAGAGTCTGAGCTGAGTCTCACAGGGTGAGAACCTATGCTGAATATATATAAAAAAGAAATTAATTGTAAGACAAAACCCTGCAAATATGGAAGGGATTCTTTCATACTATGGTTTGAAAGCATCTCATAATATCTTTAACACTCTTCCTCACAAGAGATAAAACTTAGTTTCTCTCTTCTTGAATTTGGAGGGGTTAATAAACCTTCGGAACTTTCAGCTCAGCCACATTTTCAGATGACCAGTCGAGCTGGCATGGTGACTGTGGCCTCACAGAGTCTGAGTAGTCAGAACTGATCAGTTAAACTCTGCTGAGTCTTGATCTAAACAATTCTGTGAAATCATGCATGCCTGTGAGTGTAAGTTTCTATATTTTTGGAGTACGTCTGTCACAGTGGTAGACAGCAAGTGCGTTTCACAACATAATATCTATGGAGTTGAAACAATAGTTTGTTAAACTGCTCTGTCATCTAGAGCTGCACTCACAATGTCTCTAGCATACCAGCTGACCTACTTGGTATGAGTAATACAATCCCATTTTTAAAAAATAAAATATGAATCTCTTGAGAGGGACATCAAAGGAGAAAAAAATTTACTGCTTGAAAGATGGTAAAGGTATTACCTACAAAAAAAAAAAAAAAAAAAAAAGGAACCAGCAATGTTTTGACCAGTTCCATGACTTCTAAAATCAGTGATTTTTAAGCTAAGAGCAAGTGAAGACGGGGGCTTAGGTTTCTCCTTGGTTAACAATTTCTTATTTCATTCAAACATTTTGCTTTCATGGTTTTGCTAGGGTCTCTGTTGAAACACACTGTACTACAAAGGGTAATAACAGGCGAAGCACGCTAAGGAGATACTACCTTGCTGCACCCAGAAATGAGTCCTCTTTCCTTCTGTCTTCCTTCCAATCACTGCTCCTTTAGAGTGGTCCCTGTCCCACTTGTGCTGCCAATTATTTAGGCACCTAAATCTCAGTTTACTTGCCTATATAATGAAACTAATTATATTACCTAATTCCCTGATACTTGGGAAAATACATTGTATATAAAGTACCTAGTTCCCAAATTGTACTGATTACTTATCAATATTAAATAATTACACTATGTTAAAATCATTATGGCTTTTCTGTAATTCATCAGTCTTGTAACTATATTAGCATTGCTTTCATGATTTATCTCTAAAGTATTTTTATAATACTCTCCTTTGTGTTCCTCTGAGATACTCTGGATTATGTTGTTTCATATGTTACGTAGGTTCTCAACACACATCATATTTAATTCCTGACCATTTCTATCATTGAGTTCCTAGCATAGGGAACAGAGTAACAGCCATTTTATTTTATTTTATTATTTTATTTTATTATTTTTTGCAGTACTAGGGATCAAACTCAGGACCCTGCACTTGCCAGGCAGGCTCTTATTCTACTGGGCTATCTCCCCAGTCCTCATTTAAAAATTTTTGACATGAACCCCAGAATTTTAAATAATCTTATGCAAGAAGTAATACTTGATAAATAAAATCTATAGTGCATCTGGTAAAACCATTTCAACTAGCAACCTTACAGGATTAAAATCAACAAACACATCAAAAAATAACTAAAAGAATAAATGTTCTTTAAGTTTTTAACTTGTTCAGAAACATAAAAAATGTCCCCATTTATTCAGTATTTAGGTGTATTGAGCCCTTCTCTATTGTTGGGATTCAATACTCAATACCTGCAACTTGAAGGGAGAGCTTATTTTGGCTTATGTTTTTGTGGATTCAGTCCATAGCTGCCTGCTCCCAGGAAGAGACAGCAGGG
Organism: Octodon degus; assembly: GCF_000260255.1. Lineage (NCBI taxonomy): Eukaryota > Metazoa > Chordata > Mammalia > Rodentia > Octodontidae > Octodon > Octodon degus. Next base: position 22,607,192 of record NW_004524584.1, on the reverse strand, counting down.
AGGAAGGGCTTGGCAGGGAAAATCTATGTGACCCATAACAGTCACGAGGCGAGTGGTAAAGGAAGACCCAGAGATAAAAGGGCATTCTCCAAGGTCAGGTCCCCAGTAACTCACCTCTTCTCACAAAATTCAGTTTCCTAACAGCAGCCTCAGCTATGCACTGATCAATGGACACATCCACTAATGAGTAGAGTGGCCATAGGTCTCAATAATTTTTCCAAAGCCCATCCATGAGCAAAGGAGATGTTTGAGAGACATTTCAGATCTCAGCCACGTAGCCACACCCTGTTTTGCAAAGCCAGCTTTCTGTGCACACAAGATCTTGTTGTACATATCTCCTGGTTCCTTGAGATCTTAGGAAGAGGCGAAACCATGGCAATAAGAAAGCTAGCCCCAGAAGGAGTGTTGGCTTGACCACACTGTCTTCCACTCTGTTTCCAGGCAATGCACTCTATCACCTCTTGGAGCATAGAGTTAGAGACTTGAAGTGCAGCATACTAGAGTAGATGAGTTTCAGCTGTCTTCAAAGCCAATCTTTGATTTGTAATCAAGGACCTGAAAATCACTCACACATCTGGCTCATGAACAACGGCAGTGTTGGAGAGAAATTTGCCTGTTCCAGCTGCATGCCTGAGCGTGAAGCCTAGCAGCCACTTCCTGCCAATGTAGACAGTACATCCATCACATCTCCAGACTGGGGAGCATTTGCATATGGGCAAGGTGTCCCTCTTTGTATGAATTCCATAAAATCTGGTACATTCTGAATGAATAGTAACATAACCCTACATTAGACTTGATTTTGACTTTAAAAATTTCCTTCATGTGTAGTGAATCCATGTCCATGAATGTTGCCATTTAAAATATTTATTACAAGGGCCAGACGATAGCTCAGTGGATTAAAGCAACATCTCAGGCAGACTCAGGAGCTGGGGTTTAATCCCTGCCATGCCATGGCACTCAGACAGTGATTGAGACTGGGTGTGGTGGTACGCACCTGTAATCCCAGTGCTTGGGAGGCTGAAAATAGGAGAATCATCGTGAGTCTGATCTGTGTAGTGAGACCTCATAGACCCTGTACTAAATACATTAAAATATTTTTTTTTGTGGTGGAACCAGGGATTGAACTCAGACCCTTGCGCTTGCCAGAAGTGCTTATTTTACTGAGCTATCTCCCCAGCCCACTAAATCTTTCTGTTTGCCTTTTCACTAGAACTAAAGAGATCATAAATATGGAGATCATACTTCATAATTACCGAAATGCAACTTTTCTTAATTAAATTTAAAATTAAGCATTACACACACACCCAAAACGAGTCCTGTTTAATAGGTATGGAGATGCTCTGCTTACATTTCCTGGGGGAAACAATTTTAGAAATGCAGCTTCCAAAACAAAAATAAACGAGCAAGCAATATGCACAGGGCATTGATTTTTACTTTCCCACCTGAAGGAAGCTATGAAAACCATGTTTCAAATACATTCTCTTGTGTGTTTTGAATTTCTCACGAGTCCTGAGGGAGAGCGCCTAATCCACTCTCCAGTAATAATGAGGATATGATAGTACTGCATCTTGACCACCAGAGAAAGGGATGGAGTTTTAAACAGATTCCCCTCATGCATGTTGATTTAAGTTTATTCCTCCTTTGTTTCTACAGACTTCGCAATTCTTTGCTGAAATCCAGACACCTGCATCCACTTCTCTATTAGAATCCTACATTCCAGGGAGCCTGCCAAAACTCAAAGCGCTAATATATGGATTTGCTCCTCTGAGTTTTAATAAGCAGTGCCAGTAACTACTTCTTACAGCTGTTATCTTATCCCCTCTTAATCCATTGGCTCTTGCAAAACATTTCAGGGGATGGATTGCTATTAAAAGTTCTGGAGAGCTAGGATTTTTTAAAAAAAATGCACAGATTCTTAACAATATTCAAAAGGCTACTACTTATTGTTACCTACGTCACATCCTAAATTTGTTTCCAAAAACAAGGCTGTAACTAATCTTCCCCAGACATCTACTACTTATCTTAGCGTATGCTTATCTACTTTCAATTTCCTTCTAGAGCTGTTTGTTCATCATGTTCCACTTGAATTGAAATTTAGCAAGCCTTCAGAGTCACCGGTATTCAAACTCCAGATCCTATCTTCCCATGTGAGAAGCAGGTGAATTCTCTGCTTAGTAGTTTTCCTTCCATTTCTGCCATGTACAATGAAAGAGTCAACCAGAGACATGAAGGTCATTTAATGAGATAAGTGGGGGCTGCCTCCCTAGTTCTTCTATTTCATGCACCCCATCCTTCAATGTCAGCTGACAATGTTGGCACTGATGCTATTTTTACTTCTAATATGACTGAAGATTTCCACAGCAAAACTATATATAGTTTTGCTATGGAAATATAT
>NW_004524584.1:22602298-22604147 GCF_000260255.1 Octodon degus | reverse complement strand
TACAAATAATTCCTAATTGACAAAAGGCATATCTTCTTTTGTTTTATTTTTTTAGACTAAGGATGGGGGCCTAAGTGGCCTTACGAAGATATGGGCTATGATTAGAGCTTGTGGGGAGGGAGATCAATGTTCCACTTCTGTCTATACTTTTTGTTTAATTTATGTATTTGGTTCAGGATCTGACTATGCAGCTTGGACTCATAGCAATCCTATATTTAGACTCCCCAGCACTGGGATTACAAGTGTGGGCCACCATGCTCGGTCTTCTACTTCTTCCTTGTACATAACAGCTGTCATCAGTTTTTATTAGTGTAATGCTCACAATAAATAAATAAAGCTACCATAGAATATATTGTAAAGTTAAATGCTAGTTTTACCCTGAAATACGAAATATTCTAAATTTTTGTCAAAAGTGGTAACTTCTTAATACAAACAAAAACTTTTCCTACAATTGTAAGATTTAGTTTATAAATCATTCAAACTGAAGTGAAACATTCATCAGATTAATGACTTAGTCTATTAAGAGTATGTTTTTTTAAAAGGAAAAGAACTTGTAGGTATTTAATTATCACAAGATATATGTCTATTTTGCAGAAAAGATGCTGCTTAGAGATTCTTTTTACATATTTTAAAATTCTGTGCCCACATGTATTTTCTGGTGATTTATGGAGTTTTATATACAAAGCTGTATGATTGAACTATTTGAGCTCCCTTTTTAAAATTGAACTTATATATTTGACCATGTTAAAAATAGTATTCCTGATACCAAAAAATAGTATCATTACTATTAAAAATTTGATTGCATAAAAAGATGTAAGTCAAGTCTTTTAGCTGCTTATTATGGCTAGGTACCTCTTATCTTTACATGGGCATGAGTAAAATTCCACTAGTAAATTTAAATGTTTATTTCTCTCTACATTTTTATCTCACCTTTACTAAGAGAGATAAAATGATTATCAGTGACTTAAATTTTTTTAAGATTTTTGAAAAGTATTTTTCTGAAACATTTTATGAAATATGTCAGCATTTTTCAAATGCCTTGCAAAGGTGCTGTTATCATAGGTCACCTCCCCATTTGTCTGTCTGTCAGTCTGTCTGTCTGTCAGTCTGTCTGTCTGTCTGTCTGTCTGTCTGTCTGAGCTTGTTTCTGGAATGAGTACTGCACTTCATTCATCTGTCTGATATTGCTCATCTCAGTAACTTTTTGCTCTGTAACACATTCATTTCTGTATCTTCATATCCACACACACTGTCTTCACTCAGTCTTTATGTCTTTCAATCATTTCAGTTGTTTACCCATAAAGTTGTTGCACATCTATTGTTACATTTAATTCTTAACATTATGCATTTGTGTTGTTTTTACAAGGGATATTTTATGATTAGGTTTTTCTGTCCTCTAATAATTTATTGGGATATGATCAACTGTTTATATTGATTTTATGTCTAGAAATCTTCTGAATTTTCTTAATTCCATTTATTTAGCCCTAGATTCTCTTTGGTTTTCCATGCATACAAACACACTAACTGTTCTTGCTATTAAAATTTACTCTGGGGAAATAATTTACTCTGGGGGCCAGTGAGATAGCTCATCAGACTAAAGCATCTGCTTAGGCAAGCTTAGGCAAGTGCAGTGACTGGAGTTCAATCCCCCGCACCACATGCTGTGCCAGCCCCGCCCCCAGGGTGGGCTGAGCCAGCCAGAGTGTCAATATAGTGGTGCACACCTGTAATCCCAGAGCTAGGGAGGCTGAAAGCAGGAGGATCCCCACGAGTCTGAGCTACGTAGTGAGACCCTGCAGCAACAAAATACATTAAAAATAATAAAAAATAATTTATTCTGGATTCTTTT
>NW_004524584.1:22598453-22602198 GCF_000260255.1 Octodon degus | reverse complement strand
CGCGGGAGAGGGTCCGGCCCACCCACAGTGCGCCTGGGCTGGGACTGATCCTGCCAGCGCAGGGTAGCAGGAAGCTCTCCACACACTCCGTTAAATTTAATTCTTAACAATATGCATTTGTGTTGTTTTTACAAGTGATATTTTATGATTAGGTTTTTCTGTCCTCTAATAATTTATTGGGATATGATCAACTGTTTATATTGATTTTATATCTAGAAATCTTCTGAATTTTCTTAATTCCATTTTTTAGCCCTAGATTCTCTTTGGTTTTCCATGCATACAAACACACTAACTGTTCTTGCTATTAAAATTTACTCTGGGAAAAAAATTTATTCTGGGGCCAGTGAGATAGCTCAGCAGACTAAAGCTTCTGCTTAGGTAAGTGCAGGGACTGGAGTTCAATCCCCCGCACCACATGCTGTGCCAGCCCCACCCCCAGGGTGGGCTGAGCCAGCCAGAGTCTCGATATAGTGGTGCACACCTGTAATCCCAGAGCTAGGGAGGCTGAAAGCAGGAGGATCCCCACGAGTCTGAGCTGCGTAATGAGACCCTGCAGCAACAAAATACATTAAAAATAATTTATTCTGGATTCTTTTTTAACTTTAAAGAGAATAAAAAATAATTAACACTTTAGAAATGATCTAGAATTTCAATAAACAAGGTGATAGGAATTCAACAATATTTGCTATATCGCATATTGCTGTCTTCAAAGTACTTGTCCAGGTTATCAGATATAAACATGGGAAACTGACCGAAAAAATAAGCATTAAATTTTTCTTTCAATAAAGCAATATAAATCATATATATCTTTCTTTTCTTCTGTCCTTCATCCCAGTTGTCCTTTCCTTTTCAGCAGTTTCTTTCCCTTACACAATATCTATTGTATCTTTTGGATTTTATTTACTCATTCAAGTTCTTGCACTAGGGAGACAATATTATGTTTCCAGACATGACTTTTATTTATTTCATTTATGAGTATGGTCATTAGTTGCCTCCATTTATGCATTAAAGTCTCAAGTTTATCTTTCTTTATAGGTGAGAAATACTCCTTTATATAAAAATACCATATCTTTTTATCATTGTTTAAAAATATCACATCCTTTTATCCACTCCTCAGTTGATAGGCATTTGGGTTGTTTCCAAGATTTAGCGATGACAAATTGCACTGCTTTAAACATAGGTGCATGTACATCACTGTGGTGTCACATTTTCAGTTCTTCTGAAAATATACCCAGAAGGGGAATAGCTGTGCTGAATGGGACCTCTAGCCCTCAGTTTTTGAGGAATCCCCACACTGATTCCCACAGAGGTTGTACCAGTCTACACTCCCACTGACAGTGGTAAGGGTTCCCTTTTCCCCTCAGCCTCTCTAGCATTTGTTATTTGTTGACTTTCTTGATGGCAGCCGTTCTTTCTTGGGAGAGATGAAAGGCAGTCTTGTTTTAATTTGCATTTCTTGCATGATCAGTGCTATGGAACATTTTTCTTATATTGATTTGCCATTTGTATTTCTTCCTCTCAGAAGTGTGTACTCATCTCAAATGCCTGTATTTTATTGGGTCTTTGAAATTTGGGGACCTGATTTCTTTTCTTTATATGTTCCAGATAGGTCTTTATCTGAGGGATACTAAGCTATAATTTTTCCCCTAATTGTGGGTTTTCTTTTTACTCTATTGGTAATTTCTTTCTTTCTTTCTTTCTTTCTTTCTTTCTTTCTTTCTTTCTTTCTTTCTTTCTTTTTTTTTTTTTCTCCGAATGCCCTCAGTTGTGGTTTGGCTGGTTGGAGTGTTGTGGGGATCGAACTACAGCAACCTGAGGCTGAAAGCTTTGCGGAAGCAGCCACTTAAAGAACTGAGCTAGGGCCAGGCCCCCCTCTACTGGTAATTTCTTTTGATGTACAAAAACTATTCAAAAATATGAGATCCCCAGTTGTTGATTCTTTCAAGTATTTCCTGTGCATTTTGGTTTCTGTTGATGAGCACTCTGACTTCCCCTATCTGTTCAAGTTTCTACATTCTTTCTCTTTCAGTGGATTTAGTATTTTTGTTTTAATATTTAGGCCTTTGCCTTTGATCCATTTTGCCTTTAGTTTAGTGCATGGTGATAGATGTGGATCTAGTTTTAGTCTTAAGTATGTGGAAAGCCAGTTTTTCCAGCGCCATTTGTTAAAGAGGCCATCTTTCTGCCAGTTAACATGTTTGGCCCCTTTGTCAAAGATAAGGTAGCTCTGAGTGTGTTGTATTTGGAGTGGTATGTGCCTCTTCCAATCAGTTCCATTCCTCAAGTTTTTTTAAAATATTTATTTATTTATTTATTTATTTTGCCAGTGCAGTGCTTATTTTATCACAGTAGCTTTAGAGTATAATTTCAAGCCAGAGATTGTGATGTCCCCTGTCCTGCCTGTTGCCCAGGATTGCTTTTGAAATCTGTTGCAGAAGAATTTTAGGAATGGTTTCTTTAGTTACAGCGTGTACTAATTGTATGAAGATTGTATTGGATCTGTATAACAATTTTGGAAATATAGCCATTTACATAGTGTAGGTTCTTCCTATCCAAGAGTAAATAATATCTTTGTATTTTTTGAAATCCTCTTTGATGTCTTGTTTTCAAAGTATTGTAATTTTCACTGAATAAATCTTTTACTTCCTTCATTAGGTTGAATCATAAGTATTTCGTGTTTTTGGATCCTACTGTGAAAGATGTGGTGTGTTCCTTGTTTATGAGCAAGAATGCTATTGAGTTTTGAGTGAGATTTTGTACTCTAGATTCTTAATACACAGTGTTGTAATAGGTACGTAGGAAAAAGAAAGAAGAAAACTGAGATCAAGCAGTGGTAGTAGAGAGTTTGTTCTTATCATGACTTTTTGTTGTTGTTCTGGGGATCAAATTCAAAACCTTAGGCTTTAAAGAATATCTTTTTTAATTTTATTTTTAGGGGAAGTGTCTACAGGGTGTTCAGGTTCCCACTGCTAGATTGGACCTATAGTCATTCTCCTGTTTACAGCCTCCCAGGAGCTGAGATTGCAGGCACGCACCACTATGGGATTGAACCGAGGGCCCCTGTACCTGTTTGCAAGCACTTTAATCCACTGAGCTATTGGCTGGCCCCAAGATATCTTTTTCTATTCAAAATTATATATGGGCTCCTTTTTAAGTTTTACTTTTCATTACAATAAAATACGCTATGTATGTTTTTTAAAAAAGCATTATTTTAAATGACGTTATAGATTTATAGTGTCTAATCCTTAAATTTTCACTTTTCACTTAACTATGTTACACATTTCAATTTTTATTTCTTCTTTTGAGTTCTTATGCTAGGGAGACAATATGATATTTACACATGTACATCTAGTTTGTTTCACTTCTGAGTATGTCTTCAAGTTGCATCCACTTATATATTAAGGCTTCAAGTTTATTATTCCTTATAGCTGTGTAGTACTCCGTTGTATAAAAATACCACACTTTGTTCATCCATTCCTCAGGTGATGGGCATTTTGGTTGCTTGCAAGATTTGTCTATCAAAAATTGTGCTGTTATAAGCATAGGCACACATAAAGGACCATTTTGTTGTGAAAAACAATATCTGCATGTGCAAAATAAGATGTGCAGTTACCTTTTATTAGTTCAATAAGAAGAAAGGTCTGTGCTATTTTGACAAGATACTATGTCTGCATCTTGTCCTCTAAATAACTACTATGAAGACGATATGCAATTATTAATTATTGTAACTGTCCTACCAACCTGT
>NW_004524584.1:22596774-22598353 GCF_000260255.1 Octodon degus | reverse complement strand
AGTGTCTTTTTAGTTGATTACTATCCATCAACACTTTTAAACCTTAATAGCAGATTCTTAAAATCTTTGTTGTCCTTGGTACAAAGTCACTGTGCTCATGATGTATTAATTTTTGAATACCTACCCTGTTACCTTTAGTTTGTTAATATATTCAATGTTTTCTTCAGCAATGGGGTCAGTATATGCCATTCCTTTCTTACAATGTTCTGGTCTCTGTTTTAAGTAATTTCAATTCCAGACTGGAGATGGCATCTAGTCTTTTAAACAATAACACATTTGTTGCCTGAATGACTAGAATTGTGTTGTAAAGCTTTGTGGACCTGGAGGGCCTTTTGCTTTCTTTCTTTCTTTCTTTCTTTCTTTCTTTCTTTCTTTCTTTCTTTCTTTTTTGGTTAATTTTTAAATAGTGATTCCATTTATTGATAGTTACACATTCATGTTATGTACTCTACTTCCAATCTCTATTTTTAATATTATACTCATCTCCATCCCAGAACATTGCACAACCTGTGCAATAAATTACCTAATTAATTTTTCTATGTTATGCTTTATTGAATTTTTATAAGTCCATTAATCCATGATTTTTTTTTAAACTTTTCACTTTCTCAGTTTTGGGAGGCATTTTTTTTTTTTTGGTTTTACTCAGTTTTTCTCCGTCACTAGACTGACTTGTTTCTTTTAAACAAAACACCCATTTTATGTATTAATTTATGTTTGTTCTTTACCCATGTTTACTTATGTGCTTTTGTTTACCTTCTTCAGCTCAATAATAATACTGACATTTTTCTACTGTTTGTCTTTGCTAATGTTAATATAATTCGCAATGCGTGTATAATTCCTTATTTGCATGCTAGCATTTCTATCATCCATTTAGAGATACTGTCTACCTTTCATTTTGGGCCAGGGACACAGCCCTGTATTTTGGTTGGATGGGTGGACTTGGAAAGTGGCACCTGGAGACCAAAAGGCAGATGCAGGCATCTCCTCTTCCTCCCTGTCCTTGGCACTGGATGGGTAGAGACTCCAGGAAGCTGTGTGGGAGGAAGGGGCGCCACAGTGTTTGTTGCACTGAGTATTCAGAATGAAAAATGACAGGAATGTGGCAGGCTCAAGAGAAATGACATGGTCACATGCATTTAGAGAGGACTGCAGTGGAGGATCGAAAGACAACGGGTGACTGGGAACTGTTTAGAGTACTTGGGGGATAAAGCTGAAAATAATTTCAATGACTTTAGCAAACTCACGGATTGTCTTTTTTTAAAAAATAATTTTATTGAGAAACAAATAGCAATGAGACAGTTTCAAAACCATTACTATCACAGTTTCAATAATTAATACATTGCATATTGTTGTCTTAGTGGTTATTCATTGTACAAGATGCAGACATCATGTCCTATCCACAAACACTATTAGAACAAATCTCTCTATTCATTGAATTAAGAGAATGCTGCTGTATATTTATACTCAACTGTCTTTGTCTTTTTTTTTTTTTTTTTTTAATCTCTCTATTCATTGAATTAAGAGAATGCTGCTGTATATTTATACTCAACTGTCTTTGTCTTTTTTTTTTTTTTTTTTT
>NW_004524584.1:22594341-22596562 GCF_000260255.1 Octodon degus | reverse complement strand
GTGAGTTTTAAAAAGCTATAGAAGCAACCCTGGTAGGAAATCCATGAAGCTTATGTGAGGTATGCAGATGGGAGAGGGCAGCTGGGCTAGAGAATTAGAAATTGAATTTCTTTGCTGCAATCAAATAACTTTAATTGCATTTAACAGAAGATTTTAGCAGTGAGTAAGAGAGGGCCAGTTAATAAGCCATCTTCCAGCCAAGAGCTAGAGTTGTATTAAATTTTAGCAGCAGCCCTGAGACACTCTTAAATGCTATCTAAAGAAGTCAAGATCAAAGTGAGCCCTGCTAGAGAAAATTCTTCCTGTCTTCCCCTGGGTGGCCTGAACTGTGAGAATAAGAGAGCCAGGCAAGGGTTTCAGAAATCTCCTGGGTGGCTGTAGGATTTGTCTATGGGAACAGATAAGATGAGAAGATTAAAATAGCTTGATACAGAGATGCAGTTGAGTAAGATAAAGAAGCACCTGGCTCTCTCCTTCCTCCCATATTAGAGGGATGAATGATGTGGTGAGCAGCAGACCATGCCCCACAACTTCCCACCACTTCCCCCCACCCTCATTCCCCAAGAAGTGTGTTCTCCTACTGCCCTAAGGTCACTTCATAGGCAGTTGCTTTCCAGGCACCTTCACTAGTTCAGTTGCTTTAGGTGCTGCTACCTATCTGAAGTGGTGGGAACCTTTCTAATCACAGTTATTAAAATCGAATCTGTTATTAAAATCCTTAGACTCCTTAAACCGCAGTAAGCTATGATGAACACACCTAGCCCCTCTTAAGAGTCCCCAGTTTTGAGCTTACCATTTCTAATGGAGAGGTGACAGCTATCACTCATACAGTTGCTCCTCCCTGCATTCAGCTGATCTGCTCCTGGAGCAGCTCCCTTTGTTATGAATACCCTGCGCCTGCCCTGGGAGATGGCTGCCCTGATGGCAGCAGGCTTGAATTTCATCTATGAAGTAGGGTGCCAAGGGACTTTCTGGTAAAAGCCCAGGTGCAGCATGGGTGAGACCCTCTTCCACCCCCTTGGGACCCACTAGCACCATTCTGCACACCCCCCAACACCCCACCTGTCAAGTGAGAATTTCTGCTGCGTTCTGGGGATCCTCAGATACAGGCCTAGCCCAGGTGCGGTGAGTGTGTTGTAGAGCTTCGGCTACACTGGGTCGGCGGGACCTGCCAGTCCAAGCCCAGGCACAGCATGGGTGAGACCCTCCTTAACTCACTTGGGGGTCCCCACCAGTAGGAAGCACCTCCCCACGGAACCAGCTGAGTGAGAATTTATGCCACATTCTGAGGATGCCCAGGTCCAGCCCTAGCCCAGGCTTGGTGAGTGTGTGGGAGAGCTGCCACTCCTCCCTACACCACCTTGTCTGCTCCAGACTCAGCTCAGGCCTGGCATATAGGCCTGAGGTGAAACCCTGCAGCTGCAATCTCTGCAGAGAGAGTAGGGGACAGAACAACCCAGGTAGTCCAAGAGCAGAACATCTTACCAGAGGGGCACAGCAGGTTCACTCCCATGGGATGCAGCAGAAAGGAGCTGAGTACAGCAGCCAGACCCAAGATAGGCACAGCTGGATAAATCCATACTTAGTAGATCTGAACCTGAACTTCAGTAGGTGCTAAGGTTATAACTGCACCAAAGCTCTACAACAAGGTCAGAAGACAGTGCTACACAAAATGACAATGAGAAGGAGCAAAATGCAATCTTAGACCACAAGCCCACCTATAACAGGTGCAGAGGACACTAGCACAGAGCAAATAGGGAATCACACAGCTGAAATCAATGAATCAACAGCTTCTGAAATTAAGAAAAAACTGCAGAAAGGTATAGAGGAACTCAGGTTGCAAATGAAAATAGAAATACCTCAATTAATAGCATCTGAAGTAAAGAATCAAATGCAGAAACCTATGGAGGAATCTCAATGCCCATGCAGAATAAGGACAGAGGACACTAGCTCAGCTCAAAAGGATGAATTAATAGCATCAATAGTAAAAAAGCAACAGCAGAAAGTCATGCAGGAACAGAGAGTGGAATTCTTTTCTATTAGTTTGGCTCAAATGTATGAATTAATAGCGTTGATATAAATAAGCAACAGCAGAAAGTTGTAGAGGAACTCAGAGCGGAATTATTTTCTGAAATAAAAAAAGAATTCGCAGAACTCATAGCATCTGAAGTAAAGAAGCAACTACAGAAACATAGGGAGGAAACCCAATCTGAAAAAAAAA
>NW_004524584.1:22577632-22578531 GCF_000260255.1 Octodon degus | reverse complement strand
TAAAGAACTAAATAACACTAGGGTTCCAAAATTTAAAGACCCAGTCCAGAAATGGGCATCGGAGATGAACACACACTTGTCAGAGGGTGAAATTAAAGAAGCAAATAAATATATGAAAAAAATGTTCCATATCACTTGCCACCCATGAAATGCAAATTAAAACAACATTGAGATATCATCTCACCCCAGAAAGAATGTGTATCATAAAGAAATAACCCAATAACAAATGTTGGAGAGGCTATGGGGAAAAGGATCCCTTCTTCCCTGCTGGTGGGAATGTAGTCTGGTTCAACCATTATGGAAATCAGTGGGGAGACTCCTCAGAAAACATGGACTGGAAATCCCATTTAAACCAGCTATTCCTCTGCTAGTTTTCCCAGAGGATCTGAAAACATCATATCATAGCGATATATGTGTGCCTATGCTTATAGCAGCACAATTTGTGATAGCCAAATCTTGGAAGCAACCAAGATGCCCATCACCTGAGGAATGGATGAAAAAGTTGTGGTATTTTTACACAATGGAGTATTATTCAGCTATTAAGAATGATAAACTCTAAGGCTTTATATTGAAGTGGATGCCACTTGAAAATATACTCATAAGTGAAGTAAACCAGACACACATGTGCAAATATTGAATAGTTTCCCTAGCATAAGAACTAGGTATAATACAACTAAAAAGAATGCAAGAATTTGAGGAATAAATAATTAAAAGATGAAAGGAGATGAGCTAGGAAACATGACAGTGGCTAGCCTTACAGTTATATGTAGAAGATGGCTAAGGCAATGATCCTGAGAATCTTCAGAAAATTTTTGAATCTAGCAGTTAATTGGAAGGATTCTCACCCTGACTAACTATATATACTGACACCTGTGAACTAAGCCACTGCACTGAAGACG
>NW_004524584.1:22572757-22576125 GCF_000260255.1 Octodon degus | reverse complement strand
ATTCTCAAAGTAGCTATTGATAATCTTCTGAATTTCCACTGGGTCTGTGGTAATTACACCCTTTTCATTCCTTATTGCTTGTATTTGAATTTTTTTCTTTCCTCCTGATGAGGTTATGTAGAAGCTTATCAATTTTATTTAATCTTTCAAAGTACCAGCTCTGGTGCCAGGGATTGAGCCTCAGTCTCTGTGCTGTCTAAGCTAGCCTCAGCAGGCACGTTAATCTGCTGAACTATCTCACCAACCTCAGCAATATTGATTTTTGATGGGCCATATTAGGCGAAACCAAAAAATCACCTCATTTGAGCACTTCAAGAGGCCTTGGGCAGCATGATTTACATAAAGATAATATCCTTAGCCACAAATTCAGAATTTTAATGGAAGTATGATTTTAAAATGTTGGTAATATATAAATTTTTGCATATGTACATGCATGTATGTGTATGTAGCAAGCATATAGACATAAACACACATACAAATTTGCATAATCATTTAATATACATGTGAAATAAATATACCTAACCACTCACATCTATCTCGTGACTGAATACATCTGGTTCCAGAGAAGATTCTCAGTAAATATTTTTTTTGTTTTGTTTTGTTTTTGCAGAACTGGGGATTGAACTCAGGTCCTTGCGCTTGCCTGGGAAGTGCTTATTCTACTGAGCCATTTCCCCGGCCCTCAGTAAATATTTGTTGAAAGAAGCTGCTCTACTTTTCTGAAACTTTCCTAGTCTTTCTTTCTTTCTTTCTTTCTTTCTTTCTTTTTTTCTTTCTTTCTTTCTTTCTTTCTTTCTTTCTTTCTTTCTTTCTTTCTTTCTTTCTTTTTTACCACATGCATTCTGCAGTCCATAAAGTACGAAAACATTGAGTCATGCATAGGAAAATGGATGCACCCTGACACCATGATATTATGTGAGATAAACAAGATACACAAGCTTGAGTATTCTATTGTTTCTCTTGTATGAGTAACTCAAATTGTAGGTAAAGAGCAAAAATAAAAAAGATAATAGGAAATAAGGGAATAAATATTTTGTAAGTGGGAGGCGACCAAGAGACGGAGGGAATTTGGAGAAAGGAAAGCGGAAGGGGATGATAAAAAGACTAAGATGTGCTTGCAAGGAGAAATGCCAAGTCCTGGGCCTGGGATGTAGCTCAGTAGAAAAAGTGCCTGCCTGGCAAGCACAAGGTCCTGAGTTCAATCCCCAGGACTGCAAAAATAAAAAATAAAGAATAAAAAGAATTAAGTCCCATAGCAATATGTAAACAAGTTGTCAGACCTGAGTTTCATTCATCTGGATGTGTTGAGGCTCCCTGGCCATGTGCTGACTTGGGCCTGCAGCCCAACACAACAGGACGAGCTGAGTGGAGGCCCCAGAAGGCCTGGCGAGTGGAGAGGTGGCCCCTCCCACACTCTACTGGGGACATGGCTGGGCCACCCATACCTTCTGAAGCTGTCATTGGCCTAACTGGGCCAATTCCTTCTATACCCTAAACTCCTAGAGTTCTTTAGAGAAGGTTTCAGTTGCCGGTTAAATGTCTGTTTCCTCTTGTACTAATTTTTTTTTTTTTTTTTTTTTGCAGAACCGGGGATTGAACTCAGGCCCTTGCGCTTGCCAGGAAAGCGTGCTTATTCCACTGAGCCATCTCCCTGGCCCCCTAATTTTAAAATATTTTATGTTTTACAAAATTTACTCTATTTATTAATAAATTGGTATTTAAAAAATTTAATAAATTGGTATTTAATATTTTTGTGCCCACAAGGCCTTGGACAAGCCCGATGCTTTTGTGAGACTTGTCTTTCCTAGGCCCGGGTCACTCATAACCACACTACACTGAATCTCCAGAAGTCACTCCTCTTCTTGTGGAAGTTCCCTTCTTCCACGTCTATTTTCTAACTTCCTAGAGAGCTCACCACTGTCTCTTATGAGATAAAAGCACCCTCCCTTTATGAATGACATGAAGAAGACCATCCAAGCCACCCCACGCTGCCAGCCTGGAAGTGATGGGCCCCTGTGCAATTTGGCATCTTTTGGCTCCATCTGTACTGTTGCCGATGAATGACAACTGATGGCATGACATTTTTCGATTCTCAGGGGAGTAAGATAGAACATGCCTCGTGACTCTGTCACCCAAAACCTCAGCACGTTTTCTATATATGTATTTACTGGGGCCTACAAATATCTAGAAGTTTGGCCGTGTTTGCAATAAAGTTGGGAGGCCCTAGTAAAAATATTAATTTTATCTCTAAGAGTCTGTGATTTGGAGATCGCATTTAGGATTATGTCAGTTGGGAGAGTTTTATTTTTCTAATTTGTATTTGGCAGAGTTAATGATCTGAAGTGTTTCAGTAATTACGAAACAAGGAGGAAGGAGGCATCACGAGACGCGGATGGCCTCGGTCCCGCAGCCGAGATGCACTCGCTAATCTCACAATGGAGATTATCCAGGATTTCATATTTTTGCCTGCTTTTCGTGTTTCAAAGGGGCAATTTTCTCTCTGGCAAGATGAGTGTTTTGGTTGGTTTAAATGGTAATGTGAGACTGGCATAAAGAAAGCTGCCAATCACGGACTCCCAGGACTTGTAATAAAGGCAGTCTCTAGCGGATGACAGGACTTTGTAGGGATTTCTGGGACATAATTGCAGTTTTCTTGGAATGAGCTGGAGATTCACTGACGAAGCCCGAAGCAAGCCCTTCAGAACAAGCAAGGCTCGGCAGGAGGAGGAGCTTCCCAACCATGGTCACTAGGACGCCGCTCGGCACAGCTGACCGCTCTCCCGCTCTGTCTGACCAGCCACCAAGGCCGGTTCCACACGCGGCCTTGACCGTGCAGCCCTGGGCAGGAGACCCTAGTGTCTTCCTCTCAGCCACATGTCCTCATGAGCCTCCAACCTCCTCTGCAGCCTGTGGTGTGTGCTGCTGAATTTTCTCTCTAACTTGGCTTCCAAATGTTTAACTGCTTCTAGGCTTCGTCCTGAGCTCTCTTCTCCTCTCTGTAGTTTTTTGCTCAAATGAGTTCATCATTTCTATAAACTTTAAAGGTTACCTAAGTGTCATTCACCCCAGGCCTTTGGGTCCCATCTTGACCACGTCTCTGAGCTCCAGACTCAGCCCACTGGTTGAAGATATAATGAAAGGAGTCAGCCTATAATCATCACCCCACAAGCAACCAGGACACCCTTCATCTGCATCAGAAAGGCCCCTAACTTGGAGATTTGTTCAAGATTTGTGGTGGTTTTCTAACTTTATAGCTCTCAGAATAACTTCTCATAAATTACTGCTGGGGAATGCTTGCTGTACCTCAGAATCCTTCTCTTCTGTGATGTTGACCCAATTATTCTATTTATTTATTTATTTATTTATTT
>NW_004524584.1:22563139-22572657 GCF_000260255.1 Octodon degus | reverse complement strand
GAACTGTCCTACCAATTTGATTTGAAACTGTTTCATTGCTATTTGTTTCTCAATAAAATGATTGAAAAAATAAACTATGAAGCAGGAATGAATTTGGGTCGGTCAATAAGCTGAGATAACAAGGTTTTTCTTTGATCCTGCTTAGCCCAATAAGAAGATTCTACTTTGGACCAATCACAAATGTGCAGCTGGCATATAAATAGCACTCTCCTCACACTCCTTGGGTGATTTTCGGAGGGATACTTCTAATGTACTGATGCCTCTTTTTGCTGCAGCAGGGCTCTATTCAAATAAAGCCTCCCTCCAGTGGTCTTATACATCTGCTTGTGATTTACACCCTGTTGACTATGGGAGGGCTTGGAAGGTCCTATACATCTATTTAGGATTCTTATACTCAGTAGTGTAGACAGAGCAGATACTTTAAAAAAAAAAACTATAAACACTAGGGCTGCCTACCCTGAAGAGCTGCAGGACCTGCAACAGGCAGTCGACAGGTGACAGCACCCAGAAAGAACTGTTGTCAACGGAGACCACTAGAGCTGCGTGTTGTTAGTGCATGATTTTTATGTGATCTGAGCAAAGGAATCCTCAGCTGACTGGGGACAGATGATCTCCATTGCCACATATTTACTGTCACTTAGCAGCTACTGAGCAACAAGGATTTTTTGAAGCCCTATGAAATATAGATTAATTACAAAAGTAGCTTATACACCCAGAGGACACACAGTCATGTGAAGGCGTGCCTCTCTCAGGGTGCCAATGGCAAGCTGGATCATTACACCTCCCTAAAAGCCTTCATGTCTGAATTCAGCTCCTGTGCTTGACTTTGATACAAGAGTTCTTGGAAGGGTGGCTCTTTGCACTCACCATATTGTTCGTGGGGCTAAAAGTGACAAATCCTGGCATGTTTCCTAGGGTGCACTTTGACAATATGAATACATGGAAAGTACATGTCACAACAGAGGCTGAGAGTGCCCCTTGGATGCTTGAAATCCACAACTTAAAGGAGGAAAGGTTTAATTTGGATTCAGGAAATTTATTCAGTGATTAGCTGGCTCAACAACAGAAATGGGAATGGTGGAGAGGAATGGTAGAGAAAAGCTAACACCTTGTGGCATCCAGGGAACAGGGAAACGAGGGAGCGCTAAGGAAGGAGAATGTCTTCTGTTATCATTTCTAACTGAATGTTCCCTAAAGCCTCATCTGATGATAGGTGGAACTTTGGGAAAGTGATTGGATCATGGGTGTGTGACACTCATTGGTGCTTTTGTTCATTAATGAGTTGACATCTGAGTGTGATTTGGGAGGCAAATCACTGGGTATGTCCTAGGAGGGTCACCTTCCCCACTTATCCATTTGCTTTCTTTGCTTCCTACCGCCATGCCATAGGCTGTTTCTCCTTTTCTCTGCCCCTCTTATAAGCTGTCCTGCCTTGGAGCCAGCTGACTATGAGTCAAGCACAATAGCTGAATTCAGACATGAAGGCTTTTAGGGAGGTGTAATGATCCAGCTTGCCATTGGCACCCTGAGAGAGGCATGCCTTCACATGACTGTGTGTCCTCTGGGCGACATCTCTACAAACCATGAGTCAAAATCAACCTTTCCTCCTTATAGCTGTGAGGATCAGGCATTAGGTCTCAACAGTGAGAAGGTAACTCAGACCCCTTTCAGAGGCTCAGACACAAGGACATCCCCTCTCCAAGGTCCCACTGCCTAAAGCACATTTAGGGTGAGCTCACCAATAGACAAGGCCACTAATGAGTGCCATATGCCCATGACACAGTCACCTTCTGCCCACATGAGACTTTTGGGGAACAGTCAAGATTAAACCTTAATGGAGAAGAGCCTAGACAGCAGGAGAGTCCCATTCTTCCACATCCCTGAAGGGACTATTGGCCTCAGTGTATGCAATGAGTGACAAATGAGAATTCCTGTGAACCCGGAGGGGTCTGAGAGAGTCTGAATTTGAAATTTTCACTCTTCCTGCTTTGTTCCTCTGTCACAATGACTTGTGCAGTTCTTGAAGGCCTCTTGGAGGCCCCTGTGTCATTATAATACTTCAATATCACAGAGTCTGGTGGTTTCAAACACCTTTCTATAAGATCTCTGTCTACTTACATGTATTGTGGTGAGTTCTAGGTGCTGTTACCTGTCTCCCGTACTGGAAATATTTTCTCATTCTCTGGGTGCTATTGCTGACACCAGAATGCACAGAATTGCCACACTGCTCTGGCTTCACCCAGGCTTCCCTTCCACTAGACAACCAAAGACTCCTGCCTCTTTATTTTTCTTTATGCACAAAACCCTGGTTCTCTTGAGTAAAATGGATGAACACAGTTACACAGCCCCTTTCACCTTCAGAAAGTCATCCCCTAATTTTCCTCCTCTGCCATCAGTCTGGCTTCCTGGAAAGTTGGCCAGAGAGTTTCCTGTTCTTCTTGTCCCTGCATCTCCTTTCCCAGTTGGTCCTCCATCACTATCATGAGTATGTGTCCAGTGCCCACGAAAGGATGTCATGACGGAGTCATTCGTTGGGTGCTGCTTGTACTTGGAAATAAGCACAACGTCCAAATAGGATTGATTGATGTTGATGATGAGTACATGCAGCTCACCTAATGAATGTTACCAGTGGTAGCTATTTTAGACAAAGCAATCCAAAACGTATCCAGAGATGATTATTTTTAATTCCTGTGTTAGCCTATTACTACAGCCAATACCTGAGATATATCCACTTAAAGACAAGAAAGATTGATTTTGGCTCAGTTTTTCAGGTCCATGGCCAGTTCTCTTCCTTGTTTCAGGGCTTACCTGTGGTAAGCAGCTATTCATGACAGGTAGCTCATGACAGGGATAACTGTTCACCACCTGGTCAAGTCATGTAGGAGAAGGGAATAAGAAGGTCACGGTTCCCATGACTTTTCTAGAGTATTGCTGTGTTGTGTCTAGTTGTTCCCCCAAAGACTCATGCATCCATCAAGGCAGCTTCTATAGTTTGTGAGAAATTCATGATCCAATACTGGGATTATGGGTATGAGTGCTACACTCACCCTGGGGCGGGTAATCTGAATACAATATAAGAAGTAAAGAGAGGCTTAATAGCTGTTAATAAATTTAATTAATAAAATGATTAATTAAATTAATAAAACCATGCATGAGTGATTACTTGGTTTCTCATAAGTCTATGTCCTTTTCTCCAGAGCACCCTTCATTTAGGTGACTTCAGGTGGCAAAACCCTGGCCAACAGAGCACAAGCAAGTGATCGATGTTAGATCCTGGACTTGTTCTTGCAATCTGCATCCCTGTGTCTCCAAGCAAAGGTGATTCTCAGTTGGAAGGGGCCCTTGTGCCAGCTCACAGAACCTTCCTGCATGAGTAAGGATTGACTTCCCTTGGGTTCAGCCACCAAGGTCTGGGGTCTGATAGGGCACTGCATCCATGAAGATCAAAGAGCATGAGGAAGGGCTATGTGCAAAGAGTGGTGAAGCCTAGGAAAGCAGAGTTATATGACAGGTTTTATGCCAGGGTGTGGCACATTTGAGAGATGACTCTGGATCTGAAGAACTGAGAGCACCTTCTCTCTCCCATCCTCCTGTGACCAGCCACTTCTCTCCACTGACAGACCAACTGAGAGCCTGAGAACAAGAGAGACATCAGACTGGGGTGGATCACAGAAGGCCACGGGTGAGAGGGATCTCTAGCCCCAGAGTGAATGGAAAATATCTTAGCACAGAACTTTTCAACAAGTCACAGAGAGCTGTGTGCATGATAAGCCGGGTGCAGTCCCCAGTCGTGCATTTTAAACCCTTGTTAGAATTTCTACCTAGATGTGCTGCAAAGGCCCATACACTCAAACCTGGGGCTTTTGTACTAGATCACAACTGGATTGTCTTAGTAGTGTGTCCCATGGTGACTGGATTATGGTAGCAGTGTGGCTGATTGCTGTTAGGAGCTAAGTTCTGGTCAAAAGAGGAGGGTAGTAGTGAGCATGACCCGAAAGTACATAACTTCCTTCTGGGACTCTGCTTCTGGGTTGCCTTGCACGATGTGAGCAGCTCTCCCCTTGCCTGTCTACTGTACTGCCCTGCCTGGAAGACCGTAGCCTGCAGACTGAAACTGTGCAAACTATGAGCCAAGACAAGCCTCTCTGCCCTTCAATTGTGTACCATTTTTCAGCAATGAGGAAAGTGACTAAAACACTCATTGTGCCCCCTTCTCTGAGATGTCTTTTTCCTGGCACAGTCCTGGCTCCATTACGCACAGAGAGCTTTCACTTGACCAGCCTGTGTATGCTACACTACTTCTGTTGCAGATTTAGTGAATCCAAGGAAACTCTAACAGCCCATCAGTAGGTTATTTACTTTTAAAGAATAATTTTTTAGGGTAGGCAAGATAGCTCAGCAGACTAAATCACCTGCATAAGCAAGCTTAGGCAAAGATCAGAGACCACAGAGAGATTACAGTTCGATCCCCTGCTCCACAAGTCATGCCAGCCCTACCCCCTTGGTGCACTTAGCTGGCCAGAGTCTGGGTATGGTGGCATACACCTATAATCCCAGTGCCAGGGAGGCTGAAAACAGGAGTATCACCATGAGTCCGAGTTGAGTAGTGAGAGCCTGTAACAACCAAATACATTAAAAAATGATAATAATTTCTAGCTCTGCATTTTGCAATGTCATTTTCATTCATTTACTTTCACCCCATTTTATTTACAGGTAGCAGGCTAGCTAT
Organism: Octodon degus; assembly: GCF_000260255.1. NCBI lineage: Eukaryota > Metazoa > Chordata > Mammalia > Rodentia > Octodontidae > Octodon > Octodon degus. Next base: position 22,567,928 of record NW_004524584.1, on the reverse strand, counting down.
AGAGATGAGAAATTCACCCTTGCTGACTTTACCCATTTATTCCACAGAAGAGAACCATATTTACCACCTTGCCTTCAGCTAAGCTCTACTGAGCCCCGTGGTAGGGACTAACAATTAAAATGAAGCATCAGCTGTCACCTTCCAGAGTTTGTGGTCGATAATACACAGTGAGATGCTGTCAAAAGTCTTTGGAGTCATCTTAACTTGGGTATAGATGTGTCCCTGCTCTCCTAGGCTGTGTAGTAGAAATGGATTGCATACATTTTGGTGGTTCTCAATTCTCAAGCATTAAATAGGTTTCAGGGACAACAATTCCTTAACCAATTAATGAGACGTGGGAAAAAAATGAGATGTATTCGACATGTGTCCTCCCTCAGAGAAGAGACTCACTTCAGGGAAGGGTTATTTTCAGGAGCTGGGAGATGCACTCATAATGGCTGATTTGATCCACCATAGAATTGACAGAGGTAAAGCTCAGTGGACTGAAGGACCCCAGCCTTGGAGTCATGTGAGGATCCTGACAGAAGTAGCCTCTGTGTTGTTCCAGGGGCAAGCAGGAGTTAGCTGGAAGGTGGAGCAGTGCTCACTGGAATTAAAATAGCTCCATCCCCCTGGACCTGCCTAGGAGAGGTGGGATCATCGGAAGGGATGGACTCTGGGAATGTGGAGCTGACCCTGAAGTATCTCGTGTGCCCAAGTGCAATCACATTTCCTCCTAATGGAGGGAGCGTGGGGCCGCATGTGGAGGAGAGGTCTGTGGCCTAGATGGAAGTGTCGTCTCAGAAGTGCAGCCACACCACCGGTAGCCCAAGCTCAAGAGGCAGGAAGACTTCCCTGGAAGCCTGGAGGGAGTGAGAATCTGCACATTCCTTGATTTCAGATTTTTGGTATTCAGTATAAATTTCAGTTGCCTGAAGACATTGTGTTTGTGCTTTATTGTGGCAGCAGCCCCAGAAAACTACAATGTCACTTTTATAGATCTGCAGTATTCCAGGGATGCCATGGGCCCAGCCCCTTCTTTCTTTTCCATGCCAGATGCAATCTGCAGAGTCTTTGACCACAGGAAGCACATTCTGCAGCCTGCCCTGCAGAATGTCACCACTGCGAGTGTACCGAGACTCTGGGGTGCAGAGAAGTTTCATGATGGGGGACCGGGGGAAGCTCTGTCTGGCAAAGGTACAGGCACTGCAACATCAGCTGAGGAGGCTGGTACTATTGTTGAAGGTTTACACAATTACTACAGACATTGGCAGTGCACACGATACCAAGGGCCCAGGGAGCTGCCCTTCCCTGGGTTCCCATGTCTGCTGGGCTCAGAACATCACTAATGTATGTATCTCCTGCTTACTAACCTTATCCACCCACTCCAAGACTGCCCAATATGTTAGACTGAGTCTCCTTCCCATGAAGCAGTCCCACTTACGGAACTAACCCTACTGTAGCCAAGCAGAGAGAATCAGAATGGAAACTGTCAAAGTCTTTGTTACTGTGACCTTCGCTGGGTCTGTTTTCTTAGATGAAGAATCTTCCCAAGATCTAACTCTCTTACTCTGTAACTGGATCCTTTTCCTGTGGGTCACTTAACCTGTTTTCATGCATGTTTGGACCCACATGAAGTGTAATTTGTTAATAAGGTCAGATACTTTCAGGTACTCTTTCGATAGGAAAGCTGATTGGCTCTGCTGTGGATATGCTAACTTAGGGTTTCCTCTTACCAACATAGAGATAGCGTGATGCAGCTACGTGAAATGTCCAAGTTTAAGCACAAAGAAAAAAAAAAAAAGAAATATTGGAAAAAACTCAGCCCACAGCCTCTCTTATCACAAGTTCTAAAATTTAATTCCCTTTTATAAAACTGAGACATTCTGAATAGTTCTATCTTTAAACCATGACAATCCTCACTTCATGCTTCCCCCACACAGCTGTGTATTCCATCTATCAGTCTTGGATCTTAGCAATAGAAAGCCATTGCCAGCGTCGCACATAATTTGAAAAGTCATTCGCTTCTCCCTTGCCCCTGACTCCTTCAAAATGACTTCTCAGAAGCCAGTAAATGAGTTTGAAGTTCTACTTTCAGCTGCTAACTTTGACTTCCAGTTAGCTCATTACATGGGAGATTCAAAGCAGTTCCTGCTGCCGCAAGTTGCAGATACACTGGGGGGGGGGGCGTTTTCTGCCTCTTACCCGGATGCTGCTCTTGAGTAACAGAGCGCAGGGCTGTGTTTTAGTAAAGATTAGGGGAGGACTGAGCAGGACTGAGTCTGTGAGGTAAAGGAAGAGCCAGAGTAAGACCAAGAGGTGGCAAAGCCACTTGTTAAAATGCCAATAGTGGCACTTCAGGATGCATGAGCATGGCGGGGGGGGATGTCCTTTTGACATATGACAGGTAAGAAATCAGCACTCCTACTGTGTCCTTTGGGACAAACACTGTGGCCTGCGCATAAACTAATGGGAAGGCACATGTTAGCTATGGAGCAGGAGGTTTGTATTATAGGTCTGGACTTGTAGTATGACCTGGTGGATACAGCTGAGTTTCTCTGGGTGCTGATTTCCAAACCATTCTTTTTTTTTTTTTGTGGATCTGGGGATTGAACCCAGGCCCTTGCACTTGCTATGTAAGTGCTTATTTTACTGAGCCATCTCCCCAGCCCCTTCTAAGCCATTCTTAATGGACTTTACTGTATTGTCCAGAGGAGCTTCTGGTCAGGTGACACTCAGGGGATAATGTTGGCTGTCATATCAGCTATACTGTCCTAATCAAGAATGACTCAAGGCACGTGTGGGTGTGTACCAATCCAAGGCCTACATGACAGTCAGAGAAGGATTTTTTCATTACGGATCACAACATGTTTCTTATTTCCATTTTTCAAGTTACATTGCAACTCCCTTTTTTAGCTAAAATACTTGGAGGCAAGAGAAAGAACAGGGCTCAAACTCAGGACCCTGGGACTTCAATTATTGCCTCTCTACTTCTTGATTATGTGATTTTTGAAGTGAATTCTTTGACTTCTAGTTAATTATTTATCAGTGTACAAATACATTTTTTGTGAAAACATTTGTTGTTAAACTGTATCAAAATTAGTTTTCTTTTACTTAATTTTTTTCAAAATTAGTTTTGATATTATTTTCAATAGAAATTCAATTCTAGAATTAATTGATGATCACTTTTTTATTGTATCTGATTTCACAAACTTTACACACACACCTCAATGTAAAAAAGCAGTGGCTTTTATTTTGTTTATTTATTTTTATTTTTTCCCATAATTTTATTGATAAACAAATAAAAATGAGACAGTTTCAAATCAAATAGGTAGGACAGTTTCAATAATTAACACACTGCATACATTCTTCTTAGTGGTTAATTGCTGTACAAGATGTGGACTTGGTATCCTATTTACAAACACCATTAGACCAAATCATTCTATTCATTAACAGAATGTAACTATATATTTATCTTAACCACTTTGAATACACAGATACAAAATGGACATTCATCTATATCCCCTTTTTTGTTAAGTTCCGTTATTTGAATATTATAGGTGTATAAATTCAGCAAAATATTCTGAAAGAATCCAGTAGCTCATAATAGTATCGGGTCTTCCGCTTAACTGGCAATGTCAGAAATTGTTGACCTGAGTCCCCCACAGCTCAACATAACAGCATGGTTTAACTTCTTATATTTCATTTTTATACTTTTCTGCTGGATGGTTAAGACCAAGGTAAAGCAGGACCTATGCAACAAGAGTTGTAGCTTTTGGGTCTGAGAAGGTCAGTGAAATCCCCTCAGGATTTATCCTGAGATCCTGTGCCACAGATTGTAGAACCTTTGTCAGTGTCAGCCATGTGGATGAGTCATGGCCATTGCTTGGCCAATGTGCTCTCTGTGAAAGCCTGAGAGAATGTTTTCTCTCCATGTGACTCTCCTTAGGCTCACTCTACATCATTGATCACTTTCCTCTTTGGCCCCATAATCTCCTTGATCAGAAAATGTGGGACACTACCGAGTTACATGACGTTACAGTACAAGTTCTCATACGTCCTGAGTCTTAATCGACCTTCGAAGGCTAGGGCCAAAATGTTGGCTTTCTTTGCAGCTCTCCTTTTTCGCTAATTTTGGTCTGCAAACTTAGGTTGTTAGCCATCCAGAAGACAAGCTTGTTGTTATTATTGAACAACTTAGGCTGTTAAGCTTAACCACACTAACTGTCTGCATACCAAACATCTTAGGGATAATATGGAACAGGTATTTTTTATCAGGTATTGATATGTTGAATTTTAACTCCCCACATAATACGATAAAAAAATTTTAAAAATTAGAATATTTTTTAAAAATAGCCATAAAGAATTATATACTCCCTATGTTTACACATAAGTCCAAAAATCTCACCATATACTACCTTGAAGCAGGACAGTCCCACAACATTCCTTTTCCTGTCTCTTGCTTTCATTCACCACTCCCTTCTTCTTGCACAACCATGTACCCAAGAGACATCATAACAGCAACTGGCATGTCATGACAAGCAGCCCATATTCAGAAGACCAGAATGACAGGCACTCCAAGAATGAAACTACTATAATAAATTACCAACTGCAGTGCAGTAGCATAGTTCACAGGTATCAGTATATATAGCTAGTAAGGGTGAGAATCTTTCCAATTAACTGCTAGATTAAAAGTATTTCTGGAGATTCTCAAGATCATTGCCTTGCCCATCTTCTACATATAACTGTATATCTTGACATTGTCATGTTTCCTAACTCTTCTCCTTTCCCTCTCTTGATTAGTTAGTCC
>NW_004524584.1:22530355-22563039 GCF_000260255.1 Octodon degus | reverse complement strand
TGTGTTTGCCTAAGCAGGAACTTAGTCTGCTGAGCTGTCTTGCTGGTCTTTAACCCAATTCTTACTTCTTAACCTCATTTGCAATCCAGTGTGTATAAGCTTCGTAATGAGAGGAATGAGAAAGATAATGGGTGTCACATGTCTTATTTTAAAAGTTTAAAAGACAATATTATGTCTCAAATACATGGAACTTGGTAACTCTCTTCTTCATCCAATAAATTTTTATTTATAAGCTGCTATGGATAGGTACTGCAATAAATGTAGTTTATTCTGTGGTAGACTGAGACCTAAACAAACAGACTTAATTTTTGAAACAACTTATTTTCTAGAATGATCTGAGTTAAGGTGCCCCAAAAGCTTTCAAATAGAATAAGGAAAACATGGAATAAAAATAAACTAATATTTTATGTTAGTGTTTTATTGCTTTATCTGGGGGAAATTAGTTTTGGGGGAAAAACTGACATGGCACAGTCCAAAGAAACACAGAAAATTATGTCCACACCATAGGCTCAAATCTTGGTTCTGTCACTTCAGGGATTTGTTACCTTAGTAAATTATTTACCTTTTCTAAGCTTTTAAGTGGTTTTCATGTCACAAAGGAGATAATGCTCACCTAGAAAGATGCGGGGAGCATGTTTAGGGGGAACTCCGAGTTGCCTCTTGATGTGCACTGGCTTTCACCCACCCTTCACGCCAGAACCTTGTCTCTTTGGAGCAGGAATCATGCTGCAATCTTGGGTTGTGCACTTCTGAAAGTTAACTGTTGGTGAGCACCCAACTTTCAGTCCAACTGCCGGTTTCAAGTATCACTCAGTTATGAACTAATCTCTTCTCTGGAACAAAGCCACATTATTTGAGGATGAGGGCCCTTCAACTTGACCTTTTCTACAACACAGATCATCAGTATTGAAAGCTGGGTTGTTCTTATCCAAAATTATGTAAGCAGGAAAGGAGCAGAGCCTTTAACATGCATTAAATACTCATACGTTTGTCTTTCACTATATGACTTGGGTGTCTAACAACTGAAGTGCGGAAGGTAAAGACCTCCAATGTTGGTGGGGTCCTAAGGAAAGCTCCGGGTAGGGACCGCTAGGGTCTCTGGCTGACACAGGCACACAGGGCTTCAGTCTGGCTGAGGGGTTGGTAATGCTGCGGGGTGCAGTGTGTGTTCTCCAAGGCATACTCTGCTAGGCTTCTCAGAAGGATGCCCACAGGACTGATCCCAGATTTCCCATCCAGGTCACATCTTGGCTTCCTCATTGCAATCTGGCATTTATGAGGTTCTTGCATGCAAAACAAGTCATATTGATCAGTATCATTTTGACCAAATTTACATTTCCGTTATCTTCTAAATAAGGCCAAACAAGCTCTTGAGTGTAGAGGAGTTTGGGAGATAAAATCAGTATATACATTTCATGATTGAAAGAGAGAACTAGGCAAAAATGGGACCTATGGAAACCTGGCTCTATCCATCTGCCCTGGAGTCCTTTCACTTTGGTGGAAGGAGGACAAAATGTTGGTAGGAAGTGTGGGGGAAAAAATCACACAGTGACTGCTGCTGCTGAGTGCCATCCAGTGAAAAGGCAGGCTCCAGAAAGCGGCATGGCGGCCTCACCCACAGTGTCCATGACATCTGCATGGTGTGGCTTCTGGATCTGTCCCAAAGTGTCCAAGAAGGAGAAATGTTCCCAGTGGCTTCAGAGCATCAAGACAGCCAGAGCAGCACAACTAAAAACACTCCTGAAAGAGAACTTCGAGGGCTGCTTTAGGAAATGACAAGAACAAAGGAAAGACTGAGTTGGGGAGGGACACTTTGAGGGGGATTATTGCCATGTGTCCTTTGCTGTAATTTAAATGAGTTATTCACCTTATTTTTTAATCACATGTTATAGATCAGTTATAATAAAATTGTCATGTAGATTTCATGGATAGGGCACAGCCAGGAAGTGACTGCGCAGGAAGTGATCTGTCACCGGCATAGCCCTCTTATGCCATGGAGTTGCTTCATTGGCACAAGTGCAGTGCATTGAGGAAGAACATTTGTGGATGACTTTTCTCTAAGGCACCATATTGCTGTGGGGAAAACACTTTTTCCTAGAAGAAGGTGGTGCTTCTCCTTCCCACCACAGCAGGACCAAGATGAATCTGCTGCAGCCTCGCTGCATGTACTTTTCTGCATGAATGTTAGACTTCTCCCAGGTGGATGACTATCCTTCCCAGCTCGGGGCCTGAGAAGCTATGGTGCCTCCTCTCTAAGGCCAGGGGAAATCTCCTCCCAGAGTAGGAATCCACCAACCCCAGGAAAACCAACTGCTTAAAGGATGCAGAGTAAATGTTTTCCAATGTTATAAGAAGGCTCAGCCCATGAAAGTGAACTACAGTAGTGTCTCCATCGATGGACAAGGCACACAGAGCATTTCCCATGAATACCTAAGAGGAGGGAGTGATAAGCCTTGGTGAGGCTTGGGAGGGAGAGACAAGGGAAGGGAGACAAAGAGGAGTAGAGCTTGTCTCTACCTCTCTGGGAGAGAGGAAGGCCTGGGCTACATACTGGAAACTTGGGGAAGTCTTATTTGCCTTTCTGTCTTTGAGACAAAATACTCAAAATCCAAAATTTAAAAGAATTGTTTATTTTAGTTGTTTGTTTGGGTTTGAGAGAGTTCAGTCCATGGTTGGTGGCTCCAAGGCAGAGAGACATGGCCAAAGAGTTGGGGTGGGGCTGCTCAGGTCATGGCAGCCAGGAAGCAGAGAGGGAAGGGAGGGGCCAGTGTGGGAGACACACCCTTGCAGATCATGCCCCAGGGAATCACCTCTTCTGACCAGGCCAGCCTCCCAACAGCACATTCAGATGTGGATTTATCTGTGAGTCAGTCCAATAAAACACAGCACCTGCTTGATCCACAGCCTCACCTCTGCACATAGGAGGCTCTTGGGGAATGTTCCAGATCTAAACCAAAGCGGGAAGCAAGCAAGTATGAACAGGCCAATGGGTCTGAGCTGGGCATCTGGGCACTGTGTGCTTGGCGCTGAAACTTCTCCCCATGGAGGCTGGTGGTGAAGAAGTTCAATGTGGCTCACTGTGAAGAGTCAAGGTTGGCTGGTGGCCATGAAAATAGGTTGAAGAATCATGGAACATGGTTTAGAGACCTCTCTTCTCTGCATGCTGCCTGGAGGAGCTCTGATGTCTCTCTTCTCAGGGTTCTCACCCTGTAAACTGATGGAAGCGAGTACTTGCACAAGGCTCAATTCATTCAATGACCCTGCCGAGATGTGGAATATAAAGGACATGCTCAGGAACTTCTGATGACCACCAACACTTACATTCTCATAGAGCCCCATCCACATCAGCTTCCAAGCCTCATAGGAGGTACAGTTGTAGGCATGAGGAAGCTGCATGAAGGTATGGAAACCAGAGCTGAAGGAAAAGGAGGAGGCCAGGGACAGTACCAAGGTCTGGAAGGGAGCTACAGAAAGGGTAGTGGAGAAGGAGGCCAAAAGGTGAAAGGGAGGCCAGGCATGAGGAGTGTTGAAGGCCAGTGTCACCAACAGTGACTGAGGCCCAGCCTCACGTGTTCTGCAAACTTGAATTTCCACTCGGGTCACCAGGCAGGTTGTACCGAGGCAAACGCTCATTAGCCAGCTGGATGCTGATGCTAGTCTGCAGAACTCAATTTGCAGAGAAAGGACCTGACTCCGATGACTGCTTTTTGATTGTTTGTTTCGTTCTGACAAAAAGTGAGTCACCTTGGACTCGGCTGGCACATCTTGCTTCTGCAGGAGTTCTCTTGTCTTTCTCTAGCAGTAGGAAGAAAGATTGCCAAAGGGCTGGCCTCTCTTCTCTGTTCCTGGCTTGGGACTTAAGACTAAAGAGTTTCTTCTTGGGCATGTTGTCCCTTTGGGAGAGGTAACTCACACAAAGAACTTGGTACCCTAAATCTACTTTCAGAAACCATCTAGGATTGAGCCTTCCCAGAATTTGGTCACTAACAGCAGAGCCTACAATTCTGGAAAAGCTTTCCGGAAATGTAACCTGAATTCAAAACTCCCATGGGCTCCGGAGGTTGAAAAGTCATGTATGTGAACTGTGCCTTTTAATTCTATTCTCAAGGTCTCTCGTTGTGCGCCGGCTCTGTGGTACTTCTTGCTTCCTGGCAGGAAATAAATTATGAATGTAAAAGTCATCAAGGTAAATTTATAGATGGCTTCTGTTGCACTTAAAATTAGCATCTGAAAATTGCATTGGCATTTGAATTCTGCCATGTGGTCAATCAGTTGCTTCCTGGATTAATTTGCTCCGTGATGTGCTACAGGCTACTGCTTTCCCAGCAGGCACCTGTCAACTCCTCCACCTCCTCTTGCAGAGACACGTGGCCTACACCTCCTGCTGTAGACACGTGGCCATCCTGTGCCACGGAGGCGAAGTGGAGTGCGTTTGGCAATGGGCGTGGAGTCAGGGATGATTAGCCGGGGCTCTAGAGAGAAAACAAGGCAGACACTGCTGTCCGTCTTTATTAATCACCCCACCTCCATGAAGAGGGGTCGGTCCAGAGCAAAAGCATCTATCCTCTTCCCCAGACTACAATGGAATCTCAAAGGAAAAAAAAAAAATCCCACTCAGTTTGTAAATTTGCATAAATCCTGATAATTCAGACTTAAATTTAGATCACAACAATATAAATATACAGAGTCACAGTATTTGTAGCCAAGAATTCCCACGGATACGTTATAGCTCTTCCTGGGTGCAGTCCGTGACAAGCTGTCCTCCTGCACCTGAGCATGTTGCTGATTGTTACATCTAACTCATCCATCTCTGGGTCAAACTGGAGAGACACAAGTGGGGAAATAAGGAGCAGGATTTGGCTGCTAGTGCGAGCCCTGAATAAAATCTCAAATGATAAATAACATCTGAATTCAGAGTGTCGTCAGGGTTTTCACCAGGAGTTGTGTCATTTCCATTCTTCAGAGCCAAAGCCCAGGTGGCCTTGTGCTGATTGGTCCTCAGGTGACAGCTCCACATCCAGAGTGCTGCTCAGTCCTCTCTGATTCTGCCTCTACCTCCCCAACTCAGGTAAACTCCACTTCTCATCTGCAAGCTCCTCATGCTCTGCTTCTGTTACCTGGGTTATGGGATCATGGCTGACAGTCTGCCTTGGAAGAGGCGCACCACACTTGGCTGTGGCTGTGATGCAGTTGAGCCCAGAAGGGAAGCCCCTGCCTTCTCCCAAGTCACTCTGACCCTGAGCCCTCTGCACTGATCCTAGCCCCTCTCCTATCCATTCTCCCCTGGGGGTTTTTCTCTCCATCCTGGAGCCGAACTGGCCTGAGGAGTGCCAGATGGTTGGCCCCTTGCCAACCTGTCATCTCTCTGGCTGATGCTCTGAGCTGCTGGATGCCATCCATGGGTTCTTCCTTCCTTGGAGCTCTCCCTCCTGACCTTAGTGTCCCATGGAGGCCCTTCTCTCCTTCCGAGTTCTAAAGTCAGTGTTCTCTGAGGTCTACCCTCCGACCTCTGCTCACTGGACAAGCTCATGCTGGATAATTCCAGCACTGTTCATGGCCTGTCCCTCCTGATGACTCTAAAGCCTAAAACTGAGGCTTCAAATTCATGTGGCCTCTAGGTTACTGGGCTTTTGGTCCACAAGGCCAGGGTAGAGATGTCTCAAATTTGCAATGTCTGCAACTGAGCTCAGGCACTTTCTCAAACCTAATCCCCCTTGATCTTCTGTGCCTTAGCACCCACTGGTCTCTCAGGGTCCACCCGAGACCTGTCCTTTCCTCACCTCTTCACCTCACCCATGTCAGTCAGCACGTTCTTCCAGTTTCACCCGTTAGTAGGTCACTACATCCCCTCTATTACCCAGGCTCCTCCTGGGCACACATGTTGCTGGTGCTTAGTCTTCTCTCCCTTTCAATCCCTGGCCCATGCCAATTGCTTCCTGCACTGAGATCTGCCTGAGAGAGCTGCTTCTTGTACGTGCCCCGCCTCTTTCCAGTTATGTCATATGAGTGACTCTCCAGCTCCTCCAGGGAAAGCCCAACTCCCTACCCCAGCCGAGGACCGCATTTCCTACTCCCGCGCCCCACTTCCCATCACTACCTCATTGCTGCATTTGTGACCTGTTCCCGGTGTCACATGCAAAGCACCTGACATCTGGCCACACCAGAAAGCTGACCAAGAGAACAGCTTCTGTGCATCTTCTGTGTCAGGTGCTGGCCCTCGCCAGCTTGCAGGCTGGGAGAGGCTGGACGGAAGGATGAGCTTGAGGACTTTGATGTTCTGAGGATGTTTTCCTTTTGTATCCTAAACATTTAAGTATTTTTGGACCTTCATCTCCACTGGCTGGATCTGTGCCCCCACCCCTTGACTACAATCCCAAGCAGCTTCGCCTGTGCTCACATAATGCGTAAATCTTCAGACTTCAGCCCAGCTGCACAGTCATGTTGGGCCTCAAGTTCTACACCAGTCTCGGGGACCCTCCTGCAGCCTCCTTGCCCACCACAAAGGGCAGCTTCTCAGAGCCCCTGTTCTGTCCTTCACCATTTTCCTTACAACGGGAACTGCGTTTTGAAAGCAGTTTTTGCCTTTATATCTCTCCGAGGAGACTATGAGCCTGGTGAGGGCAGGACACCGAAGATCTCATCTACAGGTATGTGTTCTGTAGGGTTTATGAAATTGCCAAGCACTCACTAAGGCTTGGGAATAAAAGCCTGACCCTGGATGAGTCTGTGGTGTCAACGTCACCATCACTCGGTGTGTTAAAAATAGACAGTTGGGCTCTACCTGACTTAAGAATTAGGATTTGTACAGCACAGTAATACGCTGCCTGGGTGTCCTGGAAATGCTTTTGAAAACTTCCAAAACCTTAAATAAGGGAATGCACGACCCTTTCCCACTGTGTCACAGGACTGCTATGCATGTCATATGGAATTAAGACTGCTACAGTGATTTGCAAAATGTGAAGTGAGCCCTGATTTTAAGACACCATCATTAAAATATATTGAGGAATAGTATGTGGTTATTACCAGGAATGTGCTATTGAATCTTTCATTAACTACACTTTGAAGAATGTGGCTTTAGGATTAAAAGAAAATGGATTTCATCGGGAGTAATATTTGATCACTTCATGGCTTCATTTCTCCCCTTTTTAAAAATCAGTGCCTTAATAACCCTTATCATAAAATATTCTAAAATGCCCTCATGAAGCCAGAGTATGCATTGGGAATAAAAACAGCTGTGAGCCGAGATCGCTTTTCTCCACCACACCTGGCCTCCCTCCTCTCAGCCTCTAGCGTCCTGATAGACACAGAGCTCAGAGTTGGTCTCACCTCTGCCCAACCTCAGGACCTCACCACGGGTCCCAGAGTAAAGAGGCCCAGAGGCGAGGGCAGAGGATGGAGCAGGGGGCCCTCTGCCCACCAGAGCGGGTCATCAGGTGAGGAGAGCAGTCAGAATGGGAGTGGAAGAGCCCATGCTTTGAGCTGGCCCACAAGGGGAGGCAGGTGAGCTGAGATTTGTGGATCGTGTGCACAATGATGCTGTTACCGTCCTGCCCCCAAGCCTGATGTGCTCACAGGTTCAGCTGTGGGAGGTGACTGGAGCCCGGTGGGTGACGCAGGATTGGCCCACTGATAAGCTTACAGCTGGACCTTTGGGAGGTGCAGTCTGGTGGGAGGAGATGGGTCATGTGAGTGTGGCCTGAGTCCATCTCCCCCCGCTCCCATGATTCCTTGCTCAGCTTCCTGCCTGTCCTGTACCATGAGCTGCTTCTCCCCTGCCATGTGCCTCGGCCACTCTGCCTTGGAGCTGGCCAACTGTGGACTGAGAGCTTTACCAACGGGGAGCCACAGTGAACCTCTCTGCTCCTTTCATTGTGGATGTCCAGCATTGCGTCTCAGTGACGAGAAAGGGACTGAGGCAGACATCGCTGCAGACAACTTCATGACGCAGTTCAGCGCCCAGGATCCCCCCTTCCCCTGCTGATGGCACCACCTGTTCTGTGGACGCTAACATCGCCTCTGGTGTGAGGAGCAAGGAGACTGACTGCAAGTTCAATTTCCAGTTTCTTCAAGGAAAATACGCACGTCCCAGTTGGAAGATGGGCAGGAAACGACCCGTAGGTGTGTTAACACCCAACAGCCCGTGTGTGTGCAGGCTTCCAGCATTGGAGGAGCTGCGTCTAAGCTGATGGCTCCTTCCCTCTTATTCTATGAAGAAGGACACTGAGAGACCCCACCAGGTCAGGTGACAGCAGCCCGTTGTCATCATGTGTTGCAAAGAATGTTCAGCGTTGGCTCTTAGTCGCTGGGCATAAGCTTCCTATCATATTCCCTGTGAGAACAAGGACTTCTCAGTAGCAGAAGGAAAAATAAAATTTAAGAAAAATGCTCATATCATGTTGACCTGTCCCTCTAACTTTAGCTTCATGACTGATTCACTTTTGCAGTGCCCTTGTCTGGGGGTGGGCTGGGTATGGAGCATCCCCCGGGAACACAGCCCGTGAAAACACTGCAAAAAGTAAAACATTCTGCATAAATATGAGGGAGACTATTTCCTCTCAAGAAGAGAACAGGGAATGGCCGTGAGGTCACCATTCCCTTTTATAGGGTTGAGGCAGGTAAGAGAAATAACCAAAAGTAGCAGAGGGCACAAAACGGACATTTTTATCCACCTACACTGCAGTTTGAACTTGACGCTGATGCTCAAGTTGGGCTTAGGTGAAGGAATTAACTTCTCTGAGTCCTAATTTCCCCATGAACACAGCGGAAAAATTAGACTGATCCTTTTCTCAGCTTTATTTCAATTTCAAAAGCTCTTCCACTCCCTTATCCCCCTTTTGCTCCTGATTTCATCAGCCAACACTTGTGTTGAGTGGACTCAACACACGTGGGATTCACACAGGGTCCCTGGCTGAACATGTGCCAATCTGTTGAGTGAAAACTCGGTGACCGAGAAGGAGGGATGTCAACCTGAAAAGCAACCTGGACTTCTGGTGTCACCCATTTTCTGCACAATGACTTTTCCAGGTTCACATGGGATGGGTGAGGATGGATTAAGTTTTTTTGTTGTTGTTTTAAAATATATTTGGCTGTTACAGGATCTCACTAAGGAGCTCGAACTCTTAGTGATCCTCCCCTTTTCAGCCTCTCCAGTGCTGGGATTACAAGTGTGCACCGGCAAGCCCAGTACTGGTGGCAGGCTCAGCATGCAGGGGGCAGGGGTGGGGCAGGCACAGCATGTGGTGCCAGGATCGAACCCTGGTCCTTGAGCTTGCCTAAGCAGGCACTTAGTCCACTGAGCTATCTTGCTGGCTCTGGATTGAGTTGTTGAGCAAAGGACTGATTCATAAAACAGTGAAATGTTCTTATAAGTTCTCTAAGGCAAATTTCTACTCTGTGGGTCCATTTCTACTCTAGCAGATGGCAGAGGTGTTCACTCATCCCCTTCCTTGTGGAAGATCACAGCCGTGTGTATCAGCCCCCTGCCTCCCACCTGGGGGGGGCAGTGTTTGGATTTTTCAAGTTCTATTTATTTTTTCACTCTTTTCCCTGCTTCACTGATGAATGGTTTCATCTCAGCAGATTTGCACGTGCAGACAACCTCCTTTGATGACCTTCAACCTCCCTGCTCTCCTTTCCCCTGGCCTGTCCTCTAGTACAACATTTAGGGTCATTCATTCTGCGTATGTTGTTCCTGTCCACTCCTATTTCTACTCTCCCTGATCTGCTCCCTCTCTTACATCCTTCCTTTTGTCCAGTAATAGTCTCTCTTCTGCTTTCTTGTCACTTTTTAAAGATTTTTCACATTAGGGAGAATAAGAAATATATGTCCTAGTCTGGCTTATTTTGCTCACCATGATGGTCTCCAGATGCATCTATCTTTCTCACAAGCGACAGTCACTGGGAAGCACAAGGAGCTGCCACCTCATCTAGTCCTTTTTTCTCCTGTTCCCTCTGGGCCAGCTTTGCCAATAGCCTCGGGCATGCAGAAACCAGCAGGGTCCCAGGAGTGACTCCAGTCAAGATACTCAGGAAACAAATGACCATTACAGAGGCACTGAGGGCTTGCATGTGGACACTGCTGCAGTCACCTAGCCAAAGGCACCCCCAGCACTGGCCCTGTGGATACCAGGTCTGCTTCCCTCACTCGGACGCTGCCCAGTGAGTCCCCTGTCTTCCCCTGTCTGTGCTGCAGCAGCTGTAGAGCTCACTGAAATCAGCGCTGCCAAGTTGCCCCTGCCAAGAACTCCACCTGGGCCTGAAGCACGGTCCTGCCCAAAGAGGCAAAGGGCTGTGCTGAGAAGTAACGAAGGCGGCACCAGGAGCAGAATTGTGGCTTCTCATCACCATGAGAGCTTGGCGTTGCCTCGTGAGCATGAGTTATCTCATCAAGAGGGTAACTATCAGGGCGATCTGGTGGTATCGTACATCTTCTCTGTAACCCCCCTCTTATTCTGGCAAATTCCACTTCAATAAATACTGACTTAGGTATCTACCATCTTCTGGGCACTAAGATATTTTTGTAGGGAAAAGGGAGAGATCTATTAATTAGTCTAGAAACTCAACAGACAAAAGCCTTGGTTGTGGGTGAAGGAAGGCCACTACAGAGGGAAGCACTGCTGGGGCCTTGGGAGAGGGCTGGAGACTCCCCGCACTTGATCCTTGTGACGGTCAGCTTTGCGTGTCATCTGGAGCTACCTGGTTCACAGGACTAAGCAGGGTTACTCTAGATGTATCAGCAAGGGTGTTTCTGATAAGATGAGGATTTAACTCAGAAGACTGAGTAAGTGTTGGTGGGACTCAGTTCGTCTGCTGGAGGCCCAAGCAGTGCAGAAGGAGAGAATTCCTTCTCTCTGCCTGACTTCACTGGCACTGCTCTTCTGCATTGGGGCTGGAGCTTATGGCCAAGGCTCTTGTGAATCTGCAACTTGGAGAAAGCAGATCGTGGGAGTTTTCAGCTTGTACAGCCCCACAAGCCAATCTCCACAACAAAAATCCCTACCTCCTGCCCTCTCCATAGAATGCACATATCCCTTTGACTGCATTTCCTGGAGAACTCTGACCCTTCCAAGCTCCAAGTAAGCCCCTCCCTGTGGACCACACAGACTGTCAGGAGGTACAGGAAGGTATGTTCTTCAGTTGCAACCTCTGCTCAGAGATGAGCCAGTTTCCAAAGGTGCCTGCCATGTCACAGCCCAGGAACAAGGGGCCCGGGTGGGCCTTCTCTCTGCACCCACAGGGAGTGTCTGCTTCTGAGCTTTTGCCCAGAAATGCTTGATGTGCACATCTGCGATAGTTTGAAACAGAATGTCCTCAAAGCTCAGGTGTTGAGAATCTGACCCCCAGCGCAGCTATGGTGGGGTGAGGGGGGGAGGTCTACAGGGGTGTCTGGACCCTGAGGGTGCTGTCCTCGTCATGAGCCATCCTACTAATGGGTCACAGCTGATTAGAGGGACAGGATGTGGAATTCACTTGGACGAAATGGGTTTCCTGGGGGTGCTCCTTTGTACAGGCTTCTAGTCCTTTTCCTTTTCATCCTTTTCCTTCTCCTTCTCTTTCTTCTCCTCTTTTCTCTTTCTCCTTCACCCTTTCTCCCCCTAATTACCAGGAAGTGGGCAGCTTGGCCACTATTTGCCACCATGACCTTTCTCACCTGTTAAAGGGTTAAAATCAGTAGAGCTGGTCAACCATGGACTGAGACCTTCGAAGCCATAAGCTAAAGTAAACCTTTCCTCCTTAAGATGCTTTTCTCAGGAATTTGATTGTAGGGATGAAAAGCTACCAGACTATTCTAGGGATAAGTACTATCTTAATAGCAAATGGGCATTTTTCCCAGTACAGTAATAGACACCAAGATCTCACCACCTTCTGCTCTATCTTCTAGTCTGTAAGTTATACAAGGTTTCTGGGGCTCCTGGACCACTGGGGCTTCTGCCTCATGGTCTATACAGGTTTAGGGGGAAGTTGTGTCATAGAAAAGATTTCTGGAGAAGTTGTGGCTTCCTACATCTACATTTCTGTCCTGGGATTGTTGTAATTATTGATCACCGACCATATGGATTAAAACAAAAGGAATCGATTGCCTCACAGTCATGGTAGCTGAAGGTCCAAAATCAAGGTGCTGAGAAGGGCACACTGTGCTGGGGCTCTAGGTGTGGGTCCCTTCCATCTCTTCTCTCAGAGCCACAGGTTCCTTGCAATCCTAAGCCTTCTAGACTGGTGGATATACCCCTCCACCATCACGGCCTCCTCCCACGAGCAGCTATGTCTTTACCTCTGTTTTTATCTGGACTCAAATCATATTAGACTGAAATCACATCTGCAAAGACCAGATATGGTTACTCTCTCAAGTACAAGGCATTCAGAACATCAACACAGTCATATTTCAACCCACAGTGGTATCTGAGCTGTCCCTGGTACCCAGCCAGGGAATGAGACCTTATCAATGACTCAGCACGCCTGCTCTTTCAAGAGAGTGCTTAGTGCATGACTTGTGTCTAGATGTCTCCCCAAAGCTCATGTGGTTATAGGCAGAGCTTCTTCAGAGGAAGCTGGACCTAGAATGTTATTCAGGGATTGATTCGCAGTGCAATGCCAGGTTCAAGGGCACTAGGATTAAGGGTGTGCTTGCTACTCACCCTGACTAGCCTGGGTGAAAGGTCGCTAGCTTGCTTTTGCTGTCTTCTGCCACCATAAATGGGTTCTACCCTGCAGTGACTCTGCCAGGTGACTCTGCCTTAGATATGGCTCATTACAGACTGAAAACTATGAATTCTAAGCTAACTAAACCCCTCCCCTTTCAACTTTGGGTGTCAGATATTTTTGACAAAGTAACATTACAAATTTACAAATGATTCTCTCCAAACCCATCTGAAGTGTTGGAAGTGAGAATATTTCAAATGCAGATTTACACAAAACCTTTGTAGAAGCCAGAATAAAGACTATTCCCCCCGCCTAATCTTCATGTATTTTGAAAGAAATGCAAATGCTTAGTTCAGCCAACATAAATTCAAACCAAGCATGACCTCAGACTACAAATATATGAAGCTGCCATCCAATTACGCATTGTGCTTCTGTCAGTGTTTAATTATTTTAAATCACACTTTAAATACCCTGATAGGATCCCTTTCTCATTAGAATAGTTAGTTATTTAAATAATAAAAAGTTCATCTCCCAAAGCAGCAACCCCTGTGGACGTAGGAAGGGAAAATTTCAATTCACAAAATGTAGCATTAATAAAGAGTAGTGTGTTGGAAGGGAGTTTAGGATAAAGATAAGTAAAGATTAGAGCCTGATTCACACTTCCCTGAGGTTTCTGCTACCTTATTTCAGCTTAGCTTCCTGGAGATTTTGCAGGCAAGGTTCCTAAATAATACAGACTATGGTCTTGGGGTCCTCAGGTCGCCCAGGGAGTGGCACCCTTGGTAATAACTATAACTGTGCAATGACTTCCAACCTGGGACCTTAAAACAACACACATAGCTTTCGAGATCACAGGGGGAGATCAGTGGTCTTCTGACTGCCAATCTCAGGAGGAGAGAGTGACACACAGTCCCCACGGAGCTCCTGGCACCACTCTCCTGAGAGAGGTGAGATCCCAGTGACAGCCAGGTGTACCAAAATTTGCTCCATTTCATGGTTTCATAAACACCCTTGGAATCCCCTGTTGACAGTGTCACTGCCATTCTCATTCAAATATCAGCTCTCCTTTTGCATTGGAGTATTATACCAATTCATATTTGGTGCTTGTCTACTGGTCTCTGGAAAGCTAAAGTCATTTTATAAGGACAGAAAGGGGCATCACTTATGAACAAAGCACTTTCTAAGTGAAAGGACGCAACTAGATACACCTTTGGATTGATACTGATGTGAAAGGGTGACCGTAAAACTTACTCACCTTTTGAGACCTAGCTCTAAGAGACCATCATAGCTACTCTTCTCTCATTGGTGAGACAAATACCCATCACTCAAAATGAAGGAAGGGAAAGTTTATTTAGCTCACAATTACTGGAGTTTCAGTTCATACTCGGCTGGCTCCAAAGCAGAGTGGCACATAGCAGAGGGCAGCAGTTCATGGCTGTGGAAAGAAGCAAAACAGCAAAAGCAAAGGCAACAAATAGCAACAGAGGGTAAGTCTGTCTCTCTGTCTCTCTTACGTTATATTCAGGCTAGCCACCCCTGGCTGGGTGTAGCACTCACACCCATAATCCCAGCAGTAATCAGATCCATAATCCCAGCAGTACTCAGGCCCATAATCCCAGCCTTGGATCATGCATTAATCACAAACTGTGGAACTGCACCTCAAGGACTGCATGCGGTGTGGAGGGACAAAGGCACACAAGCCATAACAGAGACAATCTACTCTAACTTTGTTCTCCATGCTTGATTGGATATTTAAACCATTTATGTATTTTTATCAGTGTATGAGTTATAAGTGTTATTACAGGGACACTGTATTTCTAAAAGCAGTTGCTGAGCATCTGACATTATATAAGATCACTTTTTGTTGTTAGAACCCTAAAATATTTTTTAAAACTGTGGAGGTAGATCAGTTTGGTTCCGAAAAACAAACATGAACTGCAACAAAAAGTGGTAAAATACATTGTAATTTTGCAATCAGTTGATCACAGAAGAGATAATTATGAAAAAATTAAACTATTATGCTATTAATGTACAACCTTGGCCCGGCCAGATAGATCAGCGGATTAAAGCACCTGCTTAGGCAGACGCAGGGACTGGGTTCGATCCCCAGTGTGCCGTGCCGGCTCCGCCCCTGGATGCACTGAGAGAGCGATTGAGACTGGACCTGGTGGTGTATGCACACCTGTAATCCCAGCACTTGGGAGGCTGTAAACAGGAGGATCACTGTGAGCCCGATCTGCATATGAGTCCGATCTGTACTAAATACAAAAAGAAAAAAAAGTACAATCTAGGTATACATTCATTTCACAACAAAGATGAGTGTGTAGAAGCGTCCATTTTGGGACCAGGGTGATAGCACATAAGTGTTTTCTCCAGTTATATGTGTAGGTGGTGTGTGCGTGTGTGTGTGTGTGTGTGTGTGTGTGTGTGCATGAGTGTGTGTGTGTGTGTGCGTGTGTGTGTGTGTGTGTGTGTGTGATTCTCTTTTATACAAAACACAAGAGGATGAAGTGTGTTTTCTTGTTAACCCTTTGTTTTAAGGCTTTGCCTAAAATATAGGGAAAACTACACAGATTCTTATTCCTTGTGGTCTGACTTAGAGCGTGGGGATCATTTTGAACTAAAATCAGCTCATACTTCTCACAGACAGACCAAAATACTGATATCTACGATATCATTCTTTCCTTACGTTTTGTATTGTCCTAGTGGCCTTGGCTGAAAATCCAGACACTGTGAGATCTCTTCCACAGTTTAGTTCATGTCAACATATTCAAACATTACCAACTTTCCTACTGTGGCAGCAGATCAACAAAACTTTTTCGGTTCTTAAAACTTCATACAGATATTTACAACAACAGGAAGTGCACAGCTTCCATCGGTGTTTTATGCTTCATTGAAAAATGAAGCCTTATAATTTTGCACCATAACAATCAGTGCTTACTCTAATGATGAGGAAAACAGATTTAGAGCTACAGAGTAAATGTGCTCCGTGGAGACTCATTCCTATGTTGAAATTTAAATCTCTAGTGCTTTGGATCTGGATGTGAAGTTTTAGATTTACGGAGTGAAACCCTAAACAGTGAAATTAGTGCCCTTGTCTATTATTTTGTTTAGTGAAATTATGTATCACTTCTATTTTTTTTTTTACTATTTTTGTATTCTCTTTAAAAAATAAAAAAGGGATATGAGTAGATTTGCTTCTCTCTCGGCTTATTACCATGGTGAGGACGCAGGAGCCAACCGCATGAAAATCAAGGAGCTGCCTCTGGCAGACACTGGATTTGCCACCGTCTTACTTCCAGCCTCCAGAAGCATGAGAAATAAATATATGTGACTTAACCCTTTAGCCTATGACAGTTTATCGCAGCATCCTGATGTGACAGGACAAGTGTGTTTAACTAGCACGTGGGAGAGTTGGAATTTGGACTCTAGCTATGAGAAAGTGAAGACCGGGACACAAGGCACATCACAATTACCTGTTTACTGCAGAGACACACAACTGCAGGTCGGACAAGCTGAATTGTTTCTTAAGTCTCTTAATTAAAGTCTTGTGCAGCAAATTCATTATAAAATACATTATTGACATGTTTGCATGGATCACAGAAGCAAGGCTGTTGAACACAGGCTTTGCTATACCGCCTGTAATCTATTCACCATCTTACTCACTAGAAGCAAATTTATAGAACAAAGTCTTAGATGCAAAATGACCCACGAATGATTGTAACTTATAATATGAAAGTTATGTGTGGATGACAATTAGCAGCCAGTATCAATATACATAATCTATATGTCTGAAAGGACAGCTCAATTCAAATAGCTTCCTGAATTAGCCTTCAACTTCTCTGCTGCAAAACCCAACCAAAAGTTCCAGAGAGAAAGAATTCCTAGACATGCATTCTTTCTCCGTTACTTTGTCAAGTGACAGCTGATTTTTTTCATAAGCTTTTTACGGTTATTTTTCTCCCTGGCATTTGGGATTAAACCCAGTAATACTATACAACCTCAGTCCTGCTTTTACTTTTCTGAGGCAAAGTCTCATTAAATTGTCCAGGCTGGCCTTGAATTTACTATCTGGTGAGTATCTGCGATTATTGACCACTACAACTCCATGCAAGATTTCTAAATTTTAATTTCCTTTTACATAAAACAGGAAGCAGGAAACATTATTTTATATCCTTTATGTACTGCACTTGTTTAAAGTCTCCTTCTATGACCAACTTTAGAAAGTTGTGTGTAAAGCTTGGCATTTTGTCTTTTTCCTTAAGTTACTGGAGAGTTGTCACTCCAGTTTTCAGTCCTCCCACCTCTGCAGAGAGATGGGGTGTGGGCTGTCTGAGTGTTCAACAAAAATATGCTGATATGAGTTTTGCCGACCACCATGGGCTCCACCCAAATCTCTTACTTGGGTTGTACTGTCTGAAAATAGGAAGAGTCAGAACATGGCAAGGAGGCAGAAGTCTCCTAACTACCATTCTTCTAGAGGAAATGCGCCAAGTATGTATGTTCTAGGTTGTTGTGGTTTAGACCTGAGACATCTCCCCAAATCCTTGTGTGTGTAGAAGATGGTTGAATCATGAGGTGAGCCCACCTGAACCCTGAATGGGCTGTCAGGAGGCAGGGCCTGTTGGGGGTGGTCCCTGGGTGTGTGACCCAGAAAGGTACTTTCTTCTCCCAGCCTTGTGCCTCTCCCCCTGCTTCCTGGCTGCCCAGATTGAGCACCATCTCCCCCATCATGCTCTCTGCCATGTTTCTGTCTGAGAGTAAGATGACCACAAGCTGAAAATCAACTTGTCCTTTAACTCATGGGCCTTGGATACTGTGTGTAGTAATGTGGAAGTGGCTAGGACATGGGGCTTTGAAACATTAAGAACTGGTGCATTGATCTGTCTCAATCTGTATGGAAACTTCTTCATTAAATTCATTCTCATCACAAGAGGGAGGGAGAGAGGGAGGGAGGGAGGGAGGGAGGGAGGAAGGAAGGAAGGAAGGAAGGAAGGAAGGAAGGAAGGAAGGAACGAAGGAAGGAAAGAAGGAAGGAAGGATAGAAGGCTCACGGGGCGATGGTGGGCCAAGCATATAAATGCAACGTCTGCCTTCTGCTTGGACAGTTGTGCTTGCTTCCGTCTCCTCCTGTGACTTGGCCCATTCTGAGGACACCCAAAGTACTCACTGTGAAGCATCCAGAGGAAGCCAGCTACCACCTCCCTTACCTGTAAGAAGAGTTCTTGTTGGACCAGTGTTTTGTGGAAAGGCATCGAGGAATCTCCAAGTGTGCCAACGCTGCCCCTCACAGCCGCTTCTGGGCCACTGTCTTTTGTTCTAGAGACATGACTCGTGGTATATGGAGAAACCGAACATTGCAAAATACAATAGGTCAAACGCACAGCACAGATAATTCATGTAGAGATTTTTAGTGGGACTTTTGTTGTTGTTGGGAGTGTATAGTGTGTGTGTGTGTGTGTGTGTGTGTGTGTGTGTGTGTGTGTGTGTGTGCTAAACTATACATCTATGCTGCCTGCACTGAGTCTCAAACCTAAAGCTACAATGTACGAAGACAGGGAAAAGCTGCAGCCTCCTGCCTCGGTGAGTGAGTGAACGCAAACCTTGTCCTTGAACCTGTGCCTAAGCCTGTGCCTACCTCCCATGTGAATGTGTGCGCTGATTCTCTTCTTAACATGCTGGAAATCAGAATGCATCTTATGATTGATTTTTACATATAATGTAGCTCTTTTCTGTTGTAATCTGGAAAGCTATTATCGAGTCGATAAAATGTTTCAGAATCATTGCCCTCTGCAAACCAACAAGATAGACGGTGTCCCCAAGCACCACGCTTTGAGAGATGAAACAAACCCCAACAAGATTTCAATCCTGTTTATGGAATAGGGAGAAATGAAGTGTCCTGTCCCAGGGATACAGGAGACACTAGCTTCAGAAGATAATGCAGGTCACGATGAGTCCTCCCAGGATGGGGACTGCCTCCAAAGATCTAGAACACTACAGCTTTCTCCATTTGTTTATCTCCATGTGTCTCAGATGGACTGTAGCTTGTTGCAACCCAATTTTGGCATTTTCCTTCCTAAATGACAACCAAACTCATTTAAGTGGCCAGATTCTCTTGGTTAGAAACATACTCTATTTACATTCAAGTTAATTGCATAGTGGACTTCTCAGTCATACCAGTTATTTTCTTGTTTTGCTTTATTTTAAATGATTCCTTCAGAGCCAGCCCTCAGAAAGGGCACTTCTGGATCCAGTTTAGAGTCCTTTATTCATATTGCCAAATTGTTGTTGAAAAATGGCATGCTAATGGTAAATGCTAGAAGCGGATGATTTCTGCCCGCCTCCCAATCAACTAATCAGCATTATTTATTTAGTTAATTTAAGAAACATAACATACTACAGCATCACTTTAGTCTTCATTTATTTGATTGTTCATGTCCTGAATATAGTTTATTTTGGTTTTCCTTAATATATTGGTAAGAATTTCCACTTTCAAGCCACTAATGGCCAAGAACTGAGCAGCATAAACAGTGTTTTTATTTTTATTTTTTTGTGGCCGGCTTAGCCCTAAGTTTGCCTAAGTAGGCGATTTAGACCACTAAGCTATCTCGTGGTCCCAAGGAAATATTTTTACATAGCGTGTTTATCTAGGGTGCTCTAAGAAATCAAGGTGGGCTTGTGAATTAAGAGATGGACAGGGAGAGGACATTGTGGAAGATGTGTGGAGAGGGGCAAGGGTAGTGGCAATGGGACAAAACACTCAGCACTCACAACATAGAAGAAGAGTGCTTTATTTGGCGGAGAGTTTCCGGTGCATTCACTCCATGGCTAACTGGCTTCAAATCAAAAGCAAGGTGTTAGAAGGGCGTAGCAGAGGACTGCTACTCACCATGTGCCAGACAGAAAGTAGAGAGTGAAGACAGCTGGGGAAAGAGTCCTCCCTTCCGGGTAATCCCTAGGGCCCACGTCCAGCCAGGCCCCTTCTTCTGAGCCACGCCTCTGAGCAATCACTCACCCACAAATGAATCTGCTGGTGAGCACAGCACCTGTGTGATCCAGTCACCTTCCCAGAGTCCCACCCTGAACACAAAGGACTTTTGATCAGCATTTTAGATCTGTACCATGACACCCAAGGCCTGCAGGAGGGCTGCTGTAGGAGTGACAGGGGGAAGGAAGAGAGGCTGGCCCGAGCAGCCTTGCCGGGCAGCACCTCCTTGAAAGCGTCTTTGAAAGTATCCTTTTTTTCTTTTCTGGGTGACGCTCACATTCCATGCAGCTCAGTGTGGGGCCCCCATCATGCGTACAACCCCACGGATCCAGCCCAGCTGGGTTTACTTTCACGTGCATGTTTAATTTTATGCGAGGTGCCACACATAAATATTGTGCTTGGAAAGTGTTCATGTTCCCCTCTCTAGCCTCCCCGGCAGTATTCTTGAAAGTTTTCACTCTGCACCACTGCCCCAAGCATCACCATCTCTACCTCAGCCAACACAGGCAGTCCTCAGATGCAGCTGCCGGAAGACACAGTTCTCAGTTCTGTTTAAGTGCCTTGCAGAACGACCTCCCAGAACGCCTCTCCACGTGTGGACCCATCTCGGAGTTACAGGGCGAGAAGCTGAATTCTCCAGAGTAGAGGGGCCTCCTCAAGGTGTATGGCTGGTGTGGGACACATGGGTAAGCCTCACTCCCTGTCCATGATGTTCCGTAGCCAGCTGGGGGCGTTTCCCATTCTCCTAGTTTTATTTCTGTCAAAACTCTTATAGTATTGTTCCTCTGGATGAATTGTAAATCACTTCTTTATGGTCCTTGAAAAAAATAGAGGTAAACTGAGTGGAATCCACCAATGAACCTGCTAATAACTACCGTCATCATTTATAACATTCTCATAGAAAGTGGCAGAGTGAGGTTCTGGGGTGTTTGTTCGTTTGTCTTGAGATAGGATCTTACTATATAGCTCAGCCTGGCCTTGAATGCATGGCAATCCTCCTGCTTCAGCCTACGGAGGGCTGGGATTGCAGATGTGCACCATATCTGGCTTCCGTCTCTTGATTGAAGGCGTTTTAGAGTTTCCAGTAAACTGTAGTCATTTTCTTATAGAGGTTATGCATCCTTTCTTCAATTGGTTTCTACATATTTCATACTTTTGTTTCTCTTGTAAATAAAATTTGCTCATGAATGATGTATTCTAGCTTTCTGCTGGTATGGAAGAATGTAACCGATTCCAGGTATATTTATTTTAGGTCTTGCTAATCCATGAAATTTTTATTAGACCTAAAATTTTCTAACAGAAATATTTAAGCTTTCCAAAGGTGCCATTAGGCTTGTCATGACTTTTTCTTTTCTGTTTGTAACTTGATCCTTCTTTCTTATGACCCAGAATCCAAAAGTGCAGCAGAAACACAAAGCTAGAGTGGCTAAAGCCCTCACAAGGTCCTGCACAGTGGAAGGCAAAGAGGCTGCTGAGCCCATGGGCTCACGCCAGTGTGCAAGCCCTAGGAAGCAGAAGCAGGTTTCCCCGTGCTTGGCAGGGAACACCTCCGGAGACGCCCAGGTCCAAATCCTCCGTGAAGGGTGGCTTCTGCGGAGGATGCTTCCTTCCAGATGGGATGAAGTCCAGACTCTTGGTCTGGGAGGATCACCCTGGATGCCTGGGTGGGTCTCACATGTACCCACAGGTACAGAAGGGAGAAGTAAGGTGGGCTTGACCACAGAAGGAAGAGTGGAGCAGGAGCCAGGAGGTGACAGAGATGGGCAGGAGCTGGGGGAGGGAGCCGCACCACTGGCCTGGAGGGCAGAGAAAGAGCTGGGCCCAAATAAGGAAAAGCTTTGGCCTGGAAACTGGGAAATGGGGGACCCATAAGGCCCTCTAGCAGAGTTCACTTGTATTTCTGTGGCACTGCCCTGCTGGCAATCTCTTTGCTTATATCCTCAGAAGGGTAAAAGACACGTGTGTCTTGTTCTGAGCCACTCTGAATTGTTACGGCAGCCTCACAAAGACAAGACACCAGGGACAGTGGGCACTGCAGGGTCAGAGTGCCGCTTCCTACCACTTCTGCTCCTCCACTCACCCTATGGTGTCCCCAGAGGGCCCCTCGTGTTGACTGCCTGGCAAACCTGCTGCCCATTCCGCTCTGGTTCTTTTGGTAACACCCAAGAAGCACAAAGGAAAATAACGTGAAATCCTTCTCTTCTCCCTCAGCCGAGTCCTCACCTGCAAGTTGACTAGGCTTTTGTCACTTTTGGATCATGTCCAGAATCAGAACTGGCTGCTGGTGGCTGCTTCTTCCATTGGGACTATGTGTGGACACAGATTTTCCATCTGGGCTGTGGAAAGAAAGCCCATGTTATGGTCAGATTGATCATTTTTTATTTATTATGCCAACAAGATGTACCCATAACTTCCATAAAATATTGACTAACAATGTCCAGAGAGCTAGCTGCACAGTACACTAGCTCCACTAAAGCCCAGCTTATGTGCGTTGGGGGATATCCCTGTGAGTGCTTCTAGGAACACTGAGAATCCCCGGAGCCCGGTCATCTCAGCTGATGTCACCTTCTCAGGAGCAGGTGGCATCCTCACCTGGCAGGCTCAGTCGCTTCTGCAGACTCAGCCTTCCGCATGCAGCCCCAGCAGAGGCCTGTGCCTGCCACAGTCCCTAGCTCTGCGCTCACTCTTCTTGAAGGATCATGTGTGTGTGTGTGTGTGTGTGTGTGTGTGTGTGTGTGTGTCTGTGTCTGTCTGTGTCTGTCTGTGTGTGTCCACACCCAAGTAAAAACCACAACTGAAGAAAAAGGAGAAGAAAGTAGAGAAGGCTATAGTCAAGGATGAAAAGGGCTACTGTGAACACATCCTGTGGGCAGGTGGGGAGCCCACGGGAGGTGGAGGGAGAAAGCCTTCAGACACCTCCACCCAGAATGCACTTGGTCCAGTGCTCTTGTTTCAGTACTGATGTTAGGACTCTAGTATTTGACTGGCATAATGGGAATAGTGACAGGAACAACAAACATAGAGGTTGCTACATGGCAGACACTATTTTGAGTAATTCTTAAACTACGGAAATAATTGTTTATCCTTATTTAAATGATAAGGCTTTGGGATTTCCAGAGATTAAGTAAGCAGCCCAAGGTGAACTCAAGAGTGGATAAAACCAAACCCGCAGGCTTTCCTCCCTGTCCTTCCTGCATCCCTGAAGCTAGATATTTCAGATAGCTCTACCTTTGAGAGCAAAGTGATTTTATGCAACCCACTTTGGGGGCATAATATTTTAACAAATTGGCTCATCAATTTCTGGGATTTATCTTACTCTGTTATGGTTGCTTATTTCAGTGTGGCACTGGCTGTGGTGTATTTGAAATGTTGGTTGTTACTGGAAAATTTAGTTCTAAAGTCTCCTGAATCAGCTTGCCTTCCCATGAAGGGATAATGTTAATCTTCTGTGACACGGTACCATTCATCAGAGTGAAGTTGTGTTTACATATTTTTAGTAAGATAAAACAAATAATAAAGATGTCATAAAAGTGAATAATAAATATTATTAAATAAATCTTCAGCTGGAAGTTGAAACACGAGTCCTGCCATGGGGAGGGAGTGACTCTGTCCACATCAGAACGATTCAGCAAACACAAAGCTGGCACTGTCTGGTCCACAGAAATAATGACTAACTTTTAGAAATGGTGACCCTAAGAAGGCTGATTTATTCCAGACAAAGAGTGACTCCAGGGGCAGGGGTCAGCCTTCCATGTGTCCCTGCACACTTGGTCATGGACAGGAGCGAGGTTGGGGTTTCCCAGGCATCCAGAGACAGTGTGTGCATCCCCAGGGAGGAGAGTGGGCTGCAAGGCACAGTGTAGTCACACTTCACTCGCAGGCGGCACCTGTGGGAGGCTCTTCCTTAACCCCTAGGGTGGTGCTGGAGTTCCCCTGCGAAGCAGCAACTCCACTTGTGGGTGCACAGTAGTTTCCTCCTTACTTGTGGTTTTATTTTTAGGAATCCAGTTACTTTCCGTCAGGTGAAGCCCCAATTATTAATTCTAGAAATAAATAATTCACGGAGTTTTAGCTAACTTCCACGGGTGTAAAAGACGAGGCTGGTTCTGTCCTATATAGTCACTAGTGTCTTACTGCACTCAATTTGTAAATAAAACCTAATCATAGGCGTGCGTATCAGGGACAATGGTATACTTATGGCTCTAGTCCTCCCTGACGTTGGGAGCATCTACTGGAGGTGTTGAAATACCCGTTGCAAAGAAGAGGGGACAACCATATACTCAAAACAATTGAAAGCAGAGCCTTAAAGACATATTTCTACACCCATACTCATGGGCAGTGTTTCTGCCAGACATAAAGTGGAAGTATGCCAATGCCAGTGATGGAAGAGTAGAAAACTAGGAAGAGATAAAGCCACCAAGTGGAATGTGATGCACCCGTGAAAAGGAAAAGTATCCTGACACATGTTATAGCATAGAACACTTTGAGGGCAAGGGTGTTAAGAGCAAAATGCAACCTCCTTAAAAAAGACAAATATTGCTTAATTCCTTATATGGAAGACATATAAGTTCATTACATGGAGACAGAGTGAAATAGTAGTTGCCTGGAGGAGCTGGAGGATTGGGCGTCTGTAAGTTTATGTTTGGTGGATGAGAAGCTTGAGAAAATGAAACCATTCTGGAGACAGATGGTGGTGATGAGGCAGTGGCCTGCTTAACACTACAGAACCTGAGAAAGGTGAAGAGGACAAGAACATAGAATATGAGTTGTTTTCCTTCCTTGCACAAGAGAGGCTATGCGCCTTGTCCACAGATGCACAGTGTGTGACAAGCTGGTCTCACCTCTGGAGCCCTCACTTGGGACACCAAGACTTGGCTCCCATGATGTCCCAGACCCCCTCAAGTCTTGTAAAACTGTGGTTGCAGCTGTTTGGGGTGCAAGGCCTGGAAAGCCATAGCTTCACTGTGCGATGGTCCAGGTTCCTTCAGGTCAGGGTGCTGCAAGGGGTGGGGTCTGGAGAGGGCCATTGTCAGTGTCCAATATGGCTCTGTGGCTACAGCCTCGTGGGGTTGGGAGGGAACTGCCTTCAGCCCCTTTTCCCAGGCTTAATCCTGCTCTTGAGGGTACTTCAGGTCACCTTGAGGTTTAGGTTCCATGTGTGAAATTTGAAAGTGTACATCAGAGCCAGGGCCTCTCTCTGGCTGGGGCTGCTGCAAGCTGCTTGGACAGTGTGCTGTGTGTCTGCTTGTGTGTCTACATCCGATGGCCTTCCTTCCTCATCGCAGTAGAGCAGTGAGGTAAGAGGCTGCCACCCATCGTCGGTGTGCACAGAATCACTGCTCCAAGAGTCCTAGGAGGAGCAAGTGAGCTGCACGAGGCTCCAGAGGCCTGAGGACCTTGTGAGGGTGTGGCTTCCTCGGGGAGCTATGGACCCCAGGCTCCTGCCAGGGGGCTGCTTTTACTCCCAGAGTGAAGCTCGCCAGGCTCCAAACACCCAATTCTTCCTTCTTATCTCTCAGTCTTCTGTCCAATTCACAGTTTGAAAGTCTTTTGTCTTTTGTCTTCCTCTGCAGAGAGCAGGATTCCAGAATCTCCTGGCAGACTCTTGCTAACATCCACGCTTCTCCCTCTCCACTCTCATGGAGCGCCACCAGTGCCTTCCTGGGGGCCTGCTTAGTCCTGGCACCTGGGTACGTCCTGCAATCTTCATATAGCACATTCAAGGGAGAAGAAGAGTGTGAAACTAAAAAGAGCATTTGAGTTCTTCCATTTTTGCTAGCATGCTTAAATATTGAGGTTCAACTTTTTCTTTAAAATGCCAATGAAATTGCAAAGCTAATTGATAGTCTTCACTTTCATTTTAGATACAATGAAACTACAGTCTCCAATAGAAATTTGTACACCATGAGCAATTTATATTTGATATTTGCCTCATCAAGAAAGCTTATTTCTAAACTTGTCAAAATGCACTCTGACCTTTCTGTTCTTGTTTGGGGACAAAAGAATGGACGGTGTGCGCAAAGCACACTTGGCTTCCATAGTTTTTGGCTCTGTGCTCATTCACTGTCAGCCTTGATGTAATGACTCCTATGCTTGTGCCACACCTGGTGACAGAGTGGTGGCAGACCTGATGTGCAAATGAGCTCACAGTGAGCACTAGCCCATGGGTCCACTAGGTGGTGGCCAGTACCAAGTGCTTAGTTAGGGTCAAATGCAGTAAGAGCTGCCCTGGGGGAGCACTGGGCTCAAAAGAATGTGAGGTGAGGAGTGGCCACAGACGGAGGTGTAGGTCATGGAGCTGCAAAACCAGGGAGGAAGAGAGGAGTGGGCAGGTAGAAGAAGCCATGAAAGACAAGGTTCGGGCCCTGCTCAGGCTCCCTCCAGTGGGTGTGGGACGCTGTATTTTCAGGCAGGTCACACTGTGGACAGACATCATGGGCATTGTTATTACTGAACAGGCAGACACCTAGGTTGGGGCACCCCGCAGTGAACACAGGCTCGGGGAGAAAGGTGGGGTGTTCCTAGGAGAATTTGAGCCTATCTCGCTGTCTTGAACACACACTTGTAAGGTGCGGCCTTTGCTACTGGCCTAGGACCCTGTGAACCAGAGTCACACCTGCTCCGCTCGGAGGCGCTGCTCATTGCCTTCCACTCTGTCTTATGCCCTTTGTATTTTGATGAAATCGTGTCTTATGCTTTGTAGATTGGGATAGGAAGCTTTTTGGAAGCCTCCGGAGTTAAGCAGAGTCTTGCATATTTAGGGCATGTTGTTGGGCTAAAAGCCCTGCTCTGAGAAGCATCCTGCCTGTTCTGGGACTCAGGGATCAGTTTGGTCTCGATGTCTCTGCAGAGCACACCCCCCCCCCATGTGCAGCTGCTCTGAGCTTCTCAGCCACAGATGCAGATGTGAGCAGTGTCGTCAACATGCCAGCTCACCCAGTGTCCTCGGTGATGGGTGGGGAGCCCCCTGTGCTGAATAAGACCCTGCTTGCCACTATGAATGATATCACAGTGATTCAGAACATGAGGCCATTAGAATGGCAATAAAAAGAGAGACTGTCATTATTCCAGCCACAGAGCAGAAAACGAGTGGATCTCCTGTAATTATGCACACTGGCAGCTGCCCGGCTCCAGCGAGGAGGCCATGCTGGGGGTGGGGAGGAGGGGCTGGCTGCAGCCTTCAGACGGTGGCGGAGGCAGGTGGCATGTGGAGGCCCTCCAGGTGCTCCATGGGCCCCCTCTCGGGGAAGGATTCCTAATGTCTCAGCTCTGTCTCCTCTATTTGATTACTTGTTTTCCAAACATGCATGTGAGGGCTTGCATTCGTACATCTCTACAAACCCACATTCTGCAAAATATTTTTTAATGAAGTTTATTGGTAGAACTTAGGTAGATATAATGACCACATTCATCATAGGAAACTTGCACCTGTACGCGATAGATGTGACTCCTCAGTTTTTCGAACTCCCCTCCCTTCCCTTCAAGCCCTGGGCCCTCCTTCTTATGAAATATTGCTCCTACTTCATATTTTTAACTCGTTTTCTTCTCTTCCTTCTGTCCTTTACTTCCCTTTTCTTTTTAATAATTTCTTCTTATTTCACAATATCTATTGTGTATTTTAGTTCTTATTTACACCTTTAGCTTCTCATACCAGAAACACTATGCGATATTGACATGTGTGTGTCGAACATCTTTAGGATTTCTCAGTTAAGCAGCAGCTATTATCAAATTTACTTATCAATGTTCTATTCTTATTTCTCTTGTCAAAGGGTAATTTTATTCAGGAGAGATGTTCATTTCCTATTAAATTCACTAGTGGCTGTCAGAACTTGCTTCAGTTTTTTGGGGTAGTGTTTTAAGATCCGAGGAGTTTCCCCTGCAGTGTTCATTAGATGTCACGACTCAATGATCTCCTTGCTATCTAAAGTCTGGATCTAAGGGCTTGTCAAATAGCTCAGTGGATTAAAGCACTTGCAAGCAGGCGCAGGGGACAGGGCCATGCCGGCATGCCCCCAGGGCACACTGAGATGGCAATGGAGACTGGGCGTGGTGGTGTGTGCCTGTAATCCCAGCTCTTTGGGAAGCTGTAAACAGGTGGATCACTACAGTCCAATTTAGTAGTGAGACCCTGAATACCCTGTAGACCCTTCCCTAAAATACAAAATAAACAAATAAATAAATAAATAAATAGATAAATAAATAAATAGTCCAGATCTGACTTGTGCCTCCAGTCTCAGAGCTGGAATTGAAAGAGAAATACAAACTTTGGTAAGACCAGGCTTGGATCCTTGTAATTTCTATTTCACACTGAAAATAGTGGTCTGGGGGCCGGGGAGATGGCTCAGTGGAATAAGCGCTTCCCTGGCAAGCCCAAGGGCCTGAGTTCAATCCCCGGTTCCGTCAAAAAAAAAAAAAAAAAAAGAAAGAAAGAAAGAAAATAGTGGTCTGGAACCTGGAGGGTTTATTTGTCCTGCTGCTCTTGGCCCTGACACTGATTCTCGCCTCTCTTCTGCCTTCTGCTACCTAGCATTCACAGTGAG
Source organism: Octodon degus (assembly GCF_000260255.1). Lineage (NCBI taxonomy): Eukaryota > Metazoa > Chordata > Mammalia > Rodentia > Octodontidae > Octodon > Octodon degus. The sequence goes on along the minus strand of NW_004524584.1, from coordinate 22,534,872 downwards.
CCTATGTAGCCTGGAGTCTGACAGAGGGGATGCAGGTGGGGCACCACTGATCTGTGGTGTTGATGGTCCCCGTGACGGGGAAAGGTAGGACGGCACACTCTGCCTGGGCACCAGGACCTTCTCCCTGTGGCCCGGTGCTTTTTCAACCCTTCACAGGCTATGGGGAAAGGAAGTAAAGGGGCTGAAGGCCACCCTTTCAGAGATCAGGCCTGCCCTTGCCACCCTGCCTTTGGAGGCCTTGGGCACCAAGCCCCGTTCATCCGTGGGGACACTGCCCTCCCTCTCCCCTCCACCTGCTTCCCCGAGGAAGGAAGGAGTAGCAGCCTCACTAGAGCGTAGCCACACAGGACCTCTTTCTTGTGGACCTTGCTAGGACTTTTCCACTCTGGGCCTCAGATCTTGCATGGGAGAGAAAGGTAAGGCTCTGCAGGGGAGTTAAGACTGGCGCTGTCCCAGCAGCACAACCCCAATTGTGGAAAAAAGACCACTGGAAGTCTCCAGCAGTTGTTCCCCAAATGTAAAACATATGAAGAAAAAAAATTGGGAAGAAAATCTAGATTTTGGGAAAAATAATGAGTTCTGTAACATTTGCACTTCTGTTATCTCTCCTCAGCACTGCTGGACAGAAGCTCATGCCTAAAAAGTATGGCTGGGAAGAAAGCTCTCACCCCATCCAACTTGCTGTCCCAGACGACTGGTCTCACTGGGACAGGAAGGCGACTTCTTGTCTCTGTCTGGGTTCCAGAGGCTCAGTTCCTGGTGGGTGCAGCGAGGAGGTCAGCGGCCCTGAGCTTTGATTGCCCTCACTCATGAGCAGGAGTGCCAGGGAGCACTGAGGACACGTGACCGTTGGCCTTCTCCCAGCGTGCTCAGGGGCAGAGGTGAACCTGCGAGGGGAACCTGAGACCACTCCAGGCTGCCATCCCCATCAGAGCGTAGGCTCACTGGGAAGGAAGTCGGCCTGTCCCGGAGCAGAGGCCAAGAGCGCTCATCCTGAGAAACAAAGCAGAAGAGAACAGCCTCAGAGAGAGCCCTTACCAAACAAAGAGGGTGGGAAATTGAAAAGTCTAAATCTACTGCAGAAAGCAGGGGGGATTCTGGTGGGAAGCCGCTAAGCCTTTAGTAACCGCTATGACATGGGAACTGGTGAAACCACAGCTCTCTTAGCTCATCATGGGCGAACCAGGAAAGAGACGGTTGGGAAGCCGCGGCCTGGTGTCAGACGGCACCCTGAAGACTCTCAAGCCGTATTTCAAGACTGTAATTTACTAGACTGCAGAGCAATTTGTGCAGGAGGCCGCTGCCAAAAATAATAAAGCAACCCGTGCGATCAGTGGAGCCAACCAGCTGGGTACTGCAGCGAAAGAGGCTGAGAGTTTGGCAGCGAGATCAGAGAACTCGAGAGGCTGCTCAGCAAGGGTGACGGTGCTGCACGAGCCACTCAGGGCTGCCAGGGGCATCGGCGGCAGCGCTGTGGGCGACACAGAGGTCACAGAAGCAGTCCGGCTGTGTCACGAGCAAGAAAGTAGCACAGACACAGCCGGGGAGGAGGAGGGGCAGGGAGGGGACACAGTTATGATATGTGACTTAAAATATTTCTTTTTCCATTAAAAACTGAAGTCTTGAGTTAGAAAGACACAGGTATGATTCACATAAATAAATAGATAGATAGATAGATAGTGTTATAACCTGTGCAATTGATTCCAATTCTGTAACTCGGTATGCTTCCACTGTAACTTTATTAACTGTTATAACCCGACATATGCGCCACCATCCTGTTCTGCATGTGCTACTCTAATGCTGTAACTTTCCACTGTGCCCTTTCTCTACTTGAGAACCTGCAGTTGGGCCTTTCTCACGCTGTCCTTTGTGCACACCTGAATCTAGTTCCGGCCCAATGCCCTGTTCTTGCCCTCATTCCCAGCTACAAACTGTACCCACCACTGCACCTGTTATTGTTCATTAGAAACAGGTAATTTTTCAACTGCAGCCCCTAGATGAACCCTTGACGTCAGTTTTTGTGGTTTATTGGCTTAAATACCCACTCCCCTCATCCTCCTGGTGCGCACCTCAGCATCTTGCTGGGGTGTCCGCCGCTGGGTACCAGCTACAATAAAGCGCTTCTTTAACTTTTGGACTTGGCTCGTTGTCATCTGATTTTTGAGTTACAACATTTGGGGGCTCGTCCGGGATCCCTAAAGGCCTCATTTTCCTTCTCGCGAGTGGTGAGTACCAAAATTTTATCCAAATTATTATTGCCAGCATTGGTTTTGACATTGGGGGCACCAGTCCCCGCGTCCCTGGAGTGGGACGCGCTCCAGGTATTTGTTGCTCTTAGAGATTTGGGACTTAGGTTAGAGATTTGGGACTGAAGTTAAAGAGTTGGGATTTAGGTCATTTGTAGAAGTTTTAGTAACTTCATTCGTTTCTTTAACTAAGGTCATTTGTTGAAGTTTTCGTGACTTCTTTTGTTTCTCTAACTTAGGTCATTTGTAAAAGTTTTCGTGACTTTTTGGTTCTCTTTGAGTGTGGTTAATTGGATGACTTCAATTTGGTTTACAGGTTGAACTTGTGCCTGCTCATCTCACCGATTTTGTCTCTACTTCTTCATTTCTAGTTTCACTTTGTTTGTTCTTTTGCTGGTTCCTGTGCTCTTGTTCAATATTGGCCTCCTCCCCTTCGGTATGGGCCAATCTTCTTCTACCTTCACGCCTCTGTCCCTAGTCCTTGATCATTTTTCCCTTTTCAAGGAACGAGCCAAAGGATACGGAGATCCAGTCTACCCTGGAAAATTAAAAACTCTCTGTGAGCTTGAATGGCCTACTCTGTCTAATGGTTCCTAACCCCTGGAGGGCACCTTTAATCTTTCTCTTGCCCAGTCCCCTCCGGCAGGTAATTTTTGGTCTACCGAGTCATCTGGATCAATACACCTATATACAAGTTTTGGACTGACCTCATCTATGACCTCCCTTCATGGATAAAGAAATACCTCTCAGGATCCCCTTCCTAGCCCCCTGAAGGACTCGGAGCTGACATCCTCCACCGTCCGTTGCTGACCGCCTGAAATGACTCAAGGCTTGCTGTTCTGGACACTATTTCTGGACGACTGGCCAATTCCACCTGGTTGCACTGGCAGTTCCAACTGATAAGCAGCAGCTGTGACCCCCGACCATCACCATCAAAACCTGCTTGTTCCACCTGCCAGCCGGTACACAGATAAATTCATTATGCAGTTAAGATATTGGTCAAAATGTGTTGGTAAATCTAAGCTAAAGCATAAAATTGTTATAATATTTCTTTAATAGGACATTTTATGACTATTTTTGTACTTCTATATGTTGCATTAGAACTAGTTGCTAAATGTACTGATATTCCTTGCTTCATTATAGACAATAGCACTAGAGAGGGTAAGGTTAATAAGCTTCCTAATGGATTTTATGTAAACTTCTGTAAACTGGGACTTTTGGCCAGCTTGGACTTAGAAAACTTACATGCCTGTATATAAAAAAATGGGACTCCTTTTGCCAGTTAAATGACTTTAGGTCGGCAACCGTTCTTAAAGACTTGGAGGACAGGTTTCACTGAGATGGACTGGTTCTGATCCCCCTCTACATGCTAGAGGGAATGTCAGGTCTGCTCTGTTTGTTTCCTTGCTTTGACTTTAATCCTAATTTTCCTACCTCTTTGCACTTTCCTTTTTAGAGGTATGTAAAATTTGAAAAACTCTGACTGTTCCAGCTGGGTAAAGCCCTTAAAAATGAGTGTTTGTTCACGCTGAAGACAGGGAAGTCATTCAAAACAAAAAAAAATTTGACCTTTCCTTCTAACTTTAGCTATCATTTAAATGGGTAAGAAATAAGTTATAAATTTTATAAAACATTTGCTGTAAGATGCTTAGGTAGTCTTGTTCAGGTTTTTAACTATCCCTTATAGAACTGGGACAAACAATGGTTACTCTGCCAGCTAGTAAATGCTCTTAGAGCAGCTGCCACTCTTTAAAGCAGAGGACAGACCTCGCCAGCCATTCTTTGGTAAATCCCCATTGAAGCCTACGGCTGATAGAATGTTGACCAGGGAAACTGCTGCATTCCTTTCTGGAGACATTTCTGGTTGTTTGAGCCAAAAGAAACCGAGAATACCTAAGGGGTTAAGGCGCCATACCCGAAGGTTCCTTGGTGGAAACTGGCCTCTGACCACTAAAAGCTCTTCACTTACCTATTATATTTTTTTTCTTCTAGTAAACTAGGAATTTTACCTGAGTTTTTCAGTAAAACAAATTAATGAGTCATTCTTTCAGAAACAAGGCTGAGACAGCGTGTAATAGTGGTTATCAAGAAAACCTTACCTCTGCTTTACATGTTAACTGAAAATGAGATGTTTACCAGCTATATTGTGTTCTTACCAGTATGTAAAATGTGATGCTAAATGATAATAAGTTTCACCTGTGAGCTTCAAGGTTAGCTCTTGTTTAGTTGCTAAAAATATTTACCTAAGTGATTAGATAAATTGACCTTTTA
>NW_004524584.1:22526338-22527215 GCF_000260255.1 Octodon degus | reverse complement strand
CTGGGTACCAGCTACAATAAAGCGCTTCTTTAACTTTTGGACTTGCCTCATTGTCATCTGATTTTTGAGTTACAACAGATAGATAGATAGATAGATAGATAGATAGATAGATAGATAGATAGATAGATAGATCCAGGAAGCAAATTACTTACTGTACCTTAGAAGGCTTGGGTTGTAGAGTTTACTTTGGTGTCTTAGTGGCCTTTAGAATGATGTCCAGGTGATCAAAGTGGCATGGATTGACAACCAGTCATCTGCTTGGAACACCCAGCTGAACTGAATTAGTGTGGTGCTGGGTGCAAAAGGTCTACCTACCTAAGGACTGCGGTCATAGTATAAAACAGAGGACTGGAGAGGAAGATGACATGCTAAGGATTCTCCTGGCAGAGCTTGTCGCACTGCATTTCCTGAGATGAACTCAGCTATTCGCATTTGCAGAGAAGCTTGGGACCTTACTATCAATGAGGTTGGCTGTGATACTTTTTGGTAGAGCTCTGGTGCTTCCTTTGAACGTTGCTTCCTGGCTCCAGGGCAGACCCCTCAGCCTGCTCACACAGGTCCTTCATCCCACTGCCACAGACGTTCTACCTTCTACCACTGACCCCTGGGCTTTCCTAGTGCAGATCCTTGATACAGACTTGCGTGTGACATTGTCGTGGACTCTAGGTCTTCAGATGGACTCATGGAGGACACTGTCATGGGATCCAGGCCCTCAGCTGGATTCTTTGGTCTTTGGCGTGTGAGCAGATTTCCTGTAGTCTCTTCTTTCCTGACTCTTTGGGTTGCTATTATAACGCAATCATATAAATGATGTATCCTGTATTAAACTCTTTCCCTTGTAACGCTTGACCACAACGAAAGGAAAACATCCTTAATG
>NW_004524584.1:22514304-22525333 GCF_000260255.1 Octodon degus | reverse complement strand
CTATAGGGAAGCTCCTTCGAGTCACTGACAAGGACATGCAAACAACAGTGAAACATGTCCAACCCCAAACTGGTCCATGAGTGTTCAAGGCAGTACTGTTCCTGACATAAAAACACGAGTGTCCATCAGCTGATAAAAGGAAATGTCAGCTGGGGAGATGGCTCAGTAGAACAAGCACTTGCCTGGCAAGTGCAGGGTCCTGAGTTCAATCCTCAGTACCACAAAAAAAATGTTCAAAAGGAAATGTCACAGGTGGGTATGCATAGAGTGGACCGTTACCCACCAACTGAGCAGTCAAAGGGGTGGTGCAGGGTAAAGAGTATGCCAAGTAATAAAACCTAGACCTGAAAGAATACTACTACGGTTTGGACCCCAAATGTGTCCCCAGGGTCTCATGTGTTTGGAAGGTGTTTGGGTGAGGGGGTGCTCTAAGCATCCATGGGCTCCTCCATTGATTAGCTCACAGCTGAATGTGCTCCTAGTAGGCAGGCCTGATAGGCATAGTGGGTCACTGGGACAGAGGGCTGCACACGTGCCCTGGCCCCGCCCTTCTCTCTCTGTTTCCTGGATGCCATGAATCAAGCAGCTTTCTTCTGCTGGTCCCTGCACCATGCCATTTCTGTCTTGCAGACAGTAGACAGTGGGCTGATCCCACTGGAGACTGTACACCCAAGCAAAGCTCTCATCCTTTAAGTGGTCAGGGGTGGATATCACACCCCAGTGAGAGGAAAGTGCCTAACACAACCGTGTATTTCACAGTTCTGTTTGCACAAAATCGCTGTATTCTCTAGTGGCAAAAGTGTACATTAGTAATTGTTCAGGTTGGGTGAGGGGAGGTTGGGGGCAACAGAGAGTGATCAGTATAGATTCTATTTACAGGAAGAGGAAAATGTTCTGAGGTTAATGGTGATGCTGTTTGTGGGACTCTGAGTATACTAAATAATAAAGAATTTTAAACTTCAAATGAGAGAAATGTGGTGAATGAGTTATAGTTTAATAATGCTAACTTAAAAAAAAAAAAGAGTGAAGGGCCAATCAAATAGCTCAGCTGATTAAAGTGCCTGCAAGCAGGTGCAGGGGCCAGGGGTTTGATCCCTGGGCCTGTTGCCCGCCCCACCTCCAGGGTGCGCTGAGACATCAATTGAGACTGGGTGTGGTGGCATGCACCTGTAATCCCAGCACTTGAGAAGCTGTAAAGAGGCAGATCTATAGACCCTATAAACCCTTCCCAAAAAGAAAAAAAAAAAGAGTTGGAGAACCTTCGTTCCCATCCTATCTCATTTCCTGTTCTACTTGTACCACAAAAGAAATACAAACCATGCCCCATTTAGTTGAGGAATTAAATCCTATTATTGAGCCCCTAGAAATGTCCATGAAGCCAAAGTTTAAGGGATTTCCCTTTTCAATTTGGCAACATTTTTAGAAGGGTATTGATAAAGTGGACAGTTTAGCAAACTACTTTCTGCCTATTGAATTGGTAGAAGGTCAGTAACTATCAGGGTGATTGGAAGCAAGAGAGGAGTACCTTCAGCTCATGCAGTAGGTCTGACTAGCTCCAGTCTGAAGCAGATTACAGGCAGCCTGTGATCCCTGCACTGTGTTTCGGTGTCCTTTTGCCTGGCCGGGGTGTTAGGGTGCCGGCAGTTGCCAGAGCACCTGTCAAGGTTGTCCTTCTCTGTTTGGTTGACTTGCAGCCTGGGACAATCTCTTGGGTTGCTCTGGTTATTTTTTTCTGGTCCTGGTTTTTCAGAAAACTGGGATCCACATGTAGGTCTGGGCCACATCCATAGGCAATGCTGGCACCTGGGAGTGTAAAACATTTTACTGCGCTTTATGAACTTTGGAAATATGTAAGCAAAGGTCTTAAGTCCTAAACAAAGATTAAAAGACACCCCACATTTTCTGGTTTTGCTTTTCTACTTTGGGTACTGCCGGATCAAGTGCTCTAATAATTGCTGATCAACACCCTCCAGGTTTTCGGCCCTCAGTTATTTTCTGACCTGAAAACATTGGCCTGGCCTGTGTTGCACATGGGCTGTTCTTCCCTGGCGAGCAGCTCTGTTTCTGGGTGCAGAGCGCGGGGCTATTGTCTCGATCCTGCAAGCTGCCATGGGGACTGTGTGTTCTGATGGGTCTCAGCAGCAAAGAAGGGATGCAGAGCATGGAACCCACCCTTTCCTCACAGGCATGGGCAGAGCCTCGCAGAGCCTCGCAAGCAGCTATGCAAGGAATCAGCGCAGCGTTGAATCTCTTTGACGCCTCACTAGCCCAGAGGGAGAGAAAAATTTGTTTATATTAACCGCAGTGCCAAGGAACTGAGGTCAGGAGTGTTGTTCCCACACAAGGCGGGGGAAGGCCTGGTCTGTTTCCAAATGCTTGGGGTTGCAGAGACAACAGCACTTCCCTGACCTCAGAAAGGTCAGCTTCTGTTGCTCATTCTTGTAGAATTCAGAATGGCCAAGGCATTTCAGGGTGGGAAGAAAGTAAAACGCAACAATGCTAAGTCATTTAGATCTATGCCGTGCTATAAAAATATGGTGACTATTCTTATAAAAAGATTTATTGCAATAAAAGTCACATCATCATGAATCCCCCTTCAGATAGTTATCCTTGCTTTGGACACACTTCTGTGATTCTTGGAAATGTGCTTTTTACTGTAAGATTTTTTTTTTTAATTTAAACATTCAGCATAGTGTTTAACCACCCCTTATGTATGGGGCTTATCACAGAAGTTTCCCCAGAAGGTAAGACAGTTATGTTATTGCAAGTGGAACTTAGAAACACTTCCTGGTGATGCTGATGAGCCATATTTGAGGCTGTGTCCAGACCTTGCCCTTGTTTGAGAGAGGCATTTTCCCATAAAATCACAGAGGATATGGTATAGTTGCTTGTGTGGTAGAGCACAGGCTCATTTTCATATTTTGTACAGCATCGAAATATATAAATATAACTTTTCAGAGCACAAGTTTTAGAGCTTCAGGCATGCCTAAATCAGCACTTTTTTTGCCGTGTGTGTGTGTGTGTGTGTGTGTGTGTGTGTGTGTAGAAAATAGACATGGCGGCTATCCTGGATTGAGTGGGCTCCTTACATGTGCAGTGCCCTCTTAGCCCCTTGCCTCTGCTTCCTGGAAACGCCCTTCCACCCAAAGGAAATTCCCCAGGCTCTGGCTCTGTAGCCGACCCCTGCTCATCGGTTGGGAAAACCCAGAGTCCAGCACTGGGAAACAGCAAAGAATAAACACGGGCTGCAATTAAAGTTCATAGGATATCAATCCAAGGTCAAATATAAAATTGGATTTTCTCAGCGTACCCCTTAAAGCTTATTCCAGATTTTTCACCTCTGCTAATGCCAGGTTAATAATTATCAATGCCACAAAGAAAAAGCATATGCCGAATGCTGATTATAACAAAATAATCAGTGTAAAGTGTTTATCGCACAATAATTTCAGTTACGCCTAAAGCAAAATATTTCTATTTTTTCAGACTTGGGCTGTCAGAATTTGCCAACAAAGCTGCTCCTTCTATGGGAGCTCCACTAACACAAGATGGAGTGGGTCACTAGCAAAGGAGGAGCTGTGTTTCCATCCCAATATGTGGAGCCCAATCTAGAGCTTGGCACCCCCAGAGCCACGCCCCAGGAGGGTCTGGGGATCACTTCCCTCTGGAAGGTGTGGACTCTCCATCTACCTGGTACAGAGTGGCTGTGCAAAGCGCAGGAAGAATTCCAGTTTCCCACTGATGAACTTTGGGGAAGCAGTGCCTTCCTCACCCAGGGACTTATCCTCTACCAGCTCTTTTGTTTTTTGTTGGGTTTTTTTTTTTTTTTGTTTTTACTTATTTTTTTCCATAGTTTTATTGAGAAACAAATAGCAATGAGAGAGTTTCAAATCAAACTGTTAGGACTGTTTCAATAATTAACACATTGCATACCTTCTTCCTAGTGGTTATTTGCTGTACAAGATGCAGACATGATATCCTATTTACAAACACCATTAGAGCGAATCCCTCTATTCATTAAGAGAATGTAACTATATATCTATCCTAACCACTTTGAATGCACAGATACAAAATGGACATTCATCTGTATCCCTTTTTTTTTTTTTGTTCAGTTCCATCATTTAAATATTGTAGGTGTGTAAACTTACCAGCTCTTTCGATCCCTGCGTTCCCCAGCCCGTGGCCTGCCCTCTAGTGGGAAGGAGGACAGAACTTGTGCTCCCGCTTCATAACACTCTGTGATTATATCAGCCCCATTTTTATATTTTTAAGATTTTCCACAGAATTCCCTCCAACACGCTTCTTGTAAGAAGTAAATCACGATGAGTCAGTCAGAAGCGTGCGGTGTGTGGGGTCTCGTGGGGCAGCCACCATGCAGCCTTCAGGAGCTGTCCTCGGTGATGATTTCTGCCCAAGACGCACACCTGACCGCGGAGCGCAGGTGCGGGGTTGTGTGCTGCTCTGCTGGTGTTCATGGTCCCAGCCTGGGACTCACTGCTGCGACCCGGCAGTCCAAGGCTTTGCAAGGATGGAGTGCGGGCCGGGAAGCACCTAGGACAGGGCAAGCAGCACAGTCCAGGATCTGGCTGGGGTGGGCGGGGCACGAACAGAGGTGAGTCCAGCCTTTCTGCGTTCACTTCTGTTACGGCATAGATCAAAACTGTCCCCCGAACTCTCACGTATTCAGGGGCAGGGGCTTTTGTAAAATGATCGTGCCATTAGGACACTGTGCTCATGACTGGATTTGTCTATGGGTGAGTCCATGGCTGAATATGTTGTTAGGAGGTGGACTGCGGCGTGTGGCCCTGGGAGCTTGTGTTCTTGTCCCCGGCTCCTTTCTTCTCTCTTGCTCTGTTTGCTGACCTTGCAGCTTTCCTCCACAAGGCTCTTCTAACATCCATTTCTACCTTGAAACAGGTAACCATGTACTGAAACCATAAAACCTATTGGAGCAGAGAGGAGACCCAGACCATGAGCTTCCGGCCCCTGTCTCCCTTAATCCAGATGCAAGGTGTGGAAGACTTCACTTTTATTTATTTTTTTTCTTTTATGTATGTAGTTGTTGCAGGGTCTCACTATGCAGCTCGGACTCGTGGTGATCCTCCTGCTTTCGGCCTTCCCAGTGCTGGGATTACAGGCATGTGCCACCATGTCAGGACTGTGGCCCCCTGGAGTCCAGGCCAGGAAGTGGGGGCGGGGCTGGTGCAGCATGTGATGCCAGAAATCGAACCATGGTCCTTGTGTTTGCCTAAGCTTGCCTAAGCTTGCCTAAGCTTGTCTAAGCAGGCACTTTAGTCCGCTGAGCTATCTCATGGGCCCCAAGGAAGACTAACTTTATGAGAGCATTTAGAACCTTATGTCAAAGGATCTGCGAATTTTAATCCTGCCTGTCTGTCCCTTGTAGTGAACTTTGGCAATGGGTGAGACAGGAGGACAGGACCAGAGGAAAATGGGGAGTGGAGCTGCTGAATGACTGGGTCAAAGAGGAGGGAAAGACATGGCTGCTGGATGCCACTCTTCACCTAGGAAGAAGCCTCCTCGCTGCATTCCAACCAGCAAGTGCGTATGACCTAAATGGCAGGCTGGGCTTCTTTTGACACTGGAGGGCTAACTTTGGGTCTTGGGGGCCTGGACATTAAGTGCTCAGCTACAAGAGAGAAATGTAGACCTTCACATTGGAGGGGAGCCCCAGAAGGGTGGGGTGCTCACCACATCGTAATCATTTGTGAGTAGCTCTGAGGTCTGAGAGGTCACAGAGCTAAAACTATGCAGCAGTTCAGTTCTATGGTCTAATTGCTTTTCAGTGCTTAACAGTATACATGATTGTGTGAACATCGGATGAATCTGTCCAGGTGGGATCTTCGGCCTGCATCTGGAGCCAGGAATCTCATTTGAAGGTAGTTGCTCTGCCCTTGAGCTAACCTTTCTAGTATTTGGTGACCCTGCCCGTACTTAGCCACTCAGCTCCTGATAATAAAGTTCATGTTTAAACAACCGCATAGAGTCCTTCACCATCCTGGGCTCTTCTCTTCCCCTCCATCCCTCTCTCTTTCTCTCCTCTTTTTTTCTCCTCTCTTCCTCCTCCTCTTCCTTTCTCCTTCTTCATCTTCTTTTACATCCTCTCAGTACCAGGGATTGAACCAAGGCCTTTGCACTAGGATGAACATCCCCAGCCCTATTTTGTTTTACTCTGTTATTTTAATTTTGAGACAGGATCTTGCCAAGTTGCTAAGTTTCCCAGGCTGGGTTTGAACTTATGATCTTCCTGCCTCACTCTCCAGAGTGTTAGGCATGTGTGTGTGCACTGCCACATGTGGCTGCCTCTCTTCTGAAGTCCTACACAGTGGTATGGAGCGGAAACAATGCCATGGTGTGGGCTGTGACGCCTGCCTGGCTTAGCACGTTTTGTGCCATTGTCCCTACAAGATGCAGCTCTGGCCTTATCTCAGGCATGGTAGACTCTGTGAAAGGCGGCTCTATCCTGTGACTAACCTGCCTGTCCAGCAGGAACCTCTGCCTTCACCCCTGGTTGTGTGCAGACCCTTACTTGGCCTTCACTGTGTGGCAAGAAGCACTTGCATGACTTGGGGGAGGAGCTTATTCCTGTTTGTCCGCTGCCCTCTGCACTTGCTGAGGGCATGGTTGTATCTACTTATATTTACTTTCCTCTCCCCAGCCAGCTGTAGAGTGCAGTGGAGCCCAGTGTCCCTGGGGTCACGGAGAAGCAGATGATGCTCTCCAGGGGCAGTGTTGGTCCTGCTGCTCTGCTGCAGAGCCACCCTGACCAGTGTCAGTGTTCACCTGCCCCATCTGGCGATGGAGGGCCCCTCAGGCTGCTGGCCTGCATCTCAGTTCATTTTGTATTGCTCTGGCAGGATGCCACAGGCTGGGTAAACAATCATAGAAAGATACTTCAGTACAAAGCTGAGGGAGGATTGTAAGCTCAAGGCCTACCTGGGCAACTCAGTGACAGCCTGCTTCAGAAACAAATAATGACCCTGGGGATGCAGTTCAGAGGTAAATTATCCCTGGCTTCAATTTCTAGTACCACAAAGAGGAGAAAAAAGAAAAAAAAAGAAGGAAAAAGGCACATAGAAAGACAGAGAAAGAGCAAAAGAAAGAAGCAAGCAAGACTTAGTGGCTCATGGTTCTGCAAACAGGGAAGCACAAGATCCAGGGGCCCCAGCTTTGTGCTGCATGACAGGAAGTGAGGGAGGTGAACTCAGCTTCGGTAAGAAGCCCGCTCTGCCCATAACAAACTCGCTGCTGAGACGAGGCCATGAATCCACTGCTCAGGGCTGCATCAGCTCTCAAGCCCCCCACCTCTCAGTGTTGCTGGGTTAGGGATTGCGATTCTGCACAGAAATGAAGGAGGGTGAGTTCAATCCATAGCTGATGGCTGTGACGAGGTACCAAGACGGAGCGCTCAAATGACAGATATTCTTTCTCACACACCTAGAAGCTGGAGGGCCAACATTAAGGCCAATAGATTCAGTTTCTGGCAAAGATGTTTTCCAGGCTTGAAGACAACCACTGTGACATGGTGTCCTCCCCTGGTGAGCAGAGGGGAAGCTCTAGCTTCTGTCCCACTAATTGCATGCCTTTGGCTACATCCACTTATAACCCCCTCCCCCACCACCAACACATCCCACTCATCCTTAGGCTGGCCACACACACATCTGGGGTCTCAAGTCTTCTGTTCACACCAGAGGCACCGGTCACCTTGCCTGTTTGCTCTAAGAGGTTGGCCTCAAGCCATGTGTGCCGAGTCCTGTCCCAAAGCACTTTCCAAGCCAGCTGTGTGTGCCTGGAGCCAGGGTTGTCCCTGCCAGCTGCACCTTCACATGCCAGTGTAATGTGGCTACGTCTCCTTTCGAGATGGTCTGGGAAGATGGAAAGAGCTGGGGAAGCCACTCAACAGAGGAACCCTGAGATGCCAACCGCCCACCATAGAACACTGGGGTGGGTAGCCTTTTCCCATTACAGTGCTTCATTTCTGCTTGGGCTCACACATTTACCCCTTCTCCAGGAATAAGAAAACATTTCTATTTTTCTTTTTTTATGTATTTAATACAGGGTCTACAGGGTCTCACCACAAAGATCAGACTCGTAGTGACCCTCCTGTTTTCAGCCTCCCAAGTGCTGGGATTACAGGTGTGCACCACCACGTCCAGTCTCATTTCCCATCTCAGCACACCCCTGGGGCAGGGCTGGCACAGCAGCCCAGGGATGGAACCATGATCCCTATGTCTGCCTAAGCAGGTACTCTAGTCCACGGAGTTATATGGCTGGCCCTATTTCTAGTTTTTGACAACAAAAGGACAGAGGATCAGCCCACCACATCCAGGAAGCAAGGGCTCCTCTCCATGCAGCAGCACCCCACCTGCTTCTCGGTTAGTAGGGTTCTTCCCCTGTCTTCTTGCATGTCTAACATCTTCTTAATAGACCCAGACTGAAGTAGAAATCAAACTTGAAGGGATAAAATGACAAGGATTTTTTGGATAAAGAATCCCGCATTCCAGCTTAGAAGAGGAAGAACAAGAAGGAGGTGAGACACTGAGGTTAGACTGGGCTGTGGACCCAAAGGAGGCGGTCTTATGCCTCCACAGAGTCCCAGAAGACTTCAGCAGGAGAAAGCTAGGAAATGTTGGAAATGAAAAACTGTTTGAAGATGTTAATGTTTGGTCGTCAGGACTCTGTTCTCTCCTACCAGAGCAATGTCTAGAGTTGTACGACCTGGACAGAAAGACACAAGGCCCAATCCAGCAAAGCAGAACTACACTGGAGACTTGGGCCCAGGGCATGTTGACCTTGCATTCCCTCTGCTCAAGACTGTGGGGTGCGGAGGCCTGGAAGCTTTCTCTAAAGAAAAGATAGCCAAAGGCCCTGTGGGAACTGACTTCAGTGGAGGGCCCTGCCGTGTTGCTCACCGCTCAGTGCCCTGCTCAGCTGTGTGGATTCCAGCTTCACTCTTTTTCTTTTTCTTTCTTTTTTTTTTAGTACCAGGGATCAAACTCAGGACCTTGTGTTTGCCAGGGAGTTGCTTAAGCCACTGAGCTATCTCCCCCTCCCCAGCCCCTGCTCCAAGGCTCACTCTTAAGAAACAGCCAGCTGCAGATGAATCTGGGTGAGGTGAGGCCTATTATGAGGCAGAGAGAACAGAATAAGTAAACAGGAAAGGAGGGATGAGGACAACTCAGAGACAATGCCCACGGGAGGGAAAAAGAGCCTGGTAATAAGCCCACTGTAATTATGGGTCTCACAGAGATAGGAGGATGCAAATATGAATCCAGCATAGCTTGCTATAAAAAGAACACAATCAGAGAAGCAAAACAAGGGAAGAAGGGAAGAAATTATTAAAGACACAATTCCTAGGATGGAAAAATGTAACCCATTCTAATGAAAGATCCCACAGAATAGCCAGTGTGAAGGAAGAGTGGCACAACGACCAAATTTCAGAGTGAAAATGATGAAGACATGAAGCATAGAGCAGTGGAAATGCAGAGAAACAGACTCAACCAAAAGGTCATCAACTGAATCAGAATATAATGGATCAGAGCATAACAAAAGGAGCCGCCTAGGCTCTTCAAATCATTTCCAGTTCACAAGTCCATGTAGCCAAATGACCAATGAAGTGTGTTTTCATATTTTGAAAAAAAAATCATCTCTAAGATTTTTTGTTTTTCTGGTGGAACCGGAGATTGAACTCAGACCCTTGTACTTGCCAGGGAAGCACTTAATCCACTGAGCCATCTCCCTAGCCCCAACTGGTAAGAATTTTTCTTAGCATCTACTTGATCAGATTTTATCTAAACTACTGACTGAATTAGAAAAAAAATAATAAGGGAAGGAAAAGATAAAGTACAGTAGATGAGAACACCAAGCAGCCAGGGCTCTCCAAAGAGAAAAGCGAAGGCAACTGGAAGGGAAGTCAGCCCTGCCACAGGGAGGAGGCACAGACTGAGGCTGCCAAGGGCAGAAAAGGAAGCAGAACAAGGGACAAGGACAGGAAGTGAGAACGGAAGCAGACAGATGCCTTGGTGTATCAAAAAGCAAAGTGGCCAAAGCAAAGTCTACTTGGGTAGAAAGTTTAAGGGTACATTACCCAGAGGAACTCAGATAATCCCAAAATTGCCAAAAGAATTCACTTATTCACTCAAGAGCAAACAAAACACCGACTAATAAACAAGACTTACTCATGCTTAAAAAGACAGCCTTGGTTGTGAATGTTGATCCAGTCTTCATATTTGTACAGAGTAAATGTTTTGCTGGGTGGTGGGATATTGAGATCTTATGGTGCTGTTTCCCTTGAGAAGAGACAAAGCTCTGTAAGGGGTAGGAATTGCAGGTCCATCCTGGCAGTGAAACGTGCAGAATGACATCACCACATGTCACACCAGACCATAAAGACACCGCCAAAGCCCACCAGGGCTGCATTTGAAGGGCAGGCAGATTTCAGCTCAGAGGCTCACTAGCCAAAAGAGATATCAATATGGATCATGATTGTAATGGATTAAAATGTATTGAAATACTTAAATCCTCACGTTCATAGAGATTCCAGAATGAAGAACATGCTGACCTATCACCATGGGAGTTTCTTGAGGAGCCAGCTAATTTGATTGAAAACTAATGCATAAGAGATCAATCAAACGTCCGCCTTGAGTTTCTACCTATGCCATATCAGTGAACTACTGCCTGGCGCATGGGAATTGCCCTGCACGGGAAATGCCCTCCAGCTGATCAGTGAGAGAGGTGCACGAGAATTTCAACAGCACTGATTGTACAGCCCCCAGAAGACAGATCGATCAAGTCATTGATTATCACCGACTGCTCACATCCCAAGAAGGGGGAGCTTCAGAGTGAAGGACACAGTGTGACCTTGGTAGTAATCTGATGGGGAAGAAAAAAATCAAACTTCACGCTGACTGAGCCTCTAAATCCAATGGTCTGTATTTAAAATTAGCTTTATTGTAACACTTTTGGCACCTATAATGATCACACTCATGTAGGGAATTTGTACCTGCGCATGACG
>NW_004524584.1:22510319-22513789 GCF_000260255.1 Octodon degus | reverse complement strand
CCTCTTCCCACCAAGGCCTCTTCCCACCACCCTTCTCCCTGCTTCTCAGAGAGAAAGAAACAGCTGCGCTTATTCTTCCTCATAGCAAGATTCTCAGACACACCGACTCTGTCCTCGCTGTGATCACAAAAGTCACTTCCCTGCAACAGTGAATGAAGATTGAAAGGCAACGGCCCAGTGGATGCAGGAGTAGGGTTGTGTGGTCTCTTTCTCTTTAAGAAAAAAATCTCACTGTGCACACAAAGCACTTGGTATTTCCCCTTCTTCAGTTATGGACTGACACTTCATTCCAAGTGGAGTAAAATATAAACACTCTATAGCAGAAATGGTCTGATAGAGAAAATGAGTATTTAAATGCCTTAACCCAATTGCTTACCTCAAATAATACGGGGGCCAAAAGATTCCCTCAGGGAGGTGGATATCCCATATCCTGTCATCCTAACAGAGAGTGACTGGGTCACAGATCTTCTTTTGAAAAGGAAAAGACAACATTTGCAGGTCAATGTACACGAAAATGATCTCAGATTATACTTTATTTCCACTTTCAAAGACAAACGAGCCGTCCATAGGACAGAATTCACAGTCTCATATTTTTACATAGCATCAATTTAATTGAGCGTAGTGTTTGTTGGGAAATTTCCTTCTGCAGAATATTCGATGCAGTGCAGAGAAAGCGCACACGTGCATGGAGAGAGGCCACAGCAGTGAGCGCCACGGAGGGAAAGCGGGGCATGTTTCTGCGGTTTAAAGGAAGACTCCATAAAGCAGGGTCTGTAGGGCATGTGGCAAGAAAGGAGAGGAGGAACCAGAGCGGGCGAGAGGCTGGAGACTGAACGGCAGTGGCGGACAGTCGCCGAGGCGGCGTCAGAGGGCAGCGCGGCTGCTGTCTCACAGGGCTCGCAAGGCCTGGAGAAACAGGGCAGCAGCCGCCCAGACACCCTGCAGCTGCTCATGCTTCAGTTGGCTGATTCCTATTCCTGAGGCAGGGCCGAGAGCCCACCTGCCACTGTCCACCAGAGCGAGTGGCCTCGGGCAAAAGCAGAGCAGAGGAAATGGGCACGTGAGCAGGGAGTGCAGGGAGGAGGAAAGCCGGCCCGCGGGGTGACTCGTTTTCTGCTCCAGTTTTGATGTTGCCTTCTAGACACCGCTGCCTAGAGGCACCAGGATGAGGACGAGCCATCTTCTCGTCTCCTCTGGCTTCTTCTTACTGTTAATACTGGTGCTCCGTAAGCTAAGCTGGAAAATGCTAAGCGTGGCCAGGCTTTTTGGCTCAAGCGTCCAAACTCAGCAGTGTTGCGGCTAACCTTCTAGGATGTTTGGTATTTAGCCGTGAGAGAATTTGAAGCTGGTATAGCAGGAGCAGGTGTAGGTGGCCACATGTATCAATTGGCCTGATGAAGTGATTTTTGGATACAAGTCTCCAAGATAAGGTTCTTTGGCTACACAGTTCTTCTCTCTCAAGTGTATGTGCTTACTGTCTCCACAGAGTGTGTATGGATAATGTACAAACCCCAAGTAAAAGCTTGTTGACACTGTGCTAGCAATGTTTTGGAGACAGATGATTAAGGGACCTCTCCCCTCGGCAGGGAGTCCCAGCTTGCTGGTAGACCCAGAGAGCAGCGATGATTAGCATCAGTGTTTAGAATTTTAAAAGTATTTAATTTGCAAGAGCAAAACCTATAGTGCTTTATTACAAAAGGAAACAGAACACCATGGGCCACAAGACAGGTGCGTCTGAGCTCTACTCCGGTCCCAACCTTACCGCTGCTGTCTGTCTTACAGTTAAAGAAAATGAAGCAATTTGGCATCAGGCATGATTGAAAGAATGATGCAAAGAGTCACTTTAAAGGGTCACAGTCTAACCCTTGCCTTCATTAACAGGACAGTATGGGGCCCATTTACCTGGGAATTTGCTTAGTCTGTTCCCATCCTTACTTCTTTAAATCATCATCAATTGTCCCATTGTTTGAACCATCCTTTATTGGTTGAGATAGTATTGATGAAACTAATCTAATCTAATATCTAATCTAATCTAATCTAATCTAATCTAATCTATGGTTTTGTGACTACAGTATGAAAATAGTATGATGGGGGAGATCATTGGTTGGAAGCAGTCAAGGTGGCAAAGAGGAGCCACATGTGTTAATTCTTTTTAAGATGAAGCCAACAAAACTTATGGACAAATTAGATAAGGCAAGTCTGGAGTCAGAAATATCTCAGACTCTGTCTTAACACCTTTAAAAAGGAGAACAGAACTTACTAAGGTCAGAACGGGGAATCCAGCAGGAACATGCAAGAATTTTTTTTTTTTTTTTTTTTTTTCTGGACATTTAAAATTGAATGTTCCATTCAGACAGACCTCCATGTGGTGATGTCAGAATGCACAGGTCTGGAGCTCAGGGTGAAAAATAAACATCTGAGGGTCCTGTTTCTGTGGCACTAAAGAGTGGAGCTAGCGAAGTGACGAACTAGATAGAGGTAAACTTCACGGATGGCAAAGAATTGTAAGGAATGAGTCCCAAAGAATCCCAGAATCTAACGTGGGAGGACAGTGAACAGAAAAGTGAAATAATCTTAGAGAACCTCCAGCAAAGTAGGAAGGCATGCATGTGGCTTTATTTTTGTGGGCCTCTAAGAGTGGGACACTCTGTGACTGTGTGTAGGAACTCTGGGGTGAAGTTTTGCTCATTCATGTTACATAAAACAAGTCCAGGAGAGCAATCCAGCACATTCTCCCTCCAAGCAGCTCTGTGGCTACATGTGGACATGCGGGTGGCACATGGCTACATGTGGACATGCGGGTGGCACGTGGCTACATGTGGACATGCGGGTGGCACGTGTACACTTAGTCAAGCACGTCCTCATAGGCAATGGCCAACACCACTCCACACATCTCTTGACCTACAGCATAGCCTTCCAAACCATGGATTATAAAGCTAGCCCGTCTGTTTTACTTTCTGGAAGATCAACTTGACATTTCAATTATGTGTAAAATTTCAACCAAGTACATTACTAGTGGATATTTTGACAAGGTCTTTAATCCCATGTTCTCACTGAGATTCCAGGAACCAAATGCTCAACTCTAATTACATAAAATGAGAAACAAAACAAAACAAAAAAAATGTGGGCAATTTGCCTGCTGAGCAAATGGTCACGAGTCTCAGCTATCTGAGCCTCTGAAACTTGGTTATAACGTCAGGTATGTTTTTGCTACATGACACATTGCTCCATTCTTGAAGAAAATACTTATTCTCACACACTTAATTGGGCCAATGGTTTTGATGAGTCCTAGCTGGTTGCTTGGCACCCAGAATCTCCCCAAAGGTTGCAGCCAAGGTTCAGCTTGGGGCTGAACCCCTTCCAAACGCTCTTTGTGTGGCACCTGGTGACTCTAGGTCCTCTCTGGCTGTTGGTCAGAAGGTCAGTTTCCTGCACTTGGGCATCTGCTCAGGGCAACTCACAATTTGGCA
>NW_004524584.1:22486878-22509839 GCF_000260255.1 Octodon degus | reverse complement strand
CTTTTGTAGTCTAATCTCAGAAGCATCATTATTTTTGTCTACAATTTGTTATGCAAATGATGTTGCATACTTTAGAAAGCAGTTATGAAAGCCAGCCCACACTCCAGGAAGGGGCTCATAAGAAGACTTGGAGCCCGGGAAGTGGGGCAATCCTGGCCCCCAACAGGTGCATCGGAGAACTGTATGTTGGCATATGATGTGAAAAGACATCTCTAGTTTCAGACATTCTGTAACCACTTAGTTTACAGAAATAGAGCCTCCACGCAGCACACATCTGGAAATTGGCAGACAATTGGGAAACAATTAGGCTGTATTCCCTGCTGAAGTGATCTTTCCCTCCATCTCATCTCAGCACAGCGCATTTCAACTGAGCAGCAGCCGCCTAGCAGGGAACAGTAACTTGGCAGTGTAGGTTATTTTAATGAACACTTTAAACTAAGTCCCCGCCATCTGTTCTGTTTCCTAATTACGAACCTATACTCATTTGCAGTTGTATCATTAAAAGCGAGATGCTGGCAAAGTAAGCTAAATGCTGTCTCGCTTGTCCTCTTGATTCTAATTTTCTGAGTTGTGACATCCTGAAGTCCAAGGAGACAAAAAATATGGCCCATGTGGAACTCAGATATATAGGATCTCTCTCTCTCTCTCTCTCTCTCTCTCTCTCTCTCTCTCTCTCTCTCTCTCCTCCAATTCTCTCATTGCCAACAGGAATTCTACTTAAGAAGCATTTTACATTTCAAATTCCCCACATGTCTTTGGTAATTTTAGCTTGCTTTAGGGATAAGGGGAGGATTTAAACAGAAGCCCTTTAAACTGGAATTAAATTTACTTGCATGCTGCAGAACTGTAGATCTCTCCTGTGAGTACAATGAAGCATTTTGCAGAATTTAACTCTTCAAACATAGGTTTATTTCTTGGCTTCATGAGATGAACTTTAAGCCAAAGCAAGCCATACCAAGTGACGCTTCATTTCCAAAGTGATCTGCTCACACTAAGGAGGTGATACCTAATTTTACATCCCCCTGGCTGTTAGCAGTTAAGAAAAGGTGGTGCCAGTCATTAGAAAGGCTACCTGGGTCACTGCCCAGGTTATTGAAGGCACGCTGAGCACTGACAACCTGCAGAACAGCAGTCCCCAAAGCTTCTGCTTCTGCTGTTATGCCACACACAAGTGGGATGAATGACTTACTAATAACATCTGTCTACTGTGCCGAGACCCAGTCATGTGCTCTAATGACATTGCTATGTCAACCGAGGCTTCCAGGGAGTGGACAGGTTGACAGCCAAGCAGGTGTAGTGGACTTAGGTTGGTCCTTGGCTCCCATTGGTTACCAAGCTGACGGCTAAGCAAAGAATCCCTAGGCCATTGGTCCTGTGCTGCCAGGACTGTACACAGGCTTAAATCGAAGCAAGAAAAGATCCTGACTGCAGTGGATCTTTTCTTCTTATCTGTGCCTTGGTGTTTAGAAATGGTTTGCACAGATTCCCCAGCCACATTTTTAATTTGTGCCTGAGGATGGCCAGTTCCCCTGTCATAGGAGGTCACATCATCCTAATTTTCTCACCTTACCTAGAAGTACCAGCAGCACAAATTGTGCATCCTGGTTTTTCTAGTGATGCTGCCACCTGATTTCAGCGGTGCACAATTCTGTTAAAGTCTGATAAGAAATAGTGTCACAAGCCTGCTGGCTCTGGGCTTCTGGACTTGGAGTCCCTAATACTTTTGGGGGTGCATAGTGCCATACTGCGACATCTTCATGAGAGGCTCACAGAAAGGATGCCCACGAGAGGTGAGGGACCTCTTGCTTCAGGGCAGGTGGGTCAATTGATGAGCCTCCTTACTAGTTCTCCATTGATTTTTCTGTTTTTCAGGGTGGGGGAAGGTTCCTCCCTTTCATTCCTTCCCTTTTTGGCACAGAAACTAGATCTGTACACCTGAACTCCTGTGACTATGCTGCTCTAGATCATAGCCTTTCTGGGGGAGAAACCCTAAGGATGACTGAGACTGAAAGTGGAACCAAAACAGGGGAGCGCCCACTGCAAACAGATACTATCGATGGGAGATTAAGGATGTGGGAGAAGGACAGACTTTGCACGTTAGCCAGTGACTATTTGCGGTGTAAAATATTGATTTCATTAAGTTCCCTAAAACTTTTTTTGTCTGAGAATAATGGATATTCTTTTTTTTCAAAATTTTATTGATAAACAGATAGCAATGAGATAGTTTCAAATCAAATCGGAAGTACAGATTCAACAAATAGCACACTGCATATATTCTTCTTAGTGGTTAATTGCTGTACAAGATGCAGACTTGAGATCCTATTTACAAACACCATTAGAACAAATCATTCTATTCATTGAGAGAATGCAACTATATATCTATCCTAACCACTTTGAATACACATAATGGATATTCTTTAGACTTAGGTGCACCTCTTTTCCTAAGGATTTCTTTGCTCATCTTACCATACCGTTGGAAGCATCGCAAACGTTCAGACCCCACCACTGATTCTATGCCTCTTTGGAGGTGAGATGTAAACTGTTTGAGGGGTTGAGCCTCAAAAGCACAAGGTCCCAAGCTCAAAAGCACCAGGACCCCATGCACATGGGCTGGTTTTTGACTTGAGAGTTTCTGACAGCGTGCAAGTTACAAAAGTCTGAAGTCTTTAGTTTTGATAGTTGTAGGGATCTGTTGGTCTCACTGTGGTCGGTTCTACCCAGGGAGAGATGGCAGCAGGAATGAGAAAGACAGACAAGAAAGCAAAAGCTGGGTTAGGTGGTCACTAGTCTGCCTGATGGGCAAGACTAACTCAACACACAACAAAAATGATCATTTGTTTATACTTTTACAAAGTTTGTAACACATGACACAGGTGGCACAGCACCTAATAGCGGGTCTTAACTAAAAACGATGTTTATCTCAGGACTGAGGTAGCTTGTTTGCTTTAGGCAGAGGCCCATTCCCACCCACACACGTTTGATCAATTTCCTATCTTCCTGTGGCTCCTAACAGAAGTACTTTTGTTGTCATTGTGGTTTTGTTTTTTTACAATTGGTACAATTTTCCCTGCTCTTTTCTATCCACATTATGAGGGGTACAGGGTAAGAAATGATCACCGAGCTCAGGTGAGAAAGAAAGTAGTATTGGGACTGACCCTTGTGGGGTCCTGAAGAATGCGCAGACTGTTTCACATTGTGTAAATTCAAACTAACCCAAGTTGAATGATTCAAATTCGTGAATGCATCCCATTCACTCATGTCTAATGCCTCCAGAGCACTGGTGTGAGCACCATCTGATGGGCGCTATCTAGAGGTGCTGAGACTGCTCCCCGTTAATATTAATGAGCAAGTACACCGGATGCCATAGTTTGTATCCTTGTGGTCACAAAGTACCTAACAGAATCTAAACAAAATCTCCCTACTTTAATACCAATTGCCAAAGCTATGAGCCACTGTCTACTGTATTAAAATCTATCTTAACTTGAAGGCAGTAATTGGTTTCTGGTCCTCTCCTTCCTGTATTCCTGGAGGCATAGCTTCCTGGCATAATTTCTTTGGAATAAGTGGCCGGGGATGTTCTTCAAGGATCTTGAAAATATATTAAGCTGTACTGTGACTCTTCTCAGAGCACAGCTGCTCAACAAGAGCATCCTAAGATTCTCCAGCTTTGCCTGGGACAAAAATGGCCCATTGTCACACATGTCCGCAGTCCTTGTTCCTCCTGATCATTGAAAGAAAAGATGCATTCATGAGGTGCATTCAGGCTAGCCAGCTTCACCTCACTCAACGTGGCCAGCCCCACACGTGGCATCTGTCTGTCACCACCCAGAGTGCAGGGCATCTTCTCCCTTCAAGCAAACATAGGCTTTCAGGTTGACTAAATGGCTTTCTGTAGGTGAATTTTTAAGAGTGCACACAGATACTATTAAGGGGTAATTGAAATGATAATGGGTGACTGCAGTGACCTGTTTGGGTCCCACGTTATCATTTTTAGTCAGTGAAAAGGCTATTTTAGCTGTGACTCCCCACTGCTACATCTAAACAGGTTCCTGGGAAGCTGGGGCCAGAGAAAGATCAGTGTGGGGGAAGCTAACTAGGGATGCCAAGGTATTGTCCTAGCCTTGGAAGATAGATACCAGTTCCTCAAGTACACTGATGGCCAGGAGGTCCTTCAGCCATTCCTGCAGTCCCTCCACCATGACAGGTAACTCTAGACCCATTTGGACTTTGCCCATCGGAGCACTGGGCAAGTCGCTGTTACCCATAGGCAACAACACTACTTCCAGAGTGCTGAGGACTCAGTGTCATGCCTTGCTGCTTCGTAAAGCACATAGTTATGCCAGAAGCCTCCTTACATATGCACGGCTCACTGAATTCTGGATTTTTCCATCAGCATTTACTCATGGTACTGCCTTCTCCCCAAAACAATTCCCCTTTAAAAGATTGCCTCCATAAGAGCAAGATCTACAGAACGTACATTCCTGAGTGACCAGAGAAAAAAATTAAGATGTGAACAAAAGCATGATGAGTCATCTGACATTTAAATGGTAAAATAAAATAATCCTCATTTTCTTTGTTTAACCTGAATTGCCTTCTTAGAAAGAAATCACTGACTCAATAAAGGAAAAACATATCTTTATTATATGTATGTTCCCTGTTGAAAATACTATAAATAGACTGAAATATAAAAGATATAGCTGCAATACAAGTTGTCTTTCCAGTTTTCTAAGTGTCAAAAATAAATACAAATATTGACAAGTTTTAAAACTCACTCATGCAATCCATAATAACAGATTTTTGAAAATTGGGGCAGCTACACTCAGAAATACAAGTTTTGAGTGTGTTCAAAAAAACTTTGGACCATGCATCCTTTAGTAGCAAATTACAATGTTATTATTTCCACTTTAGACAAATAAGAGGGATGGAAAACAGGTTCAGAAAACATTGGTGCCACCAATGGTTACAGAAATAAGGGATATTTGTGCACATGTCCTCTCATTCATGGATGTGTAGGCAGCCTAGGAAATGCTGAGCCTGAAATGGACTTACAGAGAGAGCTGAGAGAGGACTTCAGCAACAGAGTTAACACAAGAAGTTGTATAATGAAATCATTTCTCCACATTCTCCACAGCATAGTTGAAATGTCTCATTAAAAGCCAAAGGAAATTGTAGCACCAAATTTGTTGGGATAAGATTTCAATGTCTTTCTAAAACACATATCTTGGGGCCAGGGAGATGGCTCAGTGGAATAAAGACTTCCCTGGCAAGCGCAAGGGCCTGAGTTCAATCCCCGGTTCTGAAAAAAAAAAAAAAAAAAAAAAAAAAAAACAAAAAACATATCTTACTTGCCTTTTTCGTGAGTGCAATAAAATACTCCATACCTACAAGTTAAGGGTGGAATAGGTTTTCTTAGCTCACAGTTTGTAGAGCTTCCAGCCCTTAATCAACTAGCTTGAAGGCCGAAGGACATTACAGAGGAGAAACACTTCATGGCGTAGTACGCCGAAGGCAGAGAACTGGAAGCACCAATCACCAAACAGAAGCAGCAAGGAGCCAGCCTTCTTTCCCTACCTCTCTTTATAGTCCATACAGGCTCTAAGTCTATTGATTGGTCCCACCCACATGCAGGCTGGGACTTCCATTTCCACAACAAGAACTATGCTAAACTAATTATTAGAATAATCCCCACACTCCTAATCCCAGCATCACACCCTTAATCCATATTCACATACCCAAGATTTGGACACCTTCCACAAGGCCTACCTATGAGTGCATGAGGCTTTGAGGGGCTATTAAGACACCAGTTGTCACAATACAGATAAGAAGAATCACTGTAGAAGCCCATTGACCTGGGGACATTTACATGAGTGAAGTAGATTTGATTTTTCTATAAGAATACAAATCATACTGTATATTGATTTTTCAAATGTCTTTCTAAAATGTCAAATATTAAAAATAAGAGAATGTGAGGGAGGATGTTAGTAGACATCCTGCTGCCATGGGGAGGAAGCAAACTGTACAGCAGTGGGAAAAACTAGATGTGTCGGTTATGGCTCCATTTATGCTTTTCTTTTCAAGATAGTTGTAGAGTTGGCTTGCTGTCTTCTCCTACATGACTATGAGTCATGCTTGTCAACTTGACTGGATTAAAGATGCCTAACAAACAGGGCCAGGGAGCTAGCTCAGTGGCATAAGTGCCTGCCTGGCAAGCACAAGGTCCCAGGTTTAATCCCTGATACTGCAAAAGAAAGAAGGAAGGAAGGAAGGAAGGAAGGAAGGAAGGA
Organism: Octodon degus; assembly: GCF_000260255.1. Classification (NCBI taxonomy): domain Eukaryota; kingdom Metazoa; phylum Chordata; class Mammalia; order Rodentia; family Octodontidae; genus Octodon; species Octodon degus. The sequence goes on along the minus strand of NW_004524584.1, from coordinate 22,503,555 downwards.
AGGAAGGAAGGAAGGAAGGAAGGAAGGAAGTAGGAAGAGGCCCAGCATATTATAAACCACACTTCTGGGTGTGTCTGTATAGACCATGGGGGCCTGACTTTGGGGGTTATGTCTGATCCCCAGTCCCGTGCTCTGTGGGCTCTTCTGCTCTACTTCCTGGCTACCTGGAGCTTTGCTCCTTCTACCGTGATGTTTCTGGTTTGGAGTCAGCTGACCACGGACTGGAACATCTAAAACTGTGAGCCAAATAAATGATTTCCTCCTTTAAGTTGTGTATGTTGGACTTTTCATCTCAGCAATGAAGAGGTAACCAGTCAATCCACCCCTTTCCTCATGTTAAAGCTTCACAAGTAGGTTTAGAGCCTGTAAGTTATCACCCACTATATGCTACATTTGTTTTCTCCCTATAAACTTTTTTAGTCTCTAGTGCCTAAGTAAACAAACAGTCCAAGTGAAAAGACCAGCTAGAATTCTATTTTTTACAAAAGAACTTGTGTAGAATTCTAATTATGGTGGCCTAAAAAAATCTTGAAGTGGAAACAAAGGATATTTTTAATGGGTAAAAATGGTCCAGTGTCACAAAAAATTCTTAAGAAAAAAGCCACAGTTTGCTATATGAAAAGAACAAGACTTTAGCATTGACCTCTGAGACAGGATAGTATAACACAATGATAATAACACATATCATTTTTCAGCTTTTCTGCTTTTGTGGACACACGCAGTAAAATCTAATAATCAGTTTAGATCATAAGTGCATCGGATATCATCTATATCTTCAGCATTCCCACAATAGTTTACAAAACTGTTTAACAATGATTTCATGGTACCTGTGTGAAGCTAATGGGAGAAAATGCCTGGAATTTTAATTATGGGGAGAAACACTATATGATTTAGTGTGAATGTCAGAGACATTTTGTGCTTATTCATGACTCCAGGTGTTTTATTGCATTCATTTATGATCAAAATTTTAAGACTGCTAACTGGGCTCATCCTGCTATTAGCCAGCCATGACAAATCCCTGGGATGTCATCGCTAATTGTACGCTTGAGGACACACACCATGGGGGAATGGGATCATTTGGTCTTTGCTATCTATTTAGAGATTGTTCCTGTTGGTTGAGTAAAAATCATTTCTAAAACTGCCGGCTTATCGGATTAAACTTTGCATTTTCATAAATGCAGTTTGGAGAGCTCCCTGGAGCTCTCTCCTGTGTACACATACACCTCCCCCATAGCAGCTACCATACATGGCAACTGGTAATAGGACTTGCACTCTGGGGTGAGTTCATCAGCATTTGGGGAAGTTTTCACTGAGCCATTGCTCTCAAGTGAGAAGCGACGACCACATCAGAGCTAACGGGGAAGGGAAAAACCTTCCTACCCTTTCTGCATAATGATAGCATCCAGAAAACTTGAAAAATATTTAGATAACCATCTGGCCACAGCTCTTTGTGCATCCTACACAATGCTACATGCACTCCCTGGATAATAGAGCCATTCCCTATAATAAAAGCTGTTAGAGGTAATTTTGTGGTTTTCTTTGTGAAGGATTTCCACAGGCATGGATACTTTTGAATTCCAGGCAAAATTCCCCAGATTGTGCCAAAGATTTGAGCCAAAGTCATCATAATTATACATCCCCAAGTATTTGTTCTTGCCAACAACGAATTAATGAGATGCTATTACTCATAATCTTCAATACTATAAAGTGAAAGCCAAAACAGGAATCAAATAATGATGAACCAGGGCTTCATTATAAAAGAAACAACAATTTTCCACTATTAAAAAAATAAACTCATTCAAGCTCATAAAACCAGGAAGAGTGAGCCTCTTGTCTCCAAGCGCAGGGTCAGGATGCGAGGAGAGCAACGATGGAGCTGAGATGAGCCATCTCTGGCTACCAGCAAGACATTTGCCACCACCACCAGTACAGAGTGCTTGTCCCCTGGGTTTCCTCTGCCACTATGACAGAAACGACCTCTCAGGGACACCCAGAAACCTTGCTAGGTAATTGCTGCTTTTTTTTTTTTTTTACCTCAGGCAATGCTAAAATAGAAATCTTTTTCTTAGGACCCAGAACGATGTTTAACTAACTCTACCATCTTATGCTGTGCGACACCACCCGCATGGACACAAAGACAAGATGCTCACTGTAAATGCTTTCCAATTCCAGCAAGCTAAGAAGAAACTGTGAGGGTTAGAGCTATATTTTTCTTCTTTCTGAGCTTTTATTTCTTCACTTTGGAGAACAGGGGATTTTACTACATACCCTGTGATTAGAGAAAGGCTCCCAAGTCTACGAGTCTAAATGTTAGAATGCAAATAAATTTTCCGAGACAAAAATTTAAAAAAACACTTTGCATAAAGTGTGAAGAGTAGACACCGTCTATGTTTCCATTGGCTGCCCATCTATGCATTATTTTAAACTATAATCATATGTATACTTAGGTAGATGGATGATAGATGACAGATAGGAAGGCCGACAGACAGACAAATCTAATATATATATAATATGTAATATGCCTATATATATGCATAATGTACAGTGAACAAAACGTCATGGTCCCTCTTTTAAGGAGCCCAGAGACAAAAGATAAGCCATAGCCCAGTCCACCATCAGGCCAATAATATGCATTAATATAAAAGCAAGAGTTAAGCTCATGATACCAACCTGTATTTTCCTGTTGGGGAATCTAAGGTAAGAGAAATGAAAGCAGTTGTTTACTTTCATAGATTACTTTCTTATATTGAGGTATTTTTAAAAGTATTTTTAAGAGAACAAAAAATGGTAAATAAAAATTAAGAACAATACAGAATTTCACTAAACAAAGCGATAGGAATTCAACAATGGTCGTTGTATTGTATATTTTTACCTTCAGATTAGTTGTTTAGAATACCAGATATAAGCACGCAAAATTAATAAAATAAAATAATACCTGATCAAATAAATTAGAAAGAAGAAAAAAAATTAACATTACTTGTACCTTTCAATAGACCAGTAGAAATCAACAGTGCTATTATCCAAGGGAACCTGTGTTTATGCACATATATTTTTCTTCCTTTGTGTGTATATACATATATTTTTCCTTCTTTCTTTTCTCCTTTCCCTCACGTCCTTTGAGTCTTCCCTTGGAATAGATTATTTCTCTTTCAGAGCGTCTATTGTACTTTCAGATCCAATTTACTTTTCTAGTTGCTTACCCCAGGGAGACAACATGATGTTTATACATGGGGGCCTGATTTATTTCACTTATGAGTATGGTCTTTAGTTGCATCCATTTACCTATAAAAGCCTTGAGTTTATCTTTTTTCTAGATAACACTCCATTGTACAAAAGTGTCACATCTTTCTTATATACTCCTCAGTTGATGGGCATTTGTGTTGTTTCCAAGATTTAGCTATGACAAGTTGTGCTGTCGTAAACGTGAGTGTACATGTATCACTAGGGTGTGATAATTTCATTTCTTCTGGAAAAATACCCAGAAGGGGAATAGCTGGATTGAATGCACCTCTAACCCTAGTTTTTGGAGAAATGTCCACACTGATTTCCACAGTGCTTGTACCAGTCTACATTCCCACCAACAATGGAGAAAGGTTCCCTTTTCACCACAACCCCTGCATCATTTGCTGTTGGTTTACTTCTTGATGAGAGCCATTCTTCCTAGGGTGAGATAGAATCTCAGCATTGTTATAATTTGCATCTCTTGAATGACCAATGAGGTTGAACTTTTTTTTTTCTTCACACATTTAGTTGCCATTTTTATTTCTTCATCTGAAAAGTATGTGTTCACCTCAGATGCCGATATTTTGATTGGGCCTTTGAATTTTGGGGATGTGATTTTTAAAAATTCTTTATATATGCTAGATAGAAGTGCTTTGTCTGATGAACAATTAGCTAGAATTTTTCCCCTAATTTGTGGGTTTTCTTTTTTACTCTGTCAGTGATTTTTTTTATGTGAATAAAACTTTTCAAAAAGATGAGATCCCAACTGTTGATTCTCTGAAGTATTTCTCATGCAGTTTGGTTTTAATTCATAAACTACCTACCATTATATCCTCAAGATTTCTACCTTCTTTCTCCTCGAGAATATTTAGTGTTTCTGTTTTCATATTTAAATCTTTGATCCATTTTGACTTTAGTGCATCAAAGTAGACATGGGTCTAGATTGACACATTGAGGTGTTTTTAAAGTGCAGAGCCATTGTCATTTTTAGAAAATGAAAAATATCTCTTATAGAACTTTAAACTAAATAAATCATTTCTCAGTTTATCTGACTGTCCAATTATCTATTAATTATTATGTAATTGTACACTCTCAGAGTCTAATGGGGCATTTTAGTCTGTTTACCTGCTTCCAGGCAGAACTTGCACCAACTGATAGATATATTTGGTGGACTTCCAAATGCCTATTTTTGGGTCCAAGAATTTAATGTTTCTCTAATGAGAGATGATAGAATAAAAATTGTTTCTCACATTACCAGGATAGCTGCTACTGATTCTACCAAGATGCTGTATTTCGCAGAGGAGACCTGAAAGGCGACCATCCACCTCATCATGGGCTACTGTCTAGTTGACGCTGAGGATTCCGCAGGGAATGACCAGTGTCTCTTGCAGTGTCCACACCCATGTGTAGTCCTAAATGTGTTCCATTAAGTTTCTTTATTGTCATTGTTCTTGTTTCATTGTTCTTGTCATCAGTTTGCAGTCTTCTGGGTCCTCAAACTGGGGAGGAGCCTGCGAGGAATCAGCGCTGTGTCACCTGCCAGATCCCAGGATTCTCAGGGCCTTATAGCCCCTGAGCTCAGATGGTTGTTCCTCACAATGATTTGACCTATGACTTTTTTGCCTTTACTGTAAAGTAGAGATGAATAAGAATTACACTCTAGATTTTGAATTTGAATCTTTTCCTGAGCAAGTAATGTGCAATGCCAGACATGGGCAGTTGCTGTGGCTCCCAGGTAGCTTGTGGGCCAAGGAAGGCAGTGCATTGTAGAGCTGAGTATGCTCAGGCAGGAAGGCATATTACATGTGCTGTTAGCTTCTGATGGGTTTATTATGAGCTGACCACTTTGTGAGTCAAAGAACATCTGTGTAGTGGGAGGAACATAAGTTTAATAATTTTAGTCAGTGACGTTTTATGTTGTTTTGTTTTTGCCCTTCCCTTTTGGTTGCCCATCATTGTACTGATCTTCCATGATTAATACATCTCTTCTGGTTCAATTGTTCCACCCCTTAGATTGATGGTGCACATATATGTCCTAGTGACCATCATTAGAGATTGAGATGGGATCCCAGGGATTTTGTAGGACATTTCTTGCTAAAGAAGATCAAGTTCATGGTGTAGACACAGCACCAGACCCAGAGGGAGCTCCCCAGGCTGCGCGCAGGCTGAGCCAGGCCACAGAATGGGTCTGAGGTCTCTTCTTGCCCTATAGGCCCTGGCCTAGAATAGCCTCCAAATACCTCAGTCTTCCACTCTTTCAACATATCCATGAGCTCCCTGAGCCCTGTGAACAAAACCCTTTCTGTCAGATGTTGTGCATTGGCTTACCATTAAGAATCTGGACTGATTCTTTGATCATACAGTATGTTAATTACAGATATGAAGGAAAGTGGAGATTGTCTGATGACTAAAGAACTTGGTCCCAGTCTGTGGCATCCAAGACGGTGTCTCTGAAGCAGGGATCTGGACAATGAGACTTGAAGGAGAAGTTGCAGTTGAGCACAGGACAGGGAGCTCCACCTTCCAGGGAGGGACAAAAAGTGTAAACTTAATCTCAGAACCTTTGGAACGCGCCTGGACAAGTCCTGTTAAGAAAAAAATCTTCAAAATCAATACCAAGTATATAACCTAAATAATTTTCCAAAATGTGGCTGAGAACTACATATAATGTCACCCTATTGAGCTTTTGTGAAATAATAAAATTTAGAGGCAGTGCAGTTTCATGGCAGAGTCCTTGCCTATCATGTGATTCAATCCGAGCATTATAAAAACAAAATATAAGACTAATCAAAGCCAGTTGCAGTGCATATAAAATAACACCTTCTTTGCAGCCTGGTGGGCCTATACTAATTCTACAAAGTTAGTAACATAAGTCATTTAATCTACTGCCAAGCACCACGAGCTGTTGGGTGTCATCAGTTCCCAACAGCATGCACACACCTAGCTTCCTACGCCCCACGGCTCACCTATGGCCTCATCCTCTTTATTCCCAGCACATCACAGAGCCACTCAGGTCAAGATGTACTGCCAGAAATGTTCCTAGAGACTCATGCGACATTGCCATGTTTCTCAGAAGATCTTGGTAAAAGAAACATAAAGTAAGTTAACTTAGCTTGACAACCAAGAAGAAATGTAGGGTGTGGGCTTTCCTCATCCTCTCCCCCAGTTTCTCCTCTTCTTCCTTCTCCTCACCATCCTCCTCCTTGTCTTCCTTCTTCCCCTTTGAAAAACAACTTTCATGATTATTTATGAGCACAATTCAAGATGAACTATTGAAAAAAGAAGACTCTGAGAAGGCCGGTGGGGAGGGCTGGGAATCGCACCGCAGAAAGCCTGGTGGGTGTTGCTCGTGCTAACAGCCAGATCTCAGCACACGCTCTTGCACTGGAGCTTACAGCTACTCTCTGATGCCAGCAGAGAGGAGATTTCAATATGAACAGGGAAGAAGAGAGCATTGTCTAATACATTTCGAGAATTCAGATTAATAATTCAAATGAAGTTTTGCCCAATATGTTTCATCAGGAGGTTTCTATGGAAACACTTCATCCTGGTTAACAGACCCTAGCACCCAGGTTGGCTCTCAAAAGCAGATACTGAAATAATAACAAGGAAATAAACATGTTCTGAAATCCTTGGGTACAAGCGGCAGAGATTTATGCAAATATTGCTCCTTTGTGAGGCAGTTTCGTTGTCACAGTGCACATTCTCTATGAAAGGGAAACCGTGAAGTTTCTCTGCTCCTCTGGTGGCAGCTGGTACACTTCCTCTGATGACACAGAAGAAGCTGCTTCCGAACAGGTCTGTATGGTGTCAATTAATTAAAGTGCAGACTCTTGGAACATAGAAAATAAGCTCTTGAGAGACAGAGCTCACCATCACACATGTCCTAACGCTACTCTGTGCTTGCTGGAGAGAGGGGACTATGGAAGAAGGGGCTATTCCTCTCCAGCTAGTTTAATGTCACTTGTGCTCCACATGGAAGGTAAATATTAGCCTAGTAAAGTTTATTCTTTTATTCAATTCCTAGCACAGTACGGAGAATAAAGTTTCACAAGGACCCCACTCCTTAATCCCTGGAGTCTGGGCAAGCGTTACTTTACATGGAAACAAAAGTCTGAGCAAAAGAGGCAGCCTGACATGGGAAGATCACTATGGATTACTGAGTGGATACAGCTGAGTCACGCCGGTCCTCAGAAACCCCAAGCCAGGGAGCTGTGTCAGGGGAGGGAGTTGGCCCACATGACTGGCCTTGCTCACAGAAGACTTGGGCCGCCTGCCAAAGGACAGAGCCAGGCACGATGAGCCACCCTGAGCTGACAGTCAGCGTGCATGTGGATCTCAGTCCCGGGACCTCAAGGAGCTGCGCAGTCTACACGAGCAAGGTTTTTCCAGAAAGGAAGACGCAAACCTGTCAACAGCTTCATGTCAGCTCAGCAGGCCCCCATTTGGCCTTTGACTAGCAGAGCTGTGAGATGACAAATTTGTACTCTTTAAAACTGCTGCATCTGTAGCAGTCACTTGTAGCTGAGATCGAAATCTAATAGGTGTGATTTTCTGTGGGCCATAGGGCAGAGATTCAGAAATGCAACTTTTTGTCAAGTAAAATACTCTTCCTCTTTTTCCCTGCCTTCCCAGATAAAGCTGCCAGCAACAGAAAGGGTGACCACACAGCAGTGGGTGCACTGGTGCAGAGCAACTTCTCCCGCTGTGCTACCTGCGGCTCTAGGCAAACAAGGCCCTGCCCCTCCCTGCTCAGCTGAGGGGTGCCATGGGCTCAGACTCCGGTGACTTTCTGGGGTCCCTGGTCACAGAACATGGCATGCTTGTCTGACCAGAAAATTAATGCACTGCCCAAGGGACTCTCATACAGTCTAGAAATTCCAACTTTGGGTTCAGTATTCATTATAACCTTCCGAAGCTTTCAATTCTGCCCAACAGTAAATGCTGTGAACCCAGATAGCAAAAAGACAAATTTCAGCCTAAATCTCACTGAGCATCAACATGACAAACTGCCTGGACATAAACTGTGTGCTGAAGCAGATAAGTTTGAGGTCTCACAGCACTGATAAGCACAGTTCCCTCTGTGTTCTGGGGACTGCACACTAATGAAAATCCATCTCTGTGGCTTGGAAGGTTCTGGTGTCTCTCAGTGATCACCTCCTGAACCTCCTCCACAGTGACTGCTCTGGTCATGCCTGAACTTCAAGGCAGGACCCAGTTCTTATCCATTGAGTCCTTGTGCCTTGTTTCCTGCTGGTAGCTCTTGGTATTTCTCTTTTTTGAATTGTGTCTGCCTAAACCCTTGAGACAATGACCTCATCTCTCTGTTCAGCTCATGCTGGGGTTCAAAATGCATGAGTACAGACTTTAATAAGTACTTCTGTTATACTAGTCCAAACACTCACATTTCAGGGAGCAGGATTTTCATATACTATGAAATTGAAATTTTTGTTTATTTTTATTATTTAGATTTCCTTTTATTTCCCCACAAAGGTTCTTTGGGATGATAATAAAATTCATGTTTCACTTAAAAGACATTGTTTGGGAAAATAACGAACTCATCACACGCCCACCTGGGAGCGCATCTTCACAGGAGCTTCTTCTGAGGAGATGCTCCTTCTCTTCTATTTGTTTATTTATTTATTTAATGTGTGTGTGTGTGTGTGTGTGTGTGTGTGTGTGTGTGGCCAGCTCAGCCCACCTGGGGGCGGGGTTGGCTGGCATGTGGTGCTGGGGGATTGAACCACGGTCCCTGTGCTTTGCTAAGCTTGCTCTAAGTAGGTGCTTTAGACCACTGAGCCATCTCACCAGCCTGCTCCTTCTCTTCTGAGGGGCATCTTCCCTCACTCCTCCCAGAGGAGGTGGTGGTATGAAGGAGGGCACCCTCTGTTGGAGAAACACTGCCCAAGGCAGGGTAGGCCTTCTAGCTGGTCCTTGGATAAACGCTTTGATCACCCAAAGCTGACAGGCAGATGGCAGCCTCTGTTCTTTCTCGAAAGCCCAGCAAAGGCTTGAGAAGTGCTCTACATTAATGAAGGAGGCTTTCCAGGGTGGTTGCCCAGTCGTGGCCCACCGGGAAGGCAGAAAGGACCCCAGGGTGAATGCTGGTGGAGATTTTCACCAGGAAGACTGGGTCGTGGAGACTGCATTACCCATGCGTGCGAGACAGCCTGGGATTTGAGAGGGTGATGTCCACTCAGCTTACCACGAATCCATGGTCCAGAGTCTAACTGGACCTATTGGTGGGCTGTGGGGAAAACCTGAGGACTGAAGACAGGCCCTGCTTTCTCCTTCCTGAGGAATGCACAGGCTGAATCTGTGATGGGCAAGTTTGTATTTATATAAACCAGTTATGGCCTAAAGGCATCATGCAAAATAAGATATGTAAATGAAACTCCAGCCCTCAAGACTATACAAAACTTAGCTTTGTGCAAGAGTTGCTTTATATCAAAATAGAAAGCAAAATCCCTCCTAGTCTTCTCTGGACTTTCCTTGTGGTTGTCATCTATGTTTATGTTCTCTTCCAGAAAAGAAATCATTTCATTAATAAACATTCAATTTTAGCCTAGAAATAATACACTTTGGTATAAGTTCAGCAGCAGAGATAGGAAAAGGGTTCATTTCAAGCAGTTTTAAGTGAATAGTAGAATGAGAAAGGTATAAGCATCTTTAAGAATGACCACTCCCAGTGTCTGCCATGATGGGGGTTTCTGGGATCAGGAGGGGCTGGGTAGTCTGTGTCTCAGGATCTGGGTGGTGCTGTCATTTAACTTGCCCAAATACTTGCTAGGTGCAAGGGAGGATTTTTCACTCAGCAATGATCCGGTTCCTTCCCCAGCACAAGTCAGCACGTTCCCTCCGTGGCACTGTCTTGGGCACAGTAATCATGGTTGCTTGGGCTGTGTGTGCTGCATTGCGTTGAGCAGAGCTCGAGGACACAGTCCCCAGTGCTCTGCATCTGGGAGGCGCGTAGATGCCAGGGCACAGCAGAGCGCCCTTGTGACAGCTGGCCCACATTTGGCAGGTCACCCGGATGGAAATCATCAGGACAAGCTTTGAAAGAAATAAAACTCAAGCTCCATTCTTAGGGTTAAAAAATCTTACTGCCAAAAATGAGTTGAAGTGCTATTCTTATGAGTTTTGATATTCTGAAGCAGATGTTGTCTGAAATATGTAAAGGTGATAAAGGCTAATCACACACGGAAAGCAGCTCAATCAGTGATTCTCAACTTACTAAACTCTGCATCCCTTCCGCACTTGAAGTGGTGTGCTCCTTGGTCTGTTCAGGGTCTGGCACCAGGCAGGGAGTAGCATGCTGTCTCCAGGGCAGCCACTGTGCACGTGAATGAGGGAAGCCTGTCTGAGGGCTGTGCTCCCCACCCAAAGCAGAGAGCTGTGCAAGGAGCAGGCAAAACTCAGGGAAGAGGCAGATGGTGCTGAGCGTCCTCCTTGTTCACCGGCCTACCCCGAGCTGGAGTCTGGGCCAGTTTCAGCCCAGCTTACAGAAGGAAAGGCCGTGAGTCTGTGAGCCTCTACCCCACCCAGGCAGGTATGAGGCCAGCTGCCCAGGGCATGCGTTACAGCGGCTAACAAGGCATCCTGGTCGTAGGCTGCACACTTAGGGACTCCAAGTGCCACTGCCACGCCGATGATCTTGCAGTCAGCACCACTTCTTTCTAACCCCTGAGCTCCCACCTGCCTGTGGGTGAACCTCCCGCATTTCCATCAGGGAGGAGACCTGAAGTGGAATAGTGGATATTCTCTGTTTTCAGTAATTGAGTTTTTAAAACTTCACTTTTTTCTCTTTACTCAATCTGGAAGAGAGAGCATCTATGCTGACACCTTAGAAATCACAGCAGCACGATCCAAGTAGCTGTCACTTTTTACATTCCATTATACTTAATTATGTAAATCGTTAAATCTCATTAATAGGTTTAGTAACCCTTCCTCACTTCACTGTTCACGCCTAATTCAAGCAAATCGAGTAATTATAATTTTAATGTAATTTCAGTGATTTTAATTGCAGTGGAATTATAATTTCAATTGTGTTCCCAATTAAAACAATTGGGTCCATAGCCAATTCCATGGAGCATGCAGGCAGGGATCCCCAGATCAGCTTAAATAGGAATGATAAATAGAGAGGGCACAGATCCTGTCTCCACAGAGTCAGGACAGTTCTGGAGTAGACTTCCATGAAAAAGGCAAAGGGAAGGGGAAGAAATGCTCAAGGCTGAGGATGCTGTTGCACTCTGACACCTCCGCGCTTCTCTTGAGGCTGTAGCAGAGACAGCAGGATGGTGCCTCTCTGATGCTGTGTGGTCCCTCCAACTACTTCTGAGATTGTACTACGACTTGGGGTAGTTTGTTTCCCCCTGTAAAAAGTATCTAGGGTTAACGGTGAAAGCACATCTACCTAAAAGATCCTGCAAGACTGGATGTAGAAGATGCTGTGGACCACTATTTTCTACATTTTGGAATATATAAACACACATTAACAGCTCTTCTATCAAGATTTGGGCCAAATAGCCATAAATCTGCATGTCCTGCATGGAGACCTCAAGTTGCTATGAATATCTACAGCTATACAGAAAAAGAAAAAGAGATCAAAGTATTCCTATTTTCTTTTTGACATCAAAGCCAGTTTTTGTGGTTTTATGTTAAGATGCTCTAAATTCACCAAGGTCATGAGTACTCCACAATAAATGTCATTGTATTAGAATTTCTGCTATTCCTTTTGAATTTCACATCAGATTCAGGTTCAGTAGATGACTTCTCTGGCCAAAGGGTAGAAAAATTTTCAATCACAGATGAGGCTTCGTTACAAAGAAAGCATTGAAAATTCACATTTCAAAACTGTTTTCTGAAATAGAAATAGTGTTGTGAGATACTACTCTTTAATGGTTATACATCGACCCTAACAAAAGCTTCAGCGATTATGCTTGAAAAAAATACTCATTGCTATAAAATCACAATTCAACAATATTTTTCCTTTGCTTAAAATGCCCACATTTAAAAATTTAAAATGTGTTTCAGTGATGCTTCTAGCATTTCAAAATTTTACTTTAAATTTTTGATCAATATTTCACAAGTTTTGTTGCCAATATATAATCTGTTATAGACTGTAGATTTCACTTGATTTTCTCCACCAAACCCAAGAGAGTTGGTCATTCTGATTCATAACTGACTCAAACAGAAGAGGAAAGTTACTTGAAGCCCTAGTGTCTGTGCCTGGGTGTTTTTCCTGAAACATTCCTCCTCCACGTGGCATTCTGGAAGCTACACAAGCACATTGGCTCTGTTGATGCGAAGCTCATGTTGTCTGAACCCAAACTAGGTCTCCTAGCCTGAAAAGGTATGGAAACAGAAGAGAAATGGACTGCGGTGGTGTTAGAAGTCCTGGATGGATAAACAGAAGATGAGGAACATCAGGATGGGGGACAATGGAAAGACAACTCACTAGTCACAGAAGTGGTGAGAGTCCTGGGATGCACACGGTTCTTTCTTCCCATCCCTATATTTCCTCTTGCTTTTTACTCTTAAATTTATCCTGGATTTGTCTATTATTCCAAGTCATTTTTCATTCTTGCTTTCTAGTATACACTGTTCCCATTTTTCTTACTATTTTTATAATATAATGTTTTTTATTAATTTTATTGAGAAAAATAGCAATGAGACAGTTTCAAAACAGGTTAGTAGGACAGTTACAATAATTAATGCATTGCATATTGTTGTCTTCATAGTATTCATAGCACAAGATGCAGACATGATATCCTGTCCAAACACTATTAGTACAAATCTTTCTTCTCATTGAATTAAAAGAAATTAGCTGTATGTCTATCTTAACTATTTTGTATATACAGATACAAAATGGTCCTTCATTTATATTGTCTTTTTTTGTTTAGCTTTGCCAGAGATGGGTATTCCATTGTCTCTTAAATATTGTAGGCGCATGAATTCAGCAAAATAGTCCAATATAGTCCAGTAGTCCATATAGTAGTGTGTTATCCATAGGACCGGCAATGTCAGAAGTTGTCTAAGATGTTTGATATTCAAACAGATAGTGAGGTTAAGCTCAACTGGCTATGTCATAGAGTCATAATATCATAATGCTTCTCTTCTGGAGGGTTAACAACCTAAGTTTACAGACCAAAAATTAATAAAAAGAAGGGCTGCAAGGACAGCCAACATTTTGGCTGTAGCCATTAAAGGTCAGTGAGGACTCAGGACATAAGCAAACCTGTACTGTAACATCCTGTAACTCAGTAGTGTCCCAAATTTTCTGATCAAGGAGATTATGGGGCCAAAGAGGAAAGTGATCGATGATGTAGAGTGTGCCTAAGGTGAGTCACATGGAGAGAAAACATTCTCTCAGGCTTTCACAGAGAGCAAATTGGTCAAGCTATGGCTGTGACTTGTCCATATAACTGACAATGACAAAGGATCTACAAACTACTTGTTTTTTTGAATATTTGCTTACAATCTGTTCTTATCAGTTGAATCTACATATAGACAATACCTTTCACCTCTGTGGGCACCATGGACAAAATGCCATCTACAGGTCTCCTCCTTCCATATACTTGGATGTCCTACATCCCTTTTCCTAGAATTACGATTGGGGCATACATGGTGGATTTTGCATATAAACAAATAATAAATAAAGATGCTGATTTAATAGAAATAAGATCAATAGTTTAATGAAAAATGACCCATTTTCATTGATATGAGAAGGAATAGATACAATGTCCTCAGAAAAAATTATTTAATTTAATCTTTTAAGTGTTCATCCAGTCATGTATTTATTCAGGGATTCACTGAAATATTCAATAATTTCTTTACTCACTCACTAATTATTAACTGAATACTTCCTGTGAGTTTCAAGCTATTTCACCTGCTGGGGTGTATCAGTGAATGAAGAGACTCAAGCCTCTGCCTCTATGAATTCCCTCATTGCAGAAAAAACATGGATGAAGGACACTTTTTTACAAACATAGGAAGACATCTGGATGAATAGGAGTGAGTGATGTTCATGGGTGACGTTCAGTTGTTAGAAGGACCACCTGAGCAGAATGCACAGACGAGATCATCAGTGAAGACACAAGAGGAAACTCCCTGAGTCTGGGGAAAGGACCACCATAACTGGTTGAAAGAACAATGGTGCTCACACAGAGGGGAGAATGGTATGCTTCCACTATCCAGGCTCCAAGGTTGCCTTACACACACAATCAGAACTATGTAAGGACAGTGTGAATCATCAGGAAGGGCATTTTAAAGAGGTGAAAAAGTCCCTAGCCAACCTCATCAAAAAGAGGAAAGAAAAAATTCAAATACAAGCAATTAAGAATGAAAATGGTGTAACTACTACAGACCCAGTAGAAATTCAGAAGATTATCAATAGCTACTTTGAGAATCTTCACGCTAACAGAATAGAAGCCACAGACAAAATGGACAGATATCTAGATAGGTACAAATTACCAAAACTGAATCAAGAAGATATAACAACTCTCAATACCCCAATAACAGTCACTGCAATAGGGAATACAATAAAGAGCCTGCCAACAAAGAAAAGTTCAGGTGCTGATGGATACACAGCTGAATTGTACAAGAAATTCATAGAAGATATAATCCCTACACTCCTCAAACTCTTCAGTGAAATTGAAAAGGAGAGTGTTCTCCCAAAATCATTCCTGGAAGCAAGTATTATGCTGATACCAAAACCAGGGAAAGACGCAACTAAGAAAGAGAACTACAGGCCAATCTCCTTCATGAACATAGATGCCAAAATCCTCAATAAAATCCTGGCAAATAGAATACAGCAAATCATCAAGAAGATCATACACCATGACCAGGTAGGATTCATTCCAGGGATGCAAGGATGGTTCAATATTCAAAAATCAATAAATGTAATACACTGTATCAACAGAGTGAAAATTAAAAGCCACATGATCATTTCAATTGATGCAGGAAAGGTTTTTGACAAAGTGCAACACTCATTCATTTTCAAAGTCCTACAGAAAATTGGAATAGAAGGCCTCCACTTCAATCTTTTAATGCCATCTATGACAACCCAATGGCTAATATAATTCTCAATGGGGAAAAACTGAAATCTTTTACTCTCAAATCAGGTACAAGACAAGGATGTCATCTATCACACCTCCTCTTCAATATAGTTCTGGAATCATTAGCTAGAGCAATTAGACAAGAGGAAGAAATAAAAGGAGTAAGAATAGGTAAAGAGGAAATGAAACTATCATTATTTGCAGATGACATGATACTTTAGTTGGAAGACCCAAAAAACTCTACTAAGAAACTACTAGAGTTGATAGACAAATTCAGTAGCACAGCAGGATATAAAATCAATACCCAAAAGGCAATAGCATTCCTCTACACAGATAACAAACACACTGAAAGGGAAATTAGGGAGACAATACTTTTTACAATAGTACTGAGGAAAATGAAATACCTGGGAATTCATCTAACTAAAGAAACCAAATTACTGTATTTTGAAATAAAGAGATCGCAGAGGATTTCAGAAAATGGAAAGATATTCCATGCTCCTGGATAGGAAGAACCAACATCGTGAAGATGGCCACACTCCCAAAATTGTTGTATAGATTTAATGCAATTCCTATGAGACTACCAACAACATACCTCCCAGACCTAGAGAGAATATTCCTAAAATTTATCTGGAATCAGAAAAGACCTAAAATAGCAAAGGCAATCCTGGCCAACAAAGACAAAGCAGGAGGCATTACAATTCCTGACTTGAAATTATACTACAAAGCAACTGTAATAAAATCAGCATGGTATTGGCAACAAAATAGACCTGTAGATCAGTGGAATAGACTCATAGATGATGAGGCCTATGGGAATGCACTCAGCCACCTTATCTTTGACAAAGAGGCCAAACACACTTACTGGAAGAAAGATAGTCTCTTTAACAAATGGTGCTGGAAAAATTGGCTCCCTACATGCTGAAAATTAAAACTTGACCCAGGACTATCCCCATGCACTAAACTAAAATCAAAATGGATTAAAGAACTGAGCTTTAAATCAGAAACACTAAATCTCCTAGAAGAGAAAGTAGGAGGATCTCTTGAAGACATAGAGGTAGGCAAAGAGTTCATCAACAGAAACCAAATTGCACAGGAAACACTTGAAAGAATTAACAACTGGGACCATTTCTTATTGAGAAATTTTTTTCACGTCAAAAGAAATTATCAACAAAGTGAAAAGACAACCCACAAACTTTGAAAAAAATCTTAATAAGCACTCAGACAAAGGTCTGCTCTCTAGAATTTATAGAACTAAAGAACATTGGAACCCCTAAATTTAAAGACCCAATCCAGAAATGGGGATCTGAGATGAACACACACTTCTCAGAGAATGAAATTAAAGAACTGCATAAATATATGAAAAAATGCTCCACATCACTAGCCATCCATAAAATGCACATTA
>NW_004524584.1:22463928-22482763 GCF_000260255.1 Octodon degus | reverse complement strand
GACAGGAAGATCAAGAGAATGCATCACCCTGTGAGTCAAGAAGAATGTGTCTGAGGATTGAAGGGGTGAGGACACCTTCAGCACAGGTGGGTAGGTCCCATTAGATGGTGTTGTGCACTTGTAAAGTGTGAAGAGGAGAACTGTGAGTCTGTGTGTCTTGGATCTGTCAAGAAGTATCTGTGACCATTACAGCAAGGTGCCCAGGAGATATCCATCTGTCAGTAGGACCATTTCCAACACTTCTCATGATTCCCAGCACTCCATTCTTCTGTTCCTACATAGAGAACCTGTGTGACCCATTTGGCCAGTGCAGTGCATGCCCTCTATGGAAGTACCCAAGGACCGTTTGTGATTTCCCATGCTTTTCTCTTCCTGCTACAGTGATCAGGGAACAGATGTTGAGGCTGTCCAGTGGTGCAGTCCGTTAGTGCACAGTACTTATACAAGAAACAGGTGTTGAGATGAAAGTGTTGTAAGATTAGAGTAGTTAGCTACATGTGCTGAACTAATACACAGAGAAAGCTGCTTTATGAAGCTGGCTGGTGTCCCACTGGACTGGTTGGATATGCAAGAATAAACCAAGGCTTGGTGACGTCACCTTAGCACACCTACCACATCCTAGCTGGTACAGTTTCTCACAGGATCACTGTGGTGGGTAAATAAAAGAGAGTTTATATAATGACTAATGACCCATGCAGCACCATGGAGAATAATCCTGTTAGTGTATTCTCAAATGCAGGGAATGTGGCTTATGTGGTTTATTCAACAACCTCAGTCAATGCACTGGCCAACACCAGGATAACTGTGTGCTATGTGGATGACAGCACTAGGCTAACTGTCCCTAAGAACCTTCTCCAGAAAGCACCAGAGTCACTGACCTGAGCCTCACCCATTTGCTGCATGTCGAGGAGTGCTGATAGAGGTTATGCCCCCCTACTCCTTTCCTTTATTTTTTTGACACCCAACTGCCCACCCCACACTCAGCTTCCTTCACACAAAGATATGCATAGATGGAAGATGCACAGAAATGCTCTTAGGCTCCACCAGCACGTTCCCAGCTCTGTGTCCTAGGGTTGGTTGCCTTGACGGACAGAGCTTTGGCCGGTTACCAGGAGCATCTCTTGAGGAAGTGGCCTGCAGATTTTGACCACAGGAGCCCCTGGCCTGAACACCAGGCTTCGATGCCACTTTGCCCACCCAGTCCAATGATTCAAAGAAGTTCCTGACTCCTTGGCACATTAGTTTTCAAATTCTGCTTCCGGCTCACATCCTTTATATCTGAACAAAGAAGGAAAGGATGCCTGTGTGTCTGAGGCAAAGTTTATCTCTAAAGGGAGTATGTTGGGGGAAAACACAGCTTGCTCACACCAAAGGTGAATTGAGGTTGACATTTGCCCACCCAGGGACTTGCTCCCAAGTCACATCATATGTGTAGTCTGGAGATACCCGAGCATGACTCCCAAGCCCAGACTGGAACAGCACTGAGGCAAAGCACATGCACTCAATTTCAAACAGGAGGTGGCCAACACAACTCTCCTCCAGCTCACTGTTGGCCACTCGTGCATAAGCCACACACCCCGTAGCAGATGTCATGCGCTCAATTTTACACCACGCACAAAGGCCAGGAAGGGGGGATAGTGCAAGAACATTGCAGGGGAAGACAACTGCAAGCTTCAGACATTCAGATGCTCCATGTCCAGGGACTCTCTACCAGCACGCACAGTGTCAATAAAAGCGGTCCTGAGTTGTTTGCGATCTAAGCCTCATTCGGCTTTACTCTCGTGTGGTTTATGGGCTTGCTGGATGGAACAGTGCTTACCCAGAGCTCATTTGCTGAGGCCTGCCAGGCTGTTGCAGCAATTCGATGTGTTGGACTTTTGCTTGGTGATCTCTGGGACAACGTGCTACTTGCTCAAGTTGGCATACAAAATGAGTTATCAGATCCAGATAGGTTTATTTAGGCTTTGCTTAGAGAATTGCGCAGGCAAGCCCAGGCCTGCCGCTTGAGAGAGGCCTTTCCCCACATTCTCCAGACTTTTCCCACCCAGCCAGACCCAGCACAGCCCACCCTCCGAGTGAGAACTTCCACCTTGCCCTGGGCCCGCTCCATATCAGACCAACCCCAGGCCCTATGAGTGTGTGGGAGAGCGTCTGCTCTGGCCTCCGCCAGCCCGCTGCTCCATGCCCAGACCCGCCACATGAGAGAGGCCTTTCCCCGCATTCTCCAGATGTCCCCTGCCCAGCCAGACCCAGCACAGCCCATCCTGTGAGTGAGAACTTAGACCGAGCTCTTGGGAGTCAGGCAGACACACCAAAGCACAGCCCTGGTGAGTATGGGAGAGCTTCTGGGCTCTCTTCCCCTGCTCCTCATATCCCTCCAGACCCAGCCCAGACCTGGCATATAGGCTTGGGATAAAACCTGCAGCTAAAGTCCCCACAGTGAGACTAGGGTCAAAACCACACAGCTAATCTAGGAGCATATCATTTTATCAGAGGGGTACAGCAGGCCCACCTCCAAGGGCAACAACAATAAGGAGCTGAGCACAGTAGCCAGGTCCAAGCCAGGCACAACTGCAAGAACTACAACTTGGTATATCAGTACCTGAATTTCATTAAGTGATAAGGACATAAATGCACCAAAGCTCTACACCAAAGATCAGAGGTCAGTGTTATACGAAGTGATAAGCACAAGGAGCAAAATGCAATCTCAGTCCTTGAGCCTACCCATAATAAGTGCAGAGGACACTAGCTCAGCTGAAATAAATGAATCAATAGCATCAGAAGTAAACAAACAATAGCAGAAAGATATAGAGGAACTCAAAGCAGAATTAATTTCTGGAACAAAAAAGAAAACTCTAAATTCATAGCATCTGAACTTAAGAATAAAATGCAAAAACATGGAGGAAAAACAATACCCACCCAGAAGAAATGCAGTGGATACTAGCTTAGCTGAAATATATTAATTAGTAGTGTTAAAAATAAATAAGCAACTGCAGAAAGGTTTAAAGGAACTCAAAGCAGGATTAGTGTCTGAAATGAAAAAAGAAACCTCTGAATTCATAGCAACTGAACTAAAGTATCAAATACAGAAACATAAAGAGGAAACCCAATCTGTAAAAAAACTCTGCAGAAAAAATGATGGATTCATTGAATGAGCAATACAGAAAAGAAATAGATTGCATGAAGCAGAGTCAAAGCAATGTAGAGGAACTTAAAATCTCAATCACAACCCTGCAAAACTGTTTGAGTGAAAGTGAAGATAGAGTTTCAGATCTTGAAGATGCTGGTGCAGCTAGTGAAAAGGCAAGATAAGATTTTTTAAAAACAACTACGATGCAGGAAAAAATTATCTATCACCTGCAAGATGATGCAAAGATGAACAATGTGAGACTAATAGGCATCAATGAGACAGAAGGAGTCAATACAAATGACATAAAAATAATATGGGCAGAAGTAATAGCAGAAAACTTCCCAAATATGAGGAAACAATCCGACATTCAGGTAACAGAAGCACACAGAATGACAAGTAACCTCAACCCAATTAAAAACATACTGAGACATATAATAGTCAAGATCCCAGAAATCCAGCACAAGAATATCATACTGAAAGCCACTAGAGAAAAGAAGCAGATCACATTTAAAGGAAAACCCATCAGAATTACAGCTGACTTCTCTTCACAAACCACGAAGACAAGAAGAGCATGGAGCAGAGTACTTCAAGTCCTCTATGAAAACAAATTCCAATACAGACTACTATACCCTGCAAAACTCTCTTTCAAGGTTGATGGAGAAGTGAAATACTTTCATGACAAATAACAATGAAAGAATTTCATGATGGCAAAACCAACCCTACACAGACTACTGAAAGATGATCTAGAGAGGAAGCAAAATGATCAGGACTCTACAATAAGAACAGAAGAAACCCACTAAATAGGACAAACAATTAAACACAGGAGAAAAAATAGTTTAAAAACAGCTTTTAAATAACATGTCAATCATAAGTCAATACATCTCAATTATAGCCATCAATGTAAATGGACTGAATTCGCCAATTAAGAGAAATAGATTGGCACAGTTGATTAGGAAACAAAACTCAACAATATGTTGTATACAAGAAACAAATTTAACTAATAAAGAAACTCATAGGCTGAAAGTCAAAGGATGGAAAACAATACTACATGCCCCAGCACTTCAGAAAAAAGCAGGGGTAGCAATCCTATTTTCAGACAGTCTCAATTTCAAATCAAGAATGATCAAATGAAATAAAGAAGGCCACTATATACTAGTTAGAGGAAAAAAATCAAGAGGAAGAAATAACAATCATAAATATGTATGCATCAAACACAGGAGTACCCAACTATATAAGACAAACCTTAATAGACATGAAAAATCTAATATCCCATACAACAATCTTAACAAGAGACCTTAACACCCCCTTATCCCAAATAGATAGATCAGCCAGACAAGAAATTAGCAAAGAAGTAGCACAACTGAACCAGAGCTTGGAATAAATGGACTTGTTGGATATATACAGAGTGTTGCACCCAAACACAGCTGAATACACATTTTTCTCAGATGCACATGGGTCATTTTCTAAAATAAACCACATACTAGTACATAGGTCATGCTTAAGTATGTGCAAGAAAACAGAAATTATCCCATGCATATTATCTGACCACAGTGGAATGAAACTGGAAATAAATGACAAAAAAACCAGAAAAATTTCCTAAATACATAGAAATTAAACAACACCTTACTCAGCAATCAATGAGTTACAGATGAAATTAAACAAGAAATTCAACCACATTTACAATTCAATGAAAATTCATCAACAACTTATCGGAATTTATGGGATACGATGAAAGCAGTTCTCAGAGGGAAATTCATAGCTGTGAACTCACACATTAGGAAAACAGAACAGAAACAAATAAACACCCTAATGCCACACCTTCAAAATCTGGAAAAGGAAGAGCAAACCAAATCCAGAGCCCAAAGATGGGAAGAAATCATAAAGATTAGAGCAGAAATTAATTCAATTGAGATGAAGAAAACAGTTCAAAAAATTGACGAATCAAAAAGCTGGTTCCTTGAAAGACTAAATAAAATTGATAAGCCCCTAGCTGACCGCATCAAAAAGAGGATAGAAAAAAATTGAAATACAGACAATAAGGAATGAAAAGAGTGTAACTACTACAGATACAGTAGAAATTCAGAAGACTATCAATAGCTACTTTGACAATCTTTACATTCACAGAATAGAAGCCACAGATGAAATGGACAGATTTCTAAAAGAGTACAATTTACCAAACCTGAATCAAGAAGGTATAACAACTCTCAATAAACTAATAAGAACCAATGAAATATGAAACGTAATAAAAATCTTACTGACAAAGAAAAGTCCAGGTCCTGATGGATTCACAGATGAATTCTACAAAAAATTCACAGAAGATATAATCCCTACACTCCTCAAACTCTTCAGTGAAATTGAAAAGGAAAGTGTTCTCCGAAAATCATTCCTGGAGGCAAGTACTATGCTGATACCAAAACCAAAGAAAAATGCAACTAAGAAAGAGAACTACAGGCCAATCTCCCTCATGAACATAGATGCAAAAGTCCTCAATAAAATACTAGCAAATAGAATGCAGCAAATCATCAAGAAGATCATACACCATTACCAGGAAGGATTCATTCCAGGGATACAAGGATGGTTCAATATTGGAAAATCTATAAATGTAATACACTATATCAACAGACTGAAAATTAAAAACCACTTGATCATCTCAGTTGATGCAGGAAAGGCTTTTGACAAAGTCCAACACTCATTCATGTTCAAAGTCTTACAGAAAATTGGAATAGAAGACCTCTACTTCAATCTGATAAAAGCCATCTATGACAACCCAGCGGCTAATATAATTCTCAATGGGGAAAAACTGAAATCTCAAATCAGGAACAAGACAAGGATGCCATCTGTAACCCCCCTTATTCAATATAATTCTGGAATTATTAGCTACAGCCATCAGACAAGACAGAGAAATAGAAGGAATAAGAATAGGTAAAGAAGAAGTGAAACTATCATTATTTGAGATGACATGATACTTTATTTGGAAGACCCAAAAAACTCCACCAAGAAACTACTAGAATTGATGGAAAAATTCAGTAGCATAGCAGAATACAAACTCAACACCCAAAAGTCAATAGCATTCCTCTACACAGAAAACAAACACACTGAGAGGGAGAGAATCAATACGTTTTACAATAGCACCTTGAAAAATGAAATACCTTGGAATTTATCTAACTAAAGAAATCAAAGATCTTTTCAAGGAAAATTACAGTAATCTGAAAAAAGATCATAGAGGATTTCAGAAAATGGAAAGATATTCCATGCTTCTGGATAGGAAGAACCAACATTTTGAACATGGCCATACTCCCAAAATTGCTGTACAGATTTAATGCAATCCCTCTCAGACTACCAACATACCTCACAGACCTAGAGAAATTGTTCATAAAATTTATTTGGTACCTAAAAAGACCTAGAATCGCAAGAGCAATCCTGGCCAACAAAAGCAAAGCAGGAAGCATTACAATTCCTGTCTTGAAATCATACTACAAAGCAACTGTAATAAAATCAGCATGGCATAGGGAACAAAATAGACCTGAGGATCAATGCAATAGATTAGTAGATGCAGAGGTCTCTAGGAATGCACTCAGCCACCTGATCTTTGACAAAGGTGCCAAACTTGCTTACTGGAAGAAACATAGTCTCTTTAACAAATGATGCTGCATAATTTGGCTCTCTACATGCTGAAAACTAAAATTTTACCTAGGTCTATCACCATGCACTAAACTAAAGTCAAAATGGTTTAAAGAACTGAACATTAAAACAGAAACACTAAGTCCCCTAGAAGAGAAAGTAGGAGGATCTCTTGAAGACATAGGGGTAGGCAAAGAGTTCATGAACAAAAATCAAATTGCACGGGAAATACTTGAAAGAATTAACAACTGGGACCACCTCCTATTGAGAAGTTTTTGCACATCAAAAGAAATTATCAAGAAAGTGAAAAGAAAACTCACAAACTTCAAAAAAACCTTAACAAATAAACACTCAGACAAAGGTCTGCTTTCTAGAATTTATAAAGAACTTAAGAACACTAGGACCCCTAAATTTAAAGATCCAATCCGAGATGAACACATACTTCTCAGAGGACGAAATTAAAGAACCGAATAAATATATGAAAAAATGCTCCTCATCACTAGCCATCATGAAATGCAAATTAAAACCACACTAAGATACCATCTCACCCCAGAAAGAATGGCTATCATAGGCAAGCCATACAGTTGTATGTAGAAGATGGCTAAGGCAATGGTCCTGAGAATCTTCAGAAGATTTTTGAATCTAGCAGTTAAATGGAATGATTCTCACCCTGACTAACTATATATACAGACACCTGTGAACTAAGCAACTGCACTGAAGATGGCAATTTATAATAGTAGGTTCATGCTTGGAATGCCTGTCATTCTGGTCTTCTGAATGTGGGCTGCCTGTCATGACATGCCAGCTGCTGCTGTCTCTCGGGTAGATGATTGTTCAAAAAGAAGGGGTGAATGAAGGCAGGAGACAGGAAAAGGAATGTTGCGGGACTGTCCTGCTACAAGGTTGTATATGGTTAGATTTCTGGACTTATGTGTAAACATAAGAATTATATAATTCTTGATGTCTATTTTTAAAACACAGTTTAATTGTTTAAATGTTTTTTTCATCATAGTCTGTAGGGACTTAAAGTTCAACATATCACTACATGATGAAAAATGCCCGTTCCATGTTACGCCTAAGATGTTTGATATTCAGACAGATAGTGAGGTTATGCTTAACAGCCTAGGTTGTATGGCAATAACAATAAACTTTTCTTCTGTAGGGTTAGCAACTTAAGTTTGCAGACCAAAATTAGAGAAAAAGGAGGGCTGCAAGGAAAGCCAACATTTTGGCCCTAGCCTTCCAAGGTCAACTAAGACTTAGGACATATGAGAACTTGTACTGTAACATCATGTAACTCGGTAGTGTCCCAAATTTTCTGATGAAGGGATTATGGGGCCAAAGAGCAAAGTGATTGATGATGTAGAGTGTGCCTAAGGAGAGTCACATGGAGAGAAATCATTCTCTCTGGCTTTCACAGAGAGCACATTGGCCAAGCAATGGCCATGACTTATCCACATGACTGACACTGATAAAGGATCTATAATCTGAGGTACAGGATCTCAGGATAAATCCTGAGGGGATTTAATTGACTTTTTCAGATCCAAAAGCTACAACTCTTCGTTCATAGGTCCTGCTTTACCTTGGTCTTAACCGTCCAGCTGAAAAGTATAAAAATGAAATATAAGAAGTAAAGCCATGGTGTTATGTTGAGCTGTAGTTGACTCAGGTCAACAATTTCTGACATTGCTAGTCAAACAGAAGACCCAATACTATTATGGACTACTGGACTATTTTAGAATATTTTGCTGAGTTAACACACCAATAATATTCAAATGATGGAACTAAAGAAAAAAGCATATACAGATGAATGTCTATTTTGTATCTGTGTATTCAAAATGGTTAGGATAGATATATAGTTACATTCTCTTAATGAATAGAGGGATTTGTTCTAATAGTGTTTGTAAATAGGTTATCATGTCTGTATCTTGTACAGCAAATAACCACTAGGAAGAGAGTATGCAATGTGTTAATTATTGAAACTATCATACCAATTTGAGTTGAAATTGTCTCATTGCTATTTGTCTCTCAATAAAATTATAGAAAAAAAAGAATGGCTACCATAAAGAAATCAACCAACAACAAATCTTGGGGAGGCTGTGGGGTAAGGGGAACCCTTCTCCACTCTTGGTGGGAGTGTAGACTGGTGCAACCATTATGGAAATCAGTGTGAAGTCTCCGTAAAATACTAGTACTGGAAATCCCATTCAAGCCTGCTATCCACCTACTGGGAATTTTTCCAGAGTAACTGAAATCATCATAGCATAGTGATATGTGCATACCTATGTTTATAGCAGCACAATTTGCTATAGCCAGATCTTGGAAACAACCAAGATGCCAGTCACAAGTGGAATGGTTGAAAAAGATATATTACTTTTATTTAATGGAGTATTACTCAGCTATAAAGAATGATAAACTCGAAGCCTTCATATTTAAGTGGTTCCCATTTGAAGATATTCTTATGAGTGAAATAAACCAGACCCACATCTGCAAATATCATATTGTCTCCCTAGTATAATAATTTAAAAGAGGATTTATATATTTAAAGTTACAACACAAATAAAAAGAAAGCTAGAACTTGAGGATTGGATAATGAGGAGTGAGCAAGGAGAAATGCTGGAAAACATGACAGGGGCAAAACCATACATTTGTACACATGAGATGGTTGGGGCAGTGACCTTGGGGAACATCAGCAGGTTTTTGAGACTAGCGGTTGGCTGTTGAGACTCTCACCCTGACTAACTGTATATGCTGGTGCCCATAAACCAGGCAGCTGCACTGAGGATGGCGATGTGTAATACAGGGGTCATATTTGGAGTGCTTGCCATCCTGGTCTTCTAAATATGCACTTCTTGTCATGACATACCATTTATTGCCATAATGTCTCTCAAGTAAACGCTTTTTTTTGAAAGGGTAATAAATTGAAAAAAAAAAAAGACAAAAATAAGGAAAAAAAAATGTCACAGGTCTGTCCTGTTACAATTCTGTATATGGTTAGATTTCTAAATGTCTTCGTAAAAATATGTTAATGTTTATCTCTACTTTTATAAAATTATTTTTCCTTCATATTCTATAGGGGCTTAAATTTCACCATATCCATATCTGATGGAAAATACCTGTTCCATGATATGCCAAAGATGTCTGATATTTAGACAGACAGGGTAAACTGAACTGCATATATTGCAGGTTAATAATAAGCTTCTCTTCTGGAGGTTTAACAGCCTAAGTTAGCAGATCAAAATTGGAGAAAAGGAAGGGCTGCAAGGTCAGCCAACATTTTAGCCCTAGCCTTTCAAGGTCAGTGAAGACTCGGAACATAGGAGAACCTGTACCGTAATAACATGTAACTCAGTGGTGCTCCAAATTTTCTGATCAAGAAGATTATGGCGCCACAGAGGAATGTGATCGATGGTGTAAAGTGAGCCTGGGGAGAGTCACATGGAGAGAGAAAACATTTTCTCAAGCTTTCATAGAGAACAAATTGGTCAAGCAATGGCCGTGACTCATCCTCATGGCTGACACTGTCAAAGGATCTGCAAAGTGCAGTACAGAGCTACAGGATAAATCCTGAAAGTACTTGACTGACCTTATCAGACACAAAAGTTACATATCTTGTTATATAGATCTTGCTTTATCTTGGTCTTAACCATTCAGCAGAAAAGTATAGAAATGAAGTATATAAAGTAAATCCATATTAATACGATGAGCTGTAAAAGGCTCAAGTCAATAACTTCTGAGGATAACCCACTAATATTATAGACCGCTAAACAGTGTTAGATTGTTTAGTTGAATACCCACCTCTGACAAGACAAAAAAAGGGATACAAAGGAAAGATCATTTTGCATTTATATATACTAAATAGTTAGGATAAATATACAGCTACTTTCACTTAATTCAATTAGAAGAAAGAGGTGTACTAATAGTGTTTGGACAGGAAATCCTGTCTGCTTTTTGTACTATGGATAACCACTAAGAAGATAACAATGTACAATGTATTGATTATTGAAACTGTCCTATTAATCAGATTTAAATCTGTCTCCTTCATATTTATTTCTCAATTAAAAAATAAATTAAAAAAAGAGATTTGCCCAGGCTGGATATATTTGTATACGTGCAGTCTGGTTTGAAGACCATGAAAACATATCTGTTGGAGTGAGAAATTGCCATGAAAAAAGGCAGGACGGACACACATAAACACACACACACACACACACACACACACACCCCTTCAACATGAAGTGATGAGAAGTTGCCCAGAGCACATTTGTAGGAGTAGTTCTGCCATTTAATTACCCATTCACCAACTATTCATAAAGAACCCACTAAGTGCCCAACCCTACTCACAGGTCAGAATGGATCAAGCCCCAGACTTCACAGAACTCATGTCCCAGTGGCTATTACAGTTCTGTTCTGCCCCTACTTATTGACTATAAATTGGCCGTGATCTGAAATAATAAGTGGTTCCTGAGTGAATGAAAGGTAAAGACCCTGACCAAGGAGTAACCCTCAAATGCTGCTGAAAAAGAAGGGGAAAGCTCAAAGGGAAGAGGAAGGCAGGACAGAAGCTCTCCAACTTACCATGCAGTTATAGACTGGTAAACTCATTCAAATCTCAAAATATGGCAAAGTCAGAAAGCTACTGACTGCACGTGACCTCTGGAATACCACAGCCTGTCCAGTCTGTGACAGGAGGCTCAGCACACTTACATGAGCCCACAGTCAGAAGAGCCATCTGACACAAAGCCTATTTTATAAGAAATCATTACGTATTTTTACACAGAAAATTTAGAAATTTAACCATATACAGCACTGTAGCAGGACAGTCCTATGACATTTTTTTCTTGTCTCTTGTTTTCGTTTATTACCCTCTTTTTAAAAACAAACAAACAAACATGTATTTGAGAAACAGTATGGCAGTAATTGGCATGCCATGAAAAAAGTACGTATTTAGAAGACCAGAATGACAGGCATTCCAAGCATGATCCTACCATTACACATTGCTATCTTCAGTGTAGTTGTTTAGTTCGTAGGTATCAGCATATATAGTTAGTCAGGGTGAGAATCCTACCAAGAGAGAGCAAATTGGTCAAGCAATAGCCGTGACTCATCCACATGGCTGACACTGACAAAGGATCTGCAGACTGCGGTACAGGATTTCAGGATAAATCCTGAGGGGATTTGACTGACCCTATCAGATACAAAAGTTACATTATCTGATATATAGGTCTTGCTTTATTTTGGTCTTAACCATCCAGCAGAAAAGTATAAAAACAAAGTATAAAAAGTAAAGCCATATTAATATGCTGAGCTGTAAAAAGGCTCAAGTCAACAACTTCTGGTTTGTTTTGTTGTTGTTTGTTTTGTTTTTTTTTTTTTTTCTTTTCTTTTTCAGCAGAACCAGGGATTGAACTCAGGCCCTTGCTTTTGCCAGGCAAGCATTTATTCCACTGAGCCATCTGCCTGACCAAGTCAACAACTTCTGTCACTGCCAGTCTTATGGAAAACCCATGACTATGATGGACTACTGGACTATATTGGAATATTTTGCTGAATTCAGGCATCTACAATATTTAAATGACAATAGAATACCCTCCTCTGACAAAACTAAACAAAAAAGGGGGATACAAATGAACAGCCATTTTGTGTCTGTATGTTCAAAATAGGATCGATACACAGCTGCATTCTCTTGGATCATCGAACAGAGAGATTTGTTCTAATAGTGTCTGTGGACAGGATATCATGTCTGCATCTTGTACAATGAACAACCACTAAAACAACAATATTAAATGTATTAATTATTGAACTGTGCTAGTAATCTGTTTTGAAACTGTCTCATTGTTATTTGTTTCTCAATAAAATTATTTAAAAAGAAAAAAAAATAAATAGTTGAGTATCTAAGGTAATTTATTAAATAAAAATACTGGCAATTGAGTGTGCTTTGATATATCTGTTGCTTCCCCTTTTGATGGCCTGGCTAACCAGTGTCTGGAGAGAGTACTACCTCTTCCCACACAGTGCTAGACCAGGAAAAGCTCAAAATTCTAAATCTGAAGTATCCTCCTCCACTGTACCTATTATTTTTCATCCCTAATGTTTTCAAAAATTTCTCAAGAACCCTCTTTCTTTGTTCTCGAGTGGAGTTCATGGACATTTCTCACTTGAAAATGGAAATAGAAAGCAATAATATTCAGGCTTAAGGCAGAGAATCTGGGAACATGCTCAGGGAATCTCCAGCTATACAAGTTTTGAAGACTCATCCTACCTTAGTCCACAAGGTACACACAAAGGGAAAAAAGAAAGATGGTGCATCATCCAGTGAGTTCTGATCATGTGGGGAGTTAATCTGCATGGCAAAGCCTTGTCTCCTTCAGCCCCAGTGCCTAGACATAGGAACAGTTGGCCTGGTAAGAGATCTTAGAACTTTCTATGCCAACCTCCCGAAGAATACCATGGGTTCCCCTGCATCTGCATCACCAAGGGAACGGTATTTTACTCCCTGGGAAGTTCAGTGGTAGGTGGAAATGAGGGAAGAATGAAAATGTGCTGAAATATAGAAAAGATTCTAGGTATGTTCGTCCAGAAAGAAAAAAGAAACTAGGCTAGATCAGGGGAAGGAATCATAAAAGATGGTCAAGAAACTGTGGGCTGAGAATTAGGCATGAATACTGAAAAGCTAGGCATGGACTACGAATGAGGAGGAAAATGGGCCCAATCTAAACAACTGTGGATCCTGGGTGTCATGAACCTGGGGGCTTGACCCAGCCTTTTTCTGACTTTTAGAGCATCTAAATCAGTTACTGCTTGGAAGCTTCTATGCAACACCAGCCAATAGCCTGCCCACAAGGGACTGTGAGGACTCAAGCTAATATCTTAGCCTAGCT
Source organism: Octodon degus (assembly GCF_000260255.1). NCBI lineage: Eukaryota > Metazoa > Chordata > Mammalia > Rodentia > Octodontidae > Octodon > Octodon degus. The sequence goes on along the minus strand of NW_004524584.1, from coordinate 22,469,131 downwards.
TAATATTCTCAGGATGAAAGGATTCTGATGAACATGAGATATTATCAAAGCTAAACATATTTTAAAGCCGCAGGACTCCAACTGAGTTTTCTTTCCTCAGATGCCTACTGAATCGTTTAAATGGCTCCAACAAGACTTTGAAGTTTTGTTAAGGAAGACTGGAAGATCAAACACACAAAAGCCAAAAATGCACGGAGAACTTAGCCAAGCCAACATGACACTCTTTTGATATTAGAGGCTGCCCCTTTCTAGAGGCCCTTTAATTTTACTTGGAGTTATGTCTACGCCAATGTGGAGAGATAAATAAATAGATAGATTGCATACACTGTAACCAGCACTATATGTTTTGCCCATTCTCTAATTTGTGGCATTTGTGTTGCCTTTTAACTTTCAGTACTGCTACCTGTGCTACAGCACAGTTTCCACCCATCCCTCCTGGCACGCCTGCACACACTTGCTCCTGGTCACATTATCTGCAAATAGAGTCACTTGCTTGTAAGATTTGCAGATTTTGACACCTTCCAAGGTGCTGAGGCACCATTTCCAGAACAGCTGGTCTGATTGGACCTTTTGAGGCCAATCAGGATTACACAATGCCCTTAATTTCTGGACAGCACTCTACACTGTCAGCTTTTTACTCCTGGTCTCTTTCCTGTACATATGGTATTTCTTTGCTGATATCATGTACATTTTTCTGGTTGTTAGTGAAGTAGAGCAATGTTTTGTAGGTAACCATCTTTTTTCCTTTAAGTTGACTCTTCATGTATAATTCTCACTGATTTCTAAAATTTCTTCATTTATTATTTATGCCTATCTCTTGCCCTCTTTAGCACTACAACTATCTAAACATTTATGGAACCATTGAGATAAAGGAGTTTTACATTTCAGAATAATGTAATTTAGTGGTATGTTTGTTATGTGAGGATATTTTTGTGTGGTTTAAATCATCAGAGCAACTGAATAACTTTATAGCATCCAGGATTGGAGAGGACTTTCTTAAGTTTCTTTTCCATAAAGTCTTCTTATTTTCTTTTCCTAGTGGTCCTGCAGATTAAATACATGACCTTCAGGCTGAGCCATAGCCTCATCCCCTTTTTATTTTAATTAATTAATTAATTAATTAATTTGGTGGAACCAGGGATTGAACTCAGGCCCTTGCGCTTGCCAGGCAAGTGTTTATTCTACTGAGCCAACTCCCTGCCCCCCCTTTTATCTTGAGACAGGGTCTTCCTAAGTCACTAAATTACCCAGACTAGGCTTGACTTTGTGAGCCTGTGGCCTCACAAACTGTTGGATGGCAGGCATGTGTCACCACTCTCACTAACTGGAATTAATCTTTGTGTATTTTATAAATTGGTGTTCATTGTGTTTTCTGAAACAGGCTTCCTTTTCTCCTGGACTGGGATGCCAATTCTTCCATATTCCACCACTCTACCATATTCCTCTCCATTCTGATTAATCCTTAACAATACCCATGATTTAAACATGTATTCTTTACAGTTGTGCTCACCATGTATTAATTGGACATATTAACAGATTTGGGGATGATTTTTCAGTACATGCATGCAAAGTGCACCAGTCCAGCCTCCCTTGATCCACCTCTTCCTCCATCATTTTCCCAACCTCTAAAATCACTATTCAGAATCAAGGGCTTCCCTCTTCCTCCTTGTCATCCTCCTTCTCTTTGCTCCTCCTTATTTTTCATCTTTGAAATGTTGCTGCAAAGATGTTGGTTGACTGTGTTTAGGATTCCAGGAAAATTTGAAGGGAACCAGCTATGAAGAAGACAGTCTTCTTCAGATGTTTGAATCGTCTGTCTTCTATGAGGTTCTATCATGGCTCTGTACATTCTTTTAAAACATATCTAGCACAGGGTCCACCAGGTCTCACTACACAGATCGGACTTATAGTGATCCTCCTGTTTTCAGCCTCCCAAGTGCTGGGATTACAGGGGCCCACCACGCTCAGTCTCAGTTGCCATCTCAGCGCAGCCAGGGAGCAGGGCTGGCACGGCACACCAAGGATCGCACTCCAGTCCCTGCATTTGCCTAAGCAGGCACATTAATCCACTGAGCTATCTGCCCCGTCCCAGCTCTTTACATTTTTCCTTAGTTTGATTTAATTCTCATGATGCATTATTTATTTTTGATTTTGCTTTTCCTGACATAAGAACCATTTGATATTACACTCACATTTTTATTTTAATTTTTATTAGCACATGTTTGCAGTGCATAGTGATGACATTCATGATGGGGAGTTACTACATGAACATAACATATTTTCATTCTCCCCCCACTCTTCTTTTGCAAAAAATGTAAGTTTCTGTAATCCTGATATTATGGAAATACTAATGTGTAAATGTTAATGGTATCCATCACTTTTATGTAATTTGTTTTCTTTCTAATAATCTGGCCATTGCTTTTTTTCTTGGCTTTTATGTATAGATTACCATTTAACATTCACACGACCATCTTGTCTCTGCTGTTTTCTCATACATTTTAACTAAGTATTACTGTTTTTCAGTAGAAGAAGAAGTTTGGTCTTAAATACTGGTGTGGGACTGGCAACCTAGTCTCATTTTTTTTGATGGGGGGCCAGCTCAGCCCACCAGGGGGCGGGGCTGGCTGGCATGTGGTGCTGGGGGATCGAACCGCGGTCCCTGTGCTTTGCTAAGCTTGTTCTAAGTAGGTGCTTTAGACCACTGAGCCATCTCACCAGCCCCCTAGTCTCATTTAAGTGGAATGCTTATAATGCCAACACAAAGCATGACGTTTGATGTAGGCCTTTAGTAGATACTTTTTATCATGCCAGAGAAGAGCCTTCTATTGCTGATAGATTAAGGCTGGTTTGTTTAATGATGAATTGCTATCTACTTTCATGAAATCCTTTCCCCGCGTCCAAGATGAAAGAGTACATTATTTCTCCAGTAAATTAGAATGAGATCTTATCTTTTTTATGTTCATGTTAATTGGTTTTTTTCCTATTTTTACTCAAATAATAAATGCACATATTTTAGACACTGAACAGTAAAAACAGCAACAGCTTACAGCAATATATATTGCCCTTTACTGTTCTCTTTTTCATCATTTCATTGTTCTACAAAATCAATCACTCTTTCAGTATGGTTAACTAAAGCACAATCCTACTAACAACAGAGGATACAACCTCCACTTCTTTTCATTTCCATGGAAAACTGAGAACTGATTCTATCATAGTTTCAACAAGGAAGAATGATTGTGTCTCTACTCACCTAATGTTCTTATTTTTAAAATTGGGAGTTGGCTGAGAATTGACTATGTTATGCAAATAGTATCCTTAATTTGCATTTCTAGAAGGTGAAACACAATCTATTTTTTGGGGTGCTCAACCACTAAACAACTTCATCATTTTGGACCTGATTATAATTTATTTTTACCCTTCTGCTTCTTTTGGAGTTCGAATGTGTTTTGTTTTAATTGTGTTGTAGTGTTATGCATAAATTGTAAGCACTCTGAAAATGTACCTTAATTCATCTTCACTACAAACTTATGAATTGGTAGAAAGATTTTAAATGACTCTAATTTTTTAAATTATATTAAAAATGCAGCAAGTACATTATTAAACTTTTTCATACAAAGGTATAAAGAAAAAAGTAAAGCAAATTTTCCTTCTTCCCAGAGATAATCAATTTTAATAATTTCATATATAGTTTTACCTCATTTTAAATTTATGCATATTCTTTTATAACATTTAGACTATGCTCACTTGTGAATTCCACTGTTTCTTTCAACAATTATTATACAATTAGCATTTGATAAGACCATTAGAATTGCTTTTTTGAATATGTATTAAATGTTTTATTTAAAGGTTTTCAACATGAAAGAGAACGTACAGAAATAAGGATTACATTATGATGACCAAGGCAGTATCCTCAGTGACAAAAATCAAAACAAAACCAATGTATGCAGTACGTGTCCTGCCACTGAAGAATGTACTTGAACTTTAATCCAGGCTACATGTACATAAAATGATTTGATCACAGGCTTTTGCAAAATAAATTATTGCACAGAACAACAAAATGCCAACCATTCTGACTGTAAATTGCCTTCTCCCTTTTTTAATTTGTTTACTTTTTAAAGAGAGAACAAGTTAGAATTAAAACAGAAAGAAATACAGATGATACAGAATTTCACTTAAAGTAATATGAATTTCACATGCTTGTTGTAGTACAGTGTTGTCTTCCAACCAGTTATTCATATTAATAGATACATGCATGTAAAATTGAAGGAAGAGAGAAAAAAGAAGGAAATGCATAAAAAATTAAGAAAAGTACAATCAATTGAAAAAAGAGACAAAACAAATAAATATTACCTGCTCACTTCCATAGACCAGCAAAAATGGACATTAGAGCTGTCCTGCCCATGTGCCTAAATTAATCTCTTTTCCCTATATCCTCTCCTGTCCTTCTCCTCAATTCAATAGTGTTTTCTTTTTGAATAAGTTCATTTCCTTTTCTCAGTATCTATTGTACCCTTCAGATCCTATTTTTCTCTTTCAAGTTGTCACAGTAAGTAAGCAATATGATGTTTGGACATGTAGATCTGTTTTATTTCACTTAAGAATATATTCTCTAGTTGCATCCATTTACCAACAAAAGACTAAAATTTATCCTGTTTTATAGCTGAATAGCATACCATTGTGAAAAATACCACATCTTCTTTATCCATTTTTCTGGTGATAGACATCTGGGTTGTTGCCAGGGTTTAGGTATGATAAATTACACAGCTATAAATGTGGGTGCATATATAGAGCTGTGGTATGAGGTTTTCAGCTCTTCTGGAAAAATACCCAGGAGCGAATAGCTGGCTTGAATGGGATCTCCAATCCTAGCTTTTAAAGGAATCTCCATACTGATTTCCATAATGGCTGTACCAGTCTGCACTCCCACTGAGAGTGGAGAATGGTTCCTTTTTCTCCACAGCCCCTATAGCATTTGTTATTGGCTGACATCTTGATGCTAGCTATTCTTTCTGGGGTGAGATAGAATTGCAGTGTTGCTTTAATTTGCATTTCTTGAATGATCAATGTTGTTGAACATTTTTTCATATATTTGCTAGCCTTTAATATTTCTTCTCGTTACTGCTAAGATGTCTCTCGGGTAGGTGGATGTTCAAGAAGAAGGGGGTGGTGAATGAAAGCAAGAGACAGGAAAAGGAATACTGTG
>NW_004524584.1:22448746-22462420 GCF_000260255.1 Octodon degus | reverse complement strand
AAGCACTTATTTCACTGAGCCATCTCCCTGGCCCCCAACACCTATTTCTTTAAAATTTATTCCTACATGTCCTCCAGAAGATTTAGTGTTTCCATTTTAATATTTAAATTTTTTTATCCATTTTGACTGTAGCTTTGTCCATGCTGATAAGCATGTGTCTAGTTTTAGCCTTCAGCATGTGGCAAGCCACTTCTTCCAACTCCATATATTAAAGAGCCTTCTTTGATCCAGTGAGTATGTTTGGCCACTTTATCAAAGATAAGGTGGCTGAGTGTGTTTTCAGTTGTGTCTGTATCTTCTAATCTGTTCCACTGATCCTCAGGTCTGTCTTATGTTAGTGCCATGCTGATTTTATCACAGTAGGTTTATAGTATAATTTCGGATCAGGGATTGTGGTACCTTCTGCCTTACCTTTGTTTCCCAGGACTGCTTTTGATATTCTGCATCTCTTCTGGTTCCAAATTTGAGGAAAGTTTTCTCTAGCTCTGTGAAGCATACTAATGATATTTTAATCAAGAGGACTTTGAATCTGTATAACACTTTTGGGAGTATGGTCATTTTCACAATGTTGGTTCTTCCTGTCCAAGAGCATGGAATATTTTTCCATTTTCTCAAGTCTTCTTCAATCTTTTTTTCCCAAAATACCATAATTTTCACTGTATAAATCTTTTACTTCCTTTGTGAAATTGATTCCTAAGTACTTCATTTTTTAAAGATGTTATTAGGAAAAGCTGCTTTCCTTAATTTCTCTTTCAGTGAGTTCATTGTGTACAAAAATGCTACAGATTTTTGAGTATTGACTTAGTATCCTGCTGTTACTAAGTTTAGTGATTAAATCTATAGGACTCTTGGTGGAATTTTTGTGTCCTCTCTGTAAAGTATCATGTCATCTGCAAATAATGATAATTTCACTTCTTATTTTCCAATTCTTATGCCTTTTATCTATCTGTTTCTCTTGTCTAATTGCTATGGTTAATATTTCCAGAACTATAGTGAATAGGACTGGAGACAGTGGGCATCTTTATTTTGTTCCTGATTTTAAAGTGAAGGCCTTCAGGTTTTGTCCATTTAGTATGATGTTGGGTATTGTTTTCTCATAGATGGTTTTCATTAGGTTGAAATGTAGACCATCTATCCCAATTCTCTGTAGGATTTTTATCATGAATAAGTGTTGGATCTTATCAAAAGCTTTTTCTGCATCTGTTGAGATGACCATGTGGTTTTTGTTCTTGGTTCTATTGATGTGTTGTATTATATTTATGGATTTGCATATATTGAACCACCCCTGCATTCCTGGAATGAATCGCACTTGGTCATGTTGTATAACCTTCTTGATGATTTTCTGCATTCTGTCTGCTAGTATTTTATTGAGGATCTATATTCATTAGAGAGATTGACCTGCAATTCTCTTTTTTAGTTAGATCTTTCTCTTGTTTTAGAATTAAAGTAATACTTGCCTCCAGGAATGAGTTTGGGAGAATTGCCTCCCTTTTAATTTCACTGAAGAGTTTAAGAAACATTGACATTAAATCTTCTCTAAATTTCTTCTAAAATTCCACTGTGAATCCATCAGGATCTGGGCTTTTCTTTGTTGGTAGGTATTCTATTACATTTTCAATTTCATTTCTCATTCTTAGATTACTTAGAGTTTGTATGTCTTCTTAACTCAGCTTTGGCATTTCATATGTATCTAGGAAACTGTTTATTTCCTTTGCATTTTCCATCCTGTGAGAGTAAAGATTTTGGAAGTAGATATTGATGATCCTCTGAATTTCTCTAGGGCCTGTAGTGATTTTGCTCTTTTCATGCTTTATTTGCGTGAATTTGGAGTTTTTCTTTTCTTTTTCTGATTAGGTTGGCTAGGAGTTTATCAATTTTATTTGTTCTTTCAAGGAACTAACTCTGATTCATTTGCTCTGTGTACTGTTTTCTTTGTCTGCAATGCATGAATTTCTGCTCTAATTTTTATGATTTCCTGCCTGCTTTGGGCTTTGAATTTGACTTGCTCTTCTTTTTCTAGGTGCTTGAGATGCAGCATAAGATAATTTATTTGGGCTTACTATGTTTTCATAATGTGTGACTTTCCTACTAAATTTTCTTCTTAAGACAGCTTTTACTGCATCCCACAGGTTTCAAAATGTAATATCTGCATTTTCATTTGATTGTAAATATTTCTAATTTCTTCTTGAATTTCATCTGTGACCCACTGTTTGTTTAGGGGATTGTTATTTAATTTCCATGTTTTTATGATGTTTTTGTGTTTTCCTCTTTAAGAAATGCCAGTTTAATTGCACTGTGTTCAGATAGTATTCATGGGATAGTTTTAACTCCTTTGCATTTACTTAAGAGTGCTCGTGTGCTAATATATTGTCTATTTTGGAGAATGTCCTATGTGCAGCTGAGAAAAACTTGCATTCTGTTGTTGCTGGGTGAAACACTCTGTAAAGCTGTGCTAAGTCAATTTCCTCACAAGTTTGGTTTAGTTCTGTTATTTCTTTTCTGCTTATTTGTTTGCCTGGTTTACCTATGTAACAGTGGCATGTAAAAGTCCCCCATTGCTATTGTATTATTGCTCATTTGATTTTTTATGTCTTAAAATACGTCCTACATAGGTGGGTGCTCCTACATTGGGTGCACATATATTTATAATTATTATATCTTCCTCTTGCAGTTTTCCCTTAACAAATGTGTAGTGACTTTCTTTACTGCTTTGAATGATTTTTGGTTTGAAGATGACATTGTCAGAAACCAGGATAGCTACCATTACTTTTTCTGATTTACTGAGGCACGGAGGATTGTTTTCCATCTTTTGACTTTTAGTCTTTGAATTTCCTTTTGAGTTAAATGTGTTTCTTATGTACAGCATAGTGTTGGGTTTTGTTTCTTCATTCACCTTGTTAGTCTGTTTCTTTTGATTGATAAATTGAGGCCACTTACATTGATAGTTTCAACTGACACATATTGGTTCGTCTTTGTCATATTATTTTCCTGCTATATGTTCTGTACTTTTCCCTCTTTCTTTAGTTAATTGCTCTGTTTGGTGTTTTCTGTTGTTGTTGAAGCTGCAATCACTTTTGTCTCCTTATAGAATATCTGCCACTATGCTTTATAGGGTTGGTTTGTTGGTCATGATTTTCTTCAATTGTTTTTTGCCATGGAAGAATCTTATTTCACTATTGAATTCAATAGTTTTGCAGGGTACATTAATCTGGGTTGGAATTGATTTTCTTTCAGGACCTGAAATACTTTGCTCCAAGCTCTTCTTGATTTGATGGTTTGTGTTGATAAAGCTGCCATGATTCTGATGGGCTTTCCATTGTCGGTCATCTGTTTCTTCTCTCTAGCAGTTTTGATATTCTATTCTTTTGCTGAATTTTTGAAATCTTGATTATTATGTGTCTAGGTGTATATTTTTGTGATTATGGTTGTGTGGAATTCTATATGCCTTGCTTAGCTGTATATCAGTTTCTTCTCTCATGTTTGGAAAATTTTCTGCTAGCATTTCTGCAAGTAGTCTTTTTATGTCATTTGTGTTGTCTCCCGCTGCTTCATTGACGCCTATTATTTTATATTATTTTTCTTTGTGTAGTCTTATAGCTGCTGAATTGTTAATTTCTGGTTCCTTGTTACTTTTAAGAGATCTTTCCTTTCATCTTCATTAGCTGCACCACGGTCTTTGAGGTCTGAAAGTCTGTCTTGATTTTCATTTAAGTGATTTTGGCAGCTTTCAATGGAGTTCTTAATTTCCAGGCTAGCTGTTTGAACCTGTTTCATGCATTCTAATTTTTCCTGTATTGTTCATTCAGTGTTTCCATCACTTTTATAATCTCTATTTTTTTTATCTATGTCTTCTTTAGCTGTGCTGAGCAATTCTTTCACAATTGTTATCATTTCTTTTTGGACTCAAGGGATTATTTTTAATCTTATTTCTTCTATAGTCTGATAGATTTGTTTCTTTACTTTTGTTGCTATTATTTCAGAGGTTTCAGGTATGTGATCTCCAAGTTATTTTATGTCTCTGTCTCCTGGATTTGTTCTGGGTGGGCTAGAGGATTGAGATTGACTTTTGTTCCTGCATTTTGGCATTTTTAAAGCTCCCAGTACTCATGCAGACAAGAGGCCCACAGGCTGCCTGGCATCCACCAAAGTCCTTAAATGGCTGCAGGACATCTCCATGCCTGCTTATGCTGGCCTATAGATTGCAGCTTTTCTGTGTCCCACAGGCCACTCAGAGTCCTAAGTTCTTAAAAGATTGGTAGGGCACCAGCAAAATCTCCATGCCTGCATGCTGGGGGCTAAGGAAGGCCAGAGCTTACCAGAGTCTTACAGGCAGGCCAGAATCCAGCAAAGTGGCTCCCTCAATTAGAATTACTTTAAAACTACAGTTTAAATGGCAGAAGGACATTTGATCTCATGACTGAAACAAATTATACTTATTATTCTCCAGTCCTGGGATATTTATCTTGTGTTCAAATAATTAACATGAGTGATAATAGTACACATTGTACATGTTTCTTATTGCATCTACATGTTCCCTAAAATTTCCATTCAGACATAAATGGTGCTTCTCAGAGGTGCTGGATTTAGAGTGTGCCATGCTGGGATCAACTGTGCTTACTAAATTAGTCCATTGATTTGTTTGGCATAATTCTGAGTATTTATAATGGGAGAGCCAACCCTCTGTTTGAACGCTATGCTACCTCAGGGTAGCAGCCTGGAAACACTATTAGGGACAGAAGGAAGGTGGCTTTAACTGCTGTTCACTTGCTGCTGTTTCACTATGTTGTTGTTTTGCTTCCTCCTGCCGGCCACCTGCCTGCCATGAGCTCTCTCTCCCGTGTGATGCTCCTCTGCTGTGCCTCTGTTCCTGGGAGCCAGCTGATTAGGGACCGAACTCTCTCTAAACTGTGAACCAAAATAAACCTTTTCTCCATTAACTTTGAGTTTGGGGTATTTTGTCTTGGAAACAAGACAAGGAACAAAGACACTTATGCAGTAATTATTTCTAATTATCTTAGATAATAATCTCTGAGAAGAAATAGCTATAAGATCTTAGGCTGACATTTGTCTCACCCTTGTCTTTGTCTTTTTGTTTTTGTTTTTGTTTGTTTGGTTTTTGTACCAAGGCCTTGTGCATGCCAGGCAAGGGAATCCACCACTGAGCGACACCCCTAGCAGTGGCTCTTGTTTTTGTTTTTCTTAAACTACTACATATCCTGATAAGCAGGCAAGCTCACAAAATATCTAATGAATGCATGAGTAAAAGAAGGAATACAAATGGGAAAAAGCTGATCAAATTTCAGATGACTTTAGCCTTTTTAGTATTGCCAAGTTGCTTCTAAGAAAGGCATGTGCTGTACAATGAAGCCCCCCTAAAGCTGCTGTCAGTGGGAATAGGTTGGCTGAAGCCACAACGGCCAACACTGCTGTGCCAGGAGCCCAGTGTACTCATGCTTCTCTCGGATCCATGCGACACGCCTGCTTCAGGGATGCAGGCGTCTGTGTTCTTCTTGGTCATCAGGACCCAAGATGAAGGAGGCTTCAGTGCAAACATGCCTCACTCCTCAGCTGGGGAAGATGCCCTCCTGGCATTTGCTGGAGTCCCAAGGGCTTGCCCCAAGAGACATGCTACGCCTGCCTACTGCCTCCGGAGTGAGCCACATGGCCACAGTCACATTCAAAGCAAGATAAATACCCAGACAGATTTCTCTTAAATACTTGATAAGCAAGAATTATTACTGCTCCAGAATATTTTTATTATGCTGCAAAGCTGACATCTATTTCTTCACTTGAAATGAGCACTTGGGAGAAAGAGGGCTTCTTCAGTAGTCCAGTGACAGCAAGAAGGTAGAGCAGCACCTTAAAGACCCTTCTCACACAGATTTTAAACTCCTTTGCTCTTTATGAGGAAGTCATGGGGACTTTGAGCACCTGGATCAGTGGATGTGCATCAGCCTTAAGAAGGAAGCAGAAGGACTGGTGGTATAGCTCAGTGGACTAAGCACTTGCTTAGGTAAGCACAGGGGCCAGGGTTCAATCCCTGGCTCCATATGCTGTGCTGGCCCCACCCCTGGGTGCACTGAGCTGGCGATGGAGTCCAGGCATGGTGGCATGCACCTGTAATCTCAGCACTTGAGAGTCAGAAATCAGGAGGATCACTATGAGTGAGTCTGGACTGTGTAGTGAGACTCTGAACAAAAAAAAAAGAAAGAAAAAAGAAAGAAATAAGAAAGAAAGAAAGAAAGAAAGAAAGAAAGAAAGAAAGAAAGAAAGAAAGAAAAAAGAAAGAGAAAGAAAGAAAAGAAAAAGAAACAAAAAAGAAGCAGAGTGGAAGGCAGGCTTCGGGGCCATTGGCTTTGTGCTGCAGGTTGAAGACAGAGGGGCAGCTGCTGGGGCCCTATTCCTCATCTCAGAATCAATCTCCAGTAGCTGCAGAACTGAAGAGCAGATCACCCTGCTGAGCACTGAGCCTTGTTTTAAACAATGAAAAGCAACTTCGTATTCTTTTAACTACTTCAGTCTATAACTGAGAAGAGACTTAACCTGTTCTAAACAGGCAAAGTCATGCAAATGAGGATGGATGTCCTTTTGTGCCTGTTTCTGTGACCTTTGTACCTTGTGCTTGCTGTCTGTATTTATTTCTTTGTTTGTTTGCTTGTTTTTAATTTGGTTCAGGATCTTGCTACACAGTTCAGAGTCACAGTGATCCTCCTGTCTCAGCCTCCCTAGTGCTGGGATTACAGGCATGCACCACCCTACTCGATTTTGGGGCCAGCACAGCATGCAGTATCAGGGATTGAACTCGGTCCTTGAGCTTACCAGGCATGTGCTCAGATCACCCAGCTATCTTCCCAGCCCCTGCTGCCTATATTTAAATAATAATGGTACTAACAATATCCAAAGTGAAGTAATAAAGAACTAATAGCATTGTAGAACCCTTCAAATGCAAGGCACTGTTTAACAGAGATCTTTGTGCATTTGAAGCCAGGCATAACACTTTCTTCCATACTGGAAGGCTCACATTCCTCACCAAGCATATTATGAAGTCAGCTTGTGTGTTTAGTTCCTTTAACTTCACCTGTGTTGTAGCCTACATGATAGAAATCATATCTAAGGAAACCAATTGATTTTTACTATTTTATTTTCCTCCATGACTTCACTGGCAAGTCCAGGCATTCCAGAGAGATGATGGGCAGGCAAACCGAAGAAGCACTGGTGGGGAGAGGGGATTGGATCCACAATGGGTGGCAAGGTGAGGCTCATGGGGTAGGTCCCAGTCTGTAGTGCTTGGAATCCAAAGGTGGGTACTGTGATGATTGTGGGCCATGGCTGGGGTGAGGACTTCATTTCTAGAGGAGTCAAGGCAGGAAGGATAACAGAGCACATGTCAAATACCCTTGCTGTGTCATGTTTACCGCACCCTGTCCAGGTCCAGAGGAAACAGGTGAAGCCTAACTTCTCAGACTCCAAAAAACAGCCACAGGTCACCCTAGGAGCCCTCCTAGCTCTCCAGAGAGAAGTAAGCCAGGAAAATGCGAAGCCACATCCCAGAGCAGTGCAGAGGGCTGCCATGCAGCCACCCTGCTCACTGAAACACCTGAGAGCCACAAGCCACTCAACTGGGGTCTGGAGAACACCTGACCCACCAGGACCTCTGCTGTGGCCTCAAAGAAGATGACTTTGGGATGCTCACGAAAGGGAAGGAGAAGGTGAGAGGCTTGTGTCAGCTGATGCTGCTGGCTGAGGAAGCCGACAATCCTTGGGCTTGAACATAGAGGTCCAGAGGGGTGAACAAAAGCTCCTTTTCCTTCCTGCCCCTGGGAATCTGTGCCAGCTCCACTGGCCATGACTCTGGGGTCCGTGCAGCGGAAGCCCTTCTAAGAGGAAGATCCCACCAGAAAGGTTGTGTGTGGCAAAGGAGCTGTCCAGCAGAAGGTCCCCTGCAAGCAGAGACCAGGGCAAGCAGAAGCAGGGGCTCTAAGACAGAGGGGGCCTCATCTCCATTCACACCAGTGTGTCCAATGCCAGCACTCAATGGGAGGCCAGAAGGCCAGGAGCTAGGGATTGTAGGCTTTCTCTCTGGGCCCACGGAGGGCAATGAGCACAGAGCGCTCCACACGAGGCACCCTTGATCAGGCCAACTCTGCAGCTTGGAAACTGCGCTGGTTGAGGACTGTCTGCCTATTCTGCCACTTGTAGCCTCAAGCTGCTGTGTCGTCCTCTCCAAGGAGAAGAGGGATTAGAAAAAAGGATGAAGAAGAAGTGTAAGGAGAAGCGCGTGGAGGACCTTCGACACAACTCGCTTGGGAAGGAAAGCGATCATCTCTGTCCGGGCTAACCCTGGCTCTGCTTCCATGAACTGTGTGCAGAGCTGCCCCGGATGTTTCCTCATCCCTTCAATTGCAGGCTGTAGGCGATGCAAGTCGATTCAGCCCAGATGCTGGTGTGTAGCTTTTGCAGCAAGGTGAAAGGGCGCTGCTATCCTGTCCCTGCAGCTCCCAAACATGTGTTGAGCCGGGTAGAATAGAAATCTGTGCTGCACACTGTCAGCTGGGAAAACTGAGCCTCAATGTAAGAGGCTGGGACTTCCCAGGGCATAAAAATTACATACCAGAGCTGAAGCACAACCCCAAACCATTAAATACTACCTCAGTTGTGTTACTGTTGTGTCGCTCTTTGTGCACATCCTCGCTGCATACTGCAGAGGTGATTTAAGGCCTCTTCCCTAGCCCAGCTCACAGCAATTACTTATTCTCCACCATTCCCACAGTCGCTCATCCTCAAGCCACTCCTTTCTTCAGGAATTAATAAATCCAGGTTCAGCCCTGATCAGAGCCTTTGTTCCACTGAGTCATCACCATATCTGGACTTAGGGGGCCCTTGGCTCCCCCTTGGCACCCCCTTGGCTCCCCATAGCTACATGTGTGCCTTCAGGTCTTTATTCTCATCGTGAGTTGCACTGTAAGAGGTAGATTGGAATTAACTCACTGGAATTCTAATAACTCTGCCATGGGATTGCAAATATAAACTTCTTGGACCATGACAAGGGTATAAGAGGGCTCACTATAGTGAAAAAGGCTAAGAATGGGCCTTGGAAGGAGACAGCCACCTGGAAATACAGGGAAGAAACTGACAGTCCAATGACCTCCTAAGGCAAGAGGGAGATGCTTCCGTTTCTCAGAGCTGGGGGTTTCACTAAGGCTGAGGGTAAGGCATCAGAGTGTCTTAGTTCTTTTCTCGTTGCTGACTCACAATGCCCTGCACCCACAGCTCTAAGGAGGCGGGGTTTATTTCAGCTCAGTCTGTAGATCAAGTCCATACTTGACTGGCCCCAAGGCAGGGTGGCATGGAGAAGAGAGACAGCTCAGGGTGCAGTGAGGAGCAGCAGAGAGAGGAATCGAGCAGGGAGAGAGGGAGGTGACGCTTCCGGGCCACGCACCTAGGGACCCCTAGTGGGACACTTGGATAAGGCAACTGTGGACTGATTCACTCTTCAGCATCACGCCCCCCCCCCCCCCCCGTGAAGCCCCACCTAGCAGTACGTGAGGTTGGAGAGGACAGCCAGAGACGTGCCACAGCAGAGTGAGTCGTATTTCAGTAAGTTGGTGGGAATGAGCACAAAGGCATTCCCGGCCCTTACCTGCCTACGCCCTGAGCACCAGCAGCCGCAGCGCTGCCCCTCTTCCCCGCTCTGGGGACATCTGCATCTGCTTCCTGTCTTGTTTCTACCCCATGATTGACCACCTGGGCACATCCTGGGCTTCATTGCCAGCAGATGACTCAGGGATCGCAGAAAAGGCCCCGGGGGACGGCGGAGCCCTGTGACAGGCATCCCAGAGCAGCAGCAAAGGGGACTGGCCCACCTGCGCCTGGGCAGCGCTTCTGGCTGCCCTGAGCCACCAGCAGAGTAGTAGCTATTCTGAAATTCTTTCGTCCTCCATCCTTCCTTTCTTTTTCTTTCCTTCTCCCCTCTTCATGTAAAAGGAAATCATGATTTTTTTTTTTTTTGAGGGAGTGGATACTGAATATGCTTTTCTTCCTTTCAGGGAAGAAATTGCCAAAAAATGTAGAAGAAAATTAGGTCTTTAGTCATGTAGGCTACCATTTCTAAAACATTTATTTCCTCCCTAAATACAAAATTAAAGATATATTTATTTTGCAGGGTTAAACAACACTTAGACGCACACACAACGCAGTCAATTCGCTTTTAGTGTATGTCCATATTGTGTAGGTTTGCCTTTATCTTCTATCTTACTAAACGGGTAGATGGATGATCAATGAATGGGGTGGATGGATCGCGAGGCAGGCAGATGGGGAGGAGACTTACAGCACAAGTGAGTGATGCAGCCAAGAAGTATGGTGGAAGAGAGGAGCTCACCTCCTTTTATTCACTTAAGCACCCAGCTTTGCCTTGATTCTCCTGGAAGCAGATCTTCAGGTCTGTCCAGGGTGTAGGTTAATCCCAGAGATGACCCCAAGAATCCTGGAGGTGACCTTCCATCTCAGAGACCAGAGATGGAAGGGGAGAAAGAGATGAGTGGGTCACAGCCATGGACCCCCGAGGCACCACCTACTCTCATCCTCCCTGAGCTGGGGTCCCATCCTAAGCACCCCGACCAGCTGGTGTGTCCAGTCAGTCTCACCTGGGGCCTGGCAGGACCCCTCTGTGCTTATGGCCAGATCCACAATGTTGAGCTCTTCTCTTTTTCCATCTCACAAAACGTTCTGTGATCCTGCCACTTCCACCTTGGAAACCCCTCTCAGGCGAGCTCCCTGGAGTGCCAGCCCCACTGCAGAGCCTCAGCTTAGAGCCTGGCTGCTCTGTGCCACATCTCCCAGTGAGCTTTACACACACACACACACACACACACACACACACACACACACACACGGCTTATCCAAGTTGTCTAAGAAAAAGGAGCCATACAACAGCTCAAGTAACTTCTCTGTGCTCTGCTTTCTAAGTCTCCTTGGAGATTCATATGCAGTACTTTAAAGAAATATTTAATCATGGTCCTTCTCTAAGGAACCACTTCAGCTAAATTACTTGCAGTTCAACTTCTCATTTGCTGCCTGTGGTTTTCTGTCTCCACTGGAAGATATCAATTCTTCATCTATACATGTAATAAATATTTTGACACAAAGTACTTCATGTTTAAAAGAAGTGGGTTTTAAAAAGTGTTGACTCCCCCTTCGCATGCATTTCTGTGGGCTCTGCCAAAGTAAGTTGATGTGTCCTAGGCATGTCCTCTTGTCCAGGTCCCCATCGTTCTGCATGCACTCAACTTGTGAGCAGTTGCTAGTGGGCCTCAAATGAACTGTACTGTTGTCATTTGAAAGTTGCACATCTCTGAGGTCTTTATTCTTGTGAGAACACCCCTCAAGAGAGCTGTATCCACCATGTGAGTGGACAGGCATGTCAAAGTCACATGCAGGAGACCTTGTACAAGGCCACAATGGCTGCTGACTCAGTGGGTGAGGTCTTGAAGAGCAGAGGGATCGGGACTGACACTGAGTCCACTGTCTCCAGATGAGAGGGAAGAGCATGGTCGCCAGGAGCTCTTAGAAGGTGCCTGCTGCTCCAGGAGGAAGACTTCCGGGCTGGCATTCTGTGAAATGTATGGTCTTCTAGATTTAGGGCCAGAGATACACATTTAAAGGTGTATTAGTCTTATGAGAAATGCCTGGGATCTGTCACGAGGAAGAGAGGTGATAAGAGAGAAACATTAGACAAAGGTCTCATTTCCATTTCTTGTACTCAGTTGGAAATGGAAAGAATAAAATCCAATCAACTCTAAGTTGAGAGAGAGAGTGAGCGAGAAAGTGACAGAGAGAGAGAGAGAGAGAGAGAGAGAGAGAGAGAGAGAGAGAGAGAGAGAGGCTTTGGCAGACCTCTGTCTTGGCTGTGTATGTGAGTAGGACACACAGGCCCCCGCTCCTCTGAGGACCCCCTCCACCTAGTCCTGTCGGGCGCTATTCATTTTCAGCTTCCCTATGCTTTCTCTTTCAGCCACCATGGTCCTGAATCATCTTGAGAGGCATGAATCAGCCAGGAGTGTCTACCTGGAGCCTACAGTACAGATGGTCCAGGAGATACAAGAGCGTGGGCACACTCACAGAACACGGGGCCATGGCGCTCAGTGTGACATGAATGCCCAGCCCCCAGCAGTGTCTTGTTATCATTGGCCTTCTGTCCTTTGGGGAGCTCACAGTCCTTTGTGGAGTGTCTACAGAGAAGCACAGCCTTTGGTAACTTCCCTCATTAGAAAGGGTAGACTAGCTCTGCCTACCAAGGGATTCAGTTTAGGGTATTTGTCAGTCATGTTTTTGGAGCTGCTCCAAATTTAAATGCTCGGTGCAGAAACCTGTTTCCTACCCAAGGAAATTAATTGTGGCCACTGAGTCCTAAGGAGACAGCGTGGTGAGTGGTTGACACGGTGTAAGACGCAGGGCACAGAACATTCCCAAGGATAATGGAGAAGTTGGACCTGTTCCCTCATGAGTTCTGACACACAACAGCTTTGGCTACTATAAGTACTTCTGTGGCTCTCTCATCTCTCTCTCTAGAGGTCATGAATCCGGCTTCTTGAGACATGGCTTCCTACCTCAGGGTCATAATGAGAAAGCTAATAAGGAAGGAATTTTTAGCAGGCTAAGTGGCTGCCTGAATAAAAGATTGCTTTATCACGCCATGAATCACAGTTAGAAGCTCACTCTGCACTTTAAAAAGACGGCGCAGAAAAGAGATAAAGGAATAAGAAGGGAAACAAAGCTGGAAAACTCAGCATGTTGACTTATTGGTGCAGTTTGTTGATATACACCAAAAACTAAAAAATAGCCAACCACACAAAAAAGAGAAAATCTGGTGTTGATCTCATCTCAGGAATGAGAGGGCCAAATGTTTCTGGTGTTGCTCCCAGGCCAATCTGGTGCTGGATGAGAAGGTCAGTACTGACAGAGACATAGCCAGGCTTGGCGTTCACTGTGCACCTTCACTCTCTAGTTTCTGGGGACATCTAGGGCCATCAGAATTGGGCTGGGTGGGGTGCCAGGAGCTGTGGCTGGAGGAGGGGCGGATGCCCCCACCAGCACTTCTTTCCATCTGGACTGTTTCCTGCAGTGTCCCAGCTCTGAGGCCGTCTTCTTTAGACACTGGCAGCCCCTGCTTTCACCAGCTCCTGCTGAGTAGGAGAAGAATGTGACTGTGGCCTCAGAGATGCTGTCCAGGTCACCTGCCAAGCACATAGCACAGAGGCCCCCGGGAGCTGAGGCCTCCATGAGGGTGCCCATCCATGTGGCCGTGACGCCTAGCCTAGGCTCCGTGGGACGCCCTCAAAGAGCAGCTGAGCCCTGGCAGCTGGCATCAGCATCAGGGCTTTGGTATCATGGTGGTGTTGGTGGCCCCGGGAGCTGACACAGTGGATGCTGAAGGGACAAGGGGCACACAGGGCTGGCGGTGCTGGACCACCCCATGGTGGGCCACACCACTGGTAGGTGCCCAGGCCTGACATCCCAGGCAGTGGAGGATCTGGTCCCCTCTGACACCACTGCTCCCACTCTCATGGCAGGAGACGGCCGCAGGAATCACTGCTCCCTCCACCAGACCTTGTCACCCTGGAGCTCCTGGAGCCACACCCACTCCCCAGTACTCCTGGAGCCACACCCACTCCCCAG
>NW_004524584.1:22430585-22448396 GCF_000260255.1 Octodon degus | reverse complement strand
TTTTTTTTAAGTGAATAAGTAATTAGCATGGAGGCTGATTCTTAAAACTGGACTGGAGGATCTCAGATTAATTTTTCTCCCCAAAGGTTGCTACAGTGAAAAATGTGTTTGTGTATGGGGCATCCGGGTTGGAGGAACTGACAGGAGAAAGCAGAGGGATGCCACAGGGAAAAGTCAGTGAAAAGAGAAAAGGCAGAGGGAGAAAGAGTGGGGCCAAGGGGCTGGGACAACTGCACATTGGGAGAAAGGCCAGCCAAGGCTATTCTTGGAGAAGAGAAGGGGTCCTGACTGCTGGATGCCCCAGTGTGCCTAGAAAATGGGGCTCCAGGCAGGAATGGGGATCCCAACAGACGCCTGAAAGAGATGCAGACAAGGCTTTGGGTTTAAAGCATGAGCTGCCTGGCATCCAGCAGCACGGAGCCGTGGTGCCACCACATGGGGACAAGCAAGGACCTGAGCTGGGTGGGAGGCTGGCCCTTGGGAAAGCCCCCGGGCCTCCTCTGACTGCTGGTGCCCAAGCCTGGCGCTGCCCAGGAGCATGGAGCCACCATCAAGTTTTCTCAGCCTTGTCACAGGGCCAGCTCTGGTGACACTGACGCGCTGTTTGGGGAAAGCTTTCCTACTGCTGGCAGCATGTGAGCGGGAGAGGGACGCAAAGGAGGTATGTGCAGTTTGTGCCCGCCTTGGCAAAGACAGCGTTTCCGTGTGCCTTCCCTGCTATGGAGAAGGCTGCTCGGAATCCGTGTGGGATAACTCATGACATGCAAACTGACACGGTTTTTATGAAAAGTCATCACATTATCCTATCTCTGGTAGAAAAGAGAATCTACACATTATGAAAATCAACACAGAATGTACCATTGATTTTCTACCCGCCCTGATTCACCTTGCTTGATGATCAATTACCACTCAAGCAGGACGGAAGTCCCGTGAGGGTGGTGTAGGGCTCCAGAGACCCTTACAAGAGACGGCATCAGAGTTCCCCACAGCACACCTCCTTTGGTCTTCCCTGGCAACAGAGGTGATCCTTTTGACCCATTCCACTTACTTGACTCTGAATCACCCCCAGAGGACATGCTGGGCTTGGGTCAGTGCACCAGAACCCCAGATGGGTCTTATCTGTGCGGACAGCCAAGTTCATCCTTTCCTAAAACAATGAATGACAGAAGAGAGACCCCCTCCCACTGCCCCTCCAACATTGACAGAGACTTAGTCAGCCTTGGTTAGATTCTGGAGAGAAGCCGGTGACTCTCAGATACCCAGAGACCTCTGTCCTTCCAGGGGTGTGGAAACCGACATTCAGGTGGGTACGGCTGGCCCAGGAGATGGCCTGGAATTGGGGAGCGGCAAGTTGGAAAGGAGGTCCAGGAGGAGGGGGGCTCCCAGTTTTGAGTCTCATGGGGAGGTCAAGGAGAGGTGTCCACCAGCGCCTTGCAGCTGTCCACTAGGCCCATCTATTCTGCTTGGGTCTGAGTCATCTGCAGAGATGTGGGTGCGCCAGGGCAGAGCCCAACCTAGCAGCCAGAAGTAATATCCATCTTGGGATTGCAAAAGGGCCCATTGCTTTGATTTCCAGCCTCCACTAGGTGGAAGTGCTGATACTTCTGCTTGGACCACAAACAGCATCTGGCATTTGTTAGGCCTCTGCCAGGGTGGCTGTCCTGGGGGCTTGTAAAATGCCTGGGCCATTTACCTGTTTGCCCAGTGTGCTTCCCCAACAGCTGGGTGTCACACACTCCCTGGGAAGCTGACTTTTCACAAGGGACTTGGGCACCCAGAACAAGCTCGTTCTTAGGCTCAGGCCAGAGGCTCTGTCTGCTGTAATAATTATTTTCTATTTCTGGCCACTGCTGAGCTAGCTACTTGTCTTTATAAATCAAACATATTGGAAATGTAATATCCAATTCAATTACTACTCCAAAAATTCAACATCTTGCAGATGTTTTGCATCATTTTGGGTGAGAACTATAAAAGCAAACGTCACTCATTAAGCCACCCCACTTCTCAGGCCTGCCTGGACTGCAGAGCACAGGCAGCTTCATGATGCTCTGCCTCCCACCAAGACAGGGGTGTGTTCGGTGAGCTGAGTCCCAGTCTGCAGCTGGCCTTTGGGACCTTTGCAGTGTGACCAAGCCTGTCCTCTGTGCTCCAGTGCAAGATATGCCCACTTCTCACTTGGTAAGTCTGATTGCTCCCCTTGCATGGTCCCCTGGGGGCTTAGCGGCCAGGTCCTCCCTTGTCACCTGCTTGGAAGTAGGGGACTTGTGGAGAGGACATTATTGTACCCTGTTTCCTTAGGGGAAACACAACACTCAGAACCAAGACCTGAGTATCCATCCTCGATAATACATGTCCGCAGTCTGTATTGACTAGTAAATCTGCGTCATTGAGCACAGAGTGAATGGATAACTTAAGGGCTAATTTAAAGACAGGATGCCAAAGACATAAATAGTTTAGGCTCACAGTAATAAAAACCTGACTTGGTACTCACTTTAGTCCCATCTGCAGAATGGTGCAAGGCTATTATCTATCAACTGTTCATAAAGGAGTTTTCATCATGACTTTTAGAGCTGTGACTTTTTTCCCCCTAAAAGGTAAATCCCACAAGATTGTAGAATATAAAAAGATTTTCTTCTTTGTAAGAAAATTACTAGATACATTCTTATTTTGCAAAGTAATCACAGTGTAGTTTACAATGATTGCATTACTGTAATTGTACTTTACAGTACAATAATTGCAAAATATTTTACCAACTGTTATTTATAGACTTAAAATGTGATTGATTTTTTAGACAATCTGTATCTTTCTCATCATGAATGCCCCAATTAAAAACAAAGCCTTGAGTTTTCTCTATTCTTTTCTTGCTGTTTAGCCATTGCACATACCTTCTAGATAAAGTATGTATTGATATATGCACACACACATGCACGCACGCGCATGCACGCATGCACACACAAACACACACGCGCGCGCGCACACACACACACACACACACACACAGATGCCTTAGTTGGTCCAATGCAGCAACCGAGAAGCACTGTCAGGTTGTACTGTTAACTATCTAAGGCTTTCTGTGCTCATACCAAGTTTCAATACTCCTTAGAGGAAGGTTGTTCTTGTTCATTGAGTTTCGATATCTGAAACACGTGCAGTCGTCTCTTCCGCTACCCACTTAATCCGTGTTTACTATTAGGTACCAAGTCTGCCTCTAGGCACCGGGTATTCTGGGACTTAAATTGATATCATTCTTAGACTGAAGAATCTAAAGAGAAATAATGCAAATATAATACTCAGTATTTTAGCTGCTGGGTATTAGGAAAAATAGTCCTGGGGAAATGGTGGGCAGTGAGGGGAGGCAGCTCTGAGCTACAGCAGCTGGGCAGCAATGGTGTCCCTCAGGCAGGGATGCTGTGGGGAGACCTGGGGGAATAGCAGTCAGGCACCGGGGTGCTGTGACATGCCACCTTGTGGCCTCTGCCCTCTGCCCCAGCCCGAGTCCTCACACTGCAAGGCCTTGTCGGGACAGCACCGGCCTGAGGGACTGACCGGTGGTTCCTGGGTCCATTCCAGGGTCCAGGTTGTTCTGTTCTCTTACAGTTGTCATCGTTTCCTTGGACAGCACATGGGGCAGCTTTCCTGGGAGCCAAGAGGGAGACCAGAGTTTATGATCCACATGACAGCTTTTTCCCTCTCTGGGGCAAAAGGGCTGCATTTATTTAGCTCTTGAGTAAGATGGTGTCCACGTAATTCAGTGTAGTGCAATATTCAAATCCTTGTGAGCATTAAAAACGGGCCCAAGTTCTATTCCTCCTGATGTGCAAGTGGGCAGCTTGTGGAGCGCAGCTTGTGACGTCTCCCACTTGATGCCTTGCAGGCAAATTCAAAGTCAGTTTCCACTCTGGGAAAAATAAATGGAGCCTGCAATTCCGTGCCAGCGCGCCATCCATTCTTGCTTTAATAGAGAGAATCACCAGTGCAAGCCATGCAGAGTCTATTACTATGTGACCCTCACCTCAGGAAGCCTATATTTTTATGATGGCCGGACCTCGTCGCCCAGCCCTAATTCCCCAGGACTGTCTCCCATCTCTGCCTCCGTGCCCATCCCTGCTCTAGGAGAGAACCTTCCCTCTGTGACCGCTTCTCCTCCTCCTCAGTCCATAATCTCAACTATGGAATCGCAGACAGTGATGGTCGAACAGGCCTTGTCACTTTCTGTGATTTTTTTGGTCCAGATTTTGGGCTCTGTTGACAAGGCTGGTATCTCCTTAAAGAGGGAGAGTTTTGGGAGAAGGAAGCTGCTGTCTCTAAGGTAAGCAGGATACACACAATATTGGCTAAAGCAGTGTCCCTCTGCGAAGATGGAATGTGGTCTGACAGCCTGCTACTTGCACCAGGTGTACAGTGGTGCCCGCCCTCTGAGCACACCTAGCGTTTGTGTGTGTGTGTGTGGGGGGGGGCAGCTCCCTGCATCCTGGAGTCTCTGAGAAGCACTTGCTGTCCTGCTTGCCCACGAGCCACAGGACCAACCTGCCACCAGTCCCCGCAAGCGGGCTTTTCTCAGCAGGGATGTAAAATCACGTCTGTCTTCTAATCAGTTTCTCAAGTTGTTTCTGAAGCTTTTGGTCACAGGCTAACAGACAGGGAGCAGAAGGGCATGTGTCTGTGTCCCCAGTGAGGCTGCTGCTCCAGCAGGGGCCCGTGTCCACTTGCACTGCCCCAGTGGCACAGCTCTCACATGTGGGCAGCACACAGGTCACTATCCAGCCAGAGAGAGAGAGAGAGAGAGAGAGAGAGAGAGAGAGAGAGAGAGAGAGTCAGGCAGACAGACAGACAGGCCAAAAGAGAGGGACAGATAGAAAATCTCACTGAAATGGACACACAGAATAATGACCATAATACTCACACTGAAGAAACCAAGACTGGTCAGGATGCCACCAAGAAAAATACCTCTCACACAGCAAGGGGCAACTGTGGTTAAAGAAGGTGCAGGACAGAGCAGAAGCTGACAGCCATAATGGGTTTGCATAAGCCAGTCAGACTTATACCCGCTGGGATAATGGCCCTGGCCCATCTTCTCATAGCACTGACTCCTGAGTGACACGGAAATGCTGAGCCACTCCTGTGCTTATGGCTAGGATGTGGGCCATGAAGGGGGATGTGGGATGGAGGCCCTCCTGTGAGGTCATGTGCTCTCACAGTGTGCGGTGCCTTAGTTCAGGCCCCCACGTGAAGCTGGGAGGATTGGCTAGCGGGGCCTAGCGCCAAGAGCCTGCTTTTTCTTGAAATTTTAATGAGGAAAGATGTAGGAGAAGCAGCGATTCCAAGGCCATTTCCCAGATTTCTAGCCAAGAGTCAGTGGCTGCACCCAACGCTGAAGCCAGGTGGGGAGGATGAGGAGTGATGGCGTTGCCTGAGTGACCGCTCAGGGCACATTCGGGACAAGCCACTCACATCCATGTCACCGTCTGTGCATCAAAAGCCCCTCCCTGGACTCTGAGGAGCTTTGGGCCCGGCAAGACCACAGCTGAGTTGCAACCTTGCGAGGACTTCTGCATGGCCCAGCAGGACCCTGGTCCCCACACGTGACAGACACTGCCCTGGGTTCATCAAGGGCAAGCAAGAGGACAGAAACACAGGGAAGCAGAGAACAGCGAGGTAAGTGGCCCGGATGTGTTTGTTTCTCCAAGACACAAATACCTTCTGTGTTTCTGTTCTGTGCCAGGCAACTGGGGACAGGGCCACGTGGACAGCTAGTGCCAATGCAATGGGACTGTTAAGAGTTAATGAAGCAGAGCCGGGGAGATGGCTCTGTAGAATAAGTTCTTCCCTGGCAAGCGCAAGGGTCTGAGTTCAATCCCCAGTTCAGCCAAAAAAAGGAAAAGAAAAGAGTTAATGAAGCTACATAGCAGGTTGAGCTGAATGACACCACCCTCATGGGAGTCAGAATGGTCCAGTAGTATCTATCCATGCTTATGGTTCACTCTCACACACAAAGACTGTCTTCCAGCTTCGATGTCACCTTTGAATGACTCTTAAAGGCTGACCAGCCATCTTCCAGGCGGGCCAGAAGAGAACAGTTTTTTTTTTTTTTTTTTTTTTTTTTTCAGACAGGAGGAGAAATGAGAGCTTCGGTCAGTGCAAGTAGGCAAGAGGAGTCTTCCGGTGCAAGGAGCACTGCAGCAGTCAAAGGCTGGGGACAGAGTCACCCTGAGGAAAGAGATGACAGCACTGCTTTGGTGTAGCACTGAGGCTGAGTTGGTAGCTGGTGGGTGACACAGAACCACCAAGTTTATTAAATGCAAAAGCCAGTCTTTCCAGCTTTCAAAAATAGTAGGTTAAATTTTTATTCCTCTCTCTTATACTTCAAGCAAGTTTTCCGTAAGATGTTATACTTTGCAAAGCCACATGGTTGCCACGTAAGTCAGCATAGATGGATCATACCTGAGCTGCAAAGTTAGAAGGCAAATCACAAAAAGGCAAAGATTAGAGAGAGACGAGTTAGCAGGTTGTGTTTCTTGGTGTGTTTTGTAAAGAAGTGTTGAACAGGTGAGACAGGAAGAGGCGATGGGAGGGTGTAAAGGTGGCACCTGCCAGATGTGAGCAGATGCAAGCCACATGTGGCGTGAGCCCCTCCAGGAGTCCCCATGGAAAGAAGAGATTCCTGCGTGTCTCTTCCCACAGACGAAGATCTCACTTGAGCTGCAGAAAGACCTCCCACTGTTTGGCTCCCTATTGATTTTATTAAGATTGAATCAGATGCCTACACTCCGCTGGGGACTTTGATGGCTGGTGGGAACAGACCACCGAAGAGACACACTGGCTGCCCTCACAGGCTTCCTGCTGAGTGGTCATTTCCTCAAACAAATAGGTAAGTGAGCAAAATTTGCAAATAGAGGAAGCTATGCGGGTTGGCAGGAGCTTCCTTCAGTAGGTGAATTAAAAGTATCTTCACGAGACGCTAAAGAAGAAAATGGTACTCAGAAAAAGCGACGAGTGACCCTGTGGAAGTGGAGCATGAAAGGAAAACATGGAGGACAGCAACAGGATGAACAAAGAGAGAACGCGGCACCTGAGATTCGTCCAAGCCCCAAGTTCCCCGAAACACAAAAGCACTCTATAGGCCAAGAGCGGGACTTGCTTGGGCAAATTCGTCCTCTCAGGGCAGACTGTCCCTCCGCAGTGTGCCCACGGCCTAGAGCCAGGTGATGACTATCGTTCACCTCGAGGAGGAGAGGAATACCCCAGCGGCTTTTGTTGAGCAAGGCAGGACATCCATAGCACGCTGTATGTAACACAGGCACCTGCATCAGAGAGCTGCGCTCCACCTCTGTGTTGTTTTGACAGACGATTTGTAAAGCAGTGCTAAGGGAATCGTCCCCATTCCGCATTACGAATTCATCTAAAGCTATATTGAATTAAACATCTTTCACTAACCAGTTAGAGCCACCCAAATCCAGCCCCTATGTCATCTGTATGTTTGTCCTTGTGATCTAATGAAAATTCAGGGATAAATGAGACCATGATAAATTAATTTAGGCTTATAGTTTTCTTTTTTTTTTAAATTTTATTTATTTATTTGTGTGTGTGTGTGTGTGTGTGTGTGTGTGTGTGTGTGTGGCCAGCTCAGCCCACCAGGGGGCAGGGCTGGCTGGCATGTGGTGCTGGGGGATTGAACCACGGTCCCTGTGCTTTGCTAAGCTTGTTCTAAGTAGGTGTTTTAGACCACTGAGCCATCTCACCAGCCCCTAGGCTTATAGTTTTCAAAGTCCATATAACACAAGTGGTGGCATAGCTATGCGATGCTCTTTTTCCTAACATACACATCCATATCCAAACTGCTTTACCATATCAAGGGAGAAAGCAAAGGATTTTATGGTTGAGTAGTGGGAAGCTAAATTTAGGTGCAGAAATATAAAGAACTCAGTGTTTAGATATCAACGTCATTTTACAAAATAAACTATAGAGAAGAAAGCTGGCAGGGAAAAGGACTTGAGAATAGGAAAAGGCTGAGACAGGAGGATCATTATGACTTGGAGCTGCAGAAGGAGATCTTGTACAAAATACATAAACAAACAAACAAATGATTTGTTAAAAAATTATAAGAAAAATGTTTTTAAACAAAAAGGCAAAGGTTAGAGAGAGTGAGAAAGTTAGGTTGTGTTTCCTGGTGTGTTGTGTGAACAAATGTTGAACAGGTGAGACAGGAAGAGGCAGTGGGAGGGTATAAAGGCAGTACATGCCAGATGAAGGTCACACATGCATGAAAGGAAAATGTGGACTTAGGTATTTCAGTCATATCTATTAATTAACAAATCCCTGAGGTCGGCTGGTAAATATGCCACGTTCAATAGGAATGGCATTGTTGTAGTAATGACATCATAGATATTTAAACAGTTGACCTCATTAAGAATAATTAGAAACACTGAGAAGCATACCTGGTTGCTGAAGAACTGGAGAGTCACTGAAGTACAAGGGACAAGAGGAAAACCCACAGGGATGGGGAGGGCGGTAGTTTTGTCCTCAGGCAGCAGATGCTGTCTCCAGATGAGAGACGGGAAGGTAAGCCAAATCTTGGGCTTCCTTGTGGCTCCAGGAGGGCAGAGGTTGGGGTCTGATGCATGCCCTGCAAAGGCACATCCTGGGTGCCCCATGGGACTGGAGGAGCTCCTTGGTCAGGAGGGAGTATCCTGAGGAGCTCACACTGTACCTAGCCTGAAACCCAGGCTTGAGAAGACATTACCCCTAGACCCCCAACTATAAGAAGTCCTGAATGACTTGCACCCCTCCTCACCTGCCAGAGGCAGCTGGAAATACTCTCTGAAAGATGATGTTCCCTTAGTGATCAAATTATTTCTGGAGGGTTTATTATCAATACCCAACACTCAATCACAGGCAACCATGCAGATAAGGAGAAAATAACATGTTTGAGAAAAGTGACAGACAATAGCAACAGACCCAGTTTAGAATAAGTAGAAAGGCCAGAGGGAACCTTTTGGTAAAAGAACAAACAGAAGCTATCAAAGAGAACCTAGTGGGATTTCCCCATCTGAAAAACCAATAAGGAATGTAAGGAAACGGGAGGTAGATGTTCTATCAGAAGAGGCACAGAGGAATAGGAAGTCTGAGGATTTCAAGGTAGAGGAGAAAGAGGTGCCTAGAGTGTGGCTCATGGTGATAAGGGGAGGATGCTGGGGGTGAGATGGGGACACAAGGGTCACTGGAGATGCTGTGGGGAGAAGAGGCATGCTTGGACTAGGAGAGACAAAGAGAGGGAACAGAAGTCCTGCGGGAACAATAGCCAAGTTCCACAGATGACCAGGAGCCCTGTGGCCCTGGGCCTCAAGCTCAGACACAGATATTTACCTGGACAAAAGGAAAGAGAGTGAGGAAGGTTTTTTTTTTTAATTTTATTGAGAAACAAATAGCAACGAGACAGTTTCAAAACTGATTAATAGGACAGTTTCAATAATTAATACATTACATATTGTTGTCTTCGTAGTGGTTATTCGTAGGACAAGATCCACACATGATATCCTGAGAATAAGGAATGTTTTTGTTTCTGTTTTCACAGTCCTAGAGGCTGAATCCTGGGTCTTCACACTGAGCTACTTTCCACAGCACCCTCTCCCCTCAAATTTTGAGACAGGGCCTCTTTTAATTGCTAAGTTGCTTAGGGTAGACTTGAACTTGTGATCCTCTGGGCTCAGCCTCTCAGAGTGCTGGGATGACATGCCTGTGCCACCATGCTAGCAGAGAAATGCATTAAAGTAGCTAAAGGTACCAAGAACATATTGAATACAGCAACAATTAAACTAAAGGGTCATTGCGTGGTAGACACAACGGGAGAAAGAGGGCCAAGGAGTGTTTTTACCAAAGGCACAAATCCTTTAAAATATTCATCTAGAATTCTGCGTTCAGCAAAGTTATTCTCTAAGGATGGAGATGAAATATGGAATATGATAGCAAAGGATGCCTTCAAAACAGAAAATAAATCATCGTACATGGTAGCACAGGAGCAAGGAGAACAGAAGATAGAAAAAAGGCAAATATGAGGTAAGCTAACATGAAGGCTTTCTAGATAAGACAGCCATAATAATTTATTGGGAAGTTTAAATATACCCAAACTTTCAAGACAAGTTCATATATATATATATATATATATATATATGATTAGAAAATGAAATAAGTAAAAGCACACCAAGGTTTTCATTTTGTTGGTAATAAGTTTTAAAATAAAACAAAACAAGTTTTTGAAGAATTAAGAATGTCTACTGTGGTGGTCATTAAAAGAACAAGAAATAAATATGAGCAAAAATGGAGAGAGAAAACAAAAAAAGTTTAATAATTTCCAAAGAAAGAAAGACAAAAAGAGAGAAAGACTACAGCCAGGGCAAATAAAATTTAAAAAGTTGGGAGATTTAAAATACAGATGTGAGGGCCAGCCAGGTAGCTCAGTGGACTAAAGCGCCTGCTCGAGTGACTACGATTGGATCCCCGGGTGTGTGATACCGGCCTCACCCTGGAAGCACGCAGAGACAGTGATTGAGACTGGGCATGGTGGCACGCACCTGTAATCCCAGCACTTGGGAGGCTGAAAACAGGAGGATCACTACGAGTCCAATCTGTGTAGTGAGACCCTGTAGATTCTGTACTAAGTTCAGAAGAAACCACAGGTTCATCAATAACTATATTAAATATAGATGGCCCAGTATAACAATTAAACAAACAAAGCTCTTTATTCTGGACATCGAATGCAAATACACACATTTATAAAAGAACTATAAGACTAGAGACAGTTTTGGACAACAATAATGTAAAAGTTAATAGAATATGCCACTATGTTCTTATGATAGAAAGTAGACTTCACAGTAAAACACGAGATTGGGGAGAGAGATCATAATAAGAGCTTTCATTCTAAAGGAATAAGAAGCAAATCAATCTCCGTATGTAGCGTAACACATGGCCACAAAATATGTAAGCAGCCAATTTCTATAACTAAAAGGAGTTGGCAAATCCGCAGCCACATTAGGATATTAGAATGAACTTTTTGCTACAAAACATAAAAGAAATAGACAAAACAAATTAAAAAAGATATAGAAGCTGCCAGCAGGGAACAGAGGTGCATGCCTGTAATTCTAGTACTCGGGAAGCTGAGGCAGGAGGATCACTGAGTTTGGAGCCAGCCTGAGCTACATAGTAAGTTCAAGGCCTGATCCATGTAGCAAGACCCTGCTTCAAAGCAAAACAAAACAAAAACAAAACAAATCAATAAGGTGATAGTAAGAGACATGATTGTACCCAACCATTCACAAGCCATATGCTTCCCAAGTGAACAAAGAACAATTTTTTAAAAATGACCACCAACATATTTCCAAGGGTTGAAAGCAGGCATGCTATGTGCTGAAGACACTATACCTACCTAAATTAGACAAGGCAGTAAAAAGGTAATGGGAAGTTCTCTAGCCTGGTAATTATGAACTAAGTTTCTAAATAGATCACTGAACTTAAAAGGTCTTGAACTGAGTTATAATGAATGTATATGGGAAATAGCTCAAATTATAAAGAAAAATGTGAAGATTTACGTATTTATTTGGAGAAAAATGAAAGCTGTTGTTGGTTCTAAGCATTGATCTAGCATCGATGATGGAAGCAAATTAAATCTTCATAAATAAAAGGAAGGAAATTCTACATTGGAGAAAAACAAATGATGCGCAAAGCAAATGTAGGGCTGGCCAAATAGCTCGGCACATTAAAATGCCTTCAAGCAGACTCAGGGGTCAGTGGTTCAAACCCCGGGCCTGCTGTGTTGGCCCCGCCCCTGGGGCGCACTGAGATGGCAATTGAGACTGGGCGTGGTGAGGCTTGCCTGTAACCCCAGCTCTTGGGAGGCTATAAAGAGGTGGATCACTATGAATCCAATCCAGTAGTGAGACCCTGAACACCCTGTAGACGTTTCCTTAAGGGCAAAAAAAAAAAAAAGCAAATGTATACAAAGTTAGATGAAAAGAACAAATTTCCAAAAAGAATAAAGTGGAATTTTAAAAATTCTTAAAAGAAAAAAATAATAAATCAGAATATTCCCATAACTAAAGAATTTGATTTCAAAATATGGAAGCAAATGCTAAAGCCTCTCATTGTTTACATATCATACATTAAATAAGAAGATTATAGACAAGGTCAGTTTTTGTTTTGTTTTGTTTTGGTTTGGCTTTCTTGGGATACCAGGGATTGAACTCAGGAACTGCCAAGTTCTTATTCTGCTGAGCTATCTCCCTGGTCTAACAATGTCAGTTTTAGTTAATACTTCCAATGCTGCTTCTAGAGCTACAGCGTGCCTTGCATCATGAAACTGAAAAGAAATGAGCCCAGTGCCCCCTCTTGACAGGGCGTGCGCCACCCTCCCCGGTGGCAGTGGCCAGCTCTGTGCCCCTTCATGTGTGACATGCCGGAGGCTGTAGGGCCCCTTTGTATTGTTCCAGGGTTATCTTCACCCTGAGAATCAGCTCAACGCATGCCAGATGCAAGCAAGAGACATTCTTCAAGGAAACTCTTGCACACTAGTAGAGGTTCAACCCCTGAGACACGTTAGACATCGTGGTTGTGAAATATGTGCGAGATATCCTTTTAAAGAGAATGAAAATAGCTCTTCACACTAAGCATCTGCTTAGGCAAGTGCAGGGACCAGGGTTCGATCCCTGGCACCACATGCAGTGCCCTCACCTCCCCCAGGCATACTGAGCTGGCCACTGAGATTGGGCATAGTGGCTCATACCTGTAATCCCAGCACCGGCAAGGCTTGAAAACAAGAGGATCATTATAAGTCTGAGCTGCATAGTGAGACCTTGTACCTAATACTAAAACTAAGCTAAATTAAACTAATAAAATAATAAAGAGAACACAAAATAGTAAAAGAAAAAGAAAAAAAATAGAAATGAGATAGAATTTCACCAAACAAAATAATAGGAATTCCACAATGGTTTTTGTATTACACAATATTATCTTCAAATTAATTATTCAGATTATAAAATACAAACATGCAAAATTGGAAAAAGAAAAAGAAAAAAATTAGGCATTAACTATTGTTTTCAATAGACGAGCAGAAATCAGCAGTACAATTACCCACGCTAACCTGTATATATACATAATTGCATCTTTCCCCCTTCTTTCTGTCCTTTTCCTCATCCCAGTTTTTCTTTCCCATTAAACAGATTCTTTCCCTTTCACAGTACGTATCTGCCTTTCAGCTTTTGTTTACCCTTTCAGGTTCCTACACTAGTGAGATGGTACAATGTTTGTACATGCGGGTCTGATTTATTTTACTTACCAGTGTGGTCTCTAGTTGTATCCATTTACCTATAAAAGCCTGGAGTTCATCTTTTTTATAGTTGAGTAATACTCCATTGTATAAAAATATCACATCTTTTTTATCCATTCCTCAAGTGATGGGTATTTGAGATATTTCTAAGATTTAGCTATGACAAATTGTGCTGCTATAAACATGGGTGCACATATATCACTGTGGTATGAGGTTTTCAGTTAATTTGGAAAAATACCTAGGAGGGGAATAGCTGGCTTGAATGGGACCTCCAATCCTAGCTTTTGAGGAATCTTCAGACTAATTTCCATAATGATTCTACCAGCCTGCAGTCCAACCAACAGTGGAGAAGTATTTATTTTTCCCCCTAGCCACTCTAGTATTTGTTATTCACTGACTTATTTCTAAATTTTTTAAATTTACTTATGTGGTACAGGGTGTCACTATGCTGCTCAGACTCATAGTAGTCCTCTTATCTCAGCCTTCCCAGCACCAGGTTTACAGGTCTGTGCCACCACACCCAGTTTTGGTGGCCAGCCCAGTTTGCTGGGGTTCCATGGCCAGCATGGCACGCAGTACCAGGAATGGAAACTGGGTCCTTGTGCTTGCCAGGAAGCACTTAGACCACTGAGTTGTCTGCCCAGCCCATTGGTTGACTCCTTGATGACAGCCATTCTTTCTAATGTAAGACGGAATCCCAGCGTTGCTTTACTTCGCATCTCTTGAGTGAGCAAGGATATTGACCATTTCTCCTGTATTTATTTGCCATTTGTAGCTCTTCATTTGTGAAGTGTATACTCATCTCAGGTGCCTATTTTGGGATTGAGTCTTTGAATTATGGGGGGCCCTGATTTTTTAAAAACAATTTATACATTCTAGACAGAAGGCCTTTGGCTAGGGGATAGCTGGCTATAATTTTTCCCCCATGGGTGGCTTTTCATTTTACTCTATTGGTAATTTCTTTTGATATGCACAAAGTTTAAAAAAAATGTGTATGCTGCTGTTGGGTTCAGCTTTCCGTAATGGGAACAAACTCCTAGCTGCACATGTCTGCCTTGGCATGTCCCTGTTATCACAGACTCTCCCTGCATAACACACTCTCCAAGGCCTCAGCAACTGGCTGAAGAGTGGCTGCAAGTTTGTACCTCACTGTAGATGGATGAGACTTGGGAATAACCTGGGCAGTCCTGAGGCTCAGTCAATGCACACCAACAACAACCCCAGTGCCTCACCCTGTAGGACCAGAGATGAGGTGAGTGATACTGGTGACCAGGCAAGCATGGCTAGTCCTTCAACAAAGCTGTCAGACAGTGGACAAGGAGGATAAACTATGGGAGAAACCAAGCATGAAACCACCTGGAGAAGCAGCCCAGCAGCGATCTCTGGTTTGGGCATTTTAGGGGAGAGGACAGCTCTAGAAGGCTCCACTGAGGAGGGCGTGGTGATCCACACAGGCATGCTTGCTG
The DNA here is from genome assembly GCF_000260255.1 of Octodon degus. NCBI lineage: Eukaryota > Metazoa > Chordata > Mammalia > Rodentia > Octodontidae > Octodon > Octodon degus. The sequence continues at coordinate 22,433,615 of NW_004524584.1, read as the reverse complement.
TGCTCTCTCCAGGAAGGGATGCTGGGAGCATCCTGAGGAGCCATCTCCTGAGGGGGCGAGACTTTCCTCCAGGGAATGGTGCCCTGACTCCCTTAGCCTGTGGTGTCCTTGTGTTTGGACTGTGAGCCCTTGCTTCTGGGCTAATTGTGTGAGTTTCCTGAGTGAGTCTGCTCCCATGCGAGAAATCTGCCCTCTGCCGATGGGAATATTTCACCCTGAATGAGAAAGAGGTTGTGTCTACAGCCTCAAATTTCACCATCTGGTCTGCTAGTTTTATACACCTGTGCCAAAGACTTGGTAGGTAAGTCTGTGACTAGAAGGGATGGGTCTTCTCAGAATGACAAACCATGCCTTTCACCACAGCGATGAGGTCAGACCCTAATGGGAGAGACCCTGACCAAGGCAGCCATGCTGAGGTCAGGACGTGGCTCTATGCCAATCTCTGTCTTTGGCTGGTGTTATGGTTTGTCTGGACATCCCTCCAAAGCCTCGTGTGCTCATGGGGGCAGGCTTTTGGAGGCAGCTGAATCTAGAGTTTGTGACTGATTCATGGTCCAATGCTGGGGTTAAAGGTGTGGGTGCTACACCTGCCCTAGGGTGGGTAGCCTGCAGAACATACAAGGAACAAAAAGGACCTTGTCACTCCTTGTTACTTTTGCTGTTTCCACTTCCAATGCTGCCCCTCTGGCACTGGCCACCCCACCTTGTGGCCAGCCAGTTATAGACTGAAACCTCTACTAACCATGAGCTAAACAAACCTTTCTTCCTTTAAGTTGTAGTATTGAGTATTTTGTCCCAACATTGAGAAAAGCAACTGAGACTGCTGGCTTCTTCTAACTTCTGTTTGAAGACTAAGCAAGAGTGAGACTCACCACCCCTGGGAAATCAGTTCTTCAGTTCTGAGCAACACTAGCTTCTGGGATGAAGGAGAGAAACAGACAAAAATCTTTCATAAGAGCTTATTACTGATAAAAGACAAGTCTACAAGCATTTTTTGCTTTTTACGTATGAGTTTCTCCTTCCTTACTTTCTTCCTTCTTTCCTTCCTTCCTTCCTTCTTTCTTTCCTCTTTCCTTCCCTTCATCCCTCTCTCCCTTCCTTCCTTCCATCCATCCTTGATACTATGGATTGAAGATGGGGTCTCATCGTGCTTGGCAAGCTCTCTGTCTCTGAGGTACACCATCAGCTACAAGTTATTTCTTTCATCAGGAAAAAAAAACAACATGTTTTGATGTTCTATGAAGCAAAATGTAGTCAACATTCAAAATGCAGTCACCCTTAGTATTAATTAAGCTACACCTGCTGCTGTGGGTACATGTAATATATTGTTTCATTTCAGTGAAAAGAAACACACTGAGGAAGTATTTCAGAAGTTCAGTTGCTATGACCCAGGTGTGCTTATTTTTCTTAGAAGGACGTGGGCCATTGAATAATGAATTCACCTACACTGAATTTTTCAACCCAATTGTTGCAAAGGACACAACTGCAAGCATCCTCTGCAAGCCCAGCAAGCTAATTAAGCCCACACATTTTGAAAAAGGCTTCCTATGAAGATGCAAGATGATAGACAAGGTTAAGTGATAACACAGTCCAGCTGCTCAGAAGGAAAACTTTGACCTTTCTTTCATTCCAGCTAAATAATTGTCTCTCTGATCTTATCAACTCAATATGTCAGTAGCTAGAGGCTTGAAATTCTTGTCCTATGAGTGAGGCAGGAGCGCTTCAATGTGGCAGTTATTTGAGGAAAGAATAGGACACTAAAGCGAGTGGTTATTTAGCTCCAATGTGTTTTACGGGGAAGAAATAAGACCTCGTAAAACCAGCGTCTGTGAGAAAATATTCTGGGGGCAGTTGGCCATGTGCAATGAAACCTCTGCAGTGCTTATCCCTGTTCATGCTTAGTACCCCGTGCCCAAGATAGCCCTAAAGAATACCTGAGCCAATGAGCTCAGCTCGCTACTCTCTGAGTGTTACACACAGCATCGTTCTGCTTTGTCTGTTTGTTTGCCAGGTGGTAGGACTGGGAGTTGAGCCCAGGGCCCTCACACTAAGCTGCACCCTCAGCTCTTCTTCACCTTTTACTTTGAGGCAGGGTCTCACCAACTTGCTAAATTCCCTGGGCTGTGCTAGCCTCCTCCCTCGGGTTCTCAGAGCACCGTGATTGCATGTGTGTACCACCCCCCACCAGGCAAGACGCTGTTCTTAATATTTAATTTCCAAGAGTCATGCAGTTCCCTCCCTGCATTTCACTGTACCTTCTTATGTGAGACAAAGTGATGTAAGAGGTAATCATTCTCAGATATGGCCCTCACCGCACCAACTTTAATTCTGCAGAGTCAGGGGAACAAACGTCTATGAAAGTTTTCATGGAGTTGCATAAAATTGCAGTACCTCTAAGAATAGGCATTTATTTCCATTTCTTCTTCAAATATTACCAAAGTTGACAGAAACTTACAAGCCCACTTAGGAAAGATAATTGAAAACTGATCATTGAAACCACCCAAAGGATTTTAGAAATTTAGAAGAAAAACAGGACTTGGGGGAGAACGTCGTTCTCAGACCCGAGGAAGTTTAAATTTTAAAAAGTCTATTTCTTAACAGTGAGCATTCATGTGTCCGACACCCCACAGACAGCTCAGGAAGACCTGTGTAGGCCTAGAATTGGGAAGCAGAGTGTGGGAAATCAGGCAGGGAGTGGGCGTGGAGCGGTTGTCCAGGAGAGAGACTCACAGCCCTCCTTAGCGCAGCCCGGCTGTGTGGCACCAAGGAAGGGTGAAGATGAAACCTGAGGGATGCCTGGCATCCGCGGAAGCAAATGTGAAGCTGTGACACAGACTGGTCACTCCGTGCAATGGGAAAAATCATCCAAAGCTGCCACTGACCCAGAGAGCCCACTTCTGGAAAGAGCCAAGTGGAAGAGTGGAAAGCTTTCTCTGAAACTCAGGGCAGGAAGAAGATTTCAGGGCTGTGAGGTTTCTGTGTAAAACCCGGCTTCCTGCATGACCAGTGAACTGTGATGTACACCAATTG
>NW_004524584.1:22424731-22430345 GCF_000260255.1 Octodon degus | reverse complement strand
AGCTCAGTGTGAAATCCTGGTTCATACCCGAGGCCAGTAAACAAATAGCTAAATCCAAAGATGAGCAAGATATTGGAGGAAGACCTTCAAAATGAAATAGAGAAAAGTGGAACAAACAGAGAACATAGAAGCCACAATAAGCCAAGAAAGTGCAAACCAGGAAGGAAACCTCAGATAAGCATCTCTGAATGGCATCCATGAAACTAAAACAGCATGCTATGAAAGAAAAAATCAGAGAGTAAGAAAGCATTCCAGGAATTAAAAAAGTGTGGCTGAACTTTAAAACAAACCAGGAGAGTATTATGAGAGGAAGGATGGAGAAAGTCTCCCAAGAAGAGTAAGGAATTTAAAACATGAAGGAGAATATAATGGTGAAAAGAGAAGAAAGTAACTAACTTTTAGAAGAACGTCCAGAGTGATGAGACTAGAGGGACAGGGTGAAGCCAGTGTGGTCGGCTGGCAATGGTCCTCATGTACAAGTCCACAGCCAAATCCCAGAGCCTGTGACTGCTGCCAGATTTGGGGAAAGGGTTTTGGCAGATGTCATATGAGGATTGTCACCTGAGGAAGATTGCCCAGTATATGGCATGGCGTCATGGTTGGCATGAAAAGAGAAACACAGAGGGGCATGTGCAAGTCCCAGGGGAGGAACCCTTGGAAAGCTGAAGGTAGGGATTGGAACAATGAAGCCACAGGTGATGGAGGGCCAGGGACAGTCACACCCTGAGAGAGGAGAGGTGGGCTCAGACCCCAGAGCTTCTGTAAGGCCTGCAGCCTTAAGACACCTTCACTTTGCATTTTTGGCCTCTTCAACATTGAGAGAGTACATGTTGGCTTCTTTCTTAGTTACTGCTTTGTTGTTGGGACAAAGTACCCAACACTCACCAGGAAAGGAGGAAAGGTTTATTTTGGCTCACTCTGTGTAGAGGTTTCAGTCCATAGGTAACCGGTTCCAACCAAGGTGGCACGAAAGAGGGGTAAATAGAGGAGAAACAGCCTATGGAAGGGCAGGCAGGAAGAAGCAAGTCAAGGGGTTTTCGTTTCCCTTTTTTCACACTGCGATGGCAAAAAGAAACATTGGAACGACATCCATGATTGGAGGCAGGTTTATTTAATGTTTACAGGCACTGATGAGGATCATTTCCAAACTATCAGGTCCCAAGGCCTAAAAGGGGAAGGTTTTTATGAGTTGAAAGAGGAAGCACAGAGGTAGAGTACTTGATTGTCTTTGATGGGTTGTCGCAATATGCATCATAATGACCAGCTATGCGTCACAGTGACCAGCCTTTTCTAGGAGACAAAAGTAAGAGGAACTGTAACCAGAACTACTACTTGGGCAACTGACAGGCTGAAGAACACTGGCTGGAGGAGGGGCATCTGCTGCTTCTCCATCTAGACTACAAGCTTGTTGGTTGGCGTCACCCACGCCCTGGGTGCAGCTTCCATTTTCCACACCCAAAACTATCACAAACCAATTTATTTATCACATGTCCTTAACCCATATTCACTCACCCTAGATCCAGTCACCTCCGAAAAGGCCCACCTAGGAGTTCATGAGGGTTTTGGTGGACACCTAGACATAAGCCATGACATTTTTCAAGTATGGTAGTCTACTAGAGCTGTCAAAGGAAACTGGGACAGAACTAAAGAACTTCCAGGATGACAGAATCAACTCAAATTCTTAGCACAGTGAGTGAAAAACAGAGACTAAAAACTCACACAGGCCTTTTGGTGCTGCTCCTCCAGAGCACCTAAAACTGGGTCATTTACAAAGAACACAGGTTAATTGCTCATGGTTTTGGCTGAGAAGGCTAAGGCCAAGGAGGAGAAGGTTGGTGTCTAGGGAGGGCAGATTTCTGCCCCTACAATGACACCTTAATGCTGAGCAATCTGTAGGGAGACACTGAATCCACATAGGATAGGCAGGAAAAGAAAGTAAACCCCCTGGTGCAGGTCTGACTTGGGTTGGCTTAAGGCAGAAACTTCATGGGAGTAATTTGAACTGAGAGTTAAAGCTGGTGGGAGAGTCATACAAGGAAGTGTAGGGGAGTATCATTGTATTCAAAGAACGTAGGAGTTTCACCACTTGAACGCCAAGAGTCTCCCCAGAGACTGAAGTGTGAGATGTAATGATAGAATGCAATGAGTGTCAAATTTTTAAAAAGTCATAGTAATGGGCACATAACTTTTAATCCCCTTCAAAATATCCCTCTTCATTTGATCACAATTAACCCGTGGTTCTCTCTACTTTCTGAAGCAATTCCGGAAGTCCTCTTTTAGAAATGTCTTTAGTTGCACTGATGGCTGTTGAGGTCTCCTACAGTGCTTCAGCTATGCTTAGCTTCCAAGTTCATTTTGACCTTGGGAACAGCTGGAAATCACATGATGTCAGGTTCTTTGAATAAGGTGGATGAGACACACTGTATAGTTTTCATATGACAGAGATTCTCATGAGCTTCTTGAATTAATTTAGGGCATCCTGACACTCAACAAAGACTTCCAGAAATGCTTCAGGAAGTGGCTAGAATGATGAAATAGATGTGTTCCAGTAAGGGTAGCACTTTGAGGGAGATGAATAGCAACTTGTGTTTCTCTGTAATATATTACAGCATTTAATTTACATATTCACCATATGCTCATCACTCGTTGGTGTTGAGGATTGATCCTTAAAATGCAGCAGTGTTCAGAGGCGGGGCCTAGGGTTGCTCTGCCCATGAGCGCTCGAACTTCATAACTTAGTTACTCCACAGATGAGATCGTAATTTGAAGACCTTCCTAGGAGGTGATGAAAGCAGGAGATGGCCTGACTGAGAGCAGTGGCCCTGCGTGTGATCTTGGGGACAGCACCTGATCCCAGAACCTTTGTCAATGGCTCACTCACTTTCTCTGTGTTCTGTCTACCTGAAAGTGAGCCAAATGCTCTTTACCATGGTATCCCACGTCACCCCAGCCCAGAAGCTGTGGACCCAAGACCATGGAGCTAAACCCTATGAAAGCATGGAAATAAGCCCTTCCGCCATTAAGTTTTGTTTTTGTGGATTCTAATTGACTGTGCTGTGTGTTATCAACACACAGTCAACAAAGATGTCCAATGCAGTGAGGAGGCTAGAAAGATGGCTATGGGAAAGGAGAGACGGGGCTAGAGCCACAAAGACAAATGGAAAGATCTGAAATAGCAAGGAGTTTTTTTGTTTGTTTTTATTTTTAAAGGGAGAGAAGTGGTCAGATATGGTGTGTTGAGGAATAACAGTTATAGGACTAGCAATGGCATTGGAGGGAGCTAGGAGGGCCAAACATCAATTAGACTTCTGGGAATGCCCTGAAGAGATCCACAAGAATCGTACTCCAATGCTGGAAATGGAGAAGAACAAGGTCAGAAGTAGCAGGGAGGTAAAAAATCATGCTTGGTGCATGTGGCAGTAAGGAACCTGGATGCAGGCTTCTGTCCTAGGCACTCAGACACAGGTGTCTGGGTAGCAAGAGAATGGGTATTCAGGAGCTGAAGTGATGCTTTTCATGGAGTCCAGGGATATGGTAAGTGAATCATTTTGCTCACTGAGTTTGAGGGCCCCATGAAATGCCCATGGAAAGCTGGCTGTGACTAGAAGCAAGGGATTGTGGGTACTTTGAAGGGGAGGCAGCACTACCTTAGGAGCTCTGAAAATGGAGCTAGGTAGAAGAGCTGATCCTGCCCCACAGTGGAAGGAGGGGGATGTGGATCTCTGGGCTGGAACAACCTCGACACATGAGTCTCACAAGGAGACTGCATTGAGGAAAGAGGTAGTATGCTCAAGGGGGTCCTCAGGGCAGTGAGAGCAAGGAGGGTGCTAGAGGGGGCAGCTCCTCGGCTGAATTCCTAAAGAACAGCTGGAGCATGTTGGTAGAGTCTTCTCTAAACAAGCTATTTGTGACTTGAGTCATAGAGTATCTTGGGCTGAGTTTAGCTCAGAGACCACATTGGTGTGAGCCCAAATGCAGCCTTGTGGTGGAGAAGGCTGATGGTCCAGGACAGTGGTTGTGGGGATGTGGCTATGGGCTGTGGAAGACATGACCATGGGCCATGGGTTAAGGGAGACTTGGAGAGGAGAACACCACCCACATTAGCAAGGGGGAAAGGATGGGTGTGTTCTCTGAGGAGTGGTGGGTGTCCTAAGTTGCACATGCAAGATATAGGGGAAGCCACCCATGCCTTTGGGGTGAGATAACCACTCTCACCACAGCTCTTGGAATTCTCCTGCAGCACATTTTCTAACTTCACAGTTGGGGATCTTTAGTAACCTGAGGTGTGTGGTTGTACTAACAAGTAATTTTATAGCATACAACAGACGTGTCAAAAGCTTTGGCAGAGATGAAAATCCATAAAGTAATGTCTTACAGTCTCAAGTATTGTCTTTGCTATCCTCAAAAGAACTGAAAGGACTTTGTGCTCAGCCCATCCAGTAGTCCATCTTTCTCCACTCTCTCTCACCATTTTACACTGCCCAGCCAGGTGCCCAGTGAGAGGTACTGACCCCAAAGGAAAGTGTAGCAGTGGGGAGGCAGGTGAGGTCAGCCCCAAGCAGCAGAGCCAAACCAGAAGAGGAGTGAGCTGATGTTCTTGTCACTCAACCTCATGTGTCACTCTGATTTTCTCCTCCTCCTTGTCACCAGCATCCTGAGCTCCTGGCACAGAGCTCTGGCTCCTTTGCAGTGCTTCTCCCAGTGCCCTCTTCCCCTTCATTTTCCCTTAAGGAGAATGCTGTGACTTTCTACCTGGACTCCTTGGAGGACTTCCAGTCCCAGTTCCTCACATGGCCTTTCCCTTCCTGGGTAGACTCCGCACATGTGTGTAACATGAATGCTCCTAGATGCGCTGTAGAGTGAGTGGCAAGGTAGACTTCTTGCATTTGCAGAGAGCTGTATTTCAGCAGTTTTGGGTGCATAATTCCAAGCTGGACTTTAATAACCTAGAGGGAAGGACATTGGCTTATATTCTCCACAACTCTTCATCAATCACATTTTTGGTCATGATGATAGAGTTCAACAAGACAATAACACAAGGAAAAATGTTCATAGGTGAGGCATAGCAGCTTGGTGTCTAGTGGCTGCACTCCAAAATGAAACTCTCTGAATATGTAGATGCTCAATTTACCTTTGACTAGTATATTGGATGGTGGGTCTAGAAAAGTCACATCTCTGTCCTAATACCCAGATTCTGTACATATGGAGCTATCTAAGAAAAGGGTCTGTGAAGACATAAGTAAGTTAAGGCTATTAAGAATTAATAAACACAGAGCACAGGCCCGGCGAGTGAGTGAGACGACCAGGGCCGCGGGATCCTAAACAGATCTGGAGTGCAGGCCCGGCGAGCGAGTGAGACTTCCCGGGCCGAGGGATCCTCTTTTGACCCAGGCTGCAGGCCCAGCAGGGAACCCTTCATCAGAACTCCCTGCAAGGAGGCTAGAGGCAAGACCCACACAGCTGATTCTGGAGCAGAACATCTTGCCAAAGAGACACAAAGGGTTCAACTCTAACACCTGCAGCAGAAAGAAGTGGAGCGCAGCAGCCAGAACCAAACAACACCCACCTGGAGGAATCCGAACTTCATAGATCCAGACCTGGTGCTAAGGTAATA
>NW_004524584.1:22409493-22414041 GCF_000260255.1 Octodon degus | reverse complement strand
AGATTCTCAGGATCATTGCCTTGCCCATCTTCTACATATAACTATATGGCTTGCCACTGTCATGTTTCCTAGCTCTTCCCTCTCTTAATTAGTTAGTCCTTAAGTTCTTGCTTTCCTTTTAGTTGTTGAGCATATCTATAACCAGGGTATTACATTTTCTCCAATAGTTCACCAGTGGGCTTACATTTGTATTTCAAAATCAAAACTTACAGGTAAGACAGATGATATATGGTAATTAGTTCAACTTAATCATTCCATAGTGTATACAGATATTGAAACATGCTATTTTGCTCCACAGATGTGTATCAGTTAGGGTTTTACTGGAGGAACAAATATAATACACGGAACAGATATAACACGATATATACAAATGTGTAAGAAATTACCTCGGTCATTGGCTTACCTCGGTCAGCTGCGGAGTCTGATGAGGAAGGGTGCATGCAGTGTCTGTACACTGCAGACTGAAGGATTTAGTCCAAGGTCTAGAGTTCACTGCAGTGCTTTGTGCATGTCTGTCTGTATCAGGAGGCCAAAGGGTCTGTGATGGAAGGCTGATAGAATCTACACAAGAAGGATCCAAGCAGGATGCCAGGCAACGATGTCCAAGTTGACTGCAAAGACCGGAGCTTCCCAAGCAAGTGGAATGCTCCACCCTTTTAAAATTTCCTTTAACATCCTTTAAGTGACGAGTCACTCTAGGCTTTGGCCTCCACACCGTAGGGTGTGGAATTGCTGGGCCGATTTAGTTAAGCTTTTAACTTTTTGGGTTGACACAATGTACCAACCACTACAAGATGCATGAAGTTATGATGGCATCTATCAAAAATAATATCAATAATCATCTTTGAAAGCCAAATATTATATTGATTGTTGTCTACTAGCACTTTGTCAATTCCCAGCCCTTTGTTTTTCTTTTCCAGGTATTGAGGGGGTCTAAATATAGGTCTAAAAGCTGCATCCTGGAAATTGCTTGTCATTAGAGTTCAGGATAAGTCATACTGTGGGGAAAGTAATAGGGTATGATGGAGCCACCTGTCAGGCTGTGGAGCCAGCATGTCGAGCCTGGTGTGTGCAAGCAGCAATCACACTTCCGTGTTCGGGCAGCAAGTGGGCAAGCTGGTGCAAGCAAAGAGAGAAGGCCTGGCAGTGGCCCCCAGGCTCCGTGATCTCTCCCTGATTCTGAGCCCTCCACATCACTGAGCCTGCAACACTGACAAAAGTTCATCCTCCCTTATTAGAGGACACTGTGCTTAGAAGGCTCTAGGTGGGCTCTGCTTCCCACCTTGCGTCCTCGTGATATTGGTGTCATTGCGACCACCCAGGCTGAGATGGAACAAGTCCGAGATTCTGAGTCTCAGTGCTGGCTACGGCATAGAGAAGTTGCCTCCTTCTAGCATAATACAAAGATGGACAGCAGAAGGCCAGGAGCAGGGGTAGCCATGGGGTCAGAAGTGAGCACCTCACCACAAGTCTCTGATGTACTCTAATAGACTTAATGACGTGGGCTCCACTCTGCATCACTAAATAATATGCACAAAATGTCCATGAGAGCTAACTGTTTAAAGAATAAGATGCCCATATTTATATTTTCCAGCAGTTTTATTACACTCTTACTTTCTAAGGAAGTGATATGGAAAGTCTCTTCCTTAAATAACAGAAATTAGCTGCTTTGAGATGAGTCAACTAAAGGACATCATGAGTTTTAATCCAGTAGCTTTGAGCCTTGAGGTAGTTTTCATGTTCTCAAAGCAGTTCTAAGTCCTTGCTGAAACCTAAAGCACATTTCTGCCAAATTAAGTGCTAGTCACCTCCTAAAGGTACCTCTCATTTTGGGAAACATAACCCAGTTTGCCAATTAGTCATCTCTTTCTATAAAATATCTTTCAGCTTCTTTTCACTTATGTTTTCAGGCTGTCAATTACTATTGTTTCGTTTTCAGGTTCTAATCTGTAACCTTCATTTGTGTGAAAGACAGGAGCCCAATCCAGGGTGATTCTGGAGACAATGGTGGGTCCCAGTCCCTTCCTGGAGGGTCCTGCTGCTCACAGCAGCATGTAAGACTTTGACGCATTTACCACCACACCCAGCATTCTTCCCTCCTTGACTCCCTTCTTTTTTTTTCATAATTTTATTGATAAACAAATAGCAATGAGACAGTTTCATTTTTTTTATAGTAGCTAAGAATAGAAATTTATTTTTTTCAAAGTTTTATTGATAAACATATAGCAATGAGACAGTTTCAAATCAAATCCAAAGTACAGTTTCAACAAATAATACACTGCATATATTCTTCTTAGTGGTTAATTGCTGTACAAGATGCAGACTTGTGATCCTATTTACAAACACCATTAGAACAAATCATTCTATTCATTAAGAGAATGTAATTATATATCTATCCTAACCACTTTGAATACACAGATACAAAATGGACATTCATCTGTATCCTCTTGTTTAGTTCCGTTATTTGAATATTATAGGTGTGTAAACTCAGCAAAATATTCTAAAAGAGTCCAGTAGCCCATAATAGCATTGAGTCTTCTGTTTAACTGGCAATGCCAGAAATTGTTTACGTGAGTCCCCTACAGCTCAACATAACAGCATGGCTTTACTTCTTATACTTTGTTTTTATACTTTTCTTCTGGATGGTTAAGACCAAGGTAAAGCAGGACCTATGCAACAAGAGTTGTAGCTTTTTGGTCTGAGAAGGTCAGTGAAATCCCCTAAGGATTTATCCTGAGATCCTGTACCTCAGATTGTAGAACCTTTGTCAGTGCAGCCATGTGGATGAGTCACGGCCATTGCTTGGCCAATGTGCTCTCTGTGAAAGCCTGAGAGAGTGTCTTCTCCCCATGTGACTCTCCTTAGGCACACTCTACATCATCGATCACTTTCCTCTTTGACCCCATAATCTCCATGATCAGAAAATTTGGGACACTTCTGAGGTACATGACGTTACAGTACAAGTTCTCATATGTCCTGAGTCTTAATTGACCTTAGAAGGTTAGGGCCAAAATGTTGGCTTTCCTGGTAGCCCTCCTTTTTCTCTAATTTTGGCTTGACTCCCTTTTGTAGCCCATGTTTCTCCCCTCTGCAAAAGAGTTTTCCCAAGTTGCACAATTCTGAACACAGGCAAACACTGAAAGATGCAAAGGTGGCACAAGGACTGAGTCGGGGACTCAGATGCCCCTGTCTATCATGCTTGGTATCTCTGCAATCTCACACTGCCCTCTCTGACTCACCTATGTTCTTGTATCTGGTTTACAACCTCTAGCTCTGATCCTGGCATCATACAGCCCCAACACTTGCGCTGGATACTGCACATCCAGTCATCTGGATCACGTCTCCAATCTCATTTGGCTTCCACTCACTTCCTCTGTTGTGTGCACATATCCCAGATTGACTTGCTGTCCTGCACACTCTCTGGCAGCTTCTGTTCTTTGGTCAAGCAGGACTGATAGCCACATCTTGTCTGCAAATGGGAAGAGATCAAAGACATTTGGAAGTGAATGTTCTGGAGGAACTGAGCACACCAGACAACAGCTCTACAAATGAACTGTGCACCAAGGAAAACCTGTATTGAACAGCAAACTAAGAAAGCACATTCACACAGGTAGGGCAGACAGGAGCAAGGAGCAATTGTCAAATCACTGAATGAGAACTTGATTGTCCATAGGCTGAATCATGGGATGTCTGACAGCTTCTGGGACCTCATAGACCCAACCAGACATGGGGAAGCAAAGGCGTACTTCCAGTGCATCTTGGGAAGGAAGCAGGGATGCTCTGCCTCAGGGGAGAAGAAGGCCACTCAGCGGGTGGTGTGTCATCATCAGGAAGCAGACTTTGCCCAGTGTCTTCTCACTGTATCATGAAAATGTCTCATTTGGAATCACAAGAGTGATTAGAATAACCCCAGAAACCATAGCCCATAAAATCTCTAGTTATTGCCTGGAAAAGAATTAGAAAGCCAGCTTGTACATTAAAACAAAACAAAACACACTTGGATGGAACTAAGGATGAGATTTTCCAATCCAGGAGCCCAGAATTCTGTGGGAAAAATTATGGAATTGAGAGGGCGTGGTCACCAAGGAGAGAGATGGGGCCCTGTGTGAGGCATTAGAAAGGCAGGTCCAGGAGGAAGCTTTTTCAGGATGTGCTCCATGGCCAGCCACTGCAGGAGGGCTACCCAGTGAACTCCAACGCTGCATTGCCAGGAGAAAGTGCAACTTGATGAAAAATGCTGTTAACAAGTAGTTTGCTTCTTACTTTCTTGGTACATATCGATCTTCTAAAGCTGCCAGACCAGCTTATTTCAATAACCAAGACGTGCTATGCCTGGGTGTCAGTTCACACGATGAATGCATTTATTCTGCCTGGACGCTGAGCACTAATAGATAGTGTTTTAAAATTCATTTCTCTGAAAAAGGCAAACAAAAAAAAAAAAAAAAAAAAAAAGAAAGACATTCTGGTGTGAACAATGTGACAACTAAGATGGCGGTCACCTAAAAGTTTAGCCGATTAAACATTGTAGTAGTTAAACTGAGACTAATT
>NW_004524584.1:22400450-22409393 GCF_000260255.1 Octodon degus | reverse complement strand
TATATTAAATTCAATGTCCACCTAAGTCTAGAGGGCCAGAGAGCACTGTAAATTGTAACAGGACTTTCTGACCTGCTTTCTTTCCCCTCATAATACAACCAATAAAACTCAGCTCTTAGTGCTGACGTGAGGTTCATGGCTTCCCCCTGTGCCAGCCGTTGTCAACAGAGAGCAATTGTTTTCATGTTTTCATGCTTTATTCGCTCGTATTCTTCATGTCCAACTTCTGCACACCCAACAGAAAGGCCGATTTCGTTACAAACTTTCCGTGTTCCAGTGCCGGGGCGGCCTGGATGGGTGTACTTTGTCATTATACAGAACAGTTGCAAATCTTAAATGACTGTGTCAATGATTCATGAATCTGAGGCTGTGAATGCCAGAAATAAATTATTAATCAGCTGATATAAATATTTAAAGACCCTGGTGAGAAACACATCCTGTGAAAGCATCTCCACAACCGAGCAGATAAACACCAATTTTTAAAGCAAAGGGCAATGGCCGCATAACAGCACTTATTCAAAACTGCTTGGGAAAGGATTAAGCCCCTGATTTGAAAGCTCCTTTCCTGTCCCCCTCTCCTAAGGGAGCTGCCTTGAAATGCCACAGCCATTAATCCAACACGCATAACCTTTGCAGGAACCAAGTCTATATTTGGCTCTCTTAATCCCTTTATCTTCTCTGTGATTTCTTTTAATTTTTATCTTGAATGAAGCAGAATATTAGCATATCTTATCATCTCCAATTTTCACTTCAGGGAGTTACTTAACGAAGACCAGCAAGTATGAAAATAACTGCATGTTCGGTGATTTAGAGAAGGGTTTCCACTCTACCTGAGACTGTATTCCCTAAGCAATTTCCCCTACATCTGTACTTGACCTTCTCTTTCCTCTAACTATACTGCCCTCTTCCCTGTCTTTCTCCATTTAATTCTATCCAGCTTTAAACTGAAACACTTTGGCTTTGCCCACGTGAGTGTTTCTCCCAGTATAGCAGTGAAGACGAAGCATTCTTCCATGTGAGTCTTTTGTTTTTGTAGCAAATACCACGGATAATTAACTTGTAAGGCGGAAAGCTGGTAAGGAGAAAAACCTTAATTCTAGCACACAGTTTCAGAGACTTCAGGGCCTGGCCACTTGTCTGCATGGCTTCTGGGCCTGTGGTGACACACTGGGGAGAGCCTGCAGCAGAGCTGCTGGGAAGCACAAGGCAGGAAGAGACAGTGTCTCACAGTCCCTTGGAGGTCACAGCCCCCAGAGACCTGAGCCCTCATCCCAGACTCCACCTCGTTGATGTCCCTCTATCTCCCAAGTTGCCAAGCTAAAGGTGAAGGCTTTAATGCGCACAATTTGGGGGACATTGCACATTGGAACTATGTCTCTTTCCACTTAATTTTCCAGTTTTCCCACATCCAGTGCTGACTCCATAGGACTGTGTCATTTTCACTTCTACAGAATTACAATATGTAATAGCCTGTAGCAAAGAAGTTGCTCCAGTGTGTGCCAATCTTGCAAAATAAACGGTTAAGTGGATGAACGCATTCCTCTCTCATTCGCACTTGGCTTGAAATTAGCTTTTTATTCCTCTTTTCATCGAAGGAACATGTCCTATGGATCAAAAATCTGCACATTGGAGCCTAAATGGACAAGAATGGTGGCTCTTGACTTCTCTTACTGGGCTGTTGTGAGATTTACATGAAATACTACAAAAGAAACACTGTGTGCTGCCTGCTCCAGGCAGGTGACAGAATGGTGGAAGAGTCTAGTGGATGTGTACTGTTACCCTGTCTATGACATTGCATTTGCAGTGACAACTATGAAAATAAGTGTCTATAGTCTCTCAAATCCCCATCAACTCAAAACTCCTGGATTCTTGCCTAGATCTTCACTGGGATGAGGTTTCCTTACAGTGAACTTCTATAAAAATTAAAATCTAGTTTACTTTTGTTACAGAGACAAAATCCAAATTGGAGGCCTTATAAATTCACAGAAGGATACTCTGCTGGGTAGCTCTGGAATATTTGTTGGCTTCTCACTGTTAAAATGGAAGCGTGGGCTTTGCAAATATCGTATATGAGAAAATCGCACAAATGTCAGAGGAGCACTAAGGCACTTATTCACCATTTTGATTGGTTCTTAAGAAATGAAAAGGTTAAGTGTGGACTCGGGATTTGAAAGTCTGTGTTTAGGAAAAGCCTGCCACTCCACACCTGAACTTGCCGTGGGCTGGAGTCCAGACAAGTGCTCATGCACAGTGCTACCCCCTGAGGCTCTGGGTTCTTCTGCGCCTGCCTTGTGCTTGTGCGTAGAGAATGAGCTGAGTGAAGTGTGTGGAGTAGATCCCAGCTCAGGGCGAGTCCTGCAGAAGTGCCAGCTTTCAACAGTGCCAAGGACTCCCAAGCAGACAGGTGCTGTTGGCGCGAGATCACTTGACAGTGACCCTGGATCCAAGGCGTTTACAGTTCCCCTAGGCTTTTTCTCGGAATGCTATTGGGAGGTCTTAAAAGGCAGGACACATTCTCTACATAACTAGAGTTTGGTGTCTTACTGGAGCATTCCCCCTTTGTAACATGTACACTAATACTCAGCACCTTCTACAGGGTCTTTTCTGAAAAAACTGATGAAAGGACCAGAGGCTGAAGCCAGGGGTTTGCACTGAGCTACATCTCCAGGCCTGTTCTGCACATTCACCCTGGCAAGGAAGGAATCATCTTAATTATTTTACCTGTCCTCCCCTTTCCATCCCTCCCCTCTCTCTCCATCTCTTGATCCTCTTATCTTTTATGAAAGATCTGTCTTCTTGTATCCTAGCATCTGTCTTGTAATTTGCTCTTTAGCTTATTGATATTTTAAGTTTCTTATTTAACCACAAGCATATGATACTTAAGCTTGTGCGCCTGATTCATTTCACTTATCATTATGGTTTCAGGGATCTTAAAAGGGGCCAGGTGCTGAATAATTGAAGAACTGTTGAAGCAAATTTGGTATTTATATGCAGTGGATCACGACCCTACCATAAAGAAGGAAGAATTTGAGTCATTTGAAGGAAAATGGTTGCACCTTGAAACTAATATTGATTTCATTCTCTATGTCACAATATATTTAATCCAAGTCTAACATAAAATAATACTAACTTTGAAGTTATTATTTCAAACTTTGCCCAAAACATCAGCAAGATGGGGGCTGTGAGGACACCCAAATCCCTGAAGCTCTGTGAACAAACCACCCATGTCTGTTGAAGTAGAACTGTCATGACTGGTTCTAGCTTCATCTTGAAGCTTGACTCTCTCCAAAGGGCTGGTGGCGGGCAGCCCCATGGGAACTACCTTTGAACTTTACCTGAAACTGCTCCCGAGCTCTCAGGAGTCTACCAAGGGTCCCCTAGCCAATGGCTCTGAGCAGTGAGGTTGCACAAGATGCTTCCAAAGTGTGCTGATGAATCAGTGTGCTTCCTGAAACCACTCAGTGAGAATCCCACCCAGTCACTTCTCTGTACAGGGGAGCACAGCCGGCAGCTCCCTGTCAACTCATAAGGCTCTGCCTTTGTGTCCTGTCCCTGGCAGTGCCCTAGATTTGGTTTTATTTTCCTTATTGGACTGCAGCTACCTCCAATTTGTAGTAAGTAATTAATTTTAACCTATACATCCTCTGAGCAAATATCATTAGGTCACTTTTTAAAATTCAGTCTTTTCAAAGAGTCAAAGCATTTTGGTCAAGATCTATTAGCATAGGTATATTTCCACACTTGGCATAACTGGGAGAAATTATAACCATGGAGAAGAAAATCACAGAGGAAGTCTTTGGGGCCACGCAGAGAGCAGGGCCATCCCTTGCATGGCTCCATATGCTGAAGCAAGGCATAGACCAGAATTATAATATGTGCCCCTGCTGTTGCTTAATATGGAGAGTCTTGATTTAAGAATATTGATTGTGGATGGCCACCTGAGACTAAGCAGTAAGTGACATCTGATATATTAAGCGCTCGCCTCTCAATGTGGCTAAGCAGCAGGGGACAGATTTGAATCAATAGCCTGTGTTCACATCACAAACCATTCTATTGGACTTGGCTGGAACATCTTTTGTGAAATGAAATAAACTTCTCTAATCCTGCCCTTTGTCCTCGCCTCTGATGCCACTGCTGACACCACTGTTGATCCCCCGAAATGAGTTACGATCCACAACCTCATTGATCTGGAAGCGTTTCCTTTAATCCATGGCTCAAGTCACCATGGTGCTTACAGAAGTAGGAAGGAAGCAGAACCTGTATGAAACTAGATCAAGTCGGGAATGCTTTCTCAGACAAAAACAAAGATCATGGGGCTCAGTGGAATAAATGCTTGACTGGCAAGTGCAAGGTCCTGAGTTTGATCCCCGTTACCACCAAAAAAAAAAAGAAAAAAGAAAACAAAGGTCATGTTAAACAGTCAAGCTTGTGTTATAATGAAGATGGTAAAGCAAATCTGTCTTGAGTCACAATAATCTGGGAGATTACCAAAGTTTTGGGTAATAGATGAGCCAGATCTGACTTTTGATAGTAAGTCAGGTTACAGGAACAGAGACACAAGGGGTCTGTGTAGAAAATTTTTGCAAGATTTTCACACAGAGAGAATGAGGGGATGCTTAGGTGAACTCAGCTGAACGCTTGCACCTTCCTGACCATTTGGAGAACTGCCTGATGAAGAGAGGCTGGAATTCAGCATGATCTGATGGCCGTACAGGTCAGAGAAATGTGAAAGCAAGCAGAGGAAACACGTACGGAGTGCAGCAAGCTCTGACCATGACGGACGAGGATGACATGCAGCACAAACTCAGCCAGAGGTGCTGAGAAGGCTCTGGAAGGTCAGAGGCATGGCTGAGTATGGAAAGTTAGAATTGAGCATGGCCATTTAGGGGAATGTTCTAAGTCCACAGTAACACATCATGGAACACAGAGACAGTATGCACGGGGCAAATGCCAGAGGAACAGCCAAGTGTCCACAAGGAGGAACAAGGAGATGAGAGGACTGGCATGGGTGGTTCCTGGACCAGGGCAACTGCCTGCAGGCACAGCTGCTGGGTCCAGAAAGAAAAGCAACTCAGCCAAGGTTGGTGGTCATTGTTTCATGTAGGGCTGAGAGGTGAGGACAGCAGTGGGGTTGATGGCAGTTGGTTAATTTCCTGACCAGTGAAGATTTAGGGAATTGAGTAAGTGGGTGCCAGACTGGACACAGAAGGAATGGCCCGCAGGTAAGCGGGGCCTGGGGTCAGATACACACCATCTAGACAGCCAAGCTCTTTTAATGGTGCAGCCATATATGGAAGCAGAACTGTGGCACAGTAGTGTGAAGCAGATAGAAGGTGGAAGGAGTATTTTTAGTGATGGAAGAGAGCAAGGCAGAATGTATGGTGACAGGAATAACTAGGGGAAGCTTGGTGACATGGGGTGGGCTGGGTGGTGACTGAGGGAGCTGTGGCTTGAAGAAATAGAGAGAAATGGGCTCTGCAGACTCACAGAGGGTCTCCTGCCTGCAAGAGGCCAGGCAGCCAGAGCTGGGGCAGGTTGGGCAGCCCATAGGGAAATGACTGTGGTGATGGATCAGGATGCCGTGTTCCTGTGAGGCCAAGACCAAGTGGGTGGAGATGAGGAGAGGGGATAAAGAATGCCTCTAGGAGATGGGGAGCTTAGAAGAGAAACAATAGCTCAAAGAATAGGAAGCCAAATTTGCTGAGACATACAGTGAGGTCCATGGCTTTCATGCAAAACAGTTTGGTCTTTGTGATTGTGAAATTCATGCAACCCAGCCATCTTGGTTTTGGGATCTCAAGGCAGATTCTGCACTCAGGCATAGGAGTAGGAAGTTTCACTGGTGGAACGTTTGTGCAGTTTCATGGGTGAGTGAGATAGTGAGTGAGACAGCTGACAGCATGCTAGGGGAAGGATGGGTTGTAATCTTGGCCCATTAATCACCTTAGCTGAAGAGACTCTGCCTCTTCAGGGTTGACCCCCATCTGGAGTGACCCACGCCCAAGGACCGATGTAGCAGATCTGGGCACGTCCAGATAAGCATTCTGGTGACCTTGCCTGTTCTCTGTCACTGTCCCTAATCACTGTGCCTCTCCCCCTGCCCTGAGATGCTCCCCTGAACCCTGACCCAACCCTTCCTCAAGTGAGCCACCCCTGGTCACAACTGTCCCCTCCACCCAGCCTTCTTTCTGAGACTCTGCAGTGTCCATCACTTTGTGTTTCCAAGCCTGAGCCCTTCATCTCACCATTATAAAATGGAACTCTCCCAGGGGACCTTGTATTGGTGCACCGCATCGCCCCTCACCCGAGCACTGTGCTCTCTTGCGGTCCTCACCTCTCAGCTCCTCCCAGGCCTGTGTGCTCTGCTTGTGAATTTCCTGAGGAAAGTGCTATGGTTTAGATCTGAAAGGGTCTGCAAAGCCTCATGGTGTAGAAGGTGACTGGCCCAGGAGGCCTTGAGGAGGTGGGGTCTTCTGGGAAGAGGTAGGCCAAGGTGGGGTTGACCTGGAAGCCCAGGCTTCTCCCTTGACTCTCAGCTTCCTGTCTTCCATGAGGTGAGCGTGTCCTCCACTGGGCCCTACATCCACATGTCCTTCTGCCTTGGAGCCAGAAAAACGTAGCCTGAATAAAGCTCTCCCTCCTTAAGTTGCAGGCGTGGGATGCTTTGTCCCAACAACAAGAAACATGAGCCAGATAATGAGCGCCCTTCTCCCCCTTCCTTTGCTGTTTCTAGAGCAGGCCACGAGGACCGCTGACCAGCATCTAGCAGCTGTTAAGCTGTCCTGTGCTTCTGCTTCCTCCTCCATCTTATTCTCTGCAGCATCTCAGGTCTAGGTGTGATAGAAGCTACAAGAGAAGGAGGTCCTAGAGGCCCTGAGCTCCCAGTGTCACAGAAGCTTCCTGTTGTCCCAACCGTGGCTGCAAGGCTTAGGGTAACCTGGGTACTACCTCCGAGGTGTCTCCCCGGACTCACTCCTCCCTCCACAGGAGGACGTCATAGCTGTTTCAATTGTTGGGCACATCCTGTGCTCAGGACCACCCCAGGGACTTGGGATATGCTCTGCTCACCATGTAGAAGGCTCTTTAGGCCAGATCTCTGCAGGCGCAGCACCCTCAGGTACTTAGTCATTATCGCCACCCACCATCTCCTCTCTGGATTCCTTCTCGATTGATTGTAGCCTGTGGTCACCACCTCAAGTAATGGTATTTCTTTACCTGTCTGTCACCTCTCTGTCCCATAGCAAGAGACCTGCTACTCTCTCACTCCACCTTCCCAGGTTAGCAAGGGGAGACACATCATGAATATTTCCAGAAAGAATGGATCAGTCAGCAGCCAACGGTCCCTTGTTAGGATTCTGCTGCAGCAGAGGTGAGGACTAGTTCAACTCAGGCTAGGAGTTATCCCAGGCCATGTTAAAAAAAAAAATTGAGAAATGCATCCATTTCACATTTAAACTCTTAAAGTGATTTGAACTTGCCTTTTGAAAACAAAGTGTTCTGCCTTAGAATCAGTGCCTTATAAGCCAACCACACCCAGCAGTAAGCATAAGGTTATCAGACAAAAGCAGCTAGCCCAGTTACATTTGCTTTTCCGATAAACAGATTTCTCAAGTACCACCAAACATTTGCAATATACTTCTACTAAAAAGACTCATTATTTATTTAAAATGTGAACATAACCAATCATCTTTTATTTTTATTTGCTATGGATCCAGGGAAGCAGTTCTCCAGCTAGGCAAAAAGACTTGGTTTCCCAGAACACACCATCAGCTTGGCTGTGTGTCTCGCTGGCATTTGTTGTGTAGGCGTATTTCTCCAGTTCACAGCGTGGAATGGGTAACCTTTTATTTCTTGCTCTAAACTTTGGTTAGAGATACTCAGCTATAAAATTTCTATCAAGACATCATCAGGAGAATTATCATAAAGAAGCATTTACAGACAATGCTAATGATCGATTTTCTCCAAGTGATTTTTTTTTTTTGTGATTGATCTTCATTTTATGTAATCCAAGTGATTTTTGTTCCACAACTATGACCCATGTATTTCCATAAAATGTTACCCTGGAATTCCTTTCCCCTTGGATGTTTCTGGGATTTCTTTTCAAGAATAAATGATACACCCGCATAGCATTGCAGGTGCCCACTAAGGACAGACCCCAGCACTTGGCACCTTTCCCTAGCCCTGCCACCCTCCTGCCCCCACACCAGATCCTTTGCAAATACTAATTTACCAAGGAGAAGGGGAATAAGTAGAGACCAGCATGGAAGAAATCATTGATTTCCTTCTGGTTTTCTGACTAATAAACTCTCCAACTGCCAGGCATATATGGAATGTCTTCTTTATTTTGTCCGGGAACACTGAGGACAACATTCATCATTTTCTCCTCTGTCCCATGTCCTGTCCAGAACAGATTTCCCCTCGCAATGGGAGACATCCCACTCTTATTGTTCTATTCAGTCACTTTTGTCACTATAGTTGTCTCTTTTCCTGGTGGACAAGGAAGGACAGTGAAGACAAGAGCAGCAGGAAGAGCAGGCCTATCCCCGGAGTCCTGATTGGAGTGGAGTGGGCAGCCAGCGACGGCGTCTGCCTTTGCCAGACGGAGCATGTTGAAGACTGTTGGAGACTTGACGAATCTATACCATTCTCCTGTTGCCTCTTTTGCCTTCACTTTTAGGAAACTGAGAAGGGGTGCCTGGACTTTTCTTAGCTGATTTCTTGGGGTGATATTTTCCTTTCACTTCTTGGTGTGGAGGGGATACGAGTTTCACTGTACATTCATGCACGAGCTGCCTTGGTGGTTCTTGGGGAATTCAGATGACATCCACACTACAGAAAACACCAAGTCACTAAGTCCTCCCCTCATGCACAGCAGAGCTCCCAGGATGATTCCATCTACTTTTGGGGGAGTCTTTTCCTAACAAGGCCTGACAAGGTGTCTAT
>NW_004524584.1:22392244-22399541 GCF_000260255.1 Octodon degus | reverse complement strand
CTCGTCCATCCTTACCTTCTGAATCTAGATCAGGACTTCCTTTGTTGTGTGGTATCCAAGGCAGCAGCATCCCTGGAATGTGTGTGTCAGGCTATCCACTTGGGACCCATAGAGGTTGAGACACAGCTTTAGTAGGTTAAAGAAAGATAGTTCTACTGCATAGTTGTTTACTATTGCACATGCAACTTTGTGGTGGCCAGATCTCTGAGGAATCTCATTTTTTTAAAACACTGACAAGTTTCCTAAAAGTTTGCTAATATATTAGATTTTTAAAAACTTATGGATTTTCTGACAGCTAATTATAAACTTTCTTACAGCTAAAGCATCTTGCTCCTTATGTACAAAATGTACTGATGTCTAAATTGTAATTTGCTTTATCATGAGTGTTCTTCATATTTCCTTTAGAAAGAAAGGGACATAGTTATTACTATCTTAATATTTGGATTTTGACTTTGAATTTAACAAAGTCACTAAAAGGATGGTAATAAAGACTTAAGGAATCCTTTTCATCAATCTTCTGTCATTGTTTCATAATTCATACACTGTAATCAGAGAGGACCTTCTTCTCATGATTTCCATTAATTAAAATATTGATTTTCCTGAAGAATCTGAAAACACTGGGTGTCAATTTTCCATGTACTATATTTGTTGCTATCTGGTAAATGTGATAATTAAAACTGTTGTTATAACTATGGATTTGTGAATTTATCATTTTCTCTTCCATTGTGCCTTATGTGTGCCCCAGCAAAGTCACTCATTATAGAAAATTCTGAGGCTCTGGGTGATTGGCAAGGGCATGAAGGCAAATGCACACATTTGTCAATCCTTTATCTTGTTCTAGGCGATCACCTGTGCCGGTTATTTAATCCTCGTGCAACTTGTGTGGATGAAAGTTTTATCCTCTCCCTCTTTAATGTGAGGAAATGTGGCAGAGCAGACTTCAGTGCTGATCCTTAATAACACCAGAAGTGACCCTGCACTGTCCTTTGTGGTAGCCAGTGGGAGACGTGTACACACATGCGCACACAGACAGAGATGTTTATCGGGGGAACTGCCCCTCAGAATCGAGGAGCTCAGAGGGCAGCCTAGGAAATGCGGCTGAAGCCCGCCAACCCAGAGCTCTGCCGAGGACAGGGGAAGATGGCTGCTTGAGCCGGGTAGTCAGTTCCCTCTGAGGGCTCCTCGCTTGAGCGCAGATACCCACATGGATGGGGGCGAACCTTATTTAAGTAGTCCACTGCTTAAAATGCTAAACTCTTTCAGAAACACTCTCATATATTCATAGGAAACAATGTGCAAGCAGAGATTTAGGAATCCTTTGAGCCAGTCAAGATGACATGCAAAAATTATGAGCATTTGATCACCGTGCTGCTCATTGATGGATGAGTCTGTGTTTTTATATGAACTGTTATGCTTAGTCATCATCTAGCAGGCATTCTGTGATGCTGTAGTTGGTTCAATGGCACTTCTTTAATTAAATTACGTCTGAAATGCCAGCCAATACAAACACACACACACACACACACACACACACACACAGCTTGACCTAAGCACAATTTTGTATATTTTAAGATAGAGAGAGAG
The DNA here is from genome assembly GCF_000260255.1 of Octodon degus. Taxonomy (NCBI): domain Eukaryota; kingdom Metazoa; phylum Chordata; class Mammalia; order Rodentia; family Octodontidae; genus Octodon; species Octodon degus. Next base: position 22,397,957 of record NW_004524584.1, on the reverse strand, counting down.
ATGATAGATAGATAGATAGATAGATAGATAGATAGATAGATAGATAGATAGATAATAGACAGACAAACAGATAATACAAGTAATGCATAATAATGGGTGGAAGGTGGATGTGTGATGGGCAGATGGGTCCATAGATAGATGGGTGGATGGATAGATAGATGTGTGAGGGATGGATGATTAGATGAGTGGAGAGCTATTAGAAGTGATCCTGGTAGGAAGCCCATGAACTCTGTGACAATGTCTCACTTTTCATGTCAGAGAAAGGGTCATATTCCAAAAGGTTTGTTCATGTCTCCCAGGTGATACTACAATTGATAATGAAGGCATCAAAATATAACATATCCTCTGTGGTCATAGCAGGCTTTAAAGCACACTCATTCATTTATTAACTCACAAGTTTGAGTAGAGCAAGCATGGGTGGCCAAGCCTGGAGCTGGGAGGCTGCAGATCCTTGTGCAGCAGTTATAATAGAACGTGAAATAATGAGAGGGAGCATGCAACTGGAGGAGGTGTGGGCTTCTAATTGGAGGTGGTGTCTGTGAGGAGGCCTGAAGGATGAAGAGAGAGGAGTGAATAGACAGCAGACAAGGCCACTCGGGGCCATGCAGCAGCGTGGTGGACGCACAAACCTTCCCTCGGTGGCCTCCAGGAATGCATTCGCATGCATCATCTCCATCTGCCTCTGCAGAGCATGTTCTGAAGGACGTCACAATGCTTGGTGGAGGAACACCCCAGGCACGGTGGGCTCGGGACCTTGGGGCTCCTGTTGGTGTGGTAATTGCCTCGGCGTCCCGTCAAGGCTGGAAATTGCCTGACACAAAATGCTCCTGTGAGCCTGGGGTCTTTCCAGCTTGGGATAAGTGCTACGAAAAATGGACCTTTCAGGAAGTTTTATATCCACTTTAAAGGAATCTTCATTGTGTTTTTTGAAAAGAATCGCCTTAGGTTCCAGATATCATAAATAAAATATCACTGGAATCATGTCTGTGCTCTGAAGATTTTATTGACTGAGAAGAGGTGAGCAGGTCAAGCTCTGTTTGATGTCGTCAAAGATGTGTCCTGGGCCCGTGAGTATGCATACAGATGGTACACAGATGAGCAGCACTTTTATTGAGTGTTACAGTTACAGTGGAAGGTCCCGGGTTCAGAGCAGAGAGCTGCTATTTTTACATTGCTTGTTGACTGTTCATGCCGAATTCCATTTTCATTACTGAAATCTTTTTAGGCTGTGTACACAGCTGCAAAGTGGTCTAGCTCTTCCCCATGGTGGAATGAGCTCAATGTCACTGCTGATAGTTTGAAGATAGCAATGGAATGACATCTGTTTTCAGGATTATCCATGTTTCCCAAAGTGAGACACAAAACATCAGTTTCCTTTCCTTTGCAAAAAGGCACAATAAAAGCATGACAATTACTTTGGAAATTGGTCAGTTTCTTCACCCTTCAGTCAGGTTTATTTCTACTCAAGCCTAATCCTCCTAACATCAAAGAAGAAAAGGTTATAATGTGATGTGCTGTGTAATTTTAATGATGTAATACGCTCTGCCTGATTTTTCTGTTACTGCAGATTCAACCCATGGCTTTTGCACTGGGATATATCTCCAGCCTTTTAAAAATTATTTTGAAATTTTGAGACAGGTGCTCTCTAATTCACTAAGTTGTCCAGGCTGGGCTCAAACTTCCTATCTGCTTCCTTAGCCTCCCAGAATATGGGGTTATTGGTGTGCACCATCTGGCCCTGCTAACCTTTGCTTATTTATCTTACTAATAATGTACTTACAATAATTGGACAAGGGCCAAGCTGAAATAAACTTTGTGCACTGCCAAGACTAAAAGCAGACTTAAACTAAATCACTTGGATATGGTTTCTGTGGATTCATCATGTACCATATTGAACATAAACAGCGTGTTTCAATTCACAACTCTTCTATTCATTTATATATAAATAGTAAGATGTACTGAAGATAAATTCTTGTTCATTTTCTTAACAACTTATTCTGTGCTATGTTAAGAAAAAAACAAAGACTTTTATCATGACGAAATTCATGCACATAAAATTTATCTTTTTAATAGTGTGAAAACCCATTGGATGTGCCACTTGTACATTGTGATATGACCATTTCCAATGTGTAGTTCTAGAATTCCTCTGTCCCCCAAACGGACGCACTGTCCGTGTGAACTCAGTGTTTTAATTTCCCACTGCATCCCATCCATGGCTTCACTAACTGGCTGATGCATCTGTGGGTTTGGCTGTGCTGGAGGTTCCTGATAAATGGAATCATACCACATGTGTCTTTGTGTATCTTACCACTTTTGCTTTGCATAGCAGTTCTTCTCTTAGGTAAACACTCAAGACAATGGAAAACAGATATTAAAACAAAAGCTTATATCCAAGTTTTTATCTCAGCATTACTCATAATAGCCCAAAGGAGAAATAAAAATAGTATCGACAGATGAATGAACAAACAAAATGTAACGCACTGAAAACACATGGAACTGTATTCAATCATAGCAATAAAGTACTAATAGATGCTCTTATGTGTCACGGAGACATCATCTGAGACAGATTTTCATAGACTAAAGTTCTCACCATGTATGATGTCCTCTGTGTCACCTTAGGGTGACAGTGGAAAATGGCACTCTCCCTTTGGTTTGAAGATACAGAGGCTGAGGCTATCACTCCATACTACTTGCTAAGAGGAGGGATGAGTAGAAGGAATCTTGAGTTCTGACACCTTCTACTGTGCAGTGTTGGTGCTCTGGGAAGATGCTTGTGTTCTCTGTAGCCAGCTGCATCTTCAGAATGAAGGAGAAGACTTGGTGATTACATGTTACTTATATCATTAGAGTTCAGAGACAAAGAAGAAAATGCAAAAAGGACCAGCCCAGCTCTATACATGCATCTGTATAAATAGAAGGTTGAAGGGCAGACACATACTTTTCACAGAAACTGACCTCATAAGAGTGAGCTCAGTTCTGCTGTAGGAGTGGGTCACTGTCCTGAAGGAGAGAAGGAACAGAGTGCCAACTCAGTGGCATAAGAGGAGAACCAGTGAACTCTTAGCAGTAAGATCAGAGACAAAGGGTCCCCTCAGCAACAAGTAAAGACACTAGAGGATAAAGGTAGACTCTTAGGCAATAGCTATAATTACAAGGTCATGCAGGGACACCTGTCAGACAAGGACAAAGTCCTAAGAAGCTATATGTTGGCCATGCTCTTAGGGAAAATGAAACTCAGATCTTTTTCTTCTCTAGCTGGTTAAGAGGATATGGAGGTGTTATGGTTTACATCTACATATCCCCCAAGAGCCTCAAAGTGGGCTTTGGAAGGCAATTGGATTGTGGGGCCATCTAGCTGACTTGCTGCAAGAAAATAAGGTCTGGTTGGAAGAAACAAGCCATTGGAGGCCTATACAGAAGGGTGCATGTCATTTCCAGGCTCCCTTCTTTACTTTTCTGTGGTTTGGATGTCATGCCTTTAGCAGCTTTTCCTTCACTGTGCCCCTCAGCCATATTTCCCTGTCCTGGAACTGGACAACTGTACACTGAAATCTATACCAAATGTGAACCAAAATAAACTTTTCTTCCTTTAAGTTTCAAGTGTTATATGTTTTGTTCCAGTGATCAGGAACATTAATAAAACATATTTTGGTTCCAGAAGTGGGGTCTGGCTAAAAGACGAAGGTCACTGTGTATGTGATCTTTGCAACTTCTCTTTTGGCGCTGCCTTTCTTCCTGCCTGCTATACCAAGAGCAGATTTTCCATTGCTGTGGCCTCTGGTGTACTGTCCTGCCTGGGAACCAGCAACAACGTGGGGCCAGCATGGCAGGCCCGGGGATTGGATCCCTGGCCCCTGTGTCTGCTTGCAGGCACTTTAAACCACTGAGCCACTTGGCTGGCCCTAGGTTAGTGTGTTCAAGAAGGCTTATTTTTCCATTGCTCTCTCTACATTTACTTATAGGAGAAAAAAAGGCTGAGGCAAAAACACACAATTAGGTGAATAAGAAGATTGATAGATTGATTGGTGAAGGGAGAGAGGGTGAACTGATCAAATTTTGTAAGTACAAGTTATTGACAGACCTGGAAAGCACCTTAGTGGTGTTTGTTTGAGTCCCCAGTGAGTTCAAATCATTGGACTGCTTTAATTGCAGGATTTTGGTTGTCTAGAATTTCTTACAAAAAAATACAAGCACAGAACCAAGGGCTTATAAGGCAAAATTTCCTAGAAATATAGTGAAATTTATGTAGCTACTCAAGTATAAAATGTATGTTTCATGGCCAAATGTTCCCTTTCCGCATAAGAAACATGGGTCTGTGTACTATTTGGAGACATCGTATGTCAGCCTGGGCCGCTCTAAGTCCTGGTTTGACAAGGAAGGACCTGAGACCCATGCTGGCATTGCTGACCTCCACTACCGAGTGGACTGCTGTGATTACTTGTATCCTTGAAGTCATTTGCAAAGCTCAACCCCAGACAGCAGAGCTGATTTATGGAAGCCGGTTTTAACAAATCAATTCTTTGTGTTATTGCAAGTTATCAAAAACAACTGCCAGAAGTGCTTACATTGCACCTTCGCTCAGCTGATATTGTAAAATAGGTTAATCCCTTTTAGAATAGATATGGACCAATATTATCTTTATAATAAAAAAAGCCTTCATTAATATTCTGTTCTGGGCATTTCCAAAGACAAATGTGAAGTTGCTGTCTCTTGTGGCACCATGGTCCAGGGAAGTATACCTGGAACCAGGCCTGTTTGTGGGGTGTCTGGGAGTCTGAGAGAAAGCTGACTGCTCCATGGAGCACCCTGAGAGGCACTGAGTGCCACCTGCTTGTTATGAGGTTGGGTTAAGGGTTTAATTACAATATTACTTTTTTTACCCATTAATTTTACTTTGTATCGTACATGACATATTTTCATTCCTCTTTTTCCTCCATACTCTTTCCCTCCTTATTTACAAAAAACTTTGTTTCAATTTTTCCTTCTTTTCTATTTCTTCTTTTTCTTCCTTCTTTTATTTTCTTCCCACTTCCTAATATCTATTCTGTGTTTTAATCCTTATTTACCTTTTCAATTTCTCACATCAAATAAATCATTTATGTGATATTTAAACATGTGCGTACATTAATTTCAATAAACAATATGGTGTCAAGGAACATGACATTATTTAAAATGTCTCAAGTTTATAGTACAACACTGGATAAAGAACTCCACGTCTTCTTTATCCATTCACTGGTTGATGGGCAACTGGGCTTTTCCCAAGACTTGGCTGTTACAAATTGTGCTTCTACAAACATGTGTGTGCATATATTTCTGTGGTGTGTTGCTACCAATACTTTTTGGAAGATACCAAGAAGACAATGACCAGGTCAAATGGAACCTTTAGTTTTAGATTTTCAAGGAATTTTCACACTGATTTTCACAGTGGTTACTCCAGACTACACTCCCAACAGTGAAGAAGGATTCCTTTTCCTTTTTTTTCTTTTTGTATTTTAGGACATGGTCTACAGTGTCTTACCATGTAGATTAGACTCTCAGTGATCAACCTATGTTCAGCCTTCCAAGAGCTGGTGTGTACCACCACTCCCAGTCTCAATTGTCACCTCAGTGCACCCTGGGGGTGAGGCCGGCAGGGCATACTAGGGATTGAACCCTGGCCTCTGCATCTGCCTAAGCAGGCATTTTAATCTGCTGAGCTATTTGACTGCCCCTG
>NW_004524584.1:22381101-22391059 GCF_000260255.1 Octodon degus | reverse complement strand
CAAGTGAGACACTGAAGTAGAACAGTGAATGCTGGGGACAAGAAAGTCACAGGAGAGGAGTTGAATTTACCCCTGTGGCAGCTGGGGACTGAGCATGTTGGTACCTGCAGACCTGTGACTGTGTGTGACTCCAAGCCTCCGTGGTCCATAGCCTGAGGGCTCACAGCCCAGCCTTTGGAGATGCCTGGATCAGGAATTGCTGCCTCTGGTGAGGTCATGGGTCCTACATGGTGCGCCTCATCTCTTCAGTTCCTGTGGTGTATTGTTTTTAAGCCTGGAGCTTCCTTGGTCTGCGCATGCTCCACCCCAGCTGCAGGATATGTGTGGGCTCCACGGCATCTCATCCAAATCAAACAGCCTTCTAGCCTGGAACTGGCCTGAGACACTTAGGATAAGGCCTCAAAGATGTCTTTGAGTTCCTTCCACAGCATTCTCAGACTTTAAAATCTCATGAGAAAAAAGCAAACCAATAGATAAAAGCAGGCTTATAACAAACAAAGCCCAGGACGTGTGGAGCTCCATGTGGGCTGAGTATCAATTCCCGCTCCCCAGTGTTGAGTCATGGACAGCAAGCACACTGGCTGGGTCCCACTCAGTTGTCAACAGATAGTCCTAGGCATCCAGGGTCCAGGCTGGGACAGTCTTCAAGCCCTTGATTTGAATTAACCAAGTTCTTCCACAGATCCATTAATCTCTGATTTTGGGGGGAAAGTTAGAAATAACCTGGGCTAGTTGAAAAGTTAGACAGGCAGTGGGGACACAAACCAGGGGCCCAGGCTGTGGTACCTAAAAGTTAGACAGGCAGTGAGGACACAAACCAGGGGCCCAGGCTGTGGTACCTGGTGTGGCGGCAGAGGTCCTCCTCTCTTTACTCTCCCTTCCTCATTCCCTGTCATTTCCCATCCCATCACTACCATTCCTAGTTCTTGATAGAGGTGAAGAGTGCTGAGGCTGTAGTGGACTCATAGTGATCCTCCTGCTTTCAGCCTCCCCAGCGCTGGGATTACAGGCATGCACGACCATGCCCAGATTCTTTGGCTGGCTCAGCCCACCCTGGAGACTGGGCTAGCACGGCATATTGTGCCGGGTGTTGAACCCTGGTCCCAGCACTTGCCCATGCAGGCGCTTATTCCACTGAGCTATCTCACCAGCCCAGGTACGTGTCTTGATCATGACCACGACACCATCTGTGGACGGGTGACTCTCCATGAAGGAGGAGCAGTTGTCTCCATTTTGGCCGAGCCTGACCCTATTTCCATGTACTGATACGTACAGAACTGGCTAGGCCTTTTCCCTCTCCCTTCCATGGACTTTCAGCAATGCCTACTGGTCCAGCCTAGATGCTGAGGCACAGATGACAGGCAGTGTTTGCCCAGACTTTCATTGCTCCCGTATGTGAGCGGGATGAGTGGCAGAAAGAGCCAGTGCTTCCAGCTGTCGCAGGGATCCAACCTCAGACAACAGGCTCTGACCTCCCGGGGTTTAAAACATCACACCTAAGAGCTAAGGCAGAAACCCCAACTTGTTAGAAACTACCCTTAGTTATCTTATGCAGGTTTCTCTTTCTACATATTCTTCTCTCTACACACTGCACAGGTGATTTCAGGCCTCCTCCCCGGTCCAGCTCACCACACTCACCCACTTCCTGCCATTCCCAGTCAGTCATCCTCAAGCCACTCCTTTCTTCATGAATTAATAAAACTCGGTTCCGCCCTGGGTGGAGGCCTTTGTTCGGGATAGCCATCGTCAAGGCTGGACTTAGGACTCCTTGGCTCCCCATAACTACAAATATGCCTCAGTGTCTTTATTCTTGCCATGGGTTCCACTGGGAGCAGCAGAGCGGAATTAACTCACAAGAATTCCAATAACTTTGCCATGGGGTTCAACGTAGAAACTTCCTGGGATAAATAAGGACTGGGAAGGGCTCTCTATAACTGTCCTTGTCCAACGCTGATACCCTTTGTGGTATCCTGAGTTGCCAGTGACTGATGAAGAAATGAACAAATGACTGAAAATCAAAGTGTCTTTAGAGGACATACAAAGACACTATGGACCCCGAAAGGCTCTTATGGACCCCAGTTCTGCACCTTTACTGTTGGGTGTTATGGATGCTCAAATTTGTGACCTTGCTCTTAACTGCAATAATACTTTGAAAAATGCACAGATACACCTGACTAAGCCAATACAAAACTTCCCGAAGGAACTATCTTATGATTGTGCTAGAGCTAATATGGGCTAGACAGTTTAATTCAGAAAGATGAAAGACCTAAAATGAAAAGAATATTCAGGTGCCATGGAACCGTATGAATGGTAAGGTTACCTGGCTGAAATTTTTAATCATTTTGTGCTTGTATTTCTCCCAAATAACAACTGTCTCACTGAAATAGAAGTCATTGGAGGCTAGCAGGAAGACTTAAATCCTTATCTTTACATTTAAAGGCAGCTACCAGTTTTGTCGGTGGAAAACATGGCCCCAGCCTCCCCAGGAGTGTTGGAGGCCATTAACCGGTATCCATTCTATTCCCCTGCTGAGTCAAGTTTATGACTCTTCTCACCTTGCCCATTCCCTGTGAATCACGTGCTATGCCCTAGGGGTTGTACCCTCCCCATTGCCTAGATACCTGCTGACCCCAAGAGCCGAGACTTCCTCATTCCATCACCCCCTATATATACCCAGAACTTCCCCTAAATAAACGGGACTTGATCAGAATCTTGTCTTGTCCTCATTTCTCGCATCTCCTGTCCTTTGTCCCCTCTTCAATTCCCCGCTCCTCCCCCAGGTGACCTTCATTGACTGACCTGCTGGTTCTGGACACAGGGAGTGTCATGCAAAGCCCTTGTGACCACTGGTCTGTAATTTTCCACATCCTTGTGACATATTCACTTACTTTTTTTGGAACTTACTGAGTCCATTGGACCTACGTAGAGTCCACATGGGCTTCCCTAGGGAAGGAGAAAGCAGAAATGAAAAGAATCTATGGCCAAGAGGTACAGAGTAAGTGTGAGTGAGTGACATTAATGTCACCTCAAGGTCATCAGAGGAAAACAGGAAAGTGGGCATCAGAGAAAGGCAGGGGAGGGGGAGTACTGAAGGCAGGGTACAACCTGAGGAAAGAGGCAGGTGCACTGGCCTGCCGGTGCTGTCTGGAAGGAGCTGGCCCTGTGCACAGCTGGCCTTCAAGGTTTCTGTGCATCCAGCACGCTCCCACCTAAGGTGACAAATGCATGCTGCTTTCAGCTGCTGTGCTTTCATTGTCAGCTGCTTCAGGAAACCCACACGCCTTGCCTCTCAGAACCAGCTGGGAACATTAGAGAAGGTCCCCACAGAGGTCCTGAGGGACGGGCGCACGGTCACAAACATCCAGCCAGCAGAGCCTCAGTGATGCCACTTAGTCCAAGGATCCCAGAGGCATTTGGTAAGGTCCTGAGCCCAGCGGTCTCCAGGCCACCCACAGTCACTGACACTGGAGCTTGACAGGAAAGCTGTCACAGGAGCTCATACGTACCCCGACTTGCGCACTCGGGCCTGCTGCTTCCCCTCTTCCCTCCTGGCACCACACACTGATGGGGCATCGCAGGTCATCTCCGTCACCACCTCTGTCCTCCAGAAGGAGTGGCAGCACTCGCAGCTCCTCTGCTGAGGGCTGGCACAGGAACACTGGGCCCTCTCCCTACCTCATGGTGCTGCAGCCTGTGTTCATTTAGGAAATGGTCCTGGGTTGCATCAGAAGCCAGCGAGAGAGTATTTGGTTGTGTTTCTCCCATCAGTTTCAAGACAACTCTGTGAGACTTTTTGTTCATTGTGGTAGTGAATCTGCACTGAAAATAAAGTCATCTGAAATGCTCTAGGATTGGTGCATCCCCTTTGCTGTCGATCTCTTCTGGAATTTACCCTTGATGAGTTGACATACATGACTTGTCCTCTTCTTGGATCACCCAGATAAGCTCAGGGCTTGCTGCTGCATACATGAAATGAAAAACCAGGAAAGAGCTGCTTTCACACCACTGAGAAGGCTTCATAAAGCTATGAGATGAAGACAGAGAGAGACGGGCCCACAACCACGGAGATCAGTGACATTCACAGTAGAAAGACAGCCACCCAAGGCACTCTGATATTCAGGGTGTGGAGGCTTCCTGGACCTCTGATCTCATTCTCCCTACCAGAATCCAGAGGGTGCACAGCAAAGACGGAATCAGGTTCCTACAGCTAAGAGTTAATTATCCACACAAATAACACACAACACACTTGGCACGTTAAACTGCTTCCACGCTATGTGCAGCTGCTAGATGGTTTAGATTACATGGGTTAGAAACAAAACTAAATATCTAAACTTCTGACCTTCCTGTTTGAAAAGAAAGATGGGGTCATCGTGAAAGGAAACAGGTTGCATGGCTTTTTACTTTCAAAAGTATAACAAGGTCTCTTCAAAGGGGTGTTGGAACTGGCTCTGGAGCACCACTGAAGAAGACCACTGGAGTTCAGGACACTCACTGCACTTGTCCCTCAGCTGGACAACTGCACTCAGGGAGGAGGCCACCTCGACCAGTGCACTTTGATTAAGCCACCTTCTTCTATGCACGGCACTTTGCCCATGCGACGTCATTTGCCTGTTGTAACATTTGTGTAAAGTAAACTTGAGTCATCTGTAGAAAAGTGGGTGCATCTTGAGACCATAATGTTAATAAAATAAACCGCATACACAAGGTTAAATATCGTATGGTTTCTCTTATGTGAGCAAACCAAAATATTAATAAATTCATGAGCAGAGTGAAAGATAGATAATAGGAAACAGGGAGGTAAATGGTTTGCAAATGGGAAAAAGAGCAAGAGGCAGAGGCAGAGGGCGGGAGCGGGGAAGGAGGCTGTGGGATGTCCTCATACTTTCTCACCATGATGAATTTGACCACTGTGTACTGCAAACATGGACCAATAACATGGGCCCCAGAGAAGTTGGGGGTCCTATCATGTGTCCCAGGAAGGTGGCTGTTTGGTTGGATTTGGTCCCAGGTGGATCTGAGCTGAGTCTGAGCTCTTGGACAGCATCATATTCTCTCACCTCTAGGCATCATGTCAATACCTTTCTGAGGGCTGCTGTACATCACAGTCTCAGCAGGTGCTAAGAAGAATGCATGCACATGAAGCCTGACCCTGGAAACGTCTGCAGAACATCACTGAACACCTTTTGTGAGCCAGGGACTTCCAAGGCAAAGGTAAAACATAAGGATCAAACCACTGAGAAGACAAGGATGACACGTGTTTCAGGGGGACAGGATGGAGACTATCAGAAACGAGGGGGTGGCGGTACATGGCAGCAGGGGGGTGGGCCAGGGAGTTCATCACGGGCTGGGGTGGGGAATCAGAGAACAAACTCCATAGGATGGAAAATAACTTGGCTACAAAGAGGCACTGAGGACTCCAATCTGCAGTACTCCTGCATTAAAAACTGAATGATATCCATGTGTAAATGTGCAAAGAGGAAGCCTTTAACCTTATAATATGCACTAATTTGTAAAATTAAAAACACAGTTTCAAAAATCAGAACTCTAAAAATTATCGGTTTCCTAGCTAGTGTGATCTCGGAGGATAAGTAGCAGCTTCTCAGGTAGATTACCACATTCCTGGGTTATGGTGTATCTTCAGACGTGAGGGTTGCAACAGTCAGGGTTAATTTTACATTTACTAAGCAGTAACATGCAGGGAAGACTCAAAATGTCATTTGTCTTGGAGACAACTATGGGGTTATTATTTTATTTCTCAGTAGAAAGTATTATTGTCTAAGAACTCAGGATTTATCACGGGTTCTGATAGGCAATGAAAGCAGCAAGAGTCAACACAACTCAGGCCCCTCACCTTTGCCTTCATTGCAAGGCACCTGCGGTAACCCAGGGCTATGGAGCAGGTAGCACAGACGGTCGTGCTCTCCGCAGGATCCTGGATGATGCACAGTGTGCCAGGGAGCTGTGTAGGTCACTGCTGCTTTTGTGCACCAAGGTAGGAACTGTCTCTAGTAAACACTGGGCATAACTTCTTGAAGATCTTCAAACTCTGGAACTGGAGCTTGTCTGTTTTTTATTTCACTTATGACTTAATTTTCTGGGATTTAGCATAGAGGAGTATCAAAATCATCATCACTGTGTTTTATGTTGTTCAGTGCAAAAGTGCCTTCTTTTTCTGAGATTACAGCAGCTCTTACAGGTCCCTCTTGGCCAGGAAGTGACATGATCTGCAGTCGCTAGATGAGGACCTGTAGGGGGAAGAGCAAGAACAGTGAGCTGAGTCCCTGATGGCATCCCCTCCCCCTTTTGGATCACTACTTCTGTCATTGCAGGTTTGTCACAGCTTGGTAACAAGAACATTCTTGTCTGGAAACTTTCTAGAACATTCTTGGTCAGAGTTACACTGTGACACGGAGGACCAAAGAGCCTTACTAACTCCACATGTAGACTACATGGCTAAGAAAAGAAAACAGGGTTAGTAAAGTCGCTTGTATAATACTTAACCATAGTTAAATAATTTATAAAACATTTCTAAACAAAACCAATTAATACAGGTACTTATTTTCTATTAAAATCACCATACATACTTAAGTTTGATGCCAATTTCTTGGCTTATAATCTCTAGTAACTTTTGTGATTTTTTTTTTCTTATTCCCAGGGATTTGTTGGAAGAGCATTATCTAAAGACTATTTCCTTTTAGTCTGTACAGCTACTTTCTGTTCAGTTCGGTGTTAGAGATAAAGAAAAGGATTCCTTGTGTACTCATTAAAAACACATGTAATCACAATGAAACCTAACTGCTATCATTCTCACCATGAGCATTGCTATTTTGCAATGCTGAGGACTGAATCCAGGGGCACTCTACCATTGAGGTGCATCCCCTGCTCTTTCTTAGTTCAAGACAGAGTCTCAGCTAAGCTGTGCAGGATGACCTTGATCTTCCAGTCCTCTTCACCTCAGCCTCCCGAGCAGCTGAGCAGAATTTCCAGTCCTAGTTTTCCAAGGAGTCTCCACACTGATTTCCATAATGGTTGCATCAGTCTGCACTCCCACCAACAGTGGAGAAGGGTTCCCTTTTCCCCACACACCCCAGTATGCACCCCAGCCAAATTGATTCCTTTAGTCTCTTTCATCTTTTGTTGTTTGTTCATTTTTCAGTTAAAGTTTCTGTGTTAGTCGGATGATCTTCCCAAGGCTTGGGCTTCTCGGTGGTTTCTGGGCTCTGCTGAGTCTGGAAAACCATGAGAATGCTGACCTGAGGACCACAGCGGTTCACAGGGTAAAGCTTCTGTCTTAGTTACTGTTCTCTAATTTCTGGGACAAATACCCAACACTCAAAATGAAGGAAGGAAAGGTTTATTTAGCTCACAGTTAGTGGAGGTTTCAGTCCATACTCAGCTGGCTCCAAGGCAGAGCGGCACATGGCAGAGGGCAACCTTTCATGGCTGCGGCAAAGAGCAAGAGCAAAAGAGGTAGCAACAGCTCAAGCAGCTAGCTTCTCTTCCCACCTTACATTGTAATGCAAACTACCTGCCCCAGGGCAGGTGCAGCATCCACACCCACAGTAATCAATCACAAACTCCAGAAGTCACCCCAAGACTGCATGAGGCTTTGAGGGGACAACTAGACACAAACCATAACAGCTGCATAGTGGGCAGAGCCACCGTTGTGTCTAAGATTCTCACGCCCTCACTGTGTCACTCCTGCCTGTGGTTCTGCTGCTCTTTGCTGAAAACTCCATCTGACTGGCCTCAGATGGTCAAAGCCTCTTGGAAGACAACGTTTGAAGAGCTCAACAAGGGCCAGCAGCTCTAGCAAACTTGCTAACTGGTCAGGACCATGGAGAGCAGAACCCAGGTTCAGGGAGCTCCCCACCAACCCTAGTGACACGTATGCAGGCTGGAGCGATGAGGGTGACTCAGGCAAACTTGGGTAGTGACTGTGTCAGGTTAGGGAGGAGCAGAGCGTGTCTCCAGGGAATGCTGTTTCAGCAGCCTGCAGTCAGAGTGACAACAGGGGACAGGTGAATGTGTATCCCGGCCCAGAAAGGAATGGCTGAACTAGACTACTGTTGATGATAACAGGTGTCTTCCCTCCTTCCTCTCATCCTTTCCATCCATCTTTCCCTTTATATTGAGGGTTGAACCCAGAGTCCTCACATAAAGCTATATCTCCAGCCCTTTTTCTTAACATTATTATTACTCTTATTATTACTATTACTATTATTAGTAGTAGTAGTATTAATTTTGAGGCAGAGTTTTGCAGTCATTAAGTTTCTCAGGCTAAGTCCTCCTGCCTCAGCCTCACAGACTGTTGGGATTTTTGGCACATGCCACCATACCCAGCTGATGCAAGGGCTGCAGGAGGGGCTTCCAACTTTGACTTACAGCTGCTCAGTGATCAGTAGGACACCAAGAGACCCTCACAGCTAAGGAGTACTCTGTAGAATGGCACTCAGCCATCCTCACCTGGGACCCCTGCTCTTAGGAAGAACACAAGTCCATTTCTTGGGGACATGTAGCTGCCATCCAAAGCCCTATGGGATTGTTTCAAGCTAGCTACAAATTTTCTTTTCATAGGTACAGGGTCTCACTGGGCAGCTCAGACTTGTAGTGATCCTCTTATTCTCAGTCTCCTCAGTGCTGGGATTACAGGCATGTGCCCAGACTCGGTGGTCCGGCTCAGCATGCTCGGGGGCAGAGCCAGCATGGCATGTGGTGCCCAGGATTGAGCCCCGGTCCCTGCGCTTGCTTAAGCACGTGCTTAGTCCACCAAGCTATCTTGCCAGCCCTTATTTTCTGAAATCTAAATTTGAAACAGAAGATAGTAACTCACCCTAAATCATGAATACACACAAGACATGGGACAGGCTCTGTCCAGGAAATATACGGACCTTGTCTCTCACAGAGCAGCAGGTGCTGATTCCTATAAGGAATATTAGCTTCCTTGCTTTAAAATTTTTCTCTAAAGATAATTTCTGAACAGAATAGAAAACAATAATGGCATGATTTGCTGATCAGAAATACCTCTGAACTGTGGGCGTGTGGGAGCGAGGTGACGCAGAGCAGGCTTGTACACTCGTCTGTCGAAAGGTCAGTTCGTCGCTTCACAGAGAGGAGACTGGGATTTTGCTTCTTGCAATATTTAGGTGATGATTTGCAGAAATGTGTTTTGGAAGCCTTTTTCTCATTAATATTAAACCAACCTCATCTAAATTTCATAGCTGCCCTCAAATTCATTATTTTTAGATAACATAAACCAAAACTCACTTTCTTTCAGATTTTTTTGCTCTTATTTTTCCTTCTTCAAATATGGTTCTTTTAAACCTCTTTCCTACTCTAGCACAACATGCCATTTGTATCTTAGAAGAAATTGCAGTGACTTCTCCCCAGTAGAGAAATAATTATAAAATAACTGTCCGCTCTGCGGCAGCCAATGTCTTATCATCTGTAGGATGAACTGCTATAGTTCATGGGAATAAATTAGAACAAAAAAGATATTGTTTGGTCCAGTGAGATAGCTCAGTGGATGAACTGCCTGCTTAGGCAAGCACAGGGACTGGGGTTTGATTCCTGGCACCATATGCAGCGCCGGCCCCACTCCCAGGCACGCTGATCCAGCCACTGATACCAACCGTGGTGGTGCATGCCTGTAAGCCCAGCTCTGGGGAGGCTGAAAACAGGAGGATCAGTACAAGTCCAAGCTGTGTAGTGAGACTATATATATGTGCGTGTGTGTGTGTGTGTGTGTGTGTGTGTGTGTGTGTGTGTCTGTGTTTAGCTGGTCACAATCCAACTTATTCTGAAAACATAGTTCCATATAATTTGAAATACCTGGTGGGTGGAAGGATAATATGATTGAACTTAGAAATTGAGAATCTAAGAAATTTAGAAATAAGAATTAGAGCTATAATTTACAAAAAGAACTTAAAGATCTAGCCCTAGCCCAGGCTCAGTGAGT
>NW_004524584.1:22378811-22379990 GCF_000260255.1 Octodon degus | reverse complement strand
TTGATAGTAAATAAGCAACAGCAGAAAGTTATAGAGGAACAAAGAGCAGAATTGTTTTCTGAAATAAAAACAGAATTCTCTGAACTCATAGCATCTGCAGTAAAGAATCAACTACAGAAACATAGAGAGGAAACCCAATCTGAAAAAAACACTGCAGTAAAAGAATTAATAACTAATTCTAAAGAAGACATTGATAAAAAATAGAGGAGATTAGAAAATGATGGATTCCTTCAATGTGCAATACAGGAAAGAAATAGATCGCATGAAGCAGAGTCAAAGAGATATAGAGGAATTCAAAATCTCAATCACAAGCTTGCAAAACCATTTGAGTGAAAGTGAAGATAGAGTTTCAGATCTTGAAGATGCTGGTGCAGCTAGTGAAAAGGTAGGAAAATATCTCTTAAAAACAACGAGGATGCAAGAAAATATAATTCATCACCTGCAAGATGATGCAAAGATGAACAATGTGAGACTAATGGGTATCAATGAGACAGAAGGACTCAATACAAATGACATTAAAAAAAATGGGCAGAAGTAATAGCAGAAAACTTCCCAAATATGAGGAAACAATCTGACATTCAGGTAACAGAAGCATACAGAATGCCAAATAACCTGAACCTCATTAAAACATACCGAGACATATAATGATCAAGATCCCAGAAATTCAGCACAAGAATAATATACTGAAAGCCACTAGATAAAAGAAGCAGATAACATTGAAAGGAAAACCAATCAGAATTATGGCCAACTTCTCTTCACAAACCATGAAAGCAAGAAGAGCATGGAGCAGTGTACTTCAAGTCCTCTATGAAAAAATTTCCATCCCAGACTACTATACCCTGAAAAACCTTCTTTCAAGTATGATGGAAAAGTGAAATACTTCCAAGACAAAGGACAACTAAAGAATTTCATGATGACAAATCCAAACCTACACAGACTCCTGAAAGATGTTCTAGAGAGGGACCAAAATGATCAGAACTCCACGAATGACATCAGAAGCAACCACCTAAATAGGGCAAACAAACACAGGAGAAAAAGGAGTAAACAACAAAAGGTAAATAACATGTGAAATGTAAGTCAATACATTTTAATTATAACAATCAATGCAAATGGACTTAAATCACCAAGTAAGAGAAATAGACTAGCACAGTGGACTAGGAAACAAAATCCAACAATATG
>NW_004524584.1:22375269-22376196 GCF_000260255.1 Octodon degus | reverse complement strand
GCTGAATTCTACAAGACATTTACAGAAGATGTAGTCCCTATACTCCTCAAACTCTTCCATGAAATTGAAAAGGAAGCAATTCTCCCAAAATCATTTCTGGAGGCAAGTATTATACTGATACCAAAACAAAGAAAAGATGCAATGAAAAAAGAGAATTACAGGCCAATCTCCCTTAGGAACATAGATGCAAAAATCCTCAGTAAAACCATAGGAAATAGAATACAGCAAATCATCAAGAAGTCATACACCATGACCAGATAGAATTCATCCCAGGGATGCAAGGATGGTTCAATATTCGAAAATCTATCAATGTAATACACTGTATCAATAGAGTGAAAACTAAAAACCACATGACCATCTCCATTAATGCAGAAAAGGCTTTTGTCAAAGTCCAGCACTCATTCATCTTCATATTCCTACAGAAAATTGAAATAGATGGCCTCGACTTCAATCTGGTAAAAGCCATTTATGAAAATCCAATGGCTTACAATCCTAAATGGGGAAAAACTGAAATCTTTTGCTATTAGATCTGGTACAAGACAAGGATGTCCTCTTTCACCACTCCTATTCAATATAGTTCTGGAATCATTAGCTAGAGCTTAGACAAGAGAAAGAAATAAGAGGAATAAGAATAGGTAAAGAGGAAGTTAAATGATCATTATTTGCAGATGACATGATACTTTACATGGAAGACCCAAAAACCTCCACCAAGAAGCTATTAGAATTAATACAGAAATTCAGTAGTATAGCAGGATACAAAGTCAGTACCCAAAAGTCGATAGCATTCTTCTACACAGATAACAAACACACTGAGAGGGAAATTATACAAACAATGCCTTTTACAATAGCACCAAGGAATATGAAATACCTTGGAATTAATCTGACTAAAGAAGTTAAAGATCTTTTCAAGGAAAATTACAGTACTCT
>NW_004524584.1:22371608-22373689 GCF_000260255.1 Octodon degus | reverse complement strand
TGAATATCATATACTTTCCCTAGTGTAAGAACTCAAAAGAAGAAATACAAATAGAAAGGTATAATACAAGTAAAAGGAAAGCAAGAACTTGAGGACTAGACAAGTAAGAGAGAGCAAGGGGAAGTGCCAGGAAACATGACAGGGGCAAGCCATACAGTTATATGTAGAAGATGGGCAAGGAAATGATCCTGAGAATCTCCAGAAGATTTTCAAGCCTAGTAGTTAATTGGAAAGATTCTCACCCTGACTAACTATATATACTGACACTTGTGAACCAAGCAACTGCACTGAAGATGGCAATTTGTAATAGCAGGTTCATGCTTGGAGTGCTTTTCATTCTGGTCTTCTCAATACATGTTGCTTGCCCTACACACCAGGTGCTGCCATGCTGTCTCTAATGTACATGATTATTTAAAAAGGACGGGGGTGGTGAATGAAGGCAGGAGACTGGAAAAGGGGTGTTGTGGGAATGTCCTACAACAATGTTGTATATGGTTAGATTTCTGGATTTATGTGTAAACATATGTAACTCTTTATGCCTATTTTTAAAATATATTCTAAATTTTTAATTTTTTTGTTATATCCTGTAGGGACTTAAAGTTTAACATATCAATGCTTTATGAAAAATACGTGTTCCATGTTATGCCTAAGGTGTTTGATATTCAGAGAGATACTGAGGTTAAGCTCAACTGTCAATGTATATGGCAACAACAATAAGGTTCTCTTCTGGAGGGTTAACAACCTAAATTTACAGACCAAAAATTAGAGAAAAAGGAGGGCTGCAAGGAAAGCCAACATTTTGGCCCTAGCCTTTCAAGGTCAATTAAGACTTAGGACATATCAGAACTTGTACTGTAATGATGTTCCAAATTTTCTGATGAAGGAGATTATGGGGCCAAAGAGGAAAGTGATGGATAATGTAGAGTGTGCCTAAGGAGAGTCACATGGGGAGAAGACACTCTCTGAGGCTTTCACAGAGAGCACATTAGTCAAGCAAGGGCAGTGACTCACCCACATGGCTGACACTGACAAAGAATCTACAATCTGAGGTACAGGATCTCGGGATAAATCCTGAGGGGCTTTCACTGACCTTATCAGACCCAAAAGCTACAACTCTTGTTGCATAGGTCTTGCTTTATCTTGGTCTTAACCATCCAGCAGAAAAGTATAAAATCGAAGTACAAGAAATAAAGCCATATTGTTATGCTGACCTGTAGGGGACTCAGGTCAAAAATTTCTGACATTGCCAGTCAAGTGGAAGACCCAATACTATTATGGACTACTGGACTATTTTGGAACATTTTGCTGAGTTTGCACACCTATAATATTTAAGCGATGGAACTCAACAGAAAAAGGGGATATAGATGAATGTCCATTTTGTATCTGTGTATTCAGAATGGTTAGGATAGATATATAGCTATATTCTCTTAATTCAAGGAATAGAGGGATTTGTTCTAATAGTCTTTGTAAATAGGATATCATGTCTGCATCTTGTATAGCAAACAACCACTAGGAAGGCAGTATACAATGTGTTAGTTATTGAAACTGTCTTACCAATTTGATTTGAAACTGTCTCATTGCTATTATTTCTCTATAAAATCATGGCAAAATAAATAAATAAATAAATTTCTCAAGAAAAAAAAGAACTTAAATCTTATATACACTGGAATACTGGAGTAAAATTTGTTTTATATACTGATAAAATGAGGGTGCATAAATTGATTTTCAAAGTGAAATTATCAAACCAAGTCTAATTTTTCTGAGAATCACCTTTGAAGTTATTATTTGAATTTTTTATTTTTTCTTTTGCCCACCAGATGATAAAATTCTTCACATTTGCTTGCTTCTTCTCAATTGCTTTTGTCTTGATAAATTTTTCATGTTTTAAATTGGCATTTTAAAAAAATTCACACCTTGCAAGTTATTCAACAAGATTATTACTTCAAATCATGGCTAAACATTGTTTCATTCTAATTTTAGCAAATATTCTAAAATGAAATGAACAATTTTGAAGCATTAAAGTACATGGTTTTCAACTAATTTGAAGACAGCATTATGCAATATAACAACCAATGCTGAAT
>NW_004524584.1:22370389-22371508 GCF_000260255.1 Octodon degus | reverse complement strand
AGGGCCTGCCCATTAGCTCAGTTGTTTAAGTCCTGCTTGAAGAAAACACTCACACTTAAGACGCTGTGGTTCGAACCCAGATACTCACCCAAAACCAGACATGCCCTCAAGGCATCTCCAGGCCTCCAAAATAAAATCAATCAATCAATCAATCAATCAATAATAAAATAAAAATAAAAATAAGTGTTTTATGTTCATATTTTTTTTCATTTTAGTCTCTGGGAATCCTTATGAAAGTTTAAATTTACTTAAATGCTAAACCCATCAAAACAGAACTACTGAAAAATGTTAGGAGACTTTGTAATCTATTTTTATTCTCCCTGAAGCTAAGGAAAGATCTTCACGCACTTGGTACACTTCATGCAGACGTAGTGGCAGAATCCAATTAAATCTCAGGCAAGCTCAGGAGTGTAGGAAGTGTGTGTGACTAAATGTGTCTGCGCGTGTTATATTTAAACACCTCTGTAGACTGTGATTGTAGCTAAAGGTACAAACTTAGAGTTTGTTGCATCCACTCATTGGCGCTTGCGGGTCTCTACGGCTTTGCTTGTGTTTGGTAATTCATACAGAACTCTTGCTTCCTCCTGAGGAGCGGGAGACAGCACCTCATGAAACCCCTTGCAGCCTCTCGGGGATACCCCAGGGCCAGGCAGAGCTGAGGCCTCCTGTCTCCCACCCTACACATCTGTGTATCTGGTCTAGACATAGCTTAACAACCAAAGAGGACCCCGGCTGGGTGCGAACCTGGTCCTGCGCTCCAGCTACAGCGAACTACTTACTGTAGCACTTCCCTTTCTGCATGTCTGCTAGCTTCACAGGCCTAACAGCCTGCGTGCCAAGTGCAAGGACCTGGGTTCAATCCTCGGTACCACATGCTGTGCTGGCCACTGAGTCCAGGTGGGGTGGTGCATGCCTGTAATCTCAGTGCTGGGGAAGCTGGGACAGGAGGATCACTACAAGTCTGAGCTGTGTAGCATGACCCTATACCAAATAAATAAATAAATCCCATCTGCTTCTGATATGGTCTGAATATTTTTGTCTTCCCTAAAACACAGAATGCTAAGAGCCTGCACCATTTATCATTTGCATCAGGAGAGGGGATCTTCGGGGTAAACTGGG
>NW_004524584.1:22357369-22369709 GCF_000260255.1 Octodon degus | reverse complement strand
CCTTTGCTTCCTCCTGGCTCCAAGTGACAAGGAAAGAGATCCCTGTTGTGTAGTGCATTACCAGGTGGAAGTCACACTGCTGTTCTTAGGGGAGAATCAAGTTCTTCCTGTGTTATCTGAAGCGACTGTGACATACTAAAAGACACAGTTTCGGGCTTAGAAATTCTCCACTATGGACTAAGATGTCACATTAGTGACATGGGAAGGGACACAAATGATGTAGCTGAGGTTTCGATAACACTTTCAAAAACAATTTTGTGGCCCAGGGGCAAGTAGGTACTTAAGATACCACAATCCTCAAGGCAAATGAGTTAGAGAGAGAGAAATGCACACACACATTTACACACACACACACACACACACACACACACACACCACCACCGACAACTACTCCATCACTATTACCACTTATCAGGCACTATCAGATGGCCAAATGGTCAGATGCCTGCTTGTTCCAGCCACGGGGAGGATGAGTGGCGCTGTCCACATCAGATTCAAAACCAACTTGGCCCACAACTTGTCCCAATTCAGAAATACAATCGTGAGTACAGAGGAGACAGAGACAAATAATATTCTTGATATCTTTGTGAGATTCATTGCATGCTAGGGCCAGGAAAATGCATGTGTGAGGCAACAGGCACTGCGTTTAGAGTGTTTCTCTAGTTCATCCCCCTCAGCAAATCTTAGAGGAATCTCCATTTGGGACTCTGATTGAAGAATTTCCAACAAGCAGTACAGCTGTTGAGCAGGAAAGAGATGCAGCTGTTAGAAGGCCCTGGCGTCTGGCTATCCTGAAGGATCTAGCTGAGGTGCTGTGGAAGAGAATCACACCCTGTGGATGTTCACAGAGACTCTTCTTGGAGGAGGGCAATTGTGTTCTCACCTGCCCATCAGCCGACCCTCACACCCACTGCAGTGAACATCGGATGTCATCCTGTCACCATCTAGGATGGAGGAGGACCCTGAAAGAGTGAGCACCATGGTCCCATTTCCTAGAGGGACTGGACCTGCATTTCTTCTTGAGATAGCATTGTTTTATTTTAGTCCCTAATCAAGAAATATGGTACATCCAGGTCTTTATACTGGTATCAGGGAAAAGGATCAGCCTTGGGTCTGTGGGGCAATCCAGGACCCCGCTGGGACAAAACTCCTGAAGCCTGTGCTGGAACCTTTGGTGTGGTCCTCCCTGCTGAGTGAAGGGGCTTCCAAGGGGCTGTTGAGTGGCCAATCAGCAGGCTAGATGAACCTATCAGATCCTGGGGGCATTGGGGTTCACTGTAAACACTGAGGTTTATCATTGGAGACAGCATCACACAGGCATTCCTGGGAAGCTGTCACTGTGTGTGAGTCCCTACCCCCTGGGTGGGAAAACCTAGACCCAGACACCCTGGCCACAACTGCTGGCCATACCCTGTTGAGAACTGGACCTGTCTAGAGTCTTAATGGGCCCACAGATTGCGCCCTCTTTCTAAATCCCTAATGAGTTCAATCAGTGACCTGCCAACCAGATGTTTGCTGTTTACCAGTTTTTCCCAAACATGCTGTCAAATTTACCCCTTTTCCAAAATTAACTTTTCCCATCAGGGATGATAGCATGTGCCTGTAGTCTCAGCACTCAGGAAGCTGAAGCGGGAGGATCGTTGTGAGTTCAAGAGCAGCCTGGGCTACAAAGTGAGCTGAAGGCCAGCCTGAACTGCTTATTGAGACCCTAACTCTGAAAGAAACAAAAAATAAAACAAAACCAAAAACAAAAACAAAAAACCAAACGTTAAGTTTTCCATGTACGCGGTCCACAGTTCTCTGTAGTGTAATATGATTAGAGAATGTGATACTCAACCCTTTGTAGGGAAGTACATTTCTAGAGCCTAGTACATTTTCTTCTTGAATTTTCAAGATGTCAAAATATTTTCTGATGAGGCCAATCAGACAATTTAAGATCCGTCTCAACCTTGCAACACAGATGTTACTTAATTCTGAGTCTCTGTTTATTTGGAAAACAACTTGTACCTTCCTCAGGGAAGAGAGGAGGCTCAGTAGTATTAAGTTAATTAATTGTTTGATTCAATCAGCACCCCCTGTGAAGGAAAAAAGGCACAGTGCTTAAATATGACTTCTTCGTTCTTGATTTATGATGTCCCCTCGGCTCTAAAGGAAAGGTTTCCATGTGATTTATAAAATGAAAGATCTACCACATAAATAATAGATCGTAGTGTGGGCAGCAGGCAGGTACAAAGACTGACTTGTTGTATTTTTATGCATGCTATATAGCAGCAGTATTAATTTTGCAAGCCCAAAACAATGTTGGCAAAGCCATCGCAGATCTACTAACTCATGGCTAGCTCTAGTTCTCTATCTTCATTCTATCTTTGTGAGTCCCAGGAGATGCTGTCCTCTTCCTTCCACGTCGAAACATATTGTCCTCTCTAGCACAGAAGCAAAATGGGAGCAGACAAGGTGGGTGAAGTGTCTCAAGGTCCAACAATACTCTCTCAGGAGCCACCTGGCGCTCTGGGAATCCAGTCATACTTTATTTATAAGCTTGTCGTTTTTATTTATTTATTTATTTTTTGGCTGAACCAGGGATTGAACTCGGGCCCTTGCGCTTGCCAGGGAAGCGCTTATTCCACTGAGCCATCTACCCGGCCCAAGCTTGTCGTTTTTAATGTCATAAAAGCATTATGGGATGAAACAAAGTGTTTGGGGGTGCAGATACTTGGGGTGCATGCATAAGGACCCCTGTGCTCACATGAGTGAAACTTTCGGGTCTGCAGCAGGTTCTGGCAGTGGGGTGCATTGGGAGGCTCCCACCTTCTGAAGGAGGCTCCCGCTTTCTGGGACATGAGGGTCTTCACTTTCTGGGTGCCTGTGCAGGTTCTTAGTACTGCAGACACTAAGCTACCTGGTGGCGCTATGCACAGGGAATTCGCTTTCCCACAGCACTGTTGTGCCTTTGGACAATCCCACGTAGAACATTAAATTGCGAAGCTTTAGATCTCTTCCTCTACTTGCCCTGAGTTCTTTGAGTTAATGCTAACTGTGCCACCACCACTAAAGGCATTCCCCAGACAGGCAGGCAGCAGGCACATGGTGCTGTCTCCGGCTCAGTAGACCCCGGACAGTTGCAGGGTTAAAATCCCAGGGCAAGTGCTGCCAGGCCGCCAGCGCTGCAGAGTGGAACGCACGCAGCTACCCCAGCCTGCTTCTGGAGCTCGGCAGCAATGCAGGGGCTCTATGAGTGTGAGCAAACTGGCCCACGAGTTAAATCTGTGTCCAACATCACACCTATAAGTATAGGCTATATGTCATCAGTACTTGTCATTACATTTTAAAATTAAGTAAATGGGCAGCCCTACTTTGGGCCGGACTCAGAGCTCAGTGTTGTGTGACCCCGCTTCCTGACATGGACCCTGCCACAGTTGAGGTCCCTCCTACCAAAGGGGACCCTGAAGCCATCACACGGAGCTTCTCAAGGGTGACACCTGTGCTTTTGTCCCTGGGGGTTTACTGTCCTCTTCTGATCAGGACGCCCTGCAACTCTGATGCCATTTGTTGAGTGATGAGGGGGACACTTGTCCTAGGCTACAGGTGTCCCGAGGTGGCAGAAGCTGAGGGGGGCAGCAAGGGACAGAGTGGAGGAGAAAGACTAAGAGAACGGAAGCACTGTCCTGCTTGGAGAGCTGCTAGGCCTCTGGGATGCTAAGACTGTAGCACATGCTTGACTCTCACCGGGAATCCTCTGAGAATAAGGGATCACGGCAGGTAGAAGAAGAGAACCCAGAGGTGACACGCGCAGTGCCGAGCAGCTGAGTGGCTGTGTGTGGCAGGCAGTGATCAGATAGACAGGATTCACAGACCAGAGAAGCTTCTGGGCCTGCTGAAGGCTGAGAAGTCAGCGGGGCAGACAAGGACAGGAGAAGGGGACACCTGTCCTTCAGAGGCTCTGCCTCTGGGATCGCTACAGCCACTGCTATTTTAATAAAAAATAAAAGCACCATTTCAGCCACTCTACTTTTCTTTTTAAAATTGTATACAGTTGTTATAAATTGTTAGACCTTGATCCTAATCCCTAAATTGAACTACTAATTTCTAGTTCATAAACTTTGCAGCGCTTCCTTCTGCCCAAGGCTTACAATTCAGCATACACACAAGTGACCCAGGACCCTGTTACAGCACAAGCTCTGGAGGATTGGTTGTGCCGGTGATGCTGATATCTACAACCTTGATGAGCTCCGCTGACACTGACAGTCTCGGGGGCAGAGAGTGGCCTCTGGGAGATGCTCTGCTGGGCTTGCAGGGATCTCACCTGGGTCAAAGCTAGGTCCTCTACTTCGTGGCCAAGGTGTCAGACACTGGGGCTGGCTTTTGTCTCATGTGTGGAAGGGCTGATGCTAGAGGCTGTGCCCTAGCGTCTGTGTGAGGATCTAGTGAAGTGAACCAGGTCTTGGCCCACAGATGGGGCTCTGAATGTTGCCCAGGGGCCTCACCGCCTACAGTGCTTCCCCAGCCCTGACCTCCGCAGACAGCAGCACTCAGCAGCGCTCCTAGAGAGGGGTCTGCAGGACAAGACAACAGCTCTGCAAGTAGCCCCTCTTTCCTGAGCTTATGCAACCCAGCCCTCATGGTGCTGAGCCCGCCACAGGGCAGCGACTCAGACCCACAACTGCACTCTTGTGCACTGCCGCCCTGCGTCCGAGGTCCACACTGCCTATGACAGTTTCATGTAAAGACGCACTGGAGTCCCACGTAGGTGTCTTCGCCATGAGAGGATTAGATCTGCCTTGAACGACTGACCATCTTTGGGGACCTTCTGGGGATGCTGTCCAAGTTGCTGGCCATGCTTGAATATCTCAGTGCAATCTGAATAGCCTGTGGGTCTCATCAGAAAGGCAGCATCCTTCCTTCATATTTTAGATTAATTTTGCGGGTGACTAAGCTCATTATTTTATAGAAACTTTTTACGTCACTTTAGGATAATGAATCCACTGACCAGCTTCCAAATTCTAGTTTCTTTGTGAAGCATATAAACTGTCAACAGTCACAAGCAATGAAAATTTGAGTAGCTATTATTTTTCAGTATATTAAATTACGGTTATAAACCCTTCCTGAGAACTTAAATAAGTAAAATCTATCACGATGGAACAACGTCCAGGGAGTATTCTTATCTAAGTTTCCAACCAAAGCAGACATTTGGTGGCATTAAAGATCGGTTTGCCCTTCAGTGGGGAATGCGGCACAAAATCTCAAAAATTACCTCTTTTTCTTTCTTCTTCCTCTCAGATGAGAAAATGGGCACATAGATAACTTAAATGACTTGTACAGGGTTATAGGGTTATAGGGTCTCCTGTGAATGTGTTGAAAATGTGCATACAAATATTTACTCAAATAGAAATCTGCAAATGTGTGTGTCTAGATGGCATGACAAACCCTCAAGAGATGACTGCAACAAGCTACTGTGTCACCGATGACCCCATGCTGGGAAAGAAGTTTGCCCTTGCACCCAGGGCATAGGTAACAGATTTAGCACTCCCCCACCCACCCACACACACACTGCTACTGCCCCCATGATAGGACTGGGGCCAGCATTCCACATGTGCATGCCCTTGGTAAGAAATGCACCATGGAAGAGACAGAGTGGTTGGTGTTCAGCTGTGTCCACAAGAAATTGCGGAGATACAGAGAAATCTTCAAAGGCTCCTTTCCCAGTAAGACACTCATTGGCTCATCAGGATAGCTCTCAAACATCCCCCCAGATGCTGCAAGGCAAAATACAAATGCTTCCCATGAACAAGACCATGAGGAGTTTGTCTTGGGCTCAGGCAGTGGTTTTGCAAGCTAGCCAGTGTGGACTTGCCATCCTCTCCCTTTGTGGAGTGTCAGTGGTAGGTAGCTCTCCAGGATGCTGCACGGGGAACTGCTCCACCCTGACCAGTCAGGCAGCTCCCCAGGATGGGACAAACTCTGCTCTAGCCCCTCAGCTTCTGTCCTTGATCTTTCATAGGTTCCCTGTAGGGGTTCTCAGCAAAAGGTCAAGGTGTGCACAACTTCATGGGTACAAGGAGAGAAGTGATAGATAGGAATGTTCTCCGTGTCACTTGTACTTCTTCTTCGGCTCCCTTCTTCCTCCCAGACAAGAAAATGGGCACACAGATAAATGACTTGTACAGGGTTAGAGGCTTCAGGTCTCATGTGAATGTATTAAAAATATGCATGCAAATATCGCTGCTGCAGCCTTGGATTGTCCCCTGTCACCAAGCACAGCATCTGTTCACCAAAACAGAGTTCTGGAGGCAGGATCTGGCCTGTTTCTATGAGCAATGAAGGGAGCAGCCTGCACAGTGTTGCTCGGAGAGGGACCGAAATAAGAACAATGCCGCCCCAGGCCTTCCTTCCAACGTTAGTTGCAAGTTTTAATATATTTCAGGATTAGCCGAGAGTTCTTACCAGTGCCTCAGGGATGTTTTATAACCTTCCGTAGAAGACTTCTAGGAGGTACGAGGTAAAGATTTGGATAATGAGGAACGATTGTAAGGTAGCAGCCACACTGAATTTAGGTAACACAAGGAATAGGCAGTAATAAAAGGAAAACAGCCTCGCAATGGGATGAAACTCAGATATAGACCTTGGGGTGAGTCAGTAAGAATTTAGGTGCCAGAACTCAGGCAGGGGCTATTTGAACATTTTAAATTAGTTCAAGAAAAAGGCATGATTGCAGTTCAAGTTGTCAGAGCAAATTACTCTTAATAAAGATGAAGTTCAGCCTCAGTCCCTCCTTGCTCAGCAGGAGGTGAAGGACCCCTTCTGAGCTCCATGTGCAGGCCTTCTGAGCTCACCCTAAAAGGTGCCATGATGGCTGAAGGGAAAAGGTGGCTGAAGAGAAAGCGAAAGTCCTTGCCTGAAATTTCCGGAAGCCAGAAGCCAGTCCTGGGCTAGAAGGAGGGACGCTCACTCTCAATGCTCCGGTTCTCAACCTTTCCTTGGCTGTTGGTTTCTGGCACGGCTGTTAGCCCTTGGTGAAGCTCTGTTGGTGGGAGAGTTGCCCCAGTCTCTGTCTCTGTCTGCTCGTAAAGCGTAGTGTTCCTCTTGCCTGACTTCATATGATCTTCTTGATGGACAGCAGCCCCATAGGACTTCACCTTAGCCACTTAAATGTTCAATGGTCCTATTTGCATGTTGCTTCCCAGTCTGGGGTGCTGGGGTTTGGGCTTCAACCTTGGGGACTCAATTGAGCCCACAGCACTGAGGAGACAGGGTGCCCACTGTACCTTGAACACCTTCCCTCCTTGGAGCTTAACGGCTCTTGGCGTCATGTGCACAGGCTATGCCTAAATTTCCTGGGATCTACTGGGAATCTGCACAGTTGGGATAATTCTTGAACTACTGGTTTGAGCAGACACAGAGTGGCAACCTGACCACATTTGTAAGAAATACACCACTCTGCAGTCCCAGGTCCCAGAAAGCATAGGTGAAATCTCGTGTTCACAGCATAGTTTGCTAAGACCTAGGGCAATGACTAGGAACCAAAGGCAGGCCAGAGAACAGTGTCACCCTTCTAACACTGACTCCCCAGGGACATGAGAGTGGGCACACATTTGGGGGAGAGACACACTGTGTCTAGTGAATAAGTGACCTGACATGTACAAGCCTTCCTGTGGGCAGGGGAATCTGGTACTACAGGCTCGGTGCAGGGATCAGCGACTGCGGGGCTAAGTGATACGATGAACATTCCTGTCTCTCTCTTCTCTCCATGTACCCATGATGTCTTGCACACTTTAATCTTTTACTGAGAACCCCTATAGGGAGCCTATGAAAGATCAAGGATGGGGGCTAATGGGCCAGATGGGAGCTCCACTGTCAGCTGCCCACACCCCAGTGAGGGCTCGCCTGTGAGTATCTTGGGCAGGTGTAGAGGAGTGAATGAATAGCTAATGTCCTGTGTCAACGTGGTTAGGCTGGAGTGTGCAACTTTTGGCCAAATACTAGTCTAGATGATGTGGCAAAGCTATGTTTTAGATCAAACCAAAGAATAAAGCTAAGAGTCCAAGCGCAGAGCAAAAATCATAGAAAATTGAAATCATGGGGCCATGTCTAAGGACCAGCACAGGAATGGAAGCCTATATTTCCTGTCCTCAGTCTAGGAGAACAGGCTCTAAATCCTTCCAGTTGATCAGTTTCCTTGGCCAAAGGACCAGTGTAGCCTCTGTTACTCCCTCTGTGAGTGTAAATGTCCTCTGCTGCTGCCCTCTTCTTGCCTTGCTGGTGCTAACCAGAGGCGCCACTGGCACTAGCAAGTCCACTGGATGCTGCGACTTCCACTGACTTCCAGTTAGAAAGGAACAACCCCAGGCAGGTGGGGCATTGCTAACTGGGACTTGCTGCTGTGGAGAAGGCTCTTTCAGTAGAGGGAGGATGGTAGAGTCCCTGCTTGAGAGAAAATTCATCAGCACAGGAGGGGATGGGGTAGATGGACACTGACTATCTCCCATTTGCCCTGTGTTTCTGACTGTCCTCTGGTGGTTGAATCTTTGTCCCTTGCTCTTGGCTCTGGGCTGACACTGCTGGACCAATAGCACACAACAGAGGTGATGCGAGCCATTTCTGGGTGGAGCTCTGAAGAATCCTGGAAAATTCCAATTCTACCGCATTGAAGGCCTGCTCCTTCCAGTGAGATCCGATCCCTGAGCTGTAAAGCATTATGCACAAATTCAGATGCGGAAGCCCCGGTCTTCAGCATGATGGTATTTGGAGGCAAGGTCTTTGGTAGGGATTAGGTTATGAATCGGAAGCCTCATGAGGAGTGCTTTATTGAGAAGAGACTGGAGAGACAGGATTTTAGTCCAAGCCTTATGAGATCATGATATGAAGGAAGCAGCTGCCAACCAAGAGAGAGACCTTGGGCTCCCAAGCCCTAGAGATGTGGGAAATGGCATTTGTAATGCAAACCATCTAGTGCATTTCTGACAGCAGACTGATCGGGGACCTGCAAAGTCCTCTTGTACAGTAATGTTACAGAGGTGTTCACCCTAAGGCTTTGGGGGAAGGAATTGTCATCCTGAATTACACTGAAAGGCCATAAATTCTATCACAAGACTCCTCTTGCAAGAGAAGACCCAGGGATTTAACACCACTGGAGAAAGACACAGTGTAACCAGCAAAGCTGGGGTGATGTGGCCACAAGCCCAGGACTGCTGATGGCTGCACAAGCCAGAGAGGCAAGGAGCGACATCTCCTAGTTTCTGAGAGGCAAAGCATGGCAGACACCTTCAACTCAGCCAGAGGAATGGGATTTGGAGTTCAGATCCAAAACAGAGGAAATAAGTGAATGCTATGATCAGGCACTTTGTGGTAATTTTTTTTCAGTAGCCCCCAAAATCTATGTGGAAAATGGGTGACTGCACAGCACAAAAGGTTACCAAGTTGCCTAGAAGGTCCCGCCTCTGCCCAGTGCAGCTGCCATTGTGAGACCCTCGAACCCTCACCCCATCCTCAGCCTTCCCCACGCAGTCCTGGCCCTCCTTGCTGTGGTGGCCACACATATATGGAGGCTAAGCACAAGGAGGGGTGTCACTGTGGGAGAGGACCAGAGTCCCTGTAGGTGGATGCAGCTCTCCCTTGACCTCCTGTAGTGTGAGACACCTGTCCTGGACCCTCAGATGGCCAAGGAAGCAGACGATCAGGAAAGTATGTTGTCCAGGAGGTGGCTGCCAGCTCCTCCTGCCTTGTGTCCTGCCCTGTGCTCCTTGGAAACATGACCCTCACCCTTGCCTGCCCTACCTGCTCTCTCCAAAGCTGCATGTGGGGGCTGGGACTCAGGACTGGATGTTGTGGACAGCCATGCTGCCCTCTAGGAAGCTCAGGGAATTGACCCTGACCCACGCCAGGTCAGGAGGGGCCCCTCCCCCACAGCCACGGTCTCTCTGTGATACGTAAGCAGAAAGCCCAGAAAGGCTGGGCATTCCTGGCTGACCAGGCCAGGCCGTTGGAAGAGGCCAGCAACAGAGACAACTGACCCCCAGAAGGAAGAGGAGACAACTGACCCACAGGATGAAGAGGAGTGGCTCGGGGACAGAGCGCTCCACTTGCCTGCAGCTAGGAATCCTGCTAGAGACAGACCCTCCCACCATCCCCTAGTGCAAAAAAGAAGTGGAAGAAAGCAAAGAAGTCCTTTGCTGCTTGGTGTGAACATCAGCAGCACACTGGGAATTAATAAGGCCATTTCCTCAGGAGACTGAGGCTAATCCTTGGTATCTTTGGTCACGGGGTCAGGAAGGTGAGAAAGGAATTTGGTGGGGTTTGGATTAGCTCATGGAGTTTCTGGCAATTGGTGGCCTTGTGTGAAGTCATCCTAAATCCTCCAATCAGGCAGCCAGCCATAGTGGCCATGGAGGAAGAAACATTGGGCCCCTGATAAACCCAGTGGGGGTCAGCACCTGGAACCGCAGCTGCAGGTCTGTGTGTTGTCTCTGGCTGGCTTCCACCCACGTGGCCTGCCAGAGCTGGATCTTTTGCTGCTGGAGATGAAGATAACATATAGGTGCTTAAAATGGAAATTATAGGAATTAATGAGGAATTGGGGCTCCCTTACATAGGTATGCGGATCAGCAGAAGAGGAGCCTAAGCGATGAGAAATCTGCAACAGATCAGAAAGTATGAAAGGGACCTGAATGCAAACCAGCCAGTCAGGACCAACCAGCCTGTTCCCAGAGGGGAGAAGAGGTTGAGGCTGAGCAAGCAGTGGCTGCATACAAGAGGGCGAGGAAAAACTGCCTACAAGATGGTGCGCGGGGGCAGGGTGAGGCTGAACATGGGTGAGGCGCAGGCGGAGAAAATGGTGCCAGAGGAGCAGTTGGAGGCAGTGGAGGGTGAGGGGCGAGTCCAAGCCTACACAGGGGGATCCGGCTGAAGAGACTGAGGAGGCCAGGCATGAGGGCGTGGTGGAGGAATGAAAGCAGCACAAACATCATCCAGAGGGTCCAGGGAGACATCGGGTGGGGGACAGGTGAGGGGGCCTTGGCGATGTGGATCGAGCCCAAAGTATTTGGGTCACCCCACATGCGTGAAGCAGGGAGGGGAGGGGTGCACCCTGAGAGCAATAAAGGCTTAGGGGATCTCTGCCTATCTGCCATGGCTGTAGCAGAAGTTGCCCAATGCCCATGGGGTGTTGATACGGAAAGAACCTTCCTCAGGGAAGTGGCCGCCACTGTCAAATTTATAGTAGGGTCAAGCCATCTGGCAGAAAAAGATTAAGTCCCAACCATCAGGAAGTGGGAAAGGGACACCCCCTTCACGAGGGTGCTAATTTCAGGGGACGCATGAAAGGAGAGCCCAGAGACAGCTCACCCCAGCTCCCTGACACCAGGGACAGGGGAAGATGCTACCTGCCACCAGCGGGTAACACCTGAGATGCCTGCACGGGAACTGCTGGCAGCTGACACACGGTCCACAGATTCCATCCAATCCCTGACTCTGCTCTCCCAATGTCTGGGATTCCCAGGGGCCTGCTTGGTGTTTTCCAGCAGACTGGGGCTGGGACAGAACCTGCTGTGGGCTGAGGCCTTGGAAAGGCCTGGTGACCTCTGCAGAGGGGGCCACAAGCAAACCCACAGCCCCGCCTCCAGATCACTTCCTTTCTTATTCTTCATTGATCTGTCCCTTGCTTTGTGTGTGTTTGCTTTTGTGGCTTTGTGTCCCTTGTGCCTGGGACACATCAGGCAGCCTATCTGCCAAGCCTGCTGCTCCTATCCAGAGGGATGGATCCACAGTGACACCTTGAAGGGCAAGGTACTGTTGTAGGCAGCTGAGTTAGATAGAATATAGGCAGTCAGACAGGCTGGGCCCTCAGAAGGGCCAGCGTGGCTCTCGCAACTGTGGGCGAGATGGGTACTTCCGCTGTGGGCCGGACCTCAAGACAGGAGATTAAACAAACAAACCCACATACTTCCTCAGGGATGGACATCAGGGATTGACATTCTAAATAGTACCAATCACCTTGAAAAAGCTGGGAAGAGTCACTAACCCAGGCCCTTACAGGAAGAGCCCCTGTTCTGTACACAAGCCTGCTTGCCACACGCCGGTGACTCATTCCCCATTTCACCCTGATTTAATCCACTCTATCCGAGCAATGGAGCGTGTAACCTTACTGCTTGACCAGAGCTTTGTCCCACCTCATGCCCACCTTGTGATTTCCTGTGTGTCCCACCTCGTGTCCTCCTTGTGCTTTCCCGTGTGTCCCACCTCGTGCCCTCCTTGTGCTTTCCCGTGTGTCCCACCTCAGGCGCTCCTTGTGCTTTCCCGTGTGTCCCACCTCGGGCCCTCCTTGTGCTTTCCCGTGTGTCCCACCTCG
>NW_004524584.1:22342933-22357016 GCF_000260255.1 Octodon degus | reverse complement strand
GCCCTCCTTGTGCTTTCCCGTGTGTCCCACCTCGGGCCCTCCTTGTGCTTTCCCGTGTGTCCCACCTCGGGCCCTCCTTGTGCTTTCCCGTGTGTCCCACGTCGGGTGCTCCTTGTGCTTTCCCGTGTGTCCCACCTCGGGCTCTCCTTGTGCTTTCCTGTGTGTCCCACCTCGGGCCCTCCTTGTGCTTTCCCGTGTGTCCCACCTCGGGCCCTCCTTGTGCTTTCCCGTGTGTCCCACCTCGGGCTCTCCGTGCATCATGGTTTTCCTCTAGGAAACAGGAAATCCCTAGAGAGTAGACCCCCGGTAATCAGCAGTGCCATTATCCAAGCTGTCCTGTTTATATCATATGCTTAAAATGTTTTTTCTTTCTGTTTTCTTTTTAGTTTTGGACCAACTTTGCAAGTCTGTTCCTAGTCATCTGAACAACTCATTTGAAGACAACAGTATGCAATATAGTGACACTGTTGCATTCCTGTAATTTTCTTTAGTTAAATTCTGTATCATTTTTTTGTTTTACTATTTTTTTTAAATACAAACTTTAAAAATCCCTTGAAAATGCAAGATCCTCATTACTTTCTGTTCCTTTCTCGGACTGAAGCTTTCTTTCCCCAAGTAAATACACTCTGCTCGTAACTGTCATTGTTCCTAAATGCCCCCAGGGGACAGGGACAGAGCCAGAAGCCTCTAGACCTCTCCCACTGACCACAATCATTTCCAATTCATATAGCACACGAGGGGCCCTGCAGACTGGCAAGATTCACCAACTTAAAGATGATATCTCTGTGTCAACGTGGGAGTGTTTGTGGGACCCTCACCTTCACGCAACTTCTCGAGTCCCTCTTTGCAACCTACATGGATTGTCTGTTTCCTTCAATGAGAAAAACAAAGCTAACCCTGGTGGCTCTGTGCCACCTCCTAGGCAGGAGGTGTCTTAGACTCAGTATCATGGTTTATACCTAGATGTCATCCAAAGCATCCTGCACTTAGGAGCGGGACCCTTGAAGGCATTTGCCTTGCGGACTTTGCAGCTGACTTGTTCTCAGGAGGCCTGTTCTCTGGAGGGAAGAGTTGAGTCAGTTACACCCACCATCCTTCCTCCTTCCTCCTGAGGCTCTCTGCTTATGGTTTCTATGTCAGAAGCCCCTTCTCCTCCACAGGCCCCTTAGCCCTGCGGTCTTGCTGGAGCCAGCTGACTGGCCTGAAACACAGTGACCCAAGATAAATATTTCCTCCTTTTATTAGTGAGTGAGGGGTGTTTTGTCCCAGCAACAAATAAAATAACTAAGACTCTCACCTTTTCCAGCTTGTATGGCATGTGTCAGAAAGGTTTTTACACATGCATTATAATTTTTTACATTGTGTACAAATTAATGTGACTTGTATTAACGGGTTTCCCTGCAGTAGATCTGTACATGCACACGTTGGTGATGTCAAGGCCCCAGATCCCTTCGGTTTCCAGGTCTCCAGCCCTTTTCCACTTCTAGAGTAGTTTTTGTTCTGTTTCTTCAGTTTCTGTATCTGAGAAAGACCAGGTGACACGTACCTTCCTGCGCCTGGCTTTTCTCACTTAACATTGTCTTCCACTTCAGTCCGTTTTGCTGCAAATGAAAGGATTTCATTTTTCATGATGGCTAGATAGTGCTTCACTATGCACCTATACACTACATTTCTTCATGCATCCATCCATCCGTCCGTCCACTGAAGAGCATGTAGGCTGACTGGAAACGGTGCAGTGGTACAGGTGGGTACCCAGGCACCTCTTGGTGCCGTCTCCTAGGTGCACCCCAGGAATGCGACAGCTGGTAGCTCTGTTTTTACGGTTTTCTGGAAACTTCATATTATTTTCCACAGTGGCCATACAGATGTACATTCACTGCAACAATAAATGTACATCCTCACTGGTATTTTTATTTTTTATAGTGGGCATTCTCACTGGGGGAAGTCGTCTTTTATTGTAGCTTTGTTTTTTTTGTTTTATTTATTTATGTGTGTGTGTGTGTGTGTGTGTGTGTGTGTGGCCAGCTCAGCCCACCAGGGGGCGCGGCTGGCTGGCATGTGGTGCTGGGGGATTGAACCGCGGTCCCTGTGCTTTAGCCAAGCTTGTTCTCAGTAGGTGCTTTAGACCACTGAGCCATCTCACCAGCCCTATTGTAGCTTTGATTTGCGTTGCTAAAAGAGTTTAAAATGCTGATCATTTTTCAATATACTTATTGGTCATTTGTATTTCTTTCTTTGAAAAGTTTCAAGACAGATAATTCGCCCATTTTAACTGGATTATCTATTCATTTATTTTGTTATCAAGTTTTTTGAGTCCTTCACACACTCAGATATTAGCCCTTGGAGAGTTGACATCTGGCAAATATTGTCTTCCATTCGTGAGCTGCCTCTTCACCCTGCTGACTCGTTCCTGTGTTCCACGGAGCATTTTCAGCCAGCGGGGAACCCCCATCCACACTCGCCCTTGTTCCCTGTGCCCTGTGCTTTTGGACCCTTGTCTTCAAAGGCACTTCTTGCACCAGTGACTTGGTATCTCTCCTGCCTTCCCCGTAGAAGTTTCCAGGAGCTACAGGGCTTGTCCCACTGAGCAAGATGCAAGGGTCCAGAGGCCACAGGCTGATGCTCAGCTGGGCAGAGCTGGTGGTTGGCAGGGGACATCCAGTTTCCATATTTGCCTCGCCCTCCTAACCCCAGATTTCCCCCACGTTTTTAAGCTTGGAGCTGTCTGCTCCAGGGGAGGTGTGCCCCAAACCTCACACATCAATAAACATGAAATTAAAATGTTGTTTTCAATGTGTTTCAAAAAGTGACCTCTCACACAGACGCTTATTCTTTTTCATTCTGCTCACAGACTAAAGACACAAAAGTCCAGATAGTTTTTAACCTTCAGGAGCAATCTGTTACATTTTATTTATTTTTAAAAATTTATTTATTTGGTACAGGGTCTCGCTACACAGCTCAGACTCATAGTGATCCTCCTGCCTCAGCCTCCCCAGCGCTGGGATTGCAGGCATGCACCAACACACACCATCCCAGGACTGGCACGGCATATGGTGCCAGGGATTGAATTCAGGTCCTTGCTCTTGCCAGGCAAGCACTTAAATTGCTGAGCTATCTCCCCAGCCATCTGTGCTATATTTTATTATCATTCTCTAAACTCTTATCTCATTTACTTTTTAAAGTCAATGAAAAACAGTCTTAAGAGGAAAATATACCGGTTTGGGTTTTGGGAAATAGTTTTGTGCATTCTTCCATCGTCTTTGCTACTCTCCAGTAAACAAATGGAAAAATAGACAGCAAGGCACCTAGAATGGCTGTGTTCTGGGCTCCAGGGCCACCTGGGAGCACAGCTTTACCCTCATTCTGAGGCTGAGCGCAGTTGGAAAAGCCGCACTGGGGTCTCCTTCCTCTGCGTTGAGCTGTCACGCCTCGGCGCCTTCGCTCACACTGTTAGCTGAGCAGAATTTCATTTCTCTCCCAGTTTAAAGCACAGACGTTATCTAAGACGTTATTAAATAATGATGCAGCATTATACAGTACCAACATTAAGTGATTGCATTTTAAACACAGTGCTTCTTCCTCAAAAATCAGGGGAAATAATTTGGGAGGGATTTGGGAAGTCATCCTTTTGTAAGGAGAGTACGCAGCACCATTTATAAGGAGAAATCATTCTGCATAAACATCATCATTTAAGCATAAGGAATCATTTATTAAGAGACGCCAGACATTTTTGTCGTAGGAATTCTGACCTGGCTCTACGCACGCATACATACATCTGCACACACACATATGTGCAGGTAGAGAGATGAGAGCATGCGTAAGAATATTTTCTGACACAACTTACAGAAAATGTCCGGGCCAGGGAGATAGCTCAGTAGAATAAGTGCTTGCCTGGTAAGCGCAAGGGCCTGAGTTTAATCCCTGGTTCCACACACACAAAAAAAAAGAAAAGAAAAGAAAAGAAGAAAGAAAGAAAGAAAGAAAGAAAGAAGGAAGGAAGGAAGGAAGGAAGGAAGGAAGGAAGGAAGGAAGAAAGAAAGAAAGAAAGAAAGAAAGAAAGAAAGAAAGAAAGAAAGAAAGAAAATGTCATTGAATAAATTCCATATTTCTGTGTGTCTGTTCAGGTTCAGAGACTTTCTATATTAATTCTGCAGATGAAATCTGAACCCTCACCAAATTAGCACATCCAGGGCAGGGGGGAGGTCTTGTCCTCAACACAGTCCCTTGGGAGACTTTGGGGCATTTTGCTACTCTGCGAGGAGTAAGATATTCTCCACCGTGAGCCCAATTTGCCTTTGTGAGCCTTCCAAAGCATGTAATAATATTCATGCATGGTAAATTAAGTCTGGTTTGTTTTATCATGCAGAAAAAAATGAGATAAATAATGGGCAATATCTCAGGCTGCTGGGACACCATCCAGAAAGTGTCACCCTAGAAGTCACTCTCCGTCTACAGTGTTCCTTCCTGACGCCCACAGGATCTCAGTGCTCTGAAAGAAGGACTTGTTTCTTGCACTTGAAGCATCCTGGCCCTGGTCCTCTTACCGGGATGGAACTTTTTCTCAGGCAATAACAGCTGGGAAAGTAAACTTTTGTGCCAACTGCAATTACTGTTACAGGCAACTCGGGGTTGTGAACTGAAAATCAGTTGTCCCCATCTTTGCCTGTTTCTAACCTGCTTAACGTGCTGGGAGACTCTCAGTCTCTCCTCAGGCTGAGACTCCACTGTGTCTGTGGCCTCCCTGATGGGGCTTTCCTGGTCCTCATCAGGATCACACCCAGGGGACAAGACAGCTGTGCCCTTTGGTGAACATCTTGGTGACCTCATGCAGATACTAGATAGTCTGCACTTCTGTCATGGGGTCCCGGGATGGAGCCAGCCGCCAGTGGCCAGCCAGGGCCAGAGGACACGGATCAGCTCTGGTGCTCACGCAGGCTGACCTACATAGCACCCTTCTACATCGGCTGTGGGGGTCTCATTCCTGCTCCCTAAAAAAGGTGTAACACAATTCCCCCTACTTGATAAGATATGAAGCGCAGTCGCAAGAAAATATAGGGACAGCTGTAAACTTCTCCACCAACATGAGGAGAAATAGTCGAATCATAAGATGTTTATCTGGGAAATTAAAAATAAAAACTTCCCTCCTTTCTACCACTAAGTCTTCATGTTTAATACCAACTCCCCAAATTTGAGACTAGGATCTTAGAGAAATGGTCTCTGGCCTTCTTCCTCATTTTTCACTGTGCAGGTCGCCACTCTTTGTTTTGTTTTGTTTTTTGCGGTACTGGGATTGAACTCAGGATTTACCAGGAAGGCATTTATTCTACTGAGCTATTTCTCTGGCCCAGGTTGCCACTTTTGGACATCAGAGGTCAGAGGGGCAGGCTACAGTCACGTTTCCAGGCAGGTAAAAATCTTTGTGTATTTTCGGACATTCAAAAATGCCTCCAGTTCTGTTAAGGATACATTAAGTTGCCTGATGAACACTCAGCCAAAATCGACTTTGCTTCCCAGTGGGGGAAAGCGAGCAGGTCGCACTGATGCCCAAAGCCAGGGCATGAGGCGGGCCCCTCGGCAGGGTGGAAGACGGTCTTACAAACACAGCACTAACGTTCCTCTCCGGCACCGCCTCTGCAGACCGGAAGAGGACTCCAGGTATTGATCGGGTTGATCTTCACAAAACCCCTGGGAAAGGGAGGCTAGAATGGCGCTCACAGCCCTTATTTTATGACTTCAAGACAAAACGATTAAATCCACAACCATTTTAGGAGGAGGAGCTTCCAGGCCAGGTGCTGGGGCACTGGCAGGCTCCCCAGCTGAGGTCCCACCTCTGCTGAGTTACACACACACACACACACACACACACACACACGCATGCATGAATATTCATGAGCTCCAGCC
Organism: Octodon degus; assembly: GCF_000260255.1. Lineage (NCBI taxonomy): Eukaryota > Metazoa > Chordata > Mammalia > Rodentia > Octodontidae > Octodon > Octodon degus. Next base: position 22,351,115 of record NW_004524584.1, on the reverse strand, counting down.
CTGTACCCTGGGAGCAGGCACTTCTCTGTGTCTTTCCTGCCAGCAGCTCCTGGGCGTTCTATTCACCTTTCTCATCCGCAGGCCCCAGTGTTTATTAAAGGTAACACTGTTTATACAAGAGCCTTCGTGCCTAAATAATTTCCGGATGAGAATGCGAATGAGAAGACCGTGTTTACAGCGGCTGGCTGCGTGGAAAAGCTCTGCTCTCTGGAAGACAAAGGGCTGTAAATATCAACAGGAGACAAGCTTCCCAGCCCCCTCCCCCGCGGGGCACTGCTGATCAGCAAGACCACTTCTGCTAATTAGCTCTGCCGGTGCCTTACTCTGCCAAGCCTCTAATATGTCATTATGTACAGGACATTTAGTCCAGGCAGAGAGATGCCAAAGAGCCGCCTGACCTTCAGCCCCACCTGGAAGCTGACTTCCTGGCAGGAAGGGGATGCAGGGCCCCGGGTGACCCTGCTCAGGTCTCCCACCCCCAGCAGCTACGTCCTACCTCTCCATCCCCAGCCAGCCGGGGGAGGTGCTCACAGGAGCCCTGAAGTTCAGCTTGCTCTGCTTTTCCTAATGACTGCTTCTCAGCGCTGCCCACACCGGGCTGACAGGTACCTATTAAAGGATACAGCGAAAACGTGTATTTTAAGGCGTGGGAGCCACGGGTGTCAGACCCAGCTGTTTGCCGCTAAGTCACTGCGCTCTGTGCGTGAGGAGGAAGCAGGGTCACCACACACAGAGACAGATTCCGTGGGTGCCTATGCGAGGCCACGGGCAGCAGGGAAGAGTCGCAGCGAGGAGGGAGAGTCCGCCTTTGCGTCGGCTTCCTTGAGCTCTATTTCGCACGTTGTACAATTCATGCACCTACAGCGTGTGATGCAGCGCTTCGGGGTATTCCCAGATAGCACTGCCGATTTTAGATTGTTTTCGTCCTCTCAACAAGAAACCCCGAATCTTTGACCCATCCCCCCTGTGTTCTGTCTTGCTCTCTCCACTGGCCCTTGGTCGTCTAATCCACTTCTGTCTCTGGATTTCCACATTCTGGGCTCTCACATGAGTGGAACCACAACACTAGAGGCCATCTGCGGCTGGCGTTTCCACTTACCACACGGATTCCAAGGTTCCTCCTTGGGTCAGCAGTATAGTGCTTGGAGCCTTCATGCCTAGCAAGTCCCCTGCACGGATAAATCACATTTCTTCCTTTGTTCATGCATTGATGAAGACTTGGGTTGTCTCCATCTGGTGCTAACACAATTAATGCTGTTGCACATGCTAGCATACCCATTTCTATGTGCAGATACATTGTCATTTCTCTCGGTCACAGACCAAGAGGCACAACGGCTGATTATAAGATAACCCTGATGTCACTGCTTGAGGATCGGATGGATATCCCATTCCCCACAACAGTGTGGGGGCTCTGCAGGGCCATACAGACTTGTCTGCACCTTTTTTCAGAGCAGTGGACATTAATGTCACACACACACATGATCCAGCCACCTCTCTCAAGCCCCACTATGAGAGCATGAAGATGAAGCGTCAGGGACAACTAGACATGAGCCACAATAGTCCCTACCCTTTGAGTAGATGGTTCTCTCTCTCTCTCTCTCTCTCTCTCTCTCTCTCTCTCTCTCTCTCTCTCTCTTTTATATGTATATGGCATAAGGTCTCACTCTGCAGCTCGGATTCATAGTGACCTTCCTGTTTTCAGCCTCCCCAGCGCTGCGATTACAGGCATGCACCACCACGGCAGAGCTCGGTGGCCGGCTCAGCGCACCCGGCATGTGGTGCCGGGGATCGAACCCCAGTCCCTGCATTTGCCTAAGCAGGCACTTAGTCTGCTGAGCTAGCTTGCCGGCCGCATACATGGTTATTTCTGTGTGGCCCCGGGCCTTGCCTCTTGTGTACCCTTGCTAGCCTCACCCAATATTGTCCCTCCCAGGGGCCTTGCTAGGTGGGTGGTGCAGTTCAGGATTAGAGAGGACAGAGCTTCCTTCTAAGCCCTGTGCATTCAGTGCTACTTTGTGAAGAAGCTGCTCAGTCATCTCTAGGATTTTGCTTTAGCCACCTCTATAAAAACACTGGGGAAAATATATTGGCACAGAAATAAATGAACCCAGTGACTGACAGGAGGCCAGTGCCGCTGCACCCCTGTTCCCTCTATTCTTTTCTTACAAGAGAGAATGAAGGTAAAGTTGGGCGTCAGCTGACTTATTCAGTCCACTTCAGGGCAGGGAAAGGTGCCAGGATGCACATACCATAGGACAGAAACTCCAGTGATAGCTTTTGCCACACTGGTATCGGGCTTAGGCGATGCAGTTACTATATGGAAACCTTAAGTAGGAGAAAGTTTAAGGCTCTGGTAGACTGCTAATTGAATTTCTTCACTAAGTTTAAAAATCCTGGTATGAAGTCCTGATGTTCTTACGGTATTGAAATGCTGTGGTTGTTGGCACAGTCACTCTTGCCAGTCTAGGTCTGGGGATGATTCTGTCAAGTGAAAACCTGGCACCCACTGGCCTGGACAGCAGCGATCAGCACACTTCTCCCATCAAAGGCCAGGAGTGAATAATTGCATCTTGCCCAGCCGCCATCACTCACCTCCACTGGGGCAGCAAGGACAGGTGTAGGCAGCAGACATGTGGGCATAGTTACATCATCAGGATGCCGTGGTACCCCAGGACACATCAGAAGTGGTGCCCACTATCAAGATGTCACCACCCTCCTCATGTAAGTTGTGAGGAGGGTGAGAGACTGGAGTGAAGTTCCAGCCTTGCATCTATGTGGAGTGGTTGCTGATAACTTTCTCGAAGCCTGGGTCAGAAGCTAAATGTCAGAGGTTGCGGGTGGCTTCACACTGGGAAGAGTGGAGCTTGAGCAATGAGTCATTAATTTATGCATTTATAGCCTCAAAGCAGGACAGGAATGTTGAACACATTCTAGCAAGACCTGTGGGCTCTTGCCAGGAAGAGCTGCATAAGGGGCTTCTGAAGTACATGGACTCCTCCAGATGAAGAGAGAAAGCAGCACACTAGGGAAGGGAGTGAGAGAGAAGGCCGGAGCAAGGTCCTGGCAGCTGTTTCCTGGGACAGACCAAGCACGAGTTGTGACTGCCGAGAAGAACACAGAGCCCTCGGTGTGTACAGGTTGCATTAGGGAGCTAGACTTTCCTTGGGGACCAAATCTGAGGACAGCAGGCTTGGGACAAATAAGCTAATTTTTTCTGCCTTTGCCATGCAAGATCTAGGGCTCCCTTACCATTCCACTGTGCACATCCCATGCAGCACCTCATGCTCAGCAAAGTTGCTGGCTGAGTGGTTTTCTTAGGATCTGCTTGGAAGAGTGAGCTGAGAAACATGATATCCACCTTCCTGCTATCATTAATTCAACAAATATTTATTGAATGTCTGCTAGTGCTAGGTACAATTTCTGTGACAGATCGCTTGGTGTGTCATTGTATAGAGTGAGACTCCCTAATAAATAAATGTTGAAGAACAAGGTCCCACCATAGAGTCTGTCTTGAAGATAATCGTTTGAAGAAATTGATGCTCAGGACCAAAGGCTGGCACTTCAGAGCACCACAGGGCTCAGAAGGTGCATATCCATTGCTGCATAACAAATAACCCAGACATTTAGACACTTAGGCAAACCCTGCATCCGTTTCTGTGGGTCAGGAATCCAGGTCTTAGCTGGATGTGTGGCTGACGGTCTTCCAAGTACTTATAGTAAATCTACTGATGGGAGCTGCAGTTGCCTCAAGGTTGAGCCAGGGCTAAAGGGTCTTCTTCTAAACTCTCTCAGATGACTACTGTGTACCTCTAGTCCATGATAGTTGGTGGTCGCAGACCTCAGCTCCTTGCTATGAGGACCTTTCCCTTGGTTACCTAACTTAGCCACAGCTGGCCGTCTTCAGAGTACACAAGCCAAGGAAGAGTTCATTTCATTCATGTTTGAAAGGGCTTCAGTCCGAGGCAGAAACATTATGGTGAAAGGGTGTAGTAGAACAAAGATCCTTAGTTGCTGGCATCCAGGATACAGAGGAGGATGACAATGCCACAGGGGAGAGAGGCAGGAGCCATACAGTGCCCAAGGTCACACCTCCAGACCCAGACACACCCTGAAGCGGGCTCCATCAGTCCTCCAAGTGGATCCCAAGGTCATCCACATTGACCTTCCACACTAACAGGGCAGGGGAATTAAGAAGTCATTTGTATAGCTAAGGATGTGACATAGAATCAGTTCAGCCATGACTGTTCACACCAACCAACTCTGGTCCCCATGGGAGGGGCTTCACGAGGGTGTGAAGCCAGGAGCTGGGGATCAGTGCACATTACCTTGAAGGCGCTTCCAGGTCTGGGCTAATGTCTGCAGTAGGCTACCATCAGGCGGTTTCCAGGCCTGGATGCAAGAAGGGATGCAAGGGTGGAGACTAGCCTGAGTTGGAGTATATGTAGGTAGGAACAATAGCAAACCTACAAGCCATGGGAGAGCTCAAGTTACCACAGCCAAGCAACATCATACTGCTTCTCTACTTCCAAGGAAGGCTCCAACCAATAGCAAATTGATAATAAGGGTTATGTCTTGGCTTGGAAGCTGAAGATGCACCTCTATGCCTGGGGACGCTATGCATGGCAGGGGATGCAAATGCATGGGGGAACATAACACATGGCAAGCAACTTAACTGAGAGGCCTAAGACTTTGATACGGGTACAAGAAGATTTGTCAGTTCTGCAATGTGGAAAAGTCACATCACCAAAGTATAAATAAATCCTTTTGGGGGAAATCTGACTCAAGGTAGGAAAGCTGACACCCTTCTATGTCAAGTGAGCCCATGAGATCTTGACAGTGAATGCTTTAACAATCACAGTCATCAAAGTCACAGAGAGTTCTTGGGCAGCAGGTCAGAAAGTGTCTTCTACCAGGGCTGAGACACCCCGGAAGCATCACCATGCAGTCTCCTGACGTGCCAAATAGCTCCATCCTCAGCTGGCCACTTTCATTGATTCTCGCGCTGTCTGCAGGGAGACGTGAGGTACAGATGGACACTTGTCCATGAGGAAGATTTATCAGTATATCCTTTATACATGTATCATTTTTCAGACATTTATCAGTGAGTGCTCTGGAAGGCACACACCCTGTGTGTCTGAGCAGGAAGACACTCCCAGAGGACACCTGCAGTTACAGTTGCACAGTGGTGTCCCTGCCGGGATACTCGAGAGAAAAGAGCAAGGTGGACAGTGGATAGCAGTGCAAGGAGAAGCCACCTCTGCAATGATGGGGGCTCTGATTCCAGGCCCCAGGTCCCAGATCGCAGACATAAATGGACACCCATGACCTACAGGAAAACCAGGAGGCAAAGGCAGCCTGCATTGTGAACTTAAGCTCAAAGCAGGCACTGTTTCTAGGCAAATTATCTTTCCCCAAGGCATGAAGTTCAAAGGCCTGCAAAGTTGTGCATCTTAGAAACCCCTCCCTTAGGTTACAGAGGTACTTAGTCCCTCGCCTGTTTTAACCAAAAGGAGCCTCCTTTCTTGGGTGAAGCAGAACCATACTGGGTTGCCCCTGGAGGCAGACACAGAAGATGGTAGCAAGGACTGAGGCATCCAGAAGAAAGCAGGTCTGAGCACAGAATCAGAAGCCCCGGGGATGTAGAGGGGGGCTGGGGACCTCAGAGACAGGTGCAGAGGGAACCCTTCACAAAGGACACAGAAGCTACCAGTTAAATTTCCAGCCCAAGCAAGGGCAAGCCTTCTCTGCAAGTGCCCAGTGCCCTGTTTGTACCACATAATACAAAGGAAAGGCTGCTGAGTGTGGGTGCACTGAGTAACTACCTGGACTGACTTTTACACACACCAAGGCTCTGCCTCTGAGACCTTGGCCTTGTAAGCCTGGGGAAAATACCCAAGTGCATGTGTTTTTAACCTGTGCTTTAGCTATTTGAGCTATTGGGTTCAGAAATCATCATTGGATAAATACCTAGGAAAGAAGTGAGTGAGCTGATGGAAGATGGTGGCCAAGATCTACACATGAAGAGCTGTAAGAAAGTGCTGTGACTATCCAGGGGACAGCTGAGTTAGGAACCATGCTGACCAGTCATCACACCTTAAGTCGGATCCACAAATGTTACTAAAAGTCAGAGGAGAGTTTCTGGGTGGTACAGGCCAAGCCACGCCCAACCACCACCTTCACCTCTGCAATACTTTAACTGTGGACATGAGTCTCTTTGGTGCCCACATAGTGGGCAACCTGTGCGGCCCACAAGCTCAGCATCATATACTTACAAGCATTCTCAATACTTACAGTTTTACAAATCTTTTCAGTTTAAAATTGTAAAGCTGTGTTTGGACATTTACTCTGGATGTCTTTCCACTGCTTACTAGTGACAACTTTCCATAAAGCAAGAGAAGAAGATTCTGAAGGCAGAAGGGGAGGAATCTCATGGTCAGGAGCCACATGACTTCTCTTTTCTTTCTGTTATCAGTAATACACAGTGGTGCAGATCTGGAGAACAAGAAAATCCTCTTCGCTGGCAGCTGAGCCAGGATGCTGCCAACAGAGCCCAAACAATGTCCGGAAAATATAAACCCTGTCTACACGAGGTCTCCCTAAGGACATGCAGGGGATAAGACAGAGAGAAACCTGCTGCATCAAACCTTCCCTCTTACCACAATTGACTTGTACCCTTGCCAGTGAGGACCTCGGCTTGCCTCCTCCTTGAAGGGACTTGAGGTGTTGATCAAAAGCCATCCCTACTTTCTCCAGTGCTTAATCCAGAACTCATCTCTGCATCCTAAAGCCCTGCTCTGAATGCCCCAGAACATGCCCAGAGCCTATGAAAGGTCTCTCCCTGCTCCCTGTGCTGAGATGTTCAGCAACCTGCCCACCCAGCTTTCCCATGGGCAGAAGTCCTCCTTGTGGTACTTCACTGTGGGGCTTTACAAAGGGCAGAGTTCCCTGAGAGGTGGCTGAGCTTCTTGCTACCAAAGAAAGGAACACCACTTCACCCACTCACCACTGCACACGAGAACCCATGGATCTGCACTGGTTCCAGTGGAGGCAAGTACTATGCTAAAATGAGATACACATATTTTACTGAGCACCCAGTTTTTGTTCCAAGATATCTGCATTCTGATCATGTTGTCTACGCTTTGGTCACATGTGTTTCAGACCTCCTAACACATACCCTGAAACCTGCTTTTCCAGACCTGGTGTGAGGTTTCTCTCTGCTGGGGACTCATAAGGAAAGTGATGACAGTCTGACCCTAGAGCCAGCTTTGCAGTACAGTGAGTTCAGAAGTCGTGTTAGACCAGGATCTTGTAAATATGATTTGTCTTCTTTCATCTGTTGCAAAATGCGATGAAGACTTTCCTCTGCCTTTTCTCTGCACTGAGAACCAGTGTGCTTGGTTCTGTTACTAGTGCTGATTTTTGTGAAGCCCCAAGTGGTGGTGACTGTCCAGTGCATGGATTCTTAGGACACTTGGCCACAGAGGAATTGGTGGTACTGGGTAGGATTTCCTGGCCTCCCAGCAGGAGGGGACCAGGCACTGACTGTTGTGGTTGGTGTCTAGTTGTCACCTAAAGCCTCATGCTGTCATGGAGCAGCTTCTGGAGCTTGTGATGGATTGTGGTGGGTGTGGGTGCTGTACCTGCCCTGGCGAAGCTAACCTGCATTGCAGTGTAAGGAGTGGAGAGAGGCTTGCTAGAAGCCACATCTGCTGCTGCTCCCTTGCTGTCTTGCTCTCTGCTGCCACCATGAATGCCAGCCCTCTGTCATGTGCCTCTCTGCCTGGAGCCAGCTGAGGGTAGACTGCAACCTCCACTAACTGTGAGCTAATAAAACATTGCCTTCTTTCATTTTGGGTGTCGAGTATTTGTCCCAGCAACAAGACAAGAGTATCTGAGACACAGACTTTGTTTATGAGAGCGTGTGACCCCATTAACAAATATACACACACACGAGCACGTGTGTGCATGCACATGCACACACACACGCACGCACATGCACACACACGCACGCACACAGCTCATAATGCACAAGTTAGAATTCTATTCACCTTCTTGGGACCACTAAGGAGACAGTTCAAGGAAGATGCACAGAGGACACTCGGAAGCAATTCCTGTGAGCTGGAATCTCACCGGTTTGCAGCTCTACATCCGCAAATGAAGTTGTGCCCTAAGTTTGCCTCTA
>NW_004524584.1:22336658-22341273 GCF_000260255.1 Octodon degus | reverse complement strand
TCCTTAGGCACACTCTACATCATCCATCATTTTCTTCTTTGGCCCCATAATCTCCTTGATCAGAAAATTTGGGACACAATCGAGTTACATGACGCTACAGTACAAGTTCTCATATGTCCTGAGTCTTAATTGACCTTGGACGGCTAGGGCCAAAATGTTGGCTTTCCATGTGGTACTCCTTTTTCTCTGATTTTTGGTCTGCACACTTAGGTTGTTAAGCCTCCAGAAGATGCTCTTGCTGTTTTGCTCTTTTCCACCACCATGAACTGCTGCCCTGTGCTATGTGCCACTTTGCCTCGCAGCCAGCTGATCATGGGCTGAAACCTCCACAGACTGTGGCCATGTTGTGACTGTGACCACATGCACCAGAGTGCCGGCTCCTGAGGCAGCAAGGACGACAAGAGCTGAGGTCAGGGAGTCACTGGGGTGGCCCTTCGTACCTCAGGTAACTGCAATCTAAGAAGAGAAATGTGGTCCAGAGCCAGATCGGTCTCAGAAGAGATGGGTTCAAATGCAAGGGAAGCCAGAGCAGGTGGGGGAGAGGGATGAGGAACATGCATTATGGCCTTTGAGACCAATCACAGCAGCCAAGATCGCAGCTTATCCCGGGGTATCCCTTTCCATGTGTGTGTATTGTCCAATTGTGGAAACACAGAATATAAAATCTATCACTTTTCCCATTGCTATATATCCAGCTCAGTGCCAGCAAATACATTCACCATGCTCTGAAACCATCTCTGGCATCCACCTCCAGACCACTTCATCTTGCAAATCCTAAACCTCACACCTATTAGACAGAAGCTCCCTGCTGTCTTCCTCCTAGACCCTGGAAACAGTGATCTTTCTGTATTTGATCACATAAATAATAAAAGTGAAATCATACATCTTTATGTTTTCAGATCTAGGTTATTTCACTTAGGATAATTTCTTCCAGGTTCTTCCAGATTCTAGCACATACTAGAATGTTCTTCATTTTCTTCTTCTTTTTTGTTTTTTTCCTGTATTTTTAGGGAAGGGTCTACAGGATGTTCAGCGTCTCACTACTAGATCGGACTCATAGTGTTTCTGCTGTTTACAGCCTCCCATTTGCCGGGATTACAGGTGCATGCCACCACCCCCAGTTTTAACCCTGGGGGCGGGGCTGGCACAGCAGGCCCTGGGATTGAACCCCTGGCCCCGGAGCCTACTTCTAGGTGCTTTAATCCACTGAGCTACATTCTTCATTTTTAATGCTGAAGGACATTCCATTGCAGGAACAGGCCATGCTGTGTTTGTCTGTCCACTTACCATAGACACTCAGCTTGCTTCACCTCCTGGCTCTTGTGACAAATCTTCTACTAACGTGATCACCTATTACCATGTGCTCAAGTACGTCCTTCAGTTTATGGACAGCTGTGTAGAGGAGGCATTGCTGGATCATCTTATGCCCTTTCAATAGTCAGTGTTTATCCACCACTTTGAAGATGAAGACATCAGGGGTTTCAGGTGATATGGATAGATCCAGGTGGTGCTGGGCAGATGCTTCGGATGTCCTGTGCCATGCTGTCATGTTCCTGCATGGATTAAAGTCGTAGCTTGTGCTCCCTTTCTCCACAGGCTGGGACCCCACTCTGTGTGTGTGTGTGTGTGTGTGTGTGTGTGTGTGTGTGTGATTTCCTTTTGCTGTAGCTGTTTTGCTTGCTTAGTTTTTGGAAATGCACAGTGATTTTCTCAGTCTGGGGGCCACACCGAGAGGGAATTACTGTGGGAAACCCTACCAGCAGTGGAGAGTAATTGAGGGTGAGTAAATCCCGCACGGCCCACACTCCTAAGCCTGTGCACAGGAATCCAGTGGGTACCTGGCGTGACCATGACCTGTTCCCTACTGTACAATAAGCTCAACCATGGGCCATATTTTCCTTCTTTCCCCTCCTTGTTCTATTTTCTCTGCTCTCAAATCAATCACCTATACAAAGTCCTAGTCTCAGATTCAGCTCCGGGATGAACCCAAAAGAACATGATAGAGACTTCTAGCTGTTTATACGGGTAGGCACAGCTTATCAAAAGATTATATTCAAAAGCTGTTATTATATGCAGGAAGGGTGATTGATTTGAGCCCATGGATTTATTGTCCTCCTGCATTCAAGGTGTCTATGTTTTGGAATAGAATTCTGCCAATTGCTAAAAAGAAGAAAGCAAGGGTCAGTGAGATAGCTCAGTGGACTAAGTGCCTGGCTTGGCAAGCTCAGGGACCAGAGTTCAATCCTTGTTCCTGCATGCCATGCCAGCCCCACCTTGGAGCACATTGCGCTGGCAACCAAGTCCAGGCGCAGTGGCGCACGGCTGTAATCCCAGCACTGGGGAGGCTGAAAACAGGAGGATCACCATAAGTCCAAGCTGCATAGTGAGACCCTCTACCAAATACATAAAAAGGAAGAAAGCATTTCCTTCAATCCAAGCTAGAGAAAAGAGACAACAAAAAACTTAGAAATATGCAAGAAAATCCCACATACAAAAATTTTTCTCTTCACTTACTACCAACCAAATAAAATCAGAGGTTGACAGTAGTGGTAAAGATGCTGTGCATTGTGATCAGATTTTATGACTGTTTCTGGATTCAGGATGTAGATACAAACTTGAGATTTGCCTAGACCATAAATTTATAAAATGTATGGTGTCGCTGGTGTATTTTTCTGCCGGGCTGTAATTGCTCTCCAGTTGATATTTCAAGTCTAATTAGCTTGGTTTCTTCCAAACTTTTTGATGCTTCAGAGCAGGCGCACACTGGCAACCTTATTTATTATGTGCATCTATATTTTCAAATGGAAAGGTCATATAATAAAAATGGTTGATCTTAATAAGTTCTGCTTAATTTTCTATTTCATCATCTTTTGAAATGTCCCAGGAGTAAATGCCAAGGCAACTCTTAATGTTGGCTCGTGTAATGATTTACATTTTAAATTATAATGGCTTTTCTTAGTTTTTGACAAGTTAACGTGCTATGTGCATAATATGGAAATTTTTGAGAATATTGGGAATTTTAAATAACCCTACCACAGTTCTTCTGTTCATTTATTTCATACTAAATCCCTGTAGCAAAAATTCGATACTTTTTTTTTTCTTTTTATTCTCAGTTGTGTTACACAAAATTGTGTCCCGATTCAAATTGCTGTGTTGAAACCTTCATCCCTCGTGTTGTGGTCTGAAGATAAGGTCTGTTACAGCGAAGCGCAGTTGTCAGCTTGTCTGAACGAACACTCTTGGGGAGCGATTGAACATGGATTACTTTACTGATATCCACACCTGAGTGTGCAGTTAGCAGGCAGGGCCCAGTGCGGGTGAGCACGGTAGCCTGCTTCAGGAGTCTCTGAGTCACGAGAGGCTGCCCTTCTTCCCTGCTGCCTCCCAGCCACCATGACCGGAGCAGCTTTGGCCCCTCCCCTCGCGCTTCTGAAGTGATGTTTCTACCTTGACACCGGAAGCCATGGACTGACCTCTCTGAAGCCACAAGCCCAATTAAACTTTTCTTCCTTCATGTAGGTTGGACATTTTGTTCCAGCAGCATTAAAAATTGGGTAACGCAAGGTTTTAGGAGGTGATTAAGATGGAACAAGGTCATAGGGGTAGGGATAGGATCCAACATGAACAACATCCTTTTAAGTAAAGTTCTGCTCTATAGGGCTGGAGAGATAGCTCAGTGGACTAAGTGCCTGCTTAGGCAAGCACAGGGACTGGAGTCCAATCTCTGGCACCACATGCTGTGCCGGTCCTGCCACCAGGTACACTGAGCCAGACACTGAGACTGGGTGTGGTGGTGCATGCCTGTCATCGCAGCGCTGAGGAGGCTGAAAACAAAAGGATCACTACAAGTCTGAGCTGCACAGAGATACCCTGTATCAAATACATAAAATACATTGTCACCACAAGGCCCAGAAGAGACCAACTGAGGGAAAAGACAGAAAATGGACATCTATAAGCCAAAAGGAGAGGCCTCACCAGAAAGCATCTCTGTTGGCACCTTGATCTCAACCTTCCAGACTGAGAGTTCTGAGGAAATACATTTCTATTGCTTAAGCAAATAGAGATGATCAGATCTTTGGAATCAGAAATGATAGAATGAGACCAGACCAATATTTCAAGAACGCACACTTTTACATGGGCTTAGTCTTCTTCCCAGACTTGGGGAGACCTTCAGCTGAACCATTACCTCACCTGAAGGAATCAGCAGCTCACCCAGGCAGGGATGGAGCTGCTCACAGAACAGAGGGAGCAGAGCCTTTCATTGGCATGCTAGGTGGGTTGAAGTCTGACGATTTCCACTGGCTACAGGCATGATTCTGAAGGTTCCCAAAGGTCTTCCTTCTTGTGGTAGGCTCAGATTACAGGAGACCGTGGTCAACTTATCCTAGAGGTTGGTTGAATTTCCATGTATCTGGCATCCACTATTTTGTGTGAAACATTCTAGCCTTGTGGGTCAGGGCGAATGAGAGGACTGAAGGACTTTGTGTATTTGGGCTTCTGTGACTTCTTCTTCTTTTTAAATTTTATTGAGAAACAAATATCAATGAGATAGTTTCCAAGCTGATTAATAGGACATTTTCAATAATTAATACATTGCACATTGTTGTCTTCTCAG
>NW_004524584.1:22333544-22336268 GCF_000260255.1 Octodon degus | reverse complement strand
AAATGTAACTTTTGTATCTGATAAGGTCAGTCAAGTCCCCTCAGGATTTATCCTGTAACCCTGTACTGCACTTTGTAGATCCTTTTGTCAGTGTCAGCCATGAGGATGAGTCACAGCCATTGCTGGACCAATGTGCTCTCTGTGAAAGCCTGAGAGAAAGTTTTCTCTCCATGTGACTCTCCTTAGGCACACTCTACATCAGTGAAGACTGAGGACATAGGAGAACCTGTACTGTAACATCATGTATCTCAGCTGTGCCCCAAATTTTCTGTGGCTTATGAGAAAACACAAATATGAGAGCAGCAAGGAGAGAAGGGAGGGAGAAAACAGCTCAGCTCCTGTGGGCAAATGAGGGGACAAGTCAACCTTGAGTTATTTCTTGGACCAAACAATTGGAAATAATCAATGTGTCTCCACGCAGAGACGAGCAGAAGCTGACCCAAGGATTGAGACAGCAAGGGAGACAGACACAATAAGAAAGTGGAGATGCCAGGACATTTATTCCACTGTAGTGACCCATGAGATTTCTGTAGGCTGGAGTCCATGATCAGAGTTTTCAGCAAAAGTGGCCTTCAGGTCTCTGAGAAGTCACCCAGGCATTTGCTATTGAAACTCACGTGTTGGAAGTATTACAAAGGAGGAAAAGCAAGTGGGAAACTAATAGTGTGTCTCCCAGCTGTCTACACTCCAAAATGAGTGATTTCCAAATTGCCTGAGAGTGAGCCAAGCCAGAGAGTTCATCTAGGTTTTCCCTTGATAACAATTTCTTGTTTCGTGCAAACATTCTGCTTCGGTTTTAAGAGGGTCTCGTAGCACGCCCGCTACAGGAACAGCACAAGGGTAGGGAAATAGCACTTTGTGCTGCAAGGGGTAGTAAGTAGTTCACTGCACCCAGGGCTTCCTCTGTCACCCAGCCCTACTCATCTCAAAGCCTCATTCTCTGCTCACTGTCATGGCAGCCTGAACAGGCTGTACCCCTCCTTCTTGAGGTGTGTGTCCCCTGGGGTTGGGTACTCACATGTAACCAAGTGCATCCAACACACCGGGGTGGTATTCTAGGGGTAGCAGGTAGATGGCAGATGGTCCGCATTCCCTGCACTCGTGTCTGCTCAGTGTCTGTCTGTGGATCGTGTGCAGAGCTGTGAGCTGCGCGGTCTGGAGAGGAGCAATTGGCAGCTCCAGCTTCTGGAGGCCCTGCTGCCTCAGGATGGGGAGAAATTCATGACTAGAGCACAGACCTGTATTGACTAAAGGAGTCTGCTTATTCTGTAGTGGTTTTCCTTCCTCCTGGACTTTTCAATAGTATTACTTTTGCTGATATTTTTAAATAATAATACTTATGCTGACACGTTCACCAGTGATACATTCGCCAGCCGTGATGGTGGGACGCCAGGCTAACCCAACACATCCTAGAGAATTTGCCAGCCACTCTCCCTCTCATCTCGCTGTTCCTATCCACAGTTCACTTCCTTCCTTGGTCAAGGAATTAGATAACAATCCCGTTGTGGGAACGAACTACCTGACACCCACAACTTCAAGGAGAAAATGTTTATTTTGTTCACAGTTTCAGACGGTTCAGTCTGTGGTGGGCTAGCTCCGAGGGAGGGGCCCGGGGGTGGGAGGCGGGTGAAGTGGAGCTGCTAAGTTCATGGTGGCCGGGAAGCAGAAGAGTGGAGCTGCACCAGAAAGAAAGGGGGCTGGATGGAGATGGAGACCTCAAGGCCACGCCTCTGTGACCCGTTCAGACATGCCCAGAGCTGTGGTTTAACTAATTAAATTCTGGATGGCTTTCCAACCAATCATGTTGATACAGTCAATCTTAACCACACAGAGATCCAAGCTAGCATTTGGACTAAATCCCCACAGAACAGTATGGAAAAAGTGGGTATGATACACTCTCTCGGCACACTATCCCCACGCAAGGGCTACCGGCTCAGATGGGCCTCCACCCCACCCATCGTCTGTCCCTAACTTGCCCACACCCCTTCTCCAGAGAAGCAGGGACACCAAACTTGCTGGACCCCTACATAGAAAAGATGACTCCGTATATGGTTCTGGGCTGTGGCAGAGAACACCCATTTTGGCTCCTTGGAGACTGTCTTGCTGTCACAGGGTGTTGTCATGTCACTTGGAATGATGTCCAAAATAGCTTGGCCAGTGTGTGGTGCTCCGGTCAGAACAATGTCTTAAATTTAGGAGATGAGATTTTGCAGTTCCCAAAAGCTTCACGACGCATTATCGACTCTCAGTTCCTAAGGAGATTAACTGGAAGGCTGAGTATCTAGCTCATGAGCCGCCTCAGATGGACCAGCAATTGGGAATGACTGACCCCCAACCAGGAAGAAACCAGAAGATGAGGGGCCTGGGGTGGAGGGACCTCCCAGGCAGGTGTGACAGAACCTCCCAAGGAAGTTTCAGAACTCATTCCTTCAGGATCCAGCAAGGAGAGGGAGGTGAGAAACACAGTTGAAGAAACTAGGAGGAGGGAGAAGGTTCATTTTACAGCAGGAATGTGAAAAAAAAAAAGATAAAATAGAAGCAAGCTATAGCTGCTGTCTCCTGCAGGGAACAGCCCCACGGGCTCCAAGCTAAAAGGGAGCGAGGGAGAGGCCTTTTTTCTTCCTCATCCCAAAGCACACAGGATCTGGAAGCATTAGGATAGGCTGCTGCTCTCATGACTATAAGTGAGATGATTCTGAGTCTCCGTGGCCAGGTCAGCCTCAA
>NW_004524584.1:22315166-22333264 GCF_000260255.1 Octodon degus | reverse complement strand
GATGGATGCGCAGGGCCTGGAAGCTAGAACTCATTCCATCTTGGTTGATGCATATGATTGTTTTCTCCTGTGAATTATTCTTTCCTAGCTCCAAAATGCCAGTAAGGTCTACACACCAGCCTTACTATGGAGGTGTTCAGAGGAACAGAGGACAAGGCAGCACAGCCAGAGCAGACCAAAGCTTGAGGTCAAGAAGGACAGAATTCTCAGCAACATGGCTCAGACCTGAGACTGGACAGGGGAAACTGTGACATGTGTTTTCCCAAGGGCAGAGCACATCCACAGGAATTTGGAGAGGGACTGAATTCCTTTCCTAGGGCTGATGCAACAGGCGACCACTAATTTCTATAACACATTTGATGCCTTGCAGTTCTGGAAGTCCAGAGCCTGAAGGGCTAACATCTCAGTGTCTCCAGGGCTGGTCTGCAGGGCTCTCCTCTTCTACTGGCTTTAGAAGGGGCCACTCCTTGCCCCTGCCTGCCCCTAGAGCTGCCCCCATTCTATGGCGCATGGTCAACTCAATGTGATGTCTCCTGCCACCCTCCAGCTCACACACTGATCCCTCCTTCCTAGCGAGAGCTTTGCTGTTACATTACCCAGGCGGTACCCGGGCAAACCTTATCTCCACATGCTCAGCAGTCGGACACCTGAGAAGTCCTTTGGCCATCGAAAGCTACACTTTTCCAGGTTCCAGGACTCACTGTGGGGTCTTTGGAAATCACTGAGACCTTTCCAAAGTGCACAAGGTGAGATGGTAGGCACGTGACACAGACTGAAGTTTTCTCTGTTGCAAGGTACATGTACAGCACTGAAAGCATGATTTTGTATATTTGAGAACCCCCAAGATGACTGCTAGGAACAGGACACGATCCAGCTGCCTCAGAGTTCGTAAGCGTGTTCACACCTAAGATCGTGAAGTAGTCCCCCAAGAATGCTTCAAAGTGCTCACCCAGTGGGCAGGGGAGGTAGCTCAGTGGTCTGCGTGCCCGCCTGGCGAATTCAAGGAGCCGAGTTAGAGCCTCAAAACAGCATGCCATGCTGGCCTCGAAACTGGGCGTGGTGGTGAATGCCTGCAATCCCAGCACTGGGAAAGCTGAGACGGGGGATCAGTAGGAGACCCAAATAAATTAATAAATAAATAAAAATTTTTAAGTGGTCAATCAGGGTAAAGCTTCACACCGTACTGCTCTCAGGCAACAGACTCTAAAATATTTCTTTACAGATGTTGTACAGAACTAAAGTAACTGAAGAAAACTGAAACAGAACTTACGCTGTTCATCTCCATCTACACTTCGTCCACGTATGTGTTGATTTCACACACCCCCACCCCATAAATTAAGGGGACAAGGGACAAGACTTTGCATTGCTGTGGTGCCACGCACACTTCTCCCGAACTCTCACGCCATCCCTACCCACAACCAAAGACAGCCGCTGCCCTGGAGCTGCTCCACACCCTCCTCCCTCACATCTTTCAACTTCTACGCCACCTCCCTGCCCCTTCATCCCTTCACATGAGGAAGTAATTTATGAAAATACTTTCAGACCGATGAAAACTGCATAAAAATTCTATTATTTTTCTTCTTTTTTGACATTCTCCATTTCTCCATTGAGATTCTCTGACTTCCTGCTATTTAATGAAACAATGTTTGCTTTTATTTCTTGGAACATTCTGTAACAGCTGCCTTAGATCCTTGGTAGATCTTTCCAGCACCTCCACCACCCTGGCATGGACAGCTGCTCAACAGCCTTTCCTAGGTAACCCAGACATTTCTGATTCTTCACAAGCTAAGCAATTTGCTGTTGCACTTTGGTCACTTGGGTCTTATTAAATTGTATTTCTCCAGCAGAAAATACTCTTAATTCCTTGAGGTCTGATAAATAAGAAATTAGGTATTTTCTTTTTACATTTAGAGAACAGTATTACCAAGTCTGTATGGTGAATAGCAATTTTAAAACTTTCAAACAGAATACTGAAGTCAATGGATATACACGTTCCAATCTGGGGCCCCATCTATAGTCTCTTACACATATCATATATAAATATCCTCTTGTCATATAGGGAGACAGGAATTTCATATTTTTCTGTTGAAATTGAAAGTGGAATTTCCAGTTATTTAAAGCTCTGGGAATGAAAGCCACCCTCGCCAGAATTCCCCTGATGAAACTTGTGGAGGCATCTGGTGTCTCTGAATTTTAATAATCCCTTTCTTTAAAAAAAAAAAGTTTTTCTTTTTATCACCCACGCTGGGCTGGTCGGAAGGAGTTGTTTTCAAGCTCCTTTCTCACCTCCACAGAATCAGAATAATAAACAAGGCTTCGCTGGCTTGCAGCCTCAGGCTTGGAAGGTCCTTTGATAAACACTCCCTCAGGATCTCCCACAGGCCTTGGAAGCTTCTGCAGTTCCTCTTTGCTCTTTCTCTTTCTAAAAAAAAAAAAAAGATGAAACTGAAAAATATATTAGAGAAGGAAAAGAAACAAATCGGAGATGCAATTACATAACAGGATGTCAGATTCGACACCAGGGAAGGGCAGACTACAGAAGGGTTCAGGAGAAACTATGCGGCCAATCAACTTACGTTCCTGAAGAATTAGAAATAATGTCTCCCTCCCTCCCCTTCATCTGTTTTCAAAAAGCACATTTGTCACAGTGGTGTGGCCTGAAGCGTGTGGCCTGAAGCATGGAGTGCTTCCTGTGAGGCCAGCTTTGCCACAGGTTCTCTTTCCAGAACACTGCAGGTCAGGGCCTGCTGCCAACGAGCCAGGAGCGGAGCTCTGACTAGAGACGCACTGCTTGGCTATGTTACGGTAGAACAAAACAAGCCCTAGGCTGGCGTCCCTAGCCGTCTAGCAGAAGGAACGCTTACTGTCTGTCTGTTCTGTAACTGAGGGAAATCCCATAGAAATGCATGTGAAGTCAGGTGTTGTTGCAGGTGACTGAGTTTGATAAAAAACATTATAGGCAGTCGGAGAGAGCTAGGCACTCAATGGACCGGTATAGAAGGTGGCGTACCTTGCAACAGAGGGAGAGATGGGCACCTCCAGCGTGGGTCGGACTGCAAGACCCAAGAAAAAACAAACGAATGCTGCAGGGAAAAGAAACTTTCAGCCCGCTAGATACCTGCTATGAATTTGTGTTTTTTTAAAATCAAAGAATGAATTTGAGGAACAACGGATGTTAAGAGTAGAATATTCTTATTGGCAGAAAGTAAGCTTCTGTCTGAGAGAAACAAGGGAACCCAAGTGGGTTGCCAAGGAACCTGCCTTTTTAAGGGACTTTTTTTTTTTTTTTTTTTTTTTTTTTGCAGTACCAGGGATTGAACTCAGGACCCTGCGCTTGCCAGGCAAGCGCTTATTGTACTGAGCTATCTCCCGGAACAAATCCACAACATGAGGCTGGTCTAAGGTGGGGAACGTGGGAAATTGAAAGGTGGGACAAAACTACGGTCAACGAGTAAGATTATGAATATAATTGCTTAGATAAAATTGATTAAGTCAGGATCAAATAGGGGAGCGAGTCACATAGCAGGCAGGCATGAGTATAGAACAGGGGCTTTTCTTGCAGGGGGCAGGGTTAGTGACTTGTTCTGGCTTTCTCCGGATGATGGATACCCATTTAGAATATCAATCCCTGTGGTGGCTCATCCCCGGAATTCCTGGACTCTGGGAGTCTGGGTCAGGAGGAATGCCAAGTTTGAGCCTAGGCTGGGTGACTTAGTAACCCTGTGAGACCCTGTCTCAAAGAAAAAAGAATACAAAAGGGCACAGAGGTGAGCAGGTCTCCACCAGGGACTCCCACCTGCTCAAGCCAGTTCAGCTGACACAGTACTTCATCAAAGGCCAGCCCAGGGCGTGCCTTCCGCGGAGGGCTGTGCTCTTCCTCCACTCCACTCCACTCCACTCCATATGCACCATGGTGCCCTGGTTCACACTCTCCAGTGGATGGAGGCCACTCACAGGGCTCCTGGACATGGAAGGCCACAGTACAACCACCATCCAGCGCACCTGGGCACAGGAAGCTGAGCGCAGTAAGAAGCAGAGAGAACAAGGCCAGCTGCTGCAGTCATTTTTTATTGATATGGAGGACAACTGCCTGCAGGAATCCACAATTATACAGAAAGTAAAGCAAAAGCATTCCTGCTAATGAGACAGCAAGGCTTTGGTTGTCAGAACGCAACGCACGCAGAGAAGCCCGAGGAGCCTTGGTCCCTTGCATCTTTGCTTCTGCCCCTCTGGCTGCCCTGGTTCCTGTGCGCTGCGGCTGACAGAGGCCTGGTCTCCAGGGAGGACTGGAGCTTATTAAACAGTGCGCTGCATACTGCTGGCTGCAGGCCTATGAGCACAAGAGTGTCGCCATCGCAGAGGAAAAGGGTGTTATAGCAGAGCCTCAGCTGGCAAAGGCCACCTGCACTCGCCGCCAAGATCCAGCAGAGCAGTTGGCTTCCCACACCCTTACTGGGGACAAGCAGTTCTTTTAAGTGCTATCAGTGTAGCAGATGAAAGTGACTGCTGTGGCTGAAACCAGTAGCCTGGAGATAGCCCCTCCTGTGTGTGGCCCACCTGGAGTTCCCCCTGCACTATGGCACCTGCGCTAGGGGTCGCTGCTTTTCCATTAAAAACACCAGGACTGCTAACTGCCCCCTGGCTGCTCCCCACAGCCCAAGGGCAGGGTTCAGGATGTCCCAGACAATGCTTAATTGCTGGGTCCTCAAAGCACCCCAGCGGAGTAAGACAGGCGCTGCTTCCCGCTTCCCAGACTGGCAAACAGAGGCGTAGAGTTTATATGACTGAACCAAGATCCCACGGCGAAGGACTGCGTGGGGCCTGCGCATAGTAGGTCCTCACCAAGGAGTAGTTACTACTATTGTTTGCACGGCTGTTTCACGTGTTTATTATTTCAATAAAATGTATGATTTAGAGCTGCTGCAGGCTCCTAACAAAACTGACGAGGTAACCAGAGCTCCTGTACTCTCCTCAGATCCACGCTGTCCCAGCACAGCCTATTAGCAAGCTCCGAGTGGTGCACCGTCAGACAGAGGCAAGCCTTGTTAGCTCTGGATGCTGTGGAGGACAACTCCCTCTGTGGCTGGACACAGGGTTTAGGCAAATGCATAATGCTACCTACTCGTCTTTACGCCATCTTCTGCAGCAGGGTTCTGCACCGGAGTCCTTTGCCTACTCGTCTTTCCTCCTGACACCTGGAGGCCGGTTAGCTCTCCCCTCTCTCCACCGTTTGGCCTTTTCTGGTGTGTTGCAATCCAGCAGCCTGCAGCCTTGTCACACTGGCCTCCTTCACGTAGCAATATGCGTCTAAAGTTCCTCCCGTCTCTCTGTGTCTTCAGTTCTCTCTTCTTTTTAATGCAGATAACATCCTGTTGCCTGGATGAGCCTGGTTTATAGATCCACTCACATTCCGAGGAAAGTTCTAGTTTCTCCTCATTTTTGCTGTTGTGTAGAGACGGGCTACAAATACCCACATGCAGGCTTTTGTGCGCTGTTATTTTCAACCCATTTGGTTAAATACAAAAGAACAATTACCGCATCCTGCGATAAGAACATGGGTTTTTTGGTGGGACGCAGCCAGCTTGTCTTCCAAAATGGCTATCTGTTGGGCACCACAGATTATAAATTTAATCTAGGGGATGTTTGAGGCCATCTTTGATAGATTATCTAAAAGATGTGACGTTGCCACATATTTCCTACTCAATCAAAATAACTTTTATAATATACTTACTAAAAAAGATAACTTCCCTTGTTCTAAGCTTTATGAAGCTTGCCTTGGGGATTATAATTCTTTTTTCTACAGGCATTTTGTAATTGGGTTATTCAGTTCCCTGTGACATTTTGGCTCCCTTGCCTGGCACTGCATTATGGGGTGGCTGATTTGAGAGCCACCAGTGTGTTCCTGGGTTGAGCACTTCACCTCCAAGGCCCAGGGAGCCATTCCTGTAATTAATTTTCTTTTCGTACTCTCCTCAAAATTGTTTTAGATTTCACAAGAAGCTGTCATCTGTTTCTTCGGTTACATTTTATCATGGTTTTAGCTGGCATTGCACTTGCAAAGTTTTGTTCTAAAATGTCCTAATTGCTCATTGCAGTTGCTGTTTACAGATCCTGCAGCCAGCTGCTTCCAACAGTTTACAGAAGGCTTTGGGTTCACCCTCGAGGCTCTCCCAGACAGCTAATTATACAGTTGTAAATGCCAGTTTGCTCTCACTTATTTATTTACTTTTATTTTCATCGCAGCAGTGGAGACAGTCAGGTCAGCGGTGCCTGTAAGCCGGAGGGGCAGCAATCCTCAGCTTCCACACGACTCCGGGGAGACGGCCTGGATCTCGCGCGGGATTCTGGCAGATTCTGGCACCTACTTAGAGAACTTTCCTGCCCATGTGGGTAGGCTCGCAGGATCAGCTGCTCAGGAGGCCCAGTGGCCAACTGGGAAGTCGGAAGAGGAGAATCCAACATGGCCTTCTCTACCCTGAGAGCCGGGACCCAGAGCAGGAGGAGGCGGAATCCTCAGAGCTGCCCCCGGAGTCTGTGTGTGAGCTCTGTGCCAACAGAGGGGCCGGAGGGCTGGGAGTGCGTGTCAGAAGTGTGAAGCGTCCGTGCTGGGGCGCTGAAGGATCTGGAGATCCCAAAGCAGTGGAGACCACCTGAGCCACTCCAAAAAAGAGACTTCCTTCGGGAAGCCATGGGTGGGGTTCCCGCCTGGTTTGCTGGGCTCCCTGTCAGTCATCCGCAGACACAGCTAACATGTTAATCTGCTAGGTCGGCGCGTTGACACATCCCAGAGAGCGATCACACTTCGGGTTCCCTTTGTGCTGGGCTGCGTGCAGGGGAATGTGAGCACGTGTTCTTTCAGCATCTGAGATCGCCCTAGTACATAATTTTCTGTCTGCATATATATGCTGATGTAATTATTCTGCTGAGGACCTTGAAAGGCAAGTGTTGCTGGTACCTGATTTCCCAGAACAACAAACAAACACACTAGGGCTCTGAGAAGGTCACTACCTCACCTGAGACAGCAGTGAGGAAGTGGCAGGGGCGTGAACAGCCGGGAGTCGCTGGCTGCAGATCTACGGCCTCTCCCCACCTGCCCTTGGGGTTGAAGCGTCCTTTAACCACACCGTCACCCTGTGGGACTGGTCCTTCCTCCGAGTCAGGCAGGAGCGCACTCCGTGTGTCAGGATTCTTCCTGAGGAGATGGCCCCGTCCTCTGAGGTCCTGGGAGAGTAGACAGCTGTGCTCAAGGATCGCCCATGGGGATGGAGTCTCACACACTGCTGCTGTGCAGAGCAAATTGCCCACAGGTTCACCTGTGCCTCATGAGGCAGGGTTCAGAGCCACGTGGGGACATGGAAAAGGTGCCATCTGCACCTAGGAAGAGAATCCTTGTTGGAAAACAAATCCACCATGCTTTTCAGCCTCAAGAACTGTGAGGGAAAATCTATGGCGTTTAAGCCTCCACCTGTGGTGTTCTCTTAGGGCACAGAACCAAAACAACCAGCTACACAGTCGCGTGGTGCAGACACAGCAAGCTGCAGCCTCAGTCCTTCCCCTGGAGGCTGCCCCACCGGCTGTGTCCCTGGTGTTAATGTGACAGGTGATCCTCTCTCCTGCCACATTCACCTTCCCTGCCACTCCAGCAGCTCACAGGAAGAGTGCTGCAGAATCGATGAGCAAACACCAATGGCTGCACAAACACAGGCATGTAGGAAAAAGTTTCCTGCAGACATGCACATGCATGACACATGTATGAATACACATATGAACGCGTGTGCACACAGCACATGAGCATGTATATATGTATGTATAACACATGAATGTGCTTGTGTACACATGTGAGACTCAGAAAGCCTTAAATTGCTCTGTGCATGAGCCGACTGAGCAGCATTTAGGATGCTTTTGTCTGCCACATTACTTTCTGTGCTGTCACAAGGTTGTGCCCGTGTTTCTCGCTTCTCCCTGTGTGAGCTTGCTTTTTTACTTATTGCTTTTCTGCTTGGTTTTTATTTATTGCTGTTTCTCCAGAGGTAGTGTGGCAGGGTTAGATCCACGATCACACTCATTCCCAAGCAGGAACAGCAGCACGTGCCACCCATCTCCCTCTCCTCACTCTCGCGATGCCAGAGAGGCACAGAGGGAGCTGAGATTTACCGACATGATGTTATTCAATTATTTTGGTCATCTTTTGCAAATTACAGAATTAGGAATCGCAGGCAGCAGGCTCGGTCTCCAGCAGCATCTCCTGGCAACCTCATGTTTGTTGTCTGCCAGCGCATCCTTGGTGCTGTTCCCCAAGGGTCTCCTCAGAAGGGCGCAGGGCCTCAGAGGTAGGAGCCCTGGATGGGAACTGTTCCCTGGCCCCTCCCCCAGCACTCTCCAGCCACACTGCCTGGCTCCCAGGGCTCTACTCTGAAATATTCGAGGCCCAGGACCTTAGCCATAATAATAATGGTAATAATAAGGCATCATTTCTGATACTGCACTAAGTCCGAAGAGCTAAAATAAGGATTCCTATTTTGCAGTGTTAGCTTTCCAACAGAGCAGTGCACTGAACTAGAAGTGGTGTGCACCCCTGTAACCCCAACACTCTGGGAGGGGTGTTAATAGCTTGAGCCCAGCCGGGCAACTTAGCAAGGAGTGCTCTCAAAATTAATGGAAAGGGCTGAGACTGGTCCACCTGGCTTACTCCGTGCCCCGTGCCACCTTGACCCCAGCTCCCTGGGACTCTATGCCTCATCTCCTTGCCTGCCCTCCCCCAGGTTAGCATGGACTCCCTGGACATTATCTGCCCTGATCTCAGGCCCTTGACCCACTCTGGCTGCTTCTTTCTCTTGTTCCCCAAGCAAGATCCTCTTCCCATAGGCAACCACACCCGTAGGAAGTGTCATACTGATCTCCCGCCACGCCCGGCCTTCTTGCACTCCTTTCAGGACACGTGCATATAAGGCAGGACTGGGTCTCACCACAGCCCTGCCTGCCCTCCCTTCTGGCCCACACAGGGAACTTAGAGACTGAGAAACTAGACACTTCCAGAGACCAAAGGCAGAGGCGCTGCTGTAGGGATCTGTGAGTGGTGACGTCCAGTGATTGCTGCATGCCACTTTACCCAGCCACTGTGTCCTTGCCAGGTGTCCTTCCCTGAGTCCCCATGTGCCTCAGCTCAGAGCTGTGGGCAGGCGCCTGTCCTGTACTCAGAGCCAGGCCCTAGAAACCCAGGCTGCATCGTGGTGTAAGATTACCTCGTATAGCTGCGCCCTGTGCATCGGGATGTGATGACTTAGGAGAGGGCCTGGGACCAAGGCCCCATAGGTCCCTCGCACCCTCAGGGACCAGACCTGTGACTCTCGAGATGCCATGACTCCCTTCGCAGTGTCTCCTACCCCCAGGAGGGCAGCCTGTACAGCAAGGTCTGAGTGCCTAGTCTAGGGCTGCGTGGGCCCCTACTCAGCAAGCGCAGGCTCTGCATAACCTGGCCCAGGCTGGCTCTGGGAAAAGTGGCTCCTTCCTGGAAAATTCCCTGCTTGCTCCTGCCCAGTTTAGAAACATCTGTGCTTCACATTATTTTGCATCTGCTCCCTAGTGCTCTTTTCTATACCCCAACTGCATTTGTTAGATGATGACCAGGCTTGCAGGCCAAGCCAATGGCTCCCTGGGTTTAGACTGTGGAGTCTCCTCTCTCCCTTCCTGTTCAGGGCTCCCCGCTCAGCAGCTCAGAAGATAAAAAGCAGCTCTGACACTTAATGGGCCAAGAGCAGGGGTGGAGCCAAGTGGAGATGCAGGTTTGGAAGGAAGAAGCCGTGACCACACTGCCCCTGCATTTGGGATTCTTGCCCACTGATAAAAATGCTGGATAAGCAAGGAGCACAGTCCAAAACTGCCGGCCAGGATGGATGTCCCCGGGGGACAAGCCAGCCCAAAGTGTTCGGCGGGTATTTTCTCCCTCCTTTTCTCTGCTTTTAAAGAGAGAGGCCATCCTGGCCCATTCCTCCTTACAGAAGCATCCCAAACACAGGAATCCTGATGGCAGGGTGTGAGCAGAAAGGGTTTTCAAAGCTGAGGAAACAAACTGCCTCTCAGCCTCGGTCACTAATGAGGGCTGGGAGCAGCAGCGGGGGCACACAGAGCTGCACCGAGCTCTCCAGCCTGCACAGCCGCGGGGCCCGGGACCGAGCCTGGCCTCCGCCTGCTGGCCTCCACTTGCTGGCCTCTGCCTGCTGGCCTCCGCCTGCTGGCCTCAGCTGCTCCCACCACTGTCCACAGCTGCCACCTGGGCATTCGCTAGGTGCTATGAGTTACCTTGGTGGCAAGGGGACATGGATGTGCCACCCTGCTGAGAGCAAGCCAGAGAGGTAGGGTGGCCTGTGCATACTCTGTGTAGTCTCTGGCTACTTAACTCAAGACCTAATGTCTGAAAATCAAAACCTGAAATTTAAAGGGGGAAATGGGCAATGATTTTTAAAGCAGTTTAAAAAGTTTGAATAGTTGATTAGAAGCTCCCCTGTGTGCAAGGGGACCTTGGCGAGTGCCTTTGATAGACAGCAACGACCCTGTCCTGTCTCCTTGCAAGCTGTCACAATGAATCTGACCATGTGACACAAAAGTGTTCAGCCACTCTGCAAAACTCTGAGGTTCCGTGGCAGTGGGCATGACCCATGGTGGGCAGGAACCACTGGGAGTGGGAAATAAATCTTCATTTTTTGCTGTTTAGCGCTTTCGGAAGAAAATCTTTGCTTTCACAGTTCAAATTATATCATTAATAAAATTCAGTTATTGCAAGCAATTTCTTTTGGTAGAAAAAGATTACTCTTTACATGAATTTATTATTTCGCCTACTCACTGTGAAGTCACCTTGGGAAAGAAAAAAATGAATATTTGTGGAAGAGAGCAAGTAAGAGAAGCTTAGTTTTTCTTATAATGTCACGGAAGGCTGGATTCGTATGATTTGTGAGATTAACGTGTAAGATTTTAGAGAGGGGCAGTCACAGAAGAGTAGAGGCCGTAGTGCTGTCCAGGCACCTCCTTCCTGTGATCCTTGAAGGCTGGATGCTTGGAGGTGGCCGGCAGGGGACACTTCTTCCCTCCTTCCCAGAAGGCAGTTGCATGCTGTGCTTCCAGGTAGACAGGAAAGGCCACAGGCACCCATGCTGGCCTTCCGTCCCCCTGCTTCTCCCACGTCATAGCCACCATGTAGCCAGTCCCCTCAGAAATCAACATTTCCTGGTTTGTTTTATAAGAATATAGTCACTTCTAACAGCATAGAAGGATAAAACTTTCCTGTTTAAAAAAAAAAAGCATGGCAAAGATGCTGAGGCCTTTTCCTTAGGAGGGTAACCTCTGCAGGGCATCCAGCGGGGACGAGTCTGCTCCTTCAGTGCCTCCCAGCTATGATCCCTGAAGAGAAACTGACTCATGCAAGGTTCTCGCAAGTCACCCTTCTAAGTCACCAGCACAACCAAACAAAGCAGCCACCCCTGAGGTCACGCAGACCTGAGAGCTGCAGCCACGCTCTGTTTCAATGTACACCTCGCTGAGCTCTCAAACCTGGTCTGAAGTGAGCACCACATCTTGGCTCGGGCTTAAAGCTGTGCTCTCAAACCAGAAAACAGGCACAGCCAGTGAAGGCGCGTGGGCCAGGGAAAAGGCACCAGGGGCTGAGGAGTGAGCAGCAGAGACTGCCTGGGGCTTGGGAAGCAAAAGGGGAGTGTGGCAGGCAGAGCCCAGAGGAAGCCATGTCAAGGAGCCGTGGGCTGCAGCTGGGGGGACAGAGCCGGGGAAAGGAGACCCAGCTCCCTCCTGCGTCCTGCCCGGCCTCCCAACAGCCAGATGATGCAAAGCTAGTAGTTTCTTCTAGTGCTGTGTTGCTGGGAACTTCCTTGGCATGCAGTATTTAAGGGTCAATAAAATAGAAAACTATGGTTCACTGCTGGGCTAAGGACAGAAGAGCCCACTGACAGGGTCTGCTGGGGGTATCTTTGAACTCCAGGCTGGGTGCAGACAGACCACATTCTTCCTGTGGCTCACGGTCCCTCTCGCCTTTGGGGTGTTCTCTTCAGTCCCCCTGATGTCTCTTCTCCCTCTGCTCATCTGTAAACACACCCTTCCACAGAGCCCAGCCCAGCCCACAAGGCCACCTGCCGTCGTATGATCTCTCTACTGCACCTTCTGTCCAGACCTTCAGTGGAACAGCCCAGAGAATGTCATGGCACGTCCCTCCAGGGCCACGGCCACCTGCCTTCCTGCGCATTATCCCTACTGACACCTCCCATTCCCAGTCCCGGTAACACCCAGCCAGCTCTCCGTTCTGCCCCGAGCTCTGACCCTGAACTCCCGAAACTGCACCCAAGCATCCCTGGATTCCAGTCTCCCCCAACACCATGTGGCCTCTCTCTACCCACAGCTCACACTTGATTTTCTTTCTGCAGCACATGGAGTTTAGTGCTCCTAAATTCCATTTCATCATGGGGGAATGGTGAGGAGCTAGAACAGCAGGCAAAATAGTCTACTGTTTTCAGCAAAATCATAGGGATTAAGCTAAGTAAACGCACAGGTCCCCACAAATCCTCAAATTCTAGAAGATTACAAGATTGAGTAGAAAATTAAAAACTATGCATTAGCAAGCTGCGTATTAAGCTTTGTACAGGTGAAGGATTCCTACACTGAGCTATCCGCCACTTGTTCCCTTTTAAAGAAATAGTTCAACTTACTGCTGCTGACGACTTGTGTAGGAGAAGGGAGAGCTTGAATTTTCAAGTCAACGTGCAAGCGTCAACCCACCTGCACTCAGGGGCAGCAGAATGCACACTGAAACCCCTGTCTCCTGGCTCCTAACGGAGGGGGTTTTTGCAGATTACTTCAGACACTGACCAGGAATGGGAGAGATAAAGGAGGGCACAGGCCCTCCTCAGTGATCACTCAGAGCTCTCTCTCTGCTGAGGCGCCTAACCTAGGGGTCCTTCTCAGGAATTTATTGCTGATCTGGAAAGGAAGAGGCCAGAAGGTTGCCATGGAAACTAAAATTGGAGGAAAAGCAGCATCTCTATTTTAACCAGAGAAAATGCACGTTGAGGCTTAAGACTTGCTGAGTTGCTTTCTGAGATACCTGAGCTTCAAGCCAGCCACCTCCCACCTGAGTCTCTCAGCAGTAATTCTTGGTATCGCCCGGCTAATGTTTTCCAGTCATCTGCACAGTGCTTAACAATGGAAATCCGCATGGCTACTCCACCCAAGCCTAGCCAGGCAGAGTCTTGCCCCACCCACCCTGACCACATCTCCAGGTGTCACCTGGCTCCAGCTTACCACCCAGCTGTGCAGATCTTCTAGGAGCAGCTGATCCACAGGCCTTGTGGCCTCAGGACCTTTGCACTTGAGTTCCACTAGCCTGGAGTAACCCCAGCATTGAACCATAGTTCTCTGTTTTATTGACCCTTAAATGCTCCATGCCTAGGGAGTTCCCAGCAGCACAGCACTAGAAGCACCTACTAGCTTTGCATCACTGTGGCAAATGTTGGACACAAGAAACTTGAAAGAGGACTTACATGCACTCAGGGTTTCAGACTTTGTAGCCTTGGCCAGCTGGCTCCATTGCTGCACACCTGTGGAGAGACCTCGAGGCAGTTGGGTGTGGTGGGGGAAGCTGCTCACCTGTGGCATCCGGAGGACAAGCAGAGATGAAGTAGACTGGGCAAGAAGGACCAGGGGCCAGGCACAGGCCCTACAGTCACCCCTAAGACCTCCTTCTTCAATCAGTCCCCAACTTCTGCTTCTATCACCCTGCAAAATTCCATCAAATGATGATCTCATCTGTGGGATAATCATGGGATGAGTTAGAGCCCTAGTGACCCTTTGCAAAAACCCAGCCTCCAAGCATACAACCTTTGGCAGGACATCTCAGACCCAAGCCATAACTAACCTGGCGGTGCTAAGAACACAGAGGGCTGTGACAGGCTGTGATGACCAGGCTGCAGCAGAGAGCTGAGGTGATCCCGGAAGAGCTGGCTCCTCGGCGGTCCTGTGGCAGGTTCAGAAGGGAGAGTCCCATCCAGGCAGGGCAAGTGCAGTCAGGACATCAACTGAGGCCCAGAAGCAACTAGGACAGTGATGGCAGGGAGTGTCACGCTGTCTCCTTTACCAGCTTCCACATGGGGACAGAGAGAAAGCCGTCCAGCACTTCGGAATAGATGATCAGTAGTTGTTCCATTGTTTCCTTTGTTATGCTGGATACTGGGTGATAATTTTTATATAGTAAGGTCAGCCCATCCATCCTATGTACCCAGTAGGTATATATTGTGCTACTAATTTAATGCAAAGTCTTAAAAGTACATTTTGAATGTGGAGATACATGCATTTTTCTTTTTTTTTTTTTTCACTCTTAAACAATTGATAGTTTTGTTTTTTTTTAAGTTAGAATATATCTGAGCTAAGTAAAAATCAGGTTTTATTATTACAAAATAGCATCTTTAAAGATTGTCTGATTTGCCACTTAAAGAATGTCATCCTTTGGTAGTTACTGATGAATAAGCATTTTATGACTGCTACTGTTGATGCACTGTGTCAGCTGAGAAGCTCAGAAGTTTAACTAAAGTGACTCAGCAGGGGGTCAGGTGCTCACTTCGCAAAAGTCCTGAACTCGTGCAAGAAGAGGGCGCTGAGCCGGTGTGGGTGAGGAGCCTGCCCGCAGCCTTCGCTCTTGCTGCTTTGCTGTCTCCTGCCAGCTTGCACCGTTGCCCCTCTGTCATGCCACCCTGCCTTGGAGCCAGCCGAGTACAGACTGAGGCCCCCACACCCCACGGGCTAACCCAACCTTTCCTTCCTCTCCTTTGGGTATTGGGTATTTTGTCCCAGCAAGGAGAGAAAAGTAGCCAAGACAGTGACAATTCTAAAAGTTTATTTTGTAATTGTTTTTCAAATTTATAAAAAGTGAAAAAAAAAAGCAAAACTGTAGATTCAACTCCCAGACTTTCATTTTCAGTTTCTTTTTTCACGCTTGTAATATGTAAGAATTCCATGCACCTGGTGGGAGATGACTGTCTCCCTTAACACACTTAACACATCCTTGTACTTTTTGGTTTTAGTAGCACATGTTCACACTCTATAATGTTTCCATTCCTCTTGGGGTTGGTCGTGTACATAACAAGTCTTAATTAATTTTATATCCCTTTCCTCTCCCTCCCTCCGCCTCTTGTCAAGGGTCTTCTTCCCTGTTTCCTGTTTCTTTATTTTGCATTTTCTTTCATTTCTGGAGAGGCCGTGTTTTGCTGCTGCTCAGGCCATCCACCGTGCTCTCAGGGCGCATCTGGCTCAGTTTTCCTCCTCTCCTCTCCCACCCTCTCCCATCCGCATCTACAGCTCTCACATAGAAGAAGGATGAAGACAGCAGGACACAGCGCCATCCCTGCATGCGCCAGCGGCGAGAGCCGCAGGTCCAGCCTCTCCAGGGCGGCTCCTCGCCTTGGGAACCTGCAGGCCTACCTGTGGCTGCCGGTCCCCTTAGAAGGCCTCCAGTCCACACCCTGCTGCTGAGTGACAATGACCTGATGAGAAGGAGGGGTGCCGCTGGGCCAATTAGCGTGGACTTCCGTTCCAACCACGGCCAGGACAAGGGGTCACTTTCCTCACAACTCAGACTTCCAACTTCCATGGTGACCACCAATTTTAAATTAATGCTCTGCCCATTGTCAATGAGCTGAGCTGCTTATAATAAGAAAATAAACATCAGTACATAATGTAAGAACCTTCCTGGCACTCCAAGTGCTTCCGATGAATGACAGAGAGAGAAGCCAGCTCCCTGCTCTGACTTAAACATGACACATAAGCCACTAGGAACAGAGAGCTGTAGAGGGATGGAATTTCTGTCACCAGGAGGTCAAGGGCAACCCCGGCCAGCTGCCGCCTGCTCTGACCTGGACTGTTCTACATGCTACATCCTGTATCAGAGAGAGAAGTACACGAATGGCCTTGTCCCCTGCGAGTCTCAGGGGAGTGCCTTGTGAGGTGACAAGGCTTTGGAGTGCCCACAGGGGCCACACACCACAGTGTGGGGCGTCTCTTCAAGGCCCAGTTTACCAACGTGTGGCACAGTTGTTATGCTTATGTCTAGATGTCCTTGTAAAGCCTTACGCAGGCGTGCGGGTGGCTACATCTAGCGTGTTCCACGCGTAGTGCAGTGTTGTAATTAAGGGCGCCAGAACCGCGGTATCAGTCCTCTGACTGGATTGGTGCTACCCTCATCCCAGTAGCCAGCATACAGTAGAAGGAACAGAAAGAGGCTTGTCTACTCTGTCCTCTCTTGGTGCTTTTGCTGTCTTCTGTGGCCATGGACTCTTGCCCTTCTGCCGTGCCACCCCGCCTTGGAGCCAACTGATGATGGACCGAAACCTCCACAAACTGTGAGCTAACTAAACCTTCCCACCTTTAAATTTGGGGGTTGGGTATTTTACATCTCATCAATAAGACAAAAGTAGCTAGGATGCCAGCCATCGCAGCCCAGGCACTGAGAACTGCCACCTCAGCTTGCCACTCTGAGGGCTCTGTGAGCTCGAGATGGCACACTGATGCTGCAGACCCATGCCATGGTGCCCAAAGGTCATGCCACTGAGAGTGCCGGCCAGGCCTGAGTTCGCGTCAGAGGTTCAGCTAGGAATGGGAAGCTCCCAGGAGTCCTCTGCATGCTGGCAGCAATGATGTCCCTCAGGGGCCAGGCCTCTCCCTGGTTGGCCAGCAAGGGATACTTTCAGCACCTGCAATGCGTCCACTTTCTTCTCTCCAGCTAGCAGAAGACCCTCTCCCCAGCCTGTCTTCTACCATGGTTCACTTCCAGAGGCAACAAGACCTTTGGTGAATTTCCCTGAGAAGAATCAAGTCATGGATCTTCCTCGTATGCAAGGACAGAGCACTGGACTGCCAGGGACAAGAGCCACCTGAAAAGCCTGGCTTCCAGAGATCCTGCCTAGAGACCTGGCCACAGTGTCAAGCGAACCATCATCTCCTCCTGCTCTGTACCCTCATTAGTGTGTGCTTGTGAAAGTGGAGGAAGTCTGTACCAGCAGCTCTCTAAAAACCAGAGAGTTAACGAAAGATGCATTCTAGAAGAGAGGCTGACAGCACACTAAGTATAAGCATGTGCGTGCACACACACACACACACACACTGATATGCACACACCTGGTTCAGCATAACAAGACATAAGTGCTATAAATGTTACACATAACTATAAATCTGCAACACAAAGTAGGCTTCAATTTAAGTTATATGGCTTTAAAAGTAATAAATCGGCTCTGAGGAACTTGCTTTCCTGTTTCTAAAGGTGGGCCCACAAAAGCCTACATGTTCCCATCAGTGGGCGGGCTTCTGTGTAAAGAAAGAATCCTCATACTCAAGGATAGAGCACTGGACTGCCAGGGACAAGGGCCACCTGAGCTTCATCATAGAACCACACACACACACACACACACACACACACACACACACACACACACAGACTTTTAGACATATGTGCATGTTGTCATCCTAGATATAAAGTCATATATAAATAGACATGAATAAACTCATGTAAACATACCTATACATATTAATTCATGCTACTCTGATGACACTCACATCTGTGACACAGGCATGCATATGCACATGATAAGCAGGAGGTGTATTAAGACCTTCTGCGGTCTCTTAGGTGCATGGAGGGCCAAAAATGCTTAGAAACAGCAGCCCTGGCAAAGCGACAGACAAAATTAAAGTGTGATCTTCTTGCAGAAAGCAAAGGGCATAGCAGACAGTTCATATGCTACACTGTAAAAATTAAGCCACAATAAAATCTGACTGACGTATTAATTATACTTGTACCATTCATAATTATCACTGTTCTTACATTACTGAAAGACAAATTTGAGTATAAATGGCAGTTTAACCTGGAAAGGAAACATCCTGGAAGAAATATTCTTCTGGACTAACCTCCCTGAATAGGTGTATACGCATCACTTAACACTGCACCGACGCTGGTTTCTGAGAAGACGGCTGAGGTCATGGATTCCCCATCTCAGACCCAAAGAGCCTTGCTCAGCTGGCGATGTCGGGCTCCGAGCTGACCACAGGCACAGGGCAGT